>NC_140707.1:42818035-43450000 GCF_050655825.1 Lonchura striata | reverse complement strand
TGTTTACTATTCTCCAGAATACTCTGAAGTAGCCTAACATTTCTTTTTGTTTTATGGCTGGACTTTTAAATTTATTATAGTATTTCAGTAGTATTGGTCTTCAGCACATTTGTTTGACTGTATTTGTTAAAGTGAACTGAAATAAAGAGCTGTGCAAAATAACCATTAACAATTTAGTATTTTTCTTATAGAAAGCGAATAAACCCCCCCTACTCCTCCCACCAAAACAGCTGCAAGAAAATACTGTGTGAGCATCCATCCTCATATCTTGGAAAAAAAATCATGCTTACAGTCAATGTTTCCTTTTCTCTTCTGAAGATTTCTATTTGACTTTAAAAATGTGCTTTAAATCATAGCACTGAACATTGCTTCACATGTTTCTGCATTGCTTATATTAAAAGGGATGGAAAATAGTAGCATTTAATTTGTTAACTTCTGCTAGACTGCTCAGTAAACAATTTTTTAATTTGTTCATTTGTAAGGATAAGGAGATGAATAAAATGTAATTTATCATTTTATTAGAACAGTGTATCTGAGTGATGCAGGACTGTGGATTTAAGAAATCTGTAAATCTCTTTAATAAAGGCCTGGGGAATTATTAGTAGGGACAAATGTAAAATGCCTGACAGTTACATTTCCTAAAGAAAACCACAACAATCTCATTAAAGAAATTACTGATGGCAGCTCACAAATGTTAATGGTTGAAGCAACAAAGGACATGCAATATCAGAAAGCAAAGATTTTTTTTTAACTATTGATCTGCTAACTTATGGAGCATATCAGAATAATGTGCTAGACAGATTCTTAGTGAACAGACATCTTCCTTAGCAGTTCTAGACAATACAGTGCCAAGAAAGCTGCTGATGCACAGTGGCTACTACAGTGCAAAATGATAAAGATCAGCTATAGTAATAAATAGGGAGCTTCCAGGAAAGACAATATTTTGTGCTATAACTTTTCTGAATCCTTCAAGGATTAAAAAGAAATAAAAAAAATTCAAATGAAATATGTCTTGAAGCATATATTTGGCACGAATATTGAATATTTAAAATGTTTTTGCTTTTGTGTATCTATGACTGATAAGTCTTATAATGGTGACAATTGCGGCTTTCTTTCAGGAATAAGCAAAAATATTTTTTTATATTTTCCTTCATCTTTCAGTGTTTATATTAGATGAAATTTTGTACAAACACATGTCCATTTTACTTTGTCATATGTGGAACTTTTGTAATATTTAAAGAAAAATAAAATAAAATTCCTATTTCTGACCTGTTTATCCACAACTATAACTGACATGAAGGACTGATTCACAGATATATCTGAGAGAATTAGTAAAGTCTTGTTTTACAGTTTAATTGTAGCTTTTCCATTTTCTGCAGGCTAAATTGACAAATTATATACCCATGAGCACAAACAGCCTGTATACAGACATAAAGAAATATAACCTCGTTTTATCAAGGCAGATAATCTGCTAGAGAATCTTCTCTATGTAATGATGTTCACTGTAGACTTTCAGCCTTTTACCTTTAGGTTTTTAGAGCCCATTAAAATATCTTGTTAACTAAGCAGGAATATTTTAGTAGTAATAATTATCTCTTTGGATTAAAGTAAAACTAATATATTACATACAACTTGATATATGCATGAATTTTCCTAAAAATCATAAATATATTATTTTTTTTTAGTTCATCATCTTTCTGCCTAAAATGCAAACAGTGGAATTTCAAGTGCATTGTTTAAATTCCTCTGCTTTGTGTCATGATCCCTGCATTATTTTACTCTATAAAAAGAGGAGGAAGAGTGCCTAAGGAAGTTCATAGATGTAGAATACATAGTAGCAAATGACCTAGTTCAGCATATCGTCCATCAGGAGGAGTCCAGTATCTGCAGGAATTTCGAGCCTTAAAATTGATATGAACTGAGATTTTAACCAGCTTTGCTATTTTTATTTTCCTATGAGCTTTGGGAAAGGTGCCTCAATTTCTGTTTCCTCACGATTCTATTCAATTCCTTTCAAACCAGGCAGGTTTTTTTTCTTCAAATGTCTATACAGATCTCTTAATGCAAGTATCAAGGGTAGTAAATATCCAGAAGATTCAATGCTAAGAATGTTGTGAAAAATTTTATATTCTATTTTTGTTTTAATAATGGATTAGAGCTTGAAGCTTCAAATATAATCAAGGCACAAATGCTTTAATGGCAGACTAATATCATTACAAGTTCTAGTACATATTTAGGATTTTTTTTCATTCATGTGTTTTCAGACTTGTTTAAAATTATAGAAACCTTTAAGAAATTGTTATTTAACTGCATCCAATTTTGTTCCATGTGATATAATTAACTCCTCTTAAAATACCAAGGTTTTTACATTGCACTTAAGTAAAATGGTAAACATACTCGTTAATTTTTTTTAAGGAAAAATGTTAATAGCAAGTGGTAAAAATGCATGCTGATTAGAAGAAATGGCCTTTTAATTTGTTTCACTCATGTGACCTTCAACACTATGGTAATAAGGGAAAGCTTCACAATCACAAATGAATTCTATTTTCACAACATCCTGACAGTGCCTTGTAGGGCTGTGCTTTGATAAATATTAAGGAAAAGTATAATATTTATTAAATAAAAATTATTTATAAATAAATGTAAAAGCTTAATATTTGATAAATATTAGCTAATGGCAGGGTAACAAATGTAGAAATCTAAGCCAGTTGAGGAAATTAACACTTCTTCCTAGTCCCAGTTACATTCTGTCTCCATTAAGTGATAGCTCTGAGAAGACATTTCTTACTGGATTAGTAGCATCTGAAGAGCTGTGATCCCATGCAAAGAAAAACAACACCCCAAACCTATGTGAAATAGACCTGTCAAGCTTCCGTGGTGGGAGGCACTTTTCAGGCTTGCACAGGAGGACAGCTGTGGTGTTATCAGTGCAGCTCTGACCCCAAGCAGGCACTGCACCCCTGGACATGTGCACTGTGAACTGTGCATTTCTGGGACACTGAGCAGCCATTTGGAGTAACTTGGTGCTTATGTAGATTAAAGGAAAAACATTTCTTACTATCACCTCAAAACACACACCCTGTGAATAGAACTCACTAAATTATTTGTTGTGACTATTACCTAAAATTAATCTCCTCTTCTTAATCCCAGGCAATGTAGTCACATGAGTATGTTTTTATCTGTATTATTTAACCAACTGTAGAAAGAATCAATAGTATCTGAGCAGTGTTTTCTGCTAACTTTTGTGTGAAAGACTCACCATAAAAAGCAGGTCAGTTGTATTTTTCAAGGACTACAAAAGAGGGAAGCTAGGGAAATACATTTCTTGTGAGGCATTCCTTGGAAAAATGCAGCTGTTTTCACAACACCGTTAAATCAAGTTGGTGGTCTTTTGCAGGGATAGGAAGTGTACACTGCTGAATGGTAGATATTTATTGGGCAGGGCCACTCACACTGCAACACAGTTAACCCACTGCTCTTGGAAATGTTTTTAAGATATGCCTGTGGTGCAGACCAACCCCTAGGTTGTGTCTCCCAAAGATACCACAGAACAAAGAGATCACAGAAAAGCTGAAAATGCCTGGATTGCACAGCCACACTATTGTGACATTTCCCAGCTTCAGACCTCTGTACAAAATATAAACTGGGAGAGAGGTAAAGGTGGTTGAAAGGAACCCACCACAGAAACCATAATGAGTAGGACCTTGTCCAACAGAGAGGTAGCTAGATGTTTTCTCTTAATTGGTGGTGGTCACACTACAGAGCTTGAAAATTATGATGAGAGAGAAATATTTGATCCTGTGGGTCATGATTAACAAGGAAAAAACACATTATCTAAATTTCTACATTTCAGGACAAGATTCATTCATATATCTACAAATTGCCTACCACACACTGGGAGCAATATAAATCATAATTATAAAGTAATATGACACAGATGATTAATTGCTTAATTAAGCCTTAATTAATATTTGTAAAGCAGTTTAACATCCTTGGTTGAAAAGTCTTAGGGAAGTGTGAGATATCAAATATTACTATTTACAGTCAGATTCTAGCCTGCCCACGTTGAAATTTCAGAGATGCTTTGATAAATCTATATTAAAATGTGGTTATTATTAAAGCAAGAATCCCTCACTATTTCTACTGTGGACTGAAATAAAGACCCAAACTCTCTGGAAACACTCTTTATCTTTCAACATCTTCTTATTTTCATAGTCTGTGCTGATACAATGTGTCTACAGACCTTCACGACACAGTGAAAAGAAGAAAATTTTTGTATTGACTTATTTCAGTGTTTTATCTTTTGTTGCAGTAGCATCTGCTTTGCTCTAGGCCTCACCTATAATATTAAAAACCCCCTCAAACAGCAAAAAAAATCCCAATTGCCTGTACCCTGAAAAGCATACGATATATAGCTCTTGTCCTGCAATCAGATCCACTTGGGCAAACCCAATTATAGGATCAGGGCCTAAATAGGATAATAGGTATTGTAGAAACTACCATAAATTTCTCTCTGGTGTCCTATTTTGCCACTACTTGAACTAAGTGGATAATTCCGGTCATCTTTCTTGTTATGATGTTTCAATTCAACACCGTAAATTTACTGCTATTGGTCTAATTTGTCTGTAGGAAATCTTTGCAAGGCTATATTTTGTATATATATACATGTATATATATGTATTTCCTCAGACACTAGTTAATTTTGCTTGGAAAAGTTCAGTAGCATTAGATGGGCATTGAACAAATAGAATTTTACAAAACAATGAACATGGAGCTTGGCAAATGCAAAAAGAACTCATTAAAAAAATATCTAGAGATGTGACAAACTGCCCTCAAATAATCTGGAAATTCAGTGAACCACAGTATCTGCTGGTTTGCAAGTAGCCAAGACATCTCATTGTCTGCTCTGCATGAGTCCACACACATACTTATAATTAGATACCTGTTCTCTGAAATGACGGTGGCTATCTGATTTGAGAATAAAAGAGTGTTGTTCTTTAAATGTATTCTCTTAACTATATTGTGTCATGTTGTGTTACATAGCATTCAGTTACTTTGCATCTTATTATGACAAATGCTATTTCGATACAAAGGAAAGCGAATGTTAAGTTCTGAGAGAAAGAACAAGTTTTAGGTCAAATCATTGCTGTATCACTGAGGTTTTTAAAAGAACAGGGAAATTATTAAAATTGTCCTGACTGTTTTTTTCTGACACACATTTTATTTTATCATTTTCAACCATTTTCTTTTATTAAGCTTTATTCTGAAGTTCTGTTAAAAAAAATATTGCGCCACCTTTAGTAGGAAAATTGCATAAATTGTGCTTGCCACAAGCAGCATTTACATGCTATCAAAAGCCCATTAACATTATTCCTGCTGTTTTCACTTCACTGACATAAGTCAGTGAAAGCCCAAATAATCTAAATTTAATTTAGGTTCCAGGATGTGATTTAGATGCAGAAACATAGATATCTGGGGCCATTTGAAGTGCTTTGGATTATTGCAAGGCTTCTGCAAGAGCTGACAGATAGAAGATAAGACCTGCAGGAAGTCTGTGCCCTTCCAGAGTGTTCAGAGTGGGTAAAGGCAGAGCACCCAAGCATTTCTGGCTGACCATAAGCACCTGTGTTTAGGTGCCTGACTCGCCCTCTCTAACACAAAGGTGCCACCTTATTAATTTTCAGTTTTGATTAAGATACACCATCAGCTTGTGAATGTCAGTATTCTGTTCTATTATTTCTGCATTCCAAATTATCAGGCAAAGTCTCTTTATTCCTGATGACATTAATCATTTCATACATCATTAAAATTAACTTCACTCTTCTTCTATGCCTGCAATTTGTTACTAGTAAAGCAAAAGCCATTTCACCTGCACCTTCAAAGGAAAAGATTGTATGAATATTGTGCTGAGCTTAATGTTCCTAAAAATGTTATACTTTGTCATATTAAAGATGTTTCTTTCAGCTGGAGTTCAGTGAAGAGTTCCCTACATTTCTGTAAGAATATGTTCCAGGGCACAGCAAGGAAGAGGAGTACCAGTATGTTGAATATCAGGCTAGTTGACTGATTACAGATTAATTTCTTTAGATTGCCCAATGTATAAATCAGTTTGCCTTATGTTCTATAAGCAGTGTAAGGAAAACACCTTTTAGAAAGGAAAGACCTTCCTTCAAAAATCACAGAATCATGGAATGTGCTGAGTTGGAAGGGAACCCCAAGGACCAAAGAGTCCAATTCCTGTCCCTGCATAGCACCACCCCAAAGAGTCACATACCTTATGTCGGTGAAACAAGCAAAGAATTTCCTAGTTCAGTAGCCAGCATCACTTACCTGTAAGTATTCTGCAAATATTGAACACTGTTTCTTCTTTAAAGTATTATTTCACCATATGTTTGACACTGCAAGAAAAAATACTCAAATGGCATTTGTTAAAATGAGGAAAAATTCAGAAAGAATTTACATGTGGAATATTGCTGTAATCTTGATGAAAGGAGGAAAGTAGTTTGATATGTTTTGTTCAGAGGAAGTAAAGCTGAATGGCTATGTTGGTTCATTATTTTACTATTAAGAAGAGTGACCAGTAGTAGCAATCCCTAAAATGAAATTGTCCTGATCAGATCTATCCAACATAGGACAGAAAATTATTGGTTGCTCATCATAAAAACCAGAGGACTGAAGTGATCTTGAGCAGTAAAGATTCAGTGTTTTTGCAAAGCATACTTAATTTAATCAATTCATGCTGCTTTATTAAGGATTCTAAGCAGTCCTACAGGGTAGAGGATACAGAATCAAAACCATTATGACCTGGCCTAACCTAAGATCTTTTAAGCCAGAAAATATTTAACTTAAATGCACAAATGCCTAGTGCATTTGTATATACTTTAAGAACACCAGTGTTTGGATTTTCTTGGAACAACTTCTGATTTGACAAATTCTTTTGAGCCCTGTAAAACAATGATAGGAGCCTTAAAATAGTCAGTGATTACATGCAAGGATCAGCTTTCAAGAAGTATCTTTTTCAAAGTTTAATAGAAAAAGTGCCCAGTGGTTTTAGAATGAGGATGACATAATGGAGAGGATGCGCTTATGAAGACAAGCCTGGGAAGAGGACATTACAATTTCAAGGCAATGACAAAAATTCAATTCAGGTCTATAGAGACCGTATTACAGTGTCAAGACGATGGCAAAATTATGCCAATGTAAGTCTATGGAGACCACTTTACTGTGTCAAGACAATGGTAAAACAACGTTATATAAAATGATTGAGACCACACTGCAATGTTAAATTATGATGCCAAAACCTTGTCATTTCCTGAAGTAATGACAGAGGATTCTGCATATGCTTCTCACAGAATCACTGCTGGACCTGTGCTCCAGCTCAAACGCCTTTGTAACTCCAACCTTGGGTCTTGCTTGTGTAGGAAGCAACTTTTCTCAGACCTGAGGGCATTTGAGCTGTTGGGGCTAGTTGTCTTTGCATTTGCAGATGCAGGACTACTCATGAGCATTCCACCCTTATCTCTGAATTTTTTAAAGTTTATTTTTAATAGCAGAACACAGCATGATGTTATTGACTTTCAGGTGTATTGACAGCCTGTCTTTTGTCATTGTCAGGTTGTCATTTTTATGTGGGGTTGGTTTGAAAGTAGGTTGATGCCTCTGTTTAGAGAATGTTTATTACTGTATGTTATGCCCGTTGTTTATAGTATTACAAAGCTGTAGTTACTGTACAGGTACGCAAATAATCTCACAAAATAACTAATTCCAAGTACTTGTTCTGAAATTTCTCTCTTCAGTGTGAAAGTGCATGTATTTGATGTTCTTGCAAAATTACAGTTTGAAAGGCTTGCTTTTTTCACAGGACTAGAAAAGTGTTTATAATGGTAGAGCATATGTTAGTTGCCTCTCCTCCCAGCATGTTTCAAGCCATGTGTAGAGAACAAACTTTGAGCAGTTCAATTCTTGTTCCGTTCTTGGTGTCATCAACAGGGAAACCAGGGAAACTGATACTGCTTAACAATTTGCTGTCTCTGTTATAATGTTCTCTAATAAGAACAGCAATGCCAGATAATATCAAGTCCATCCATCCTTATATTCCAAATGAAACCGTGGCCAGGAGGAGATGTGTAGTAAAGAGTACAAGAGCAGGGTAAGGAAACAGTGATACATCCTTAGAATATTCATCTTGCTGCCCTGACTCTTCATCTGAAAACTATGAGAAAGAGCTTATTGCATATGAGACCATGAAATAATTGGCATGATGCTATGATGACTTGATGGCTGAAATGACCTATATTTGAGAGGGAGAAAGACCATTAGATTCATTATAAAATTACCTGAACTATCAAAATTTTTTGCTGTCACTAATATTGTCAAGGTGGCTGATAGACAAGTTCTGCTGTAAATTCTCTTAGACCTACAAGGTGATATATTCACTGATTAGCACATTTAAATTTGAAATTTCATCTTAAAGTTGTGTGAAATGGTATTTGAAGTTTAAAATCTGACATGTTCCAGTTGTAATCAGGGTTTTCAAAAAACTACTCAGCTATTAAGAAGAAAATAACCAAACAAACGCATCTTTTAATGTCTCCAACTTTAAAAACCCCTTTGACTTTTTTATTATTCAGAATGGCAGTTCTAGCAATTTCTCTTGCCATGAAAATCCAATTGAAAAGATAACAAGATGCCAATAGAAAGCAACATTCTATGTGGTGTAAAAACTCTTTAGTTGCACAGAAACATTTGCTGCTGCTATAGAGAAACACCAATTTATGAAGATACCACGTAAATATTATTTCTCAATAGAATTTAAAAACCAGAAGACCACAAGTTGCGATGCTTATCTCTTTGTTATCAGGGCAAAGTGACTCTTTCTCGTGTCACTGACAAGTGCACTCCTATTTACCCCAGCTTTCCAGAAAATGTCTATTCCTTAAGAGGATGAAAATCTCTTTCAGGTAAAAGTGTAATTCTTTGCTGTTTTGCAGAGGTGCTAACAAAGCATTCCTCTGCATAATTTGGTTCTTAGAATTATTCTTGACAAAGCTAATGACTGCAATTGTGTTACAAGAGTCTCTGCACTGCTTCTGTATAAATTTTCCCTGTGTTGTGTGCCACCTCAGATATCCTTCTCATTCAATGCCACCAAAGGGAAAGCACTCTACTAACTGTAGGAATCATCAAGAGCTTTTGTTTCCTGTGAAAAGTTCCACAATTTCATGGTAATAGCAGATACATAGTATGATGTCTTTTACAGGTCAATGCTTCTCTGATACAAGTTTCTGTGGCTTGTGAATTCGAGATGAGGCAGTAATGACTGAAGGGATTATACTGAGATTAGGACAAAGGATGCAAATAGTGACTGGACAGTGATCAAACACTGTTTTGCAAATGCTCATAGTGACAAATAATGTACTGAAAGACATGAATTGCTTAGAAAAAATTATGGAGGCAATGTTAGTCAGCAAGAAGAAGATGAGCATAAATTTTAAGAGGCACAGGTTGCGTTCTTACTAGCTTATTTATTGTCATGGGGTACTAACACACCCTGTTCCTACCTTAGTTTTTCTATCTAATGTGGAGATAATGGTACTTATTTTCTTTTTAAATGCCCTTTGAGAGCCTTGCAGGATAGGGCAAATATTGCTATTACTTTTATTATTGCACATTATCAAAAACCAAAGCAGCCTTGTAAGGAATTAATTTAGAGGCTTTAAAATATCATGTTACCTAATGTATTATGGGTGATATATAGCAGCAAGAGGTTTCCAAATATATTTTAGAAATACTAAATTTTATTTCCAGCATTGTATTTTGCATGCCATGAACAGTAGCAAGTATGATATGCTGTACTTGGACAACTGCCAAAATTTGATTGTATTTATTAATTCCATTCAAACTATATTCACTGCTGGATATCTTTGGATGTGACACACAAATTATTGCTGCAGACATTTTATGGGTAGATATTTTCTAACAGAACATAAGAAAACTTCTCAATAAGTTAGATGTTCATTTTATTGCTCAACTGAAATAAAAGGTTTCAACTCAGTGAAAGTCTTACTGGGCTTGAATATCATCTGGAATGGCAGAAATATGTGCATGAATTTGCAGACAAATAAAATTTAGAGATCTCATATGTTACACAGTAACAAGAAGTGCAACTCTCCATTCAGGAGGAGGAACTGAATAGTCTTCTCTAAGCATCTGAGAATAAGTCAGAGAAGACAATATTGCAGAAATAGGAGATTTCAGTATGAGGGACTGAATTGTTTTGTTTACTCTTTATCAAAGAGTATAAACTGTCCAGAAAATTGCTAGACTACAAAGAGAAGCACTTGACCAGAAGTGACATGAGATTTCTCTTCACTGTTCCCTCACCATCACTACTACCACCACTGCTAGTAGTGGCAGTGATATTTCTTGGACAAAGGTGTTATCATCTTTGATAATTAAAATGTTGTCCAGATTTTCAGCTATTTTTATGACTTGGCCTTTCTATATTCTTACCAAGACAACCATTTTAAGTACTGCAGCTAAAACAGAGGGTTTTCACAATAAACCTTTTCTTGATTTGTAGGGATTGAAAATGTTTTCAGAAGATATGTAACATTCTTAAACCCTATTTCCTTAGAGTTTGTCCCCTATAAGGGAGGGATTCAGTCTTTTTCATGGCTAGGTAATTTTTTAAAAAATGAGTGATGATCAAATCATTAGGCATGTGGGGAAAATGATTTGCAGGAAATGAGATGAGTGTAACAGTTTGATAAGCCACTGAACTGCTAAGCAGTTTCAACTTTTATTCTTGCCACCACTGTATCTGTTGCTGAGGAGAGAAAATATATTCCCCCTCCAAATGCTTTTCCCTCTGCATTACAAGTACATATTGTTATCCAGACCCCTAAGTGCATGTATTGCAGCTTGCTAATGACTACTTCAGTAAACAAAACATGCCATCAAAATTAATATAGTCCTTCAACAGAGTCTCTGACTTCTCAGAGAAAGCTAGAGGTGATTGCAAGCATAGCTCAGAAAATAAGCCTAACAGAGCCTGAAGTTTGGTGAATTCACAAATCATCCTACAGTGAAATATTACAATATAAAGTACAGAGTAAGTTCTAAAGAAGTGCTTCTAAAGACTATGTGTGTTCTGTGAGTTTCACATAGCTGACATAAATTAATTTAACTCTAAATACCATGAACCCCATGGCTAGCAGTGACAGTGTTGCTCCTTGAAACATTTTCCTCATGATTTACACATAGCGAACAACATGGATTACATACTATTCCTGTTTATCACTGTATATATTCATGATCTGACTGCATCTATTAGCAAACTATATTAAGTATGAAAAGTATTACAACTATGTTACGAGAATATTTCAAAAATATTAATGGGAATATATATTTTTCTCTTTCACAGTTTTCAAAGGAAATGTGAAAGTAGTTAGGTTTAACACAGGCATTTTTTGAAGACTATGTAGCAAAAAGGTAAATGGAGAATGAACATGCATTGAGATTTTTCATTATTGACCTTGATAATGTGATTAAGCAGTCTGCATTGAATGAAACTTTGTATATTCATATATTCTAGACTCCAGCCTCAAATTTCATGGCAATAAATTAAGATGTTTCAGTAAAACAAAAAGTGAGTGGGACAGATAAATTTTTGGAATCCAAAATGGTAATTTCATTCTATTTATTTTGTTATCCATCCATTTTCATGTATGTATTCTTCCTAGATCATGCCAAAAAGCAGATAGAGCAAATGGTAGAAAGAATGGTGTTACCAATTCAGCTGAAAGGAGTACAGTAGAATAAATCATATAAAAGTTGAGAAATCAGAGAAATCAGATAAATCATTCTAACCTAGGAAGGTCTTTGTTACATTTGTGTTAATTTGTTTCGTTCTTCTGCTTATTGTTTGATTCTCATAAGGCATTTGAATATAGTTACATACAAGTTGTACAATATCTCTCTTTAGCTGTACTTAGATGAAAAAATGGTTTTAAACCCAGTAAACAATCATTTGTTTTAATGAAATAGCAAAGGTGTAAAGTAATATAGATGCTTATTCTTTTTCCACTTGGTGGAAAAAAAAACAAACATCTCAGTAAAGAATTTTTGTACCTCAAATGTAGTAGTTAAAACATATTAGCTTTAAATTTTTAGTGGGACAAAACTGAAACAGGATGACCATATCAGAGAAGATTATGAACCTTACCTTTCTATGGAAATTTTGCTTTTTAGAGCTCCATAGTCAAAAACAGTTTTTCAAGACAAAACAAATAAAATATTTTTCAGAGTGTTTTTCCTCTCTAAATTCCTGCATGCATTCTCAAATCTCAGCAGATTCTCCATAATTTTTATTCCTGTCCCTCAGTTTGATTAATGTTCCCAAATCTGTTTTTTTTTCTTTTGTTTTGCTTTAGTTTTTTTGTTTGGTTTTGTTTTTTTTTTTTTTTAATTCTGAATTCTGTGCTCCCTCTCTGGTTCAAGTTCACCGAATTCATCTTTATTATGTTACTCCTGTTTTTACATTCATCCTATTTCTATTCTGCCCAGCCCAATTCTCCTCTGTGACACAATGCCGAAGTCTGTAAAATGTAGTAATTTTCAGCTTACTTTTCCAGGAAGCTGTCTCTTTCACAGATGACTCAAAATGAGCAGTAATTCATGACTGGATACCAGAACTCATAATTTGAAAAGAAAATACTACCCAATAATATTTTGCTGCATTTGAACTTTTAAATATTAAATCTTTCATTATCTAAAGGAGCCTCATTTGAAATGGAAGGATTTTTCAATGGACTAAGTTCTGGCTCGATTCACTGTTTTTGAACTGGCTCAAGCAATTCTAATTATAAACTACAATCTAAAGCTGTTACTATTTGCCAGATATTTCAACCTTCATGAGCAAGACCCTTTAGGCTCATTTAGAAAAGCTTACAAACAAATAAATTCAGTGCTGTTCACCCGCTGGGCTTGGGACAAAAAGCAAGTATGAAAGCTGCCAATATTTCTATATTTTCTTGTTTCAACTGACTGGGACCAGTGCAATGACACAGAAAAAGACTCTCTGAGCCCAGAGCGAAAATAACACACTTGAAGTGCTTAATGGGTTTCTTCTATGAGATTTCTCCAGCAGCTTTAATAGAGCTGGGTGAACTGCTTGTATGAAAAAAACTTTAGCTGATGAATTTCAGTCATTGTTTGTTTGTTTTCCCCTGTATCAGTATTGTTCACCAATGAATTTAATTTTGTTTCTGATTTATAATTTTCCCAAACCAACTCACATCATGTGTGGTCTTTCAGATTAGTTTCTTCTTCCACTGTAAGGCCACCTGCCCTTAGTGCCTGGTGGTGTCTGAGTAAAGTGGCACAGTGCCCATGCCAGTACTGGGGGAAGGAGGATACAGAACTGTCTTAGAAGAGGAAGCTTTAAAGACTTTGAACAATTAGTCCTTTTTGGAGATAGGTCAACGACATAGGAAACATTTTACAGTACATATTTTAGAAAACATAATTAATACCTTGGAAAGCGTTGTGACATCTTAGTAAGATATCACATTTAAATGAATGCCCCTTCATAATCAGTACAAACTTATACACAAAATTGATCTAACATCAGATCTTTGACTCATTTTGTCTTTGTGGAAAGGCTATGAGAACAGAATTCCCCTAACCCCAGAAACAAAGGGTACAGTTATATTACCACAAATACATTGCATCATAATTATGTGCATCTTGCTGTAATCCAGCGGCTAATGAATGCAATGAAATCATTAGGGTCAGGTGCTTTGTGTTGATATTTTAGATGTAAACTTGATGAAACTTTCACAGACTTACAGAGTGGCTGATGTTGGAAGGGATTCAGAACCAACTTTTATGGAAAAAACAATTTTCCCTAAGAACAGAAAATATGAAGTGTATCTTAGTTCTAGCTGCTCCTCAAGAGAAAGAAAAAAAAAAAAAAAAAAAAAAAAAAAAAAAAAAAAAGTGGGTCAACATGTAATAGTGTAACATTCAGAGGTTAAACTATTCTTTTCCTTAATACCAACTTCTTCACACCCAAATCTATACTAGGTAGAAACTGTGGGAGGTTCTTTTATTCTGACAGCCTTATAACTGAGATATATTTTCACCTGTCATGTAAATCAATAAAATATACAGTACTTAATACTTAAATGTTTCACTATTAGAATAATTTTCTGATCCCTCCGGATTAGCACATTGTAAAATAGAACACTCAATTTTTTATGAATAAATTAAGTGTTTTGCAACTTGCAGTAATGAGCTAGTTGGTTCACATAACTTTATAAAGTAGTTAAATGTCACAGTAGTGCAGATGTCCAGTTTGGAAATTTGCCTTCCTCAGAGGTAAAGTTCCTCTTTACTGCATTGAGTAAGGGCAACAAATCTGATTAACTTTCTAGCTTTTTCCACTTCTTATCATTCATAAATTTTCCATCAGCCTTTATTTTTCTTTTTGAATTCTTATGTTTATGTACATTGCACAGAAAAAATAACCACATTAATTATTTTGCTTTCTGAAAATAAACACAGAAATTCTTCCTCTTTATTGGTGACAGAGACAGGTATTAAACATGTTTTGCAGTGTAGGAAGAGGAAAGCCTAATGGCTTTGTAAAACCTAATGGCAAAGATTTGGCAATCTATTTGTAAACAATTTAGGAAAATTCACCTTTAACCTAATCTGAAACATATAGTTTAGGCAACTGTTGGGGCATGATTAAGGAACATTTAATTAAGCATCCTAAACTTAATTAATCCCTGGTAGATGAAGAATTCTCTTTCTGCTCACTTCTTAAGCAACCTGAGTTGCCCATGACAACCAAATAGAGCATCCCAGTGGAAGCAGCTGGAGTTAGGGTTGACCTCTGCTACTATCAGAGTAGCAGAGATATGAAAATAAGAGCTCTAGTATACATGAATAACATGTAAACATCTCATGTTAAGAAATTCTAATTTATCTATCTTTATCTAACTAAATTAGGATCAATTAGAACTTGATTGGGCAGTCTAGCCATGCAGTTAATTATAATGTAAATATAGCAGAAGTTAAGGAACGGTTATAAAAATTCTGGATGTAACCTTTCTGTATCACATCTGTCCACTTGTTTGTGTATTGGCTAATTAATCCCAGCTCCTGTAACACAGTGATTAAGATTGTGTTTAGAATTTGTTAGCTGAATATCAGAAAAAGTAGTTGTAAAAGAAAGTTAAAATAATTGATATCTGTGAAGATACCCTCCTTAATATTTTTGAGGAAATTTCATGCTAACTTCAGGGGAAATTGGAGTGAGGAATTCACAGATGTGGTAAATTGATGTAGAGTAAAAAGATTTTAATTTTTATTTTAATTTCACTCTTGGATTTTAATATTTTAATAGATGATTTCCCATCTTTCCCATTTCTTGGCATTTTGGGTTAAGGATGTTTTTCAAGGCATATCCTGTAAATTTTGACTTTTCATTAACATGAAATCTGTTAATTTTAAATCTTGGCTGTAAATAAATTCTTGGCCAGTGACAGTGACTCAGGACCATCTCTTTTGATTCAGTAAATTATATGCACCACAAGCATTTTTGGTTTAGCCATTTGTAGCCATCTCCATTTGTCATATTGACATACCTCTTGGTCTTACACTGGAAAAGATCTAGTCAAATGCAGATTTTGTTTTTTGTTATAAGCATGCTTTGTGAGAAGAGAATATTGGTTAACAAATATATAGTTTTGATCTGAGTTACAAATCTAAGCAATTTTTAAAATCTTCTTTCAGCTCTCCTCTACTGGCTGCCCAATGTCAAAACAGGAGGTTTATTTTTCATTTTCAGAAATCATCCCTGACATGCTGTTGGCAACATTATGCTCCAGGTTCTTACTCTTGTCTTCTAGAAGATGTTTTTCCAAGAGGGAAGGAAAAGCATTCTGTCTTTAAAAAAGGAATTAAAAAAGGAAGGATAGAAGATACGTGAAATTCAATGCCCTGACTTTCAGAGCCATTAAAAGCCAAGTTTTATTTTAACAGTGCACAAAGGACCATTTAAAAGGGTTATGTATACTTAGCCTTTTATTTCCCTCAACATAGTGTTCAACATAGTGTTAGTAATATTAAAACAGGGTTTTCTATAAACAGGAAAAATGGGGACACCATGACTCAAAGGAATTCAAAAGGATATAATACGTGGTCCTTGTGAGGATGTTGTCTGAAGGAATCCAGTGATCATAGGGAGTGGACTGAATAAACTGCAAGGAGATTTTTTTTTTTTTTTACACAGTGAATAGAGACATAGGGCAGATCATCCGTAAGTACATACACCTTTTTGTTTCAAATAAACTTGGGAATCAGAATACATTTCAGTAAAAATAAGGGGCAAGTCATCTAGGTACAACTGTCTTTTTACAATTTATTTCAACTGAACGAAAACTAATGTAAAATCCAGGGATTTCTTTCATCATAGATCAAATTATTACAGTTAAATTCAGAAATCATGCCTTAATGGTTCCCTAGCACTGATCAGTCTAATAAACCTGTACCTTTTACAAAAAAGATGCAATTCTGAAGGCAAAATAATAAAGAAGCTGGTTTGCCATGGCTTCATCCTCTGTTTCCTGCATCTGTCATGGGTAAGTATGTTATGTTTCCCTCAGGCAAGGCACTTTACCTGGAGAAGTATTTACACAACATCTGTCAACTTTGGTTAAAATTTGGTCAAACTAAGTTAAAAATCATACATGATTAAGAGAAACAGACATTGATATAGAGGATAATAGGATCACTTTTTCTTAAGGAAACAAGATTAAAGCTCTAAAATGGCAAAATGTTTTCATTGATAAGGAAGAAGTACAAAAGAAAGATGAGATTGTTGTAGATAAATTCTGGTTCCACAGAAGCTGAGACAAGTTTTGTTTTATAGTTTTAGTATTGTTATAACCTAGAACTAATTCTTCTAAATTATCTCCAAGCAAACTATTCCTGCTAAATCAGAAGATTTTCCCATGGCAAGATCATAAGTTATGTCTCTAGGAGTCTAATATCTACATTATATTTGTATTTGACAGAAGGAATTTAAGTTTCCTTATTGCCTCATTGTCCATTTGGGAACTTTCTGTGAACAGCAGAACTAATGTGACTATGAATGTTCATTTCCACTTTGTGCCTTTGTACTGTACTTTATGAAACATTTTGATGATGCAGTGAAGAATTAGGTATTTATTAAAAAAAGAAATCACTCAGTGTTAAAGAAATATTGCTTTACAGAACTTTATTTATAGAAGGTAAAAGACTGTGCTTTAGAATTTATAATTAATTAAATATGCAACATCTCAAACATATATAAATTTAGTGTTCTTATGATACATGGTATCCTTTAGTGTTCTGATGTGGACACATACCCAAATATTTTACTCAACCAAAAGAAAGCATGAAAAGAAACCCAGCTGAAGGAAGTAAGGAACAGATGCAATACAAATTGGCACAGCACAACTGGATGATTTCAAGACGGGCAAAAATCTGAATTGCTTGGGATCATACAGCCTGGTCCTTACTTATGTATATACATCCCTATCAGAAATAGGCAAAGTGCCTGCCAGCTACCCCATCTTCCTCTGAACCAATCCTATTAGATTTTAGAGACATCTGCAACACAGTGTGCGTTAGGAGAGATATGATAGGCAAGAAGTTAGTGGATAGCAGACCCATTTGGGAGGAGTGCTTTGTGCCTAAGGGGAACAAGGTGCAGAGACATTTTGATGAGAGGCAAATGAGGGCATCATCATTAGCAGAGGAGAGGGGATGAGGGATGATGCCATAATAACCATCTCAGCACAGCTGGAAAGGTTTCTGTCAGTGACTAGACCTGTCCTCATAGTTTGTCAAAGTGCAGCCATTATATCTTGTGCCCAAACAGCTCTGCCTGCCTGGTTACAAAGAACTAGGAATAATGAAATGGTCACTGGACACCTCATTTGCATCCACTGTGCTGCCCTTCTCACAGCAATACACTGGTCAGATAATGTTGCTGTCACATTACAGCTGTTCTTATTTTCTACTAAATGAGATGCAGGCAAGTGTAGATGTTCCACTCTTAAAATTTTTCCAAGCTTTGTGCACTCTTATCTGTTTATATTAGAAACCTGATTATAATCACCTTGGTTCTCTGCAGTTCTTTCTGAAGACTGCAGAATACAGAAGTAAAATAATGAATCAGTATTATTGTCTGACAAAATATCAGATAGAGAGTTCGAGCATGTTAGGGTAAATTAGCCTAGGTTTTATATTTTAATGTCTAGAATACTCTGTGAATTTTGTGTATTCCCTTAAATTTTTTGCCACTGAGAAACACTTTTAAATAGCAAATAGTAAAAACTAAGTCCATGTAATTTTTTTACTATTGCAGATTTCATTATGAAACATCTCAAGATTAAATTTATTCCAATAATCATTACAATGATGAAAAAATTCCTTGCTTCAATAATTGATTAATGCTTCATTTAAATGTATGGAGTAGTTTCAATATAATTTCTTATTAGCTCTAATGACAAATTTTAAAATAGCAAGGCTCTGAAATAAAAATGAAAATTTGCCATACAAGTTATTACATTTAAATGGACTTAGTACTTAATATTTAAAAAATCATTTGATGTAAATAGCCATCATGAATCACTGCAAATATGATTAGATGTAATTAAACTTTTTCTTTACCCTTATCTAGTTTCTTCATAAGAAATTATTTTATTTCCTCTTTTCATAATTTTTAGGATCTTCAAGAATTTGAAGTGAAAACCCATGACATATCAACATTGCTTATTCAGATTTTTGTTATTTTGGTCAAGAAATTAGATATCTTGTCATATATGTTTGTTTGTATTAGGTGTATGCTATTTTTTTATACATTGTGCTACTATTCTCTCCCTATTTAGGAGTTACATGTGTGCTATTGTATGCACTCCATTAGAGAAGAAAGACAAAGAGAACATAAAGTAATTTTGCAAAAACCTGTGATACTTCTAAAACCTGTTAAAGAACAATGGCAGAAATTTTAGAAATATATACCTGAGTGGCCTTATTCAGTAATTTGTTTTCCTTTCATATGAAGTTTAAAGGGAAATATTGCTCCAACACAGGATCCTACAAGCACAGCCAGCAGGCAGCTCAGCCTCTTTTGGGAATCTGGTGTGGCTGCTCTGTACTGACCACAAAACTTCCATTCAAGTCACAGTTGCTGTAATGCACAGGGAGACTGTATGCTGAATTTACACAGGATGTAATATTAAAAAATAAGCCATGGCACTTGGAAAACTCTACTAGAGCAGTATTCCTAACTACTCACCTGTTTAAGCTTAGATACACAAAAGGTTTTATCCGTGATAAAAATCTTAGAACAGCACTGTTAGATGTTGCATGGTGCCAGGAGAAAGTCCTCTTTTAATATGCATGTGCTTGTATTAGCAATGCTGTAGCTTTACTTCCAGCTCTTTAAGAAAATTTTATTAATTCCATGCAAAGCATCTAAAAGTAATGCAAGTAACAGGAGAATAACTGGAGATGATGCACCTGAAATCATTAAATTAACCATAAACAGACTCCAGAGATTTTTGAGGAAGAAAACCACTGGCATTTGAATACATAAACTGTTAAGAATTTAATTGCTTTTGGAAAGTAAAACTGTATAACTCTAATAAAAATTACTTCATTAAACATTTGGTGTGTTTTTTGTGTTTTTTTTTTGGGGGGGGGGCGGGGTTTGTGGGTTTTTTGTTGTTGTTTTGTTTTGTTTTTGTCTAAAACAAACCCATAACAGAAAGATAAAAAGTTAAATAGGAAGCTATTCTGGAATTCTGCTGAGTTCTGAAACCTGTTCTACTCAATACAGATTATTTGGAAAATGGGAAAACTGGATGAATGCTGTGGTGGCAATTTTCCTGATGATACTGTGCTGTTAGTAATTAATGTTAGCTGTGTCTGAAGAGCTGCTAAGAAATTCCTAAGATTGAGTGACTGGGTAATAAAATGACAAATGGAATCCAGAATTAGTAAATGTGAAAAGATGTCCTGGGGAAAAAAAACAATCCTAACTTCACAAATAGGATTGATTGTCCCAGTCTGACCATTGTCACTCAAGATCTCAAGGTTAAATAGTTACAAATCAATGATTGCAGTAATCTCTGTGCTCAGGAGTCAAAATTAGTATTAGGGATTATTAGGGTAAAAATGCATAACATATAATTTTTCCACCTGCATCATGCAGGCAGGTGTCATCCCTTTCACCTCATAGCAGTATATAAAGCATGACTGAAAAAGAGTAAAGGAAGATTTGGAAAAACGACCAACAATGTGGAAGAGTTTCCCAGTGCAGGACAGCTTCGTCTTCAAGTTGGAAGAAAGAAAACTAGTGGATAAACATAAGTGTGTTATAGCCTGAAAAAAGTATGACATGATGCAGCATGGGAGGGAAGAAGAGGAGTGGCTGGGCTGCCTCACAGGTGTCCCAGTCAGGACAAGGCCAGGGACAGCGCTGTCCCCGGGGCATTGCAGCTCTGCTCCACGGCAGCGCACGGCAGGTGGGACTTAGCAGGGGTCAGGACAAAGCTGAGCACAAAAGGCTGGCTTTAAACGCCTTGGACACAGAAATTGTTGATAGCTTGGACAGTTTTCTAGGGGAATGTGCTTGTTTCTTATGACTTTTCTTGTGCTATTTCTTTGACATTTCTTTTAAACCAGTGTCAGATGCAGGATACAGGCTAGATAGACAGATTTGTGGTTTAACACTGTGCATCTATTCCTAGCTGCAAGTGCTTATTTGCAAACAGCATTAGAAATGCTTTGATATGAGCTGGGGTCTTCATTTTTTATGGTTTTATATAAATAATTTATTTCCCATTTATAAGGGATCAATATTTAATTCTATATTTATTTTAGATTTTTCTATGCAAAAACTATTAGTAGTATTTTTCCTTGATTAAAAGTGAAAACAACAAGCCATTTTTTTTTGTTTTTCTGTGCAACATACCTGACTTTATCAATAGTATCAGTAGAAGTTTACATTTGGTATAATTTACTTTAGAGAAATGTCTTTCAATGAGGTAGAATGTCATAAAAAATATGACTGATCAGTAGAAATGTAGACCACTATCTAAAGAACTGTTTTGAAAGTTATGGGTGGCTACTTTTACTCAGAAACTGCCTATCATGCTTATATGTTTTTACAGTGATTTCCACTTGCCATAACAACAGAAGTTTAACAAACAGTATTTATGTGCTGCAGGCATAGAAGTGTACATAAACATAAAAGTAACAGAATGCAGGTTGCCAATCACATCATTCAGTTCTCCTCAAGCTTCCAGATAGTTCTACTTTGCTAAAAGTTTCTTTCTTTTGTAAGCTTTGGAATTCTGGAGAATCTATATTTTCTGTGAGGGAAGGTTTTTCTTTTTTCCCCACATGGAAAAACCAACTCTAGAAAATATTTCTTCTCTTAAAGCACGTATGTAGTTCATACCTATATTACAAGTATTCAGATTTGGTGTTTTTTAATCCAGTAACAACTAGCAGTTGTACTGCTTTAAGGAAAAAACAAAAACAAAACCAAAAACAAACCTGAAAGCCAATTTTAACAATTTTTAACCATTTAATGTACAAATTCAAGGCCACTGAAGCAAGTGCATTTGAGAATGGACTGGGGAATAATACATGTGAACACATCTGCCACAATAGCAAGCTATGAAATATTTGCACCTTTTTCATAAAGGTTGCATCAGCACATGTAGCATAAATATTCTGCCTTGAGTATTTGCTTCTCAAAAACACAGAAAGAAAAGCTGTGTGAGATGTTAGGGAGTTTAACCATAAGAAATGAGCATTTTAAAATTCCCTTTATGTAGATGAGAAGTATTTCTGGCCTGGCAGCTCTCTAACAAAAACTAACAAATGGAAGATAATCATGGGCGAAACATAAGAAAAAAATCAACCTAAGATAAAATTATATAAACTGACAAGAAGCACAGGGGAACAGTTAAATGTATCAGAGACATTCATCTATTGAATCACAGATGAAAATACACCTGTTGTTGGGGATTACTGAAAAAGGCCATCCCAAAATGGGGGCTAAATTTCTTCATGACCTAAGCTGGCCTTTACATTAATTGTTTCATTTACTTTAAATGTGTATATATGTTCATGATTTTGTCCATAACTTTGGTAACATAAACATCTGAACAGTTTGTCACATTCAAACATAAATTTGAAGTTAGCACTATCTATTATTCCAAAGCAAGCCCTCCAAATATACTCTCCTTTCAAAACTGACAGTCTTAAATGGATTGTGTGCTGCATTATCTAATGGAACAAACCAAAACCTTTTGTCACTTTCTAAGTTTCTGATTTCTGGTTAAAATTATAGTACATTCATCTAATTGCCTTAATTAATAAATATCTTTAAAGATTAATTTTCAAAATTACATTTTTTTCAAAATTAATGTTAATTTTTCAAAATGTAGTCATCCAAACTTTATGCAGAAATTGTGGAATTTGTGGTTTCTAGAATTTTTGAGGCAGACATAACTAGAATGCTTTGATTTAACTCAATTTCAGATTTTTCCTTGAAAGGGAAAGAAAAATGAAATACAGTAGAATGTTTGTGTTGAGCCTGAGATCCAATACAAGATTTTAGACAATCTAGCATATTGACTTTGAAATTATCCATATATATAATAGAATGTTAAGGCAAGAACTAAAAAATATGCAGCTTATAAATTAAATCAATCATTTAGGGTTCACTATGCCTGAACATAAAGAAGTTTAGCAGTGTATGGGAATGTAATAATTTTATGTAATATATTTTATTAAAATGATTTAACAATTAAAATGTATTTCAAATGCAATATATATTTTTGGCATGAGAAAATAATTTGAAAGATGTCAACTTGAATCACATAACAGTGATTATTTACAAATGTAAGATAGAGTCACTTTGATTCTAATAAGTAAATGCCTGGCCTGAAGTCACACCTTCATATGCACCTAATAGTGCTCTCATTTTATCATATTTTAAAAATCCACACCTCATATTTTCTGTTTCCTTATATGGATGGTGCTAATGGCACACATAGTAAACCTTCTATTAGCTTTGTACTTCAATAGAATTTGTTTAATTTCAGCTGTCAAACAATATGCAGAAAAAAAATCCATTTTTTTGATAACCCCAGGATTTAAAATGCATTATCAGTGTGACAGCAGTAAATGTTTTCCAAACAATCTTATTTATGGGCCGTGTTCTTTCTTGGTGTAAACACAAATCTGAGCAGCATGTGAAATCCCTCATTTGTTTGCCATAAATTGTGCATGTTACTGATGTAAGATTTATTATGTAAGAGTGGTTGAGTAAACCAGCACTGGCACTGTTGATATGCAACATTTTACCTCCAGCTCTCTTACTGAGATCTGAGTGGAACTGGTGTTACCTGAGAGACTTTACCATCTGGTGACTGTTCAGTAATCAATTCTGTAGAAATAATAATCTAAATCATAGAACTGTACAACCATGGAATATGCTGAGTTGGAAGGGACTCCCAAAATGACCAATTATGGCTCCTTGTACCTGAGGGCATTTACCAAATGCATGTTGAGCTCTGTCAGGCTGGTGCTGTGACCACTTCCCTGGGGACCCTGTTCCAGTGCTCAAATGCCCTCTGGGTGAAGAACCTTTTTCTGATATCCAACCTGAGCCTCCCCTAACACAACTTCAGGCAATTCCTTCAGTCCTGTCACTGCTCACCTGAGAGAAGAGACCAGTGCCTGTCCCTCCTCTTCCCCTCACAGGAAACTGAAATTGCAATGAAGTCTCCCTTCAGTCTTCTCCAGGCCAAACAGAAGAACTGACCTCAGCTGCTCCTCACATGACTTTTCCTCCAGAGCCTTCCCCATCCTCATTGCACTCCTTTGGATGCTCTCTAATGGCTTAAATGGCTTTTTTCACATTGTGGTGCCCAAAACTGATCACATTACTCAAGGTGAGGCTGCACCAAGGCAGAGCAGAGTGGGAAAAATCTAAAAACATTAAAAAGTATATGTTAGTCCATCTAGTAGCGGAGACTCACCTTAAATGTGTAATGTGAATTTGACATTCACACCTCTTCTGATTTTACCAGAGCAATATGTTAATACTAGAGGACTTTGAAGGTTTTCTAAAAAGTCTAACTGTCTTTACCCTACAAAGACATCCATTAGTGAGAAAATGAGATTTTTCCGACTGCATGTGCCTGGCTCAGAGAAGACTGCAAAGACATTTTTAATGCATCCTCTGCTCTGTTGGAGTAACTGAGTACTTGAACATAAAGAAATGTAGACACTTGTTAGTAGTTTTGCAGCTTTGTAAAGGATTGATAGATTTTCTGATGCAGAATCTGACCCTAAAGGCAGCTCTGAAGCACAAAACCCCAGCTGCATTATAGAGCCCTTTTGCTTAAAAGAGTGTTCCTCACTTCTCCTAGAATGGCTGCAGCCAGGTCTGTTTTAAGCTACAGAAGAGCTTCCCATCAGGAAACCAGGATCCCAATGTGGCACTATAAGTTTTACAAACTACTTCTGTACTTTGTTTTTATTTCATATTTACCTTCTGTGTTTTTGTACTCATTTCATATTCAACTTAAAATATACATCTAAATCCCACTGAATCAATTTTTTAAAATAGAAATTAATTTAAACATAACTTTGATGTTTTTCTGAGGGGGTGGGTATATATTTTCAAACACTTTCTGAACCTTGATGATTTTAGTTGTTTTGCAGTAAGTTCAATAGAAATGCTGACTCCTAAGGGCTCAGCAAATGCACAGTGCATTGGATACAATTTTTCAAAAATTCCTGTCTGGAAAAAGCAGTAGCCTGCTCTGGTGTGCCAGTGGGAAGTGCCAAGGCTGCTCTGCTGGGATGGGTGCAGCGTCACTGCCAAGAATGGTGCAGTCCTCAGGCTTTTGGGCATTGTGTCTATTCAGCTGTATTCAATAATCATACCTCCAGAAAGTATTTTAATGTCATAGGCTTCAGAAGGACTGCAACCAAAGAGAAACAAACAGGGCGCATGTCAGTCTGTCCTGAATTCAAATTAATAATGTGTATTAAACAAAGAGATTGCAGACATTGTGGTTATATCCCACACAATTCTCCCTTGTTTTCATCTGAATTTTCTCCATCTGACTGAAAACTATTCTTTTCAAACACATGCTTTCTGCAAAAATGTGGAAAATGCATTTATGATTTCTTTTCTTGCGCTTCAAATATTTTTCTAAAGGTTGCTTTCATCTTGTAGATTTAATAATTCTGGATAGAAGACCATGCTCATGACAGGTCTGTATTTTCTTGGACATATTGCATTGGATTCTGAGTGCAGTTTTCAGATTTTTTTAAATGGAATTTTTTGGGGTTTGAGCATTTGTTTTTCATTACGTTAAACATAGAGCGTCCATATGTTGCTTTCCTTTGGGATCTTTAAGAAAATATACAGTCATTTAAATCTGGGCTATTTTATCCCTGCAGTTGAAAAATTCCTTTAGAAGATGACTTCTGCCTTATATTATATATTTTTATCCCTCAGTTGTTCCAAATGTGTGTTCTAATTCCTTATCTTCATTATACTTTGTATGACAAAATTGCTGCAGGTAAGTAAACGTGCATGGGGTATGAAACAGGCTCTTAACTCAAAATATAACTCAAAATCTTGACCAGGGTGCTCAAGTTATATCCTTGGTTCATGACCTTCAGGTTGGTAGGTCACAATAGGAAGTGTAATATCTGGCTTCTATGGTGTAATCTTTATTGTAGGAATAATACATGAGATCTTACATGCTTCTATCAGTTGCAAATGTACTTGTAGCTCATTGTACAATATGTCAGATGAAATGGATTTCATGATCTTTTGTATAATGCATATGTTCCAATAGTAATTTCAAACTTAATTTATTTCCCTGGAAATTCATTCATCTTTTGGGTGCCATTTTTAACCATCTTAATTTTCTATTATACAAGCACAGGGGGTAAATTCTTTGCTCTCATATACATGTCTCACTACTACTGGATTTTATACAAGATTTACACTGTCTAAGAGGAAAATTCAGCTTAGGAATATTTTTACTTTAACACTACCATATAAGCCTTTTTTCTGTTCAAAATCTAGTAGTTATTTGGCAGTTGTGTTTCATTTCAGTCTTGCTGCTATAAGTAGAAATGCTTTTAAAGATATAATTTTTTCCAGATAATGTATCTCTGTAAATGACAAAGTTGACTTTATGTCTTTCAAAATAACTGCATAAGTTATTGGGAATTTTAAAATCAGCTGCGTGTCACTGAGAGTAGTTATTGCATAATTCCTTTTTTTTTAAATTTTTTTTTTTCTTTTAGTGGCTGTTGGTGAATGATGAGTGCAGAAAATGAGGAAAAAGGAATCCAACACATTTCCTTGTCTGCAAACTCCCAAGAACTTCTAAGATCATAGACACAATTCTTCTTACATGTTTTCCTTTAATAGGAAAAATAAGAGAATAGAGGATTAAGGTAGCTAAAAGAGTTTTAAAAAGTATATTTCATTGGGAAGAGTGGCATCCTGGCAAGAACAAGCACATTAGGCTGCAGGGCATTGTTAAGTAGAATAAATGTTTGGGCCAAAGGCAATGTATAAATGACAGTGCTGGAAATTTCGTTTTTCCTTTGGAAAAGAGGTTTTTTTCAGAGAGCAATATAATTGGCAAGTTTAAATACATTTTACATAGATTAGGATTGGTTTATCCATTTATTCTGGAAACTAGACAGTAATATTTAAATCTCAGCCCTTTTTCTTATTAAGGAAGTATGAGCTGAGTACATCTCTAAGGTGTAAGAGTTACAGCGCAGTTGCTTTCCCTTGGACTATGAAGTAGTGTCTGTAATTCATATCTACACTTTTATACTCTACATTCTCCTCTATGCTATTCTGGTACTTTTGATCATCAATATGAAAGACCATCTAAGATGTGGCATAATTGCTTGCAGTAATATATATGGGGAGCAATGTGGAATGAAATTATTTTAAAAAATCAATGAAAAAATTAAGGAGACATTGGGTTTATTTTTCATCCTAAGGTGTTAACCAACCAATACCTCAGATACTGCACAATAGTATTTCTGTGTCTTTCTGGAAATTACAGTAAAAAAAAAAAAAAAAAAGCCAGAAAGTTCTACAGAAGTAACACCTCTACACTTATGTACTCTTCTAAATTCCTAGAATTTAGAAGAGTACATAAGTGTAGAGGGATGACCATGGATGGATGCCAGGCACCCACCAAAGCCACTCTATTTGCCCCCTCTGCAACTGGACAGGGGAGAGGAAATACAAAAAAGTGTTCATGGGTTGAGATAGGACTGAGAGAGAGGTCACTCACTGATTACCATCATGGGCAAAACAGATTTGAATTTTAGACATACCAATTGAATTTATTCCTAACAAGGAGCAGAATAAGAAAAAGTAAAAATAGACCTTAAAAACACCTTCCCCCCAACTCTCTCTCCTTCACACCTTTGCCAGTGGCACAGGAAAACAGGGAAAGGGTGTTATGATCAGTTCATCACCCATTGTTTCTGCCACTGCTCAGGGAGAAGAGTCCTTTCCCTGCTCCAGTGTGGAATCCTTCCCACGGGAGACAGTCCTCCATGAACTTCTCCAACACGAGTCCATCCTGCAGTTCTCCACAAACTGACGCAATGTGTCACTCTCCTGTAGGATGCAGTCCTTCAGGCATGGCCTGTGTCTCCAGTATGGGCTCCTCTCCCACAAGTCTGTAGTACCCTGCTGGGAGCCTGCTCCAGCATAGGCTTCCATAGGGTCACAGCCACCTCTCCAGCATCCACCTGCTCTGGATCCACCCGGGATTGCTTCTGCTAGACATGGGGAAGCTTCACAGAGCTTCTCATAGAAGCCATTCTTCTAACCCCTTCTTATACCAAAAGCTTGCCATACAAACCCAATACCTTAGGTCAAAAAGACATCACATAATAAAACAGGCCTAAAAATTCAGATTAAGAAATAATCTTTGCCCAGATTTAAAGTCAGAAAACCATACAAAGTATGAAAATAAAATTCCAAAACACAATATAAAATTATGACCCATTACAAAAGGGGAATGATACTCACAAGCACCAATTTATGAAAGCATTGGTTCCTTAATCCATTCACATCCCTTTCTTAGAAACAAAGAAATAATTTATTTAATATCAAACTTGAAATATTTTATACTCTAAAATATTGGTTCACAAATGCATCGAAAAAGATAATGACATTTCTCAGCAAGTGTTCATACTGAAGCCTGAACTGTAGATATCCATCAGATGGTTACTGGCTGAAGATGGCAAGAAATAAATGCCAGCCACAGGATTTTATATATAGACACTGCTAGTCACTCTGAAAGAGGTATTGACCGGGACAGCCTTACAATGTTTATACCTGTGGAAGAAAAATGAGGGAAAAAGTTTTTGACAAACCCCATGACATATACATATGCAAAGATAGTCAGGAGCATGGGTGAAAGACTTAAAGAGAAGTAGATTTGTTCCCAGTAAAGGGCTCAAGTGCTACATCAATTTTAGTATTCCTGCCTTGAGGGTATAATATTGGGCTACACTTATTTTGCTAAACTGCATTAGCATCTGTTCACATAGTTTCCTGGCAAAGATATCAATGCAATCTATTGAAGGTTCAGGATTAATTTTCCTTTTCCTTGTTTTGCACTATAATTGCTAATAATATCTGGAATCCTAGAAAACACAAGCACTATTGTACACATTGAAGGTTTTTCAGTTTGTAAACTGGAAGTGTTCTAGGATATTCCTGTCATTTCAATGTCTGAAGATGTGAAGAAAAGTCTGATAGTGCTATTCATTTGTTCATAGTACTCAGTTTAACTTAATTGAAACTATACTTAGTCATAGCAAAGTCATTCAGAGGGTAAAATGAGACTGGTTTTCTTTTCCAACTGGACGCTTTGTGCATCCCCAAAGTCTTCTATTTTGCATTAGTGGTCTGAACAGATTAACTGGATGTATGAGAGTTAACCTCTGCTTCTCTGAGTTTCTACTCTGTAATCACTGATCTATATATTTATGGGTAGACAACCCTGCTGCCTTAAATTCTTCTGAATTCTTCTTAAATTTGACAAGTACACAGCTAGATTCACCTGTTACAGACATCTTGGTGACATGAAATTCTCTTTGTCTCTAACAGTTACCAAGTGTCTTTGGAATCTCTGTAGCTTCTGGGCTCAAAGGATATAAGAAAGAATCCTGTTCAGTTCATCTGAATTCTGTTCACACATGCACATTTATAAGGAGTGAAAAAAGAAGGACAACTTCCATTATATAAATACATGAAGAGTTTCAGTTTGCCAATATGTTTTGGAATATTTCCCAAACTGGAAATCTCAGTGTTCACCATGATCCTTAAATAAAAGAAGGAATTATTTTGACAATTTCACTGCTGCTTAGTATAAGTGCTGTCATTGGTGTTACTATTACAGATCACAGATTGGGGGCGGGGGTGGGGGAAGAATATAATCTTAAATGTATGTTTCTGGAGCTATGTTTTTGAAAGCGACCAGTATAATTCGGTAATACCTATGCATGGTTACCTATATGGATATAGTGAAGCTGTAAGAATATCATATTACAGACAATGAGTGTAATTTTGTCAAATTTGCCTTTTTTTTAGCAAAGCTGTTCTGCTGGCTAGGCCTGCCCATGTATGAAATACTGCTACTGTAAAGCCATGCCACTGGATTATACACAATTTCTGTTATACCTTTCAGGGCATCTGCATAGCAGATTTAGGCAGCACTCTTCTGCAATTCCTCACATTCCTCTTCCTAATGGCAATGGTCCATCACCAGCTGCTCCACAGCTACAATTGCCTTCCTCTCAGCACCGTTTACTTTTGATTCTTCCTGGGTGTGGTACATTTTGTTTTATGTCATGTCGCTGTTGTTATACTTACATAATGTACTTAAGTATTGTTTAGATTGACACAGTGTTAGTACTAAAATTGAAAATAAAATGTCATTATTGGCAAGAGCAGCTGTTTTCATGCACATCATTTTCTGGAGTTCAGTTTATTAATCAGGCGAAGCGGGAGTTTTGTACAAATGGTAGTATTTTTTCTTGAAGTGTTCTATGGGCTTTAGATTTCCATCATAACAGAATTGAGTAGTATAATATAGAAGAAATGTTTGATGTGATTAAAACTGTTTATTCTGGGTTTGTAATGGATTTAATTGTAACATCTAGAGGGCTGCAATTTTGAAAAGTTTCAGCCCTGATTGCCTATTATTCACATGACAATGCTGAAATAAAATGACACTATAGTAAATGAAAACATAACAAATAACCCTGGTGGTTCAATAGCATTTTGAAAGAAAAACAGTAGATGTTCTGCAGAAATCACCTACAGGAACAGCAGGAAAAAAAACCCATGTTTTAAATCAGTTTTTGTAAAAACCTGGTAAAAAATGACTCTCCCAGAAACTGTCATAATGTTACTCATCTAGTAAAGCTGTTTTGATTGTCTTCTATAATTTTAAATAACACTTCCTTGTGAAGTGCAAACAAACATTAGGGAAAAAGTCTTGTTATCTATGCTGAAGCAATAGGGCTATATACCCTTAAATCTCTCCCCAGTCTTTACTACCCTCCATGTAAAAGTCAAATGTAAAGTTCACCAAATTTGCTTGAAATCCAGGAGTGTTTAGATTTAAACAAAAAATTTTAACTGGTCTTTGACCCCACACAAAGCCTAGCTTTGCACAATATAGGTAAGTTCTCACAAACCAAGTTTATAGAGTAGGAAAGCCCTGGTGCAGTATGTTTCAGCATTGACTGACCAACTGCATCACACACATTATATCCCTATTAATTCCTATAAAGAGAAAAAAAATACACAAATTATTTGCAATAAAAATTATATATTTTTACCAGTCTTCATAGAATCACATACTAAAAAAAACACAGAATCACAGAATAAGAGGTCCACAAGGATCATTGAGTCCAGCTCCTGTCCCTGCACAGGACTATCCCTAAGAGTCACATCATGTGCCTGAAAGTATTTTTCCTCTAAGAAAAAAAATTAGTCTTAAGTGGTTTACATGTTACCATGAATATTATTGTCACTTTTTGAGTTGCTGGACTAACATATTTTGGAAATATTTTTCTTTTCCTTGGTGAACATTGGTGCATGTTCTACTTTTGGTGATTAAATAGTAGGAAAGAGTTATAATGTCTCATCTTTTAGTGTTATGTGTTACATACATTCTAATTTGCACATAAAGGACCTAAATTTAAATTCCCAAATTCAAGCTTTCAAGCTTAAGCTATTAGGCAATATCCATTCCTTCCTTTGTTTTCACTCTGCTGTATTTGTGGTAAGTTCTGTGTGTGTAACTGGGCTTTGTGTAATTGTGCTGTAATGTTTATAAAGGCCAGTGAATTCCATTAAGATATAACTTTGTGGCAGGTCTTGAACATACCTAGTCAAGGATTTTACATTGTTCTTTTTTAGGATAACATAAAAGTTTGTATAATTGCACCTTAATAATATTTTCTTTTATTTTTTTCCCCCTAATTTTCACAGAATCATAGAAATGTTTGGGTTGGAAGGGACCTTAAAGATCATCTAGTTCTAAATGTCCCACCATAAGCAGGGATGGCATCCACCAGATCAGCTTCCTCAAGGCCCCACCCACCCCGACCTTGAAAATTTCCAGAGGCGGAGCATTCACTACTTTATTGACTTACAAACAACCATGATTTTACCAGTGGTTAGAATCAGTTAACACTTAGCTCTTATATGACTGTGACTGGCTCTTTGACAGCATGTGGGTTACTTGAACATTGCTATATGTAGTCAATCTAATCTTCAAAGAGAAAATAGTTTTGCAAATTGCTTCTAATTGACACTAGGAGGTAGTGTGTTAGATTTATTTTTAAGTGACTAATTCATTTAAATATTTACTGGAAAAAATAAAAAAAATGCTTTGCAAAATCCAGATGACACTGGATTAAACATTTGCTGTTGTTTCATCAGTGTTAAATGATTTGTGTAGCTATTTCTTTGAGCAGGTCTAATTCTTTCACTCTTTTGAACAAGCACTTAAAAATTTAGAGCAACGCTTCATAATCTTTAACAGCAAAAATAAGCTATTAGGTTTCCATATCACCCAAAAAGGAGGTGAAATGTATCTCTAAACAGACTTCTTCAGTACAGAAGAAACATAACTTAAAAATTCAGTATTTATTTTTTAATGTTTACTGATGTGATTTAAAGTATTCAGGAGTTAAAAGGAAAGGCAGAGAACTGTCAAGGAAATTGAGACTAAAGCTACTACTTGATTACTCCACTGATTATTCTGAAAAAGGAATTGTTGCTGGAATAGTAAAACTACCAAGGGAAGAGCAGTTGGTCAAAAATGAAAGAAGCACAAAAATGTTCATTGAAGTAAAAATGTTATGTATAATTTCTGCAGCCTCAAATCACAAATGAAGATTAAAATTTATAGAAAGAAATAGAATGTAAGAATTTAGAAATTCCTTTCAAAATGTGATCTTTAGTACCATATAAAAATTTTGAACTCATCTGATTTTGTGTTTGAAAACGTCTGAATTGTTTAAAATATTGTATGCTATTGTGTCTCTATTACTAGGCATTTTGCTATGCATTGGCAAGAATATAAAACAAAATTACTTTAGCATACCTGAAGAAAGGTGAAGTAGGTCTTATGGAGTTTTTGAAGGTTTCCATATCCTAGAGTAAGTTGATCTGATTATTTGGTCTGATTATTAATTTATGTAAATAAGGGCACATATCATAAAGAAAAAAATATACCCTTTTTCTGTAGAGGAATGATAGACTGCCAAAATGTCTTTTTTTACAAAAAAGCACTTGTCATGATATTTGTAATTTCACTTTGAGCTATTCTTAGCTGGTCATTGTCTTCAACAGAATTTGTCAATAAAGTTTTCTGTACTGGTGAGCTATTCTTAGCTGGTCATTGTCTTCAACAGAATTTGTCAATAAAGTTTTCTGGACTGGTGTTCACAGCAGAGAAACAATAAGGAACTGGCATAGGAGGTGCTTCTCCTTCAGGAAAACCTACTTCTTGTGGACAAAACCTGTGTAGGCCATTTTTAATATTCAAGCTGTTTCTTGAAGACCTGAGACCTTTTCCTCTCTATGTAAATGTTACTGTTCCTTCTGACCATGACAGTTAATCTTGAGTACTTCAAATGTGAATGAAGTTTTTTTCACCTGTTAGGAAAAAAATCTTTGGTAGAAACAGAAGGCAATCAAAATGGCATAGAAGAATAAGCATCCATTTTCTTCACAGTATACCAAACTCTGCCTACTTCTGTATATAAAGGGAAAATGAGTTATAAAACTGAGGATTAAGTTAGCTACCTAATCACAGATGGGGTCCAGCTAAATATTACTAAATAAAATTTAGAGTGCTATTTCAGGATAGCATATTGTTAAACCAGCCCCATAGGTCTAAAAGTTTACTGAAAAGCCTCTCTGCAAAATCAGAAAGTGGACTGGTGCTCTTTAGAAGAGAGGATGGAAGCCTGAGAGGCTATGTCAAGTGAGTGCAGTTGCTCTCGCTCAGTGTTCCAGGGTTGTCTCATATCAAGAGCCACTGTCTCTTTAAACAATACTGGGCAAAAATCCCCTGGAACCAAATAATAATAATAAAAAAAAAGCATCTTGAGATCTTCCTGGATAATGGAGAAGAAGTCATGGAGATTGAGGAAATATGGGGCTAAAAGGACATTAAAAATTTAATGGAGGTGGCCTGTTATTTAGGGTATGTCATAGTAGGGTGAACTATTTTAAGACTTGGTGCTGCCTGAAGAGACATGGAACAGAAAGATACCTTTTTGTTTTCTCTGTACACTGCTTCAAAGAAATATTTGAGTTCATCTCTAATTTATTTCTTCCAGAGTGAGTGGCAAGAACTTTTGGCTAAGATTAAAAGGAGTAACAATGAAGGAGTTATTTGATCATTTAAAATTAGCACATATACGATTCAGATGTCATTTTGCCAGAAAGTTTACTTCTGTAACAAGAAATGCAGTACAACTGGAAAAAAGAACAGTAACTTTTTCTTATCAGTGAAATAAGGTCAATATTTTAATCTTTACTAGTGTTTTTGTCTTGTGAGTTTTAACACTATGGGAATGACACTGGCACTGCTAATACGGAAATTTAGACTTGCAGGTTTTTATTACTACAGTTTATGCTCCACCCACACATTGAAGTTCAGACACTTACTATTAAGGGCACTGTTTTACCTAAAAAATTAATTTCAGACACTGCTAATGAGATAGCCCCGAGGAAAGATGGGGAATTCGAGCCTTGTAAATATACAATAAAATACATTCCTGCAAGATCTACCAAAGATTGAGAAATTAATAAACATTATTCAATTCAGCATTATTAAGAAATATTTTAAGGTAGTTGCATTTTGAAAATGATATAGCTTATTTTCTTGCTAAAACTTATCCACTACCTATTGCATCAGAAATCAGAGAGCATCTTCAAAGTTGTCCTTTCTGCACCCATCCAAATGACAAGGATTTACAGTGACAGGATAGTTCAGTGATTTGGGCATACAAGATTTGTTTCACTGTCTCTTTTATAGAGGTGCTCTCTTCCTTCTCTGAAAAGCTGGTATATAATATTTCTCTTTTTCACTTGAAATAGGATCTTTTTATATTGTGGAATGCTATGGCAGTGATTGATAGAAATACATATGCCCATACACATTAGAAAGCTCTGTATTCAAAACTACTTGCAACTCCTAATTTTTCAGAGCAAGATTCTCAAGCTGGAGAGTGAGTGAACTGAACATTTCAGTGTATAAACACTAAAGGGAACTGGGAGAAATTCTAGGGTCATTGATTAGGGACAAAATAGGAGAACACTTGGACAGGTGCAGACTGGTCAAAGACAACCAGGACATTTATAAAGGGGAAGCCATGCTTGTCAAATGCTATTAACTTGTTTGAGGAGGTGACAATGAGAGCTGACAGGGGTGAAGCAACAAACATAATCTGCTTGGACGTCAAGATGGCTTTTGATACTGGCACACTGAAGAGCAGATACAGGGCTGGTAAGAATCTGATGATAAAGTGACTGATAGAATGTCTCTAAAATCTCTTAAGACTCAGTACTGCTGACATACCATAGCAAAACATGAGAGAAGATGAAAAAAGTGATGTATATAAATAAATTTGATAGGGATTTTTCACAATAAAATGAGGATGGATGAATTAGAGTTTGTGCAGGAGGGAGGCAGAAAAAGAGAAGTGGTAGGAGAGGAAAAGAGCGGACCTGATCATTTATTTTTGAAAGAGAAAATGTATTGAAGATTAGTCTATAAAAGATCACTGTAGAAGACAGGAGCAAAAACACTGGATAAATTCCTCTATATCTGTCCATATCTGCCCTTTGCTGCAGACAGGAAATGGTTGTTGAAGTGAAGAGATTTTCAGTATGCACTAGATATTTTTGGGAACAAGACTCCTAAGAGCTTCGTGTTGAAAAGGGCAAATTTGAGGGTTTATTCCTACACAGAAAGTAGCTTTGTGCTTGATACCTTCTTATTCTTTTTAATATAGAAATAGAAGTGTAAAGGATCCCTGACTTCAGCTTCCTGTATGGTCATTTCTCTGGACATGTTACTATTCTGTTTTGCAGGGTAGTGTTTGCCTTTCATCACTTTCCATTTACTAAGAGAAGCAAATAGAATATTTAACAAATAAGTAACAACTAGAATAGGTCTCAGGTGCAAAAAGTTAGTGAACCTATTTTTGAGACAAAATTTTCTGTTTGAGTGGAAAAATATATGGAAAAAATTAAGTAATAATCAAAAAATATATAAGAACTTTCCATTCAATCATATGTTCTCAGTTTCCAGAATGCTGTGTGAAGTTACAACATGTCTTTTAGTTTTTAGATAATTAATGCAGTACAGGCATAGACAAAAATATTCCATTGTGAATAGAGGAAGCATAGATTACTGGTGTGGAATAGGCATGAGCAAAACAAAAAAATATCTAGTGAGAAGACCTAAATCTTAACTGATCTGTTATTTTGGAAGATTTTTTTGCTAGGCTTTTTGAAATACTTAGCAAAATATGTGACAGATTTTTAATGTCCTGTTTTAAATTTTAAAAAGAGGAAAAGGTTTTGAGATATATACTTTAAATTAATTCTTTTTTTTTTATTGCTTTTACATTTAAAAGCTTATGTTCTAGCTCAAAATGCTCATCTGTCATAATTAAATGTAATCGAAGACAGGAAAAACTGGTTCTTAGGTAAGAAACAGGAACAGCCTTTGTAATTGAAGAATAGGTACAACAGGTACCATTCCTGTTTCAAAGAGAAATGCAGTGGATCAAGAATGTACAAGAAGTGTGAAGTATGAGGGTATATCAACTATCCAAGAGAGGGTTGAGCTAAATTTTTATTTATTTACTGGTATACATATTTTGTGAAACTTCTACAACTGCTCCCCATCTTGACTGAAATGTCTTGTTTCCTTCAATTTCCTTGATTTATTGAAATAAAAACACGTCTAAGTTTAGGAAGAAATCTGCTTTCATAGCTTTCTGTTGGTTGCACTGTGATGATGGCTTCAGTGGCCAAATGTGTGAGAAAAAGAAAACAGAACACAATAGAAAATAGAAGGTGCTTCGGATTTCTTAGAACCCAACTGTTTCGAGTCGATTAATTACCAAATTTGAATAAGGGAAGGATCATAGTGGGAAACAGGCTAACATTTTGGGACAACAGGAAAATATAACCTCAAATTTATTAATTTATTTGTTTTCAGTTTTTTAGTCTTCATCACCATATCTTTCATGTGTTTTGGGTTATTTGAAGTAGTTGAAGTATAATTATCACACTGTATCAAATACAAAATAGATATATTTTTGAATAAGGAAACTAATGCATACTGGAATAGAGCAGGAAAGCAGAAAGGTAAACTTATGAAATAGGGAACACTGTGCATTTGTATAATCCAATGCATTTTATTAATAAACTGAATATTTTAAGGCTACTTTGGATGCTTAAAAAAGACAAGGAAATTAATATTTTTGTAATATAGATGTCACCTTATATTTCATGCCTGATTCATTTGAAAATGTAGATTAATTTGCAAACAGTTTAGAGAGGTGAACTATTGAATTGAGTCCTATAAGATTTAGGATTTGTCATCTTTTAAAGTTGACACTCAGTGAGAGCTTGTCAATTACAAAGAAGTGAAATGAAGTGAAAATAAGCCTCGTCTTCATCTTCTTGTTATATGCTTGGTTGGTTATAGAGACACCATTTACAAACTAAGAATAATTACTTGCAAAGTATTTTTCCCTTTAAACCAAAATTATTTATTATGCTACCTTACTCCATTTTGATATAACAGTTTCTCTAATTTCCTAATCTTGTAACAAAAACAGTATTTCAGTACAAGTGGCTACCTGAAATTAAGTGTGTTTGAGTTGAAAATGAAAAACACTATTTAGATCAGGATTTTTTCCTCAAATGTTACTTATCCTCTTGTGACAAGTTTTACAGAATTTCTTCACTTTATAAATCTACAGCAGCAAGTAATTTGGCAAATACACATATGACAGGGAGAGAATGGCAACAGTAAGAACCTTTTCTAATTACATGCAAACATCAACATTCTCTTCCACATTAATTGAATATTATGTTATCAGTCTCTTGCTTCTAGCAAGACATTAATTTTTGTAGAGCTCATTTTTTTAAACCTTTTCTTCAGCTGTAATACAGTCTTTCTAATGTGGTTTTCTCAAATTGAAGTGAGTTAGCGCTTTTTTTCTTATCAGTTTTATTTGACATAATGAATGCTTAGAGGACTTTTGTAATCAAATAACTTTTATCATCCTACTTTCTTTGCATCCAACATTCCTGTACTTCATATATTTCCGTATTAAATTCCATTTTATCAAAATCCTCTGGATGTTTTAGAAGAAAGCACTCTGCCATAGAATTATTTTCTTCTAGATATAATAATAGCAACTCTGCTAAAGCATTACCTTTGATTTTTAACTGGAGCTCTGAGCTAGTTTTTTTCTTGTTTTTCCCAGTGATCTGTCATGACCAGCTGAAAACAGAGAGACCAGATTATTTGTCTGTGGTGCTTAGCAAACCAGTAGCTCAACTTGAACTGGAAGAAGCCATGTCCCAATTCAGAGACTTGTGCCCAGACCACAGAGCTCCCCAAAATTAACTCCTCCCAGAAGAAGGAGTGTTCAGGAAAACATAGCAGCCTTTTCCTGAATGGGAACTGGTACTTGATGCCAGCCATTTTATTTTTTAAATGTACACAGAACTTAGTGATCACATATGCAAAATATAGATGTCAATTATTAATTAAAGTTTAGAGAGGATAATTACAAAATTTTTTGCCATGCAAAATTTTCTTTATTAGTTGAACTGGATAGCATGACACTTCACATGGGATCCTATAAAGCAGCTTGAGGAAGAAGGAAAGAGTTGAAATATTTGGATCTAGTGATTAATAACCTATTGATTATTACTAAGAATGTAGAAATTCTTTCTGTAAAGCATACGACTACTGATTGGTCGCATCAATACTTCCTTTTTATTTAATTTACTTTTTCTTATCTCTGATATGACATCTTTTTTCTTTTTTTTTTTCCTAGCTTTTCATTAATCTTTTCTGGTAGTACATTTTTATTCTTGTTTTTCTTCTTTTGTTCCTTTGTGATGATACTTTCCTTTTCCCAGTATATTTTCTCAATCCTCTGTTTAAACCACCACAACTAAAATTTGCTTTTTAAATCTAAGTCCTTTCTCAGTGTTCTCCCATCTACAACTTTCATGTGTCTTTGTGGCTGCTCAGCCATTATTTCTAACAAAGCTTTTAGTTGAATAAGGTGTGAAAGAAAAGTGGAATGAAAAAAGTGGGAGCACACTCAACTGAATCCATGAATCAAGACACAGAACTTGCATAGCTGACACACTAGCATGGGGACCCCCAGGTCTCAAAAATCAGTGTCTTTGGTATATGGAAGTATGTGGAATTTTATAGGGTTTGGCCTATCTTCGTATTTTTCTTAGAATACAGACTTTGCAGTTATAATGTAGCAGGATTTTATACTGGCCTCTTATCTGCTGTTCTGGGACTATCACGAAGGAAGGAAGGAAGTCGTTGTTGATGTGCAGCCTCATTGATTAAAAATAGCTTGCCAATGCCATTGATTTCTCATTTCTGTTAAAATATTTAGATAAAGCTTAGATTCAAACTAAAGAACAATCTGGATTGGCACAGCTGAGCAAATATACAACTGCTTCAGACAGCAGGCAGAGAAACTGGCTTCTCAACATGGCCCTGAGGAGTATGGATCAGGATGGACTGTGGTGGTCAGAGGTTGACCAACCGGTTTATTTGTGACCATACTAATATGCGCAGGACTGCCTCTTGCAATCAGAACAAAGAGGTGGGATGTAATATCAGCAAAATATACGTGATTCAGATGGTTACTAAACAAACAGCCTGTTACAAAAACACGCTGCTTTAGTGGCTTTTGTGTTGGTCAAAAGAGACAGTGGGAAATCTTCAGTTTTGTTTTGAACAAAATGTTTTCCTTAAAGCACTCATGCTGAAAAAGAATATTTTGCATGTTCTGCAACAAATTTTATGTCAGAGCCAAGGATTCAAGGGAAAGTGATTGCAAATTTCTTAACAAAAAAAATCTTATTATAAAGTAGCTTAACATTTTGTTGCCAAGGTAAAAAGGAAATCCTCTATTCTAGCTGTAGATAGCATAAAGTGCTCTTCAGTATTGTTACAATTCTGTAACACCATTTTAATTTTAAAAAACATTAAATTTCTGTCTATATTTTTTTTTTTTTTGTACCTGAGCAGTTCAAAATGTTACTAATGCATTAGATGATGTTGTTGAGCTAGGGGGACTAATACTTCTCCTTTCTGTCCCAAATCATACTTCAATATATAAAAAAGCAGCTGATGCAGTCAAGGGTAGCATGAGATTCCTGAGGAGAAATGGAATTAATTCCAAAAGCAATATGAAATTATTGTGCATCTTACTGAATATTTGTCATCTAATTTTGTTGAAACATATCTTAGAATTTTACATATAGGAAATTAAGTCAAATTATATAAGTGAAACGCAAAAGAAATTAGAAAGTTCAAAGTGTGCTGTGAGCATACAATGGAGTTCCCATGCACCAGTGCAAACAATAAAAAGAACAGAGATTTTTAAACTTATTTTTGTTAATGAGTGAACTAAATGTTATGTAAAATGGTTTACCTATTTTGCAAGAATTTTGTTTCAACTTTTTAAGATATATTTTGCATAAAAGCATGTATTCATAAATTGCTTTTCAGCCCCCTTCAATTTTCCTTTTCAAAATCTCAGATTAGGCTACTCAAATATCTATATATTCATGCAAGTATTATTTACTTCTTGGCTGAGAAACACAAAGTCATTTCTCTTTATGAACACTTTTTTGTAATGTGACCTGGCATTTCTCATCACTACCGCTTGCAGTCTAGTCTTATAAAATTTAATGGATGTCAAAAATGAGCACAGTATGAAAAATAAATATACAAAAGAGAAATCCTTTACATGTTAACAAATGTCACAGAAAGATCTCTTGAAGTTAAAATCCCCATGGAGAAAAATCATTTCATCTTGACCAAAATAAATACCTCTTTAAGATATATGGTAAGGGAAATCTTGGAATTTTCTGTCTTTTGAAAAGAGTAGACTTAATTTGTATGTCCTCTCAGACTATGCTTCATCTTTATTAGAGAAATCCTTCTTTTCCAATGGTTTTAGGCAGATTAACTGGCCTAATTGGACCTAAGCTGCTGTGAAGAGAGAGGGAAAAAAGGTGGAGGCACAAGCTCTCCAAGTCCTCAAGTCACATCCTCCTGGTTGACTGGTCTGCTTAGCCAAGCTGAAACTGGTCTTATTGTCATGTTGGGTGCATTAATTGGAGTGCAGACTAATTTGCAAGAATGCTTTAGTGCTCTTTAAAAGGTGATTTAAAATTCAAAGTGATGGAAATTGTATAAAAGCATGCTGATCTGATCATTACCCAGAATTCAGCTTGACATTTCCTCTATTTATCTGTTTTCATTGTTTAGACTTTAAGTTTACTGTGAAAGACTTAGGAGACTGCAATAATTCATTATATTCTCTGGATTGGTTGATAACCCTTCCCTTTTTTAAACTCAGAAAAATGCACTAAAACTAAAACAGTTAAGCACAAAAATGTCTTGTTTGGGGATGATAAAATAAAAAATATATTTAAATCATTCAATGTAATAATAAATACAGCAATGGATATCTCTTGTTTCCATCAAATACATGAAAATACACTCTTTGGAGCAGTCTTATGAAATAGAGACATTAACACCTTATTAACATAGGCTTGAATGTTAAGAAGGATAACAAATTTACAAGAGGCCACAAACACAAAATTATGCACTATTTTTGCAACCTCTATAGGTAAAGAGATCTCCATTGCTGAAGTGCCACTGTGCTCATGGGTGAGGAACGATTTCTGTCAGCACTACCAAACAGCTTTCCACAACATTTAGCAAGATAAAAATATTATTTGTCATATGAAATTATACAAGAAGACTTCAGGTGGTTTATAATTAAAGTACATAAATTTGACTCTCATGCAATGCAATGAACATGAACATGAACAATTTCCAGTGATTTTTGAGTCATGGACTGTAGGAAACTGCAATTGGAACCTTTCTTCTGTGTTTCACTCAAATCCAGCAAATATATTTTAGTCCTGATACAAAGCAAATTTTCCTTTACCAAAGTGAAGGCAATTGATGCTATCCCTGAAGCATACTATACTTGTCTGTATCAGAAACTGATAACACTGGCTATTACTAGTGCAAAATCCTTGGTAGCCAGTGCTACCTCCTGAAATATTTAGATGTAACATCCTGAAAACATATTTTTACTTGGAAGTTTCCTCCTATTACTCTTCTGATAGAGATTGTGTTGGCAGGAATTTGTGCAGTAATTAACACGTTTGGATTGCAGGCTACCCTCTACCCAGGTAATGTACACAAAGCCATTGATTTTAGGGAAATTGTGAGGAATTTGCATTCCATAATGCATGGAATTGTTTCTTTGTTCATGTAGCTAAGTTCCTTGCTTGAACAGAGAGGAATTAGGTAGGTAACATTTTTTTCTTATTCTGCAAAGAAGAGGAAGAGAAACAAGATTCCACCTTCCAGTATAGCAGTCAATGTTTTCAAATTTGAATTGAGAAACAAGTCCACATCAGAGTATGCTGAAGCAACGTAACATTTCTTTAAAGAAAAGTTGCTTTCAGATTTTTTTTCATGGAGCTGTAATTTGTTCAGGCTGAACTGTGAGATTAATATCCAGCTCTTTCTAAGACTGTACTTGCATGAAGTTTGTGGCATTACTTTGAGATGGCATAGTGAGGCAGAGGCTGACTTAGGGATTAATCCTTGCCAGTAACAATGTCTGCAAGGACCAAAAGGAAGACATTCAGATCTTAAACTGAGTTTCTAGCCTGACTGCAAATGTCAATTTTAAAAAAATTTAAAAGTAGTAAGTGTGACTATGGAAAGGAAAAATATAGAACCTCATGGTTCCATAATGTGGAACTAGACAATTGTCATATTATAGAGTAAGTACTGAAATTTTGGCCTCTGTGTTAGTTGAGCCAAACTAAAACTTGTGAAATGCTTTTGACTGTGCAGCTATCTTTTGGCCATTTCGACCATATTGCATTTGAGGAATTTACAAGTTTAATTTTTTTTTGTTTTGGCTTAATGTAATGACGTATTGGGGCATATTTACTGTAAAACCACTGCCACACTCATAGGTTAAAAGAGCATTGCTTAATGTAGTGCTGCTTTCTTTAAAAACAAATTTTGCATGTATTTGTTTCTCTATTTAATTGTATTCTCTGTTAAAGAAGAAAATATTTACCATGGTAACCTGGACTACGTAAAATATGCATAATTTGTTCTAAGTGTCATGGAGATGTGTAATGAAGTCTGTCCCTGAGATATTAATAATGTTTTCATATCATGCAACATGGTCCCATTGCTAGTTGCACAAGATTACCTATCTTCAAAAAGCAAAGCATTAGGAAAAGCCTGAACAGTTGATTAGTTGCAATATCATACACTAAAGGTGGACAATCTGTATAAGAGGTTGTCTTGTATGAGAATTGGCTCCTTAACACACTCTGCTCATATTATCACACTGAGCAACAAAAATGCCCCAACATGCAGAGTGCACCACAATGAATGCCTCAACTTCTGTCATGCAAACAGCACACACTCAGTGTCCTCTCTACGCTGCAAGAGTTTAGGAGAGGAGGGACTAAGGACAGATAAATGACAGCTATGCAACTTAAGAAGAGGGCATGTTCCACTAGAAAGAAATTATTGGTAAGAAAATGTGATAAATAGATGCACTTACGATCATGGAGAGAGTCCTCTGAAAAAATGACTTAACTCCAGCAGTCAGAAATTCACTGAATTCTCTGTGCGAAAGGTATATATTAGCTATCCATGCAGTCTTGAATATGAAATCAGCTTTATGTTCTAATGCAGGTAGGCATAGACACATCTCAAGTGCTTAATGGTCAACAATGTGAAACTCTGGTACCTTAAATTTGCTGTGGACATCAGCAGGGTCAGGACTTATCTCAGTATATCTTCTGTAAGAAGTCTTAATATAAATTTTAAGTCAATATTAAAATCTGGAAATGTTTATAGCTGTTTACCAAGTGGCAAATAGCACTACCTCTGCATTTTCACCTGAGCAGATGGAAAAATGCACATTATACTGATACTTTCCATGCAAACACACCCATGTGCACTTCTTTGCATAATCTGGGAAAGCTGACTTCTGAAGAAGCTAGTCTGGCACTAATGCTTGCATACCCTTGGGAGTAGCCTTGGAACTGTACTCTTTGGGAACCAAACCCTAGGCCACACAGCTGATACAGTCAGGTTACACAGGAGATCACTATTTGAGGACTAGAGATGGAAGAAGCCTGTAAAGTGCAGTGTGAAGCCAGCACCACCACACTGGTACTACAACAGCTTGCTCAATCTAGTGCACTGCATGGTGGCACGGGCAAGTGGCAAGTGAGTTGATTTAGCCACAGGAACTGGACGTGCCAGGTCCACTTCCAAAGTCCTAATCCTAAATTACATGACTAAGATCTCAGAGTATTGCCTTAGATCTCCACATTTTGGACTTTACTTTGTCAATCTCTCCTCCAGTTCACCTGCATTTAAGAACAATACATAAGAGCTCTTTTATTTAAAAAAATGCATGTGCTCAGCACTACTATGGCCTCAGAATGCTAAGCATGGCATCTTCTCTGCTGGAGAAAATCTAGAGAAAAAAAACAGTAACGCATGTAAGTCATGGGAACCTAACCATGGCTGAAAAAAAGGGCTTTCATCACACAAGATGGAAAACAACCACATGTACTTAGAAGGTTGCTGCAGGAGAAGAAAAATTATCTGTTCACAACATCCTTTGTAGAAATGATTACTAAAGGGATTAAATTAATCAAAAAATATTCAGAATAGACTGTGGGGAAAACCTTCTCACAATAGAGATAATGAAGGTCTGGACAAGAGAGTGCCTGAGTAAGTTTCAAGAGTATCCATTTTTCATAGTTTTTAAGAATGGATTCAACAATCAATTGTCAGGAATAATACATGCATATTTTGGATCTTGTTTTAGGTAGTGGGTGAACTAGATGACTTTTTGAAGTCCCTTCCAGCTATAATTTTTTACTATTCTGTGATTTAAAAAGATGATCTGTAGACTACAAAAAAAAAAAAAAAAAAAGTATAAACAGAATCTGTTTACTGAGAAGAATATCACATTTCAGAATAAATGAACCAAATCAGCTGTATGCTTAATGACACAGACCATTGGGTGATGAAGGAAGAATCACATAAGTTACCAGGAAATTAAATAAAATATTTGAGACATCCATAGTTTGAATTATATTCATATTTTATGAATAAACTGTTATTAAAAAAACCCAAAGTATTCAATACTCAGCTACGTGAGGTTGCTTTCTGCAAAACCTAATTAGATAGCCTTCTTCTTGAGAACATCTTTTGCTGTGAAATTCCATAGGGTTTTTTATATTTAAACTAAATTGTCTCCTATGAAGCAACTTCAATATTGATCACCTACTAAAGAAAGAATAAATGTGATTAAAAGAATACATTGTCTCATACTGTGTAGTCTACTATTTCTGCACATGCACATGATACATATTAAAATACTCAAAAATAGCAACCATAATTAACAAAGGTGAAATATACTTAAAACAATTTACTGAAAAAAACACATAATCATATGATATCACATCATATCAAGATCATAAATTCAGAAATAGCTTTTTGAAATTCATCTTCTATTTCTCTTATTATGGTACTTTCCCTGAATCATGGGGAGAACTTCACAGTGCAGCATGAAAGCTAGATGCTAAGGACATCAGGTGCAACACTGAATAACTTTTAAAGAAATACAGTCAAGGACAGGTAGGAGATCATTAGGATGCAACGTCAGTAGCTAATATAATGTGGCAGCACATGAAACTGTTAATGTTAATGTTAAGTTTTTTGTTTGTTATAGAAATGGAAATCTAATAACTACTTCACTGAGGAAAAAAGATGACATCACTTTTTTAGCAATAATAGCGCTACCACTTTATGAGATTAATATCAGTAGAAACTTTAAAAACTTATCTGGCAATTTACTGAAAGTCTATTAAATAAAAAACACATGCCATGATGGATTTCGAATAGTTGCTACATTTTGGTAAACCTATGTGGGTAGGATATTTCAAGATATCTGATGTTACTAAATGAATTGTGCTAGATCATTCATTCAAAGAGCAATTGGAAAACAAAGCTTTGTAAATGTTTGACATATAATGGCAGTTTGGGCCATGGAAGATCTCAAGGCTTGACAAGAGACATAATGCTAGGAGATGAATGCTGTGTGCCAAAAATTAGCAAGTGCTGTGTTCATCTTGAAGGAACATAATACCTCCCCCACTAGTACTGTTTTTAACAATAACAAAAAAAGGTCTTAAATATATCTTTACCCACAAGAGTACATAGAAATCAGGTGCAGCAACGAAACTAACAATATTGACAAGTGCTCTAAAAATGTCCTGGGTGTCCTCACTAAAATATTTAACCCAGCATTATAGGCTAGAATCAAAATTAAGCATGTTTTAAAATCAGTATCAAAGAGGTTAAAGTTAGCAGACACTGTAAAGCTGTAATACTGCTTCTTAAATAATTTGAACAGAACATAATCCAAAATCTGTGGAAAAAAATTGGATGGGCAAAATGTAATTTGTGTAGCATGTGTCTATTCCTGTTAGCTGAATTGCCAATGAATATATATACACACACATATATATATGTATATTTATATTTAAAATACTAAGATATCTGAAGGGAATCTGGAAAGATGGTTAAAGTGCTAAAACAGTGTTTGGTAAAGTAAGGGGGAACAGATTACCATGGAAAATATTTTGACAGTAAGGTTTTTCACCTTTTATTTTAAACTGGAAAATTAATTGAAAGCTCAAAAAAAGAGGACATTACTGAAATCTCCAGAAAATTATACATGGTATACATTATTTATTAGAATAGTATACTTTTTGCATATGGACTTTGCTGTTAGGGCAAGTGCTGAAGTTTTTGAGGTTTTGCCACGACACGTAATAGTGACTATAATTAAAGGAAAGCCTGTAGAAAGAGAATAAAATTAAAAATATTTGTTATATCGAATATTTTAATTTATCTTCTGAATTTAGAAGCTTTTCAATTTTATATTCTCATAAAAATCAGATTTAAAAAAACAGAGGTAAAGATGGTGGGAAAAGTAATTTTTTAATATATTAAATAAAGTATATCAAGAATTTCTAAATTGGTTCAATCTTTGGACAAACTATTACTTTTAGAGGAAGAGGGTCTTCCCCTGCAGAGGAACTACTACTTTAAGATTAATCAGCTTTGGCACAGAATAGCACAGTCTGTTGCTTATATTGTTCCCATCATAAGGGGCTGAATTTCAAAATCTGTGAGGACAGAAACAAGAATGTCTATTCATGCATCACCATTAAATGTTTTAAGGATGGAGCAATTGGCTGAATGTACAGGTGGTGGAGTGGATTGTGTGCTATAGGAACTCTTCTCGTGAGCATTTCAAATCCACCTGTCGCCCCTGGAGGAGACCACATTGGAGCAGGGGGATGCCTGAGAGGAGCTGTGACCGCCTGGGAGGCCTGGAGTGCTGGAGCAGGTTCCTGGCAGGACTGGACTTGTCACCCTGTGACAGACCCAGGCTGGAGCGGGCTGTGCCTGAAGGATTGCACCTAGTGGAAAAATGACCCATACTGAACAATTTGTGAAGAATTGTTTCCCATGGGAGCAATGTTGGAGAAGTTCATAGAGACTCTCTCCTCTTGGGACCCCACACTGGAGCAGGGGAAGGACTCTGTTACATTGCACTCAGACCATGTTTTCCCCCATTCCCCAGGACCCCTGTGGCTCTGATCAGATAAGCCTGGTCTCATCCTTCACACCCCAATGGGGTGGCAGAGAGCCAGAGAAGCCCTCCCTGTCCAGAGCCTAGAAAAGGTGATGACCCTTCCTGTTCGCTCTCTTTCCCCCGCTCTTCCCTCGGACCATACAGTAAAGAGCTGGACAACTACATCGGCGTGAGAGCCTCTTTTGGAAATCTTTGTCCATCTCCTGATGTTCCTCCTCTCAAGGCCTTATATCTCTGGGCTAGCCTGATAATTTAGGGGCTGATAGAGGGGAGAAACATCAGGACTCTCCCTGGGCAGCGGCAGAAACAACAGGTGAAGAATAGACCATAACCTCCCTTCCCTCTCTCCCTGCATTGCTGGGGAAGGAAGTAGAGCTTGGAAGGAGGGAGGGCTGGGAGGAAGATATTTTCAAGATTTGTATCATTTCTCATTATCAGGGTCAGATTTTGATTAGCAATAAATTCAACTAATTTCCCCAGTCTGAGTCTGTTTTGCATGTGATGCTAATTGGTAAGTGATCTCTTCCAGTCTTTATCTCAACTCAAGAACCTTTTGCTATATTTGCTCTCCCCTGTCCAATTGTGGAGGGGACTGATAGAGTGGTTTTGGTGGGTGCTTGGTATCCAGCCAGGGCCAACAAACCACATTAGGAAAATCAAAAAATCACTTTGAACTACCTCTCTCCCCAAGTTCTCTTTCTTCTGAAAATATCAAAGTACAGGACATTTGGAGGTGAAAATAAACAAGGGGAAATTTCCTTGTAATTCATGTAATTACCTGTAATCAGTGGCCTTTCTCAGAATGATTCCACCTATAATTTTGATCAGAATTTTCATCTTGCTGCAAAGACTTCTACCGAAACCTCAGTTCTGACAAAACCTGATTAGAATCCATCTTGTCAGAAAATGTCTGAATGCCACTAATGTTCATTTCTTAGGCTACACTGAAGAGAAGCTGCCCATGTTGAATATTCTCATTATGTTCCTCAGTATCAGGTGCTTGAAATTTGCCAAATTTGTAATTTGAAATATCATATGCTTTATAGGCAAAAATGTATTTGCAGAAAGTTTCTGCTAAAATATTAGATATTGCTAAACAAATATGGGATGTTTTATTAACCTTTTTCACTATTTTGTATGTAAAAAATTATAGCTGATAAAGAAAATGCTGATGATTGGCTTAATTTCATTGTCATAGATCCATCTCTTAAATGATTCCTTGAAGCAGATCATCTTTTTACGGTCAAGAACCTGAACACTTACTACATTCTTAGATGTGATAGGAAGCCATAAGCACAGGAGGTTGAAAAGAGCTGTGAATGAGCCAGGCATCCTCATCCAAGCAAGTTATTCATTGGTCTTGGCATAGACTGCAGCAGCCTACGCACTGCTTTAATTTATGCTAAATGGCTGTTGACCCACAGTGTCAGTTGGCAACTGGCATTGTGCATTCTGTCAAAATCTTCTGTCTCCAACAATTCATCTTTCTAGGGAGAGTTGACTAGTAGGGTGAGTTGACTACTTTTTCCCAGTTGCCCAACAGAAGGGCAGAAGACCTAAGAATTCATTGCCATGGGTTTAAAGCACTATTTTAAATAATATTTTAAAATATTAAACCATATATTTTTATGCAAGAAGAAAAGATGTTTAACATGAATAATATTTAGTATAGGAAATTATTAATTGAAATAAATTATCCTTTGCAGCTTCATAAATTCAGTCCAGTAGCCTGCAGTAAAAACAGGCTCTAATTGATTTGTAATGCAGGGAAGAAATTAAGTGGGTTTCTTCATTGAGAGAATACTTTTTTCCTTTGTGTATGTAAATATATGTGTCAGAACTTTCAGATTTTCTCAAAAATTTGCGCAGAAGTTGCATCTGTGCTACTGAAGATTATGAGCAGAAATGGGATATATTATACAGTCCATACTATACACCTTGAAAAAAAATTCATGGCCCACGCAGTCATCCTTGCTGGCCTGATTGCAGGAGAAGTAATCAATTCCTACCTCCAGAGAAGCAAAGACTAATATTTTGAGTATCTTGGTCACAGATATGGTCCAGGTATGGATTTTATGATTGGGAAAAGTAAGGGATAAGACTATTTTACTTTCACTTGTTCTTTCGTTTTCTTCCAAGTCTTCTGTTTTTCTCCCAAAGTCCTGCTGTAACATATTTTTAAATCCAAAAGTCATAATAAATTAATCACCAAATGCAGAAGTCCATCACTAACTTCTACATGTTAATATTACCTCAGAAGGCAATGGCAGCATTCTAAATTTAAAGATGTTATAAATGCTTTATTAATGTTTACTAAGTGATTGCAAAATGTTGCTATATACTTTAAAAGCACACCATAAAAGAAATTATTACTTAAAACAAGTAGGATAAACTACACCCAGTCCTGCAGGCACCAACATGTGACTACACAAATGAACAGTCAGTAGGTAAAAGTATGGACATGCATAAGCATTTATAGGGAGAAGAAGCCAAGCTTAGTGTATAGTTCTATTATGGTGGATTCAATTTTTGGGGAATTATTTCATGGCATCTGTACAATGTTTTAGAAGAGAAAGAATGTAAGTGTAATCTTGATATCTTCTATAATTAGAAGAAAATATTTGTAATTCTTTAGCACATAGGTATTTAGCCTGCAGTTTGCCCTTAAGGAGAATGAAATATAACAGAATATGTAGCTACAATAATGACCTTGTGGCATTTAGGCACAACCTTTAACCTTGAATCCCAGTGGTAAATGAACTCATGACAACCATTGTGCCTGAAATTGCCTTGCTGCTCTTATAGCAATATTACTCTAGGGGGTGAAATGTCTTTTCTAGTGGAAAGATGAACTTGGCAAACTGAAATGTTAAACGATAATGTCAGCACTTCCATCACAGTTGTGTGGTTTGTGTTAATACTTGTGTTTACCAGTCAGTTTGAATTTTGCCTCTAGCCTAAATGATTTATTACTTCTATTCTCTCAACTTAATTCTGTGCTAATTTTAAAACTTGATTCAAAAAACAGTGTTTGATTTTTTGTCAAAGACAGGTTTTAGTCAACTGGACCAATTTTTTTTCATTTAACAGCCACTCAGGTTTAGTCATCAATAAGATGCAGAAAAACTAAGGACATTAATAACCTGGAATTACCAAAAATAACAATGTTAACAACCTAGTCATTAATGAGAATTACTAGTCTTGTTGCTATAGAAACAAGAATGAATCAAATAGGAATTATGTGCAATTTCTCATTCCCAAAAGTGGCATATTATGTCATTACCATAGTAATGATATTATTACCCGAAATGTAATAAACTTCAAAGCTACTTACCATGAGAGGACACCACCACACCTGAAAAAGTTGACATGCACCTTCTGCTGTTGACCTTCATTGAAGCTCCACAAAAAAATCCTGAATGTAAACAGACCAATTTATGAAGCAGTGTAGATGTTGGAGTTATCTCAGGACACTTGCCAAGAGTTTGCTCTTTTCACTTATGGCAAACCCAAATTTAGCTGTCAATCACTGTAGACCACAAAAGGACAAAGGTAAAATTCATTTTAGTCTGCTGTCCTTTTTTGGTATGATCAGTAGTAATTGTTGGCTTAAACTGGAAAACAAGACCAAACTTCACTCAAAAAATCATTGGCCATTGCTGCTGCAGACACAACTAGGAGAAAGGAATGTGTTTGCTTGTTTGCTTTTCCTTTAGCTATATTGGAAAGCCAAACTGAGGGTTTCTGTGGGAATGACAATACATGTGTGATGGATGTGATGTGTTAGATAAACATAGGAAATGTTTTCTGAGAGTGTGAATAAAAAAAATCTTGCCTTTGAAAAAGAAAACACTGGAAATTTTTCTAACAACCACAACTAGCCTTACCATTCCCCATCAGGTTTGTTTTTCCACTTGAGATGAAGTACTCTGGAGATCAAATATTTTGAGGATGGTGTCTTCAGCTATTGTTACTATTCTCTTTTTTTCCCTCTCTGTAATCACTTTTTCAGTATCATTCCTAAGATAAATCCCCTTACATTAGGAGCCAGCAGCAGTTACTGTGGCTAAGGTCTGGCAGTGAAGCTGCTTCACAATTAACACAGGAACAGAGAGTATTCATGCATGTGTTGTTATTGAGCCATTCATCAAGTGACTCAGGCAATGGGTTTTCTGTTATTCCATTATTAATTTTTACTGACTTTATTATTGTTCTAGGACTTGACACACACCTATTGACATAAAAATGAAAACAGAAGTCTATAGTGTCCGACCACGGAAATTGCAAAGCAATCGCAGGGAAACTGAGTTATCACTTCTAGCTTCTGCTTCTCCTCATCACCACCAGTTAATCAAAGTTATTTTTCTTTAACATAAACAATTTTTTACTGCGAAGGTGACTGAGCACTCTCACAGAGAGTGGGTTGTGTAGTCTCTTGAACATGAAGTTTGGAAGTATTCAAAGGACATCTGGACATAGTCCTGGGAAATCTGTTCTAGGTGACCATACTGGAACAGGAAGGGGTTGGATGAGATGAGCTCCAGAGGTCTCACCAAACTCAAATTGTCATTCTGAGATTTCTGAGATTTCTAGAACACATAGGACAGTAATTGATTAACTGTTTAGATTTGCCTTTTGGGGTGTCTCAAAATGTTGTGGTAAATCATGTCTCTTATTGATTCAAGTTGAAAATTGTTATTGTTAGTTTGGTAAATCAGGCTGATCATGAATTTATGAACTCATTTTTTTTGGCACAGAGAGGTGAACAAGCCCTTGCCCAGAAACTGAATTGCTTGAGGCTAAGGGCATAAAGGTAAGCAAGCCTCCAGAGCTACTTAAAGGCAAAGGTATGCAAGGATTTTATGTCCCTTTAAAAAATTGAGTGAAATCACATTTACAAGAACCAGTAATAAATAATAAATAGAATAGGAATAGAATGTCATAACTGGTGAATTCGTGAAGATATTTTAACAGCACCCAGCGGAATTGACAGTGTCATTGTTTCTAATAACATAGTAGAGTTGCTAAAAGAAGGGAAAGAAACCCAGGTCTCATTCTTGTTTTACATTCTGTTTGCTTGTTGTACAACTTGCTTAAATTGTATGTATCCATACAACTTAAGAAAATCTTCACTAAAAAGCCCCAGTATGCTTAGGGAAGTGATAAGCAATGCAATTCCAAATGAATATTCTGTTTATGATATTAGAGAAAAGTTACACATCCAGGTGTTTTCTGTTAAAATTTTGTCTTAAAGTGACAGAATATTTAAACATGACTACACATAGTTCTTTATTTATATGCCTCTATTACAACTTAAAAATGTGCACATTCTGCTTTTACCAAATACAACAAATTTAGCAAATGTGTGACCTAGTGCCTGCAGTGCAAAAGACTTCTCAGTTTCTCAGGCAGTGCAGATGATTACCAATAGACTTTACAAACACAGAAGTGCTGCTTTCCTCAAGCTGTATGTTTAAAATTCATGCAAGACAGCTTTTGTTGCAGAACTGTGTTGATATATCAAAAACTGCAAATCATCCTCAGTGGTAGCACTGCCCCTGAAAAGCAAAGGAATAAAATGAATGAGAAAAATGTTGATTTTGTTCAGAGCCCTGTAAGGGAAGGAGCCAACAATCCAGGCCTTGAACAAGCAAATGATATTTAGAACTCACTGTGCATCAGTGAGTTACAAAAACAAGAAGAGGCATGATGAGTATATAAGCATGAACAGAACTTGGAAAAAAGCCCTAATGACTGACAACAAGAGTTATTTTAATGGTAGTACTCCAGCTCTGGTGCAAGTTGCTTGAAGATATGCACACACAATATTCTTCTGTCACCATTTTTGGACATAGTGTCTAGCTAATAATTAATGAAGCAGCAATTCATGTTTAATGGCACAAACAGCCAGTTATTCCTTTGGATAAAAATCTGAGTTTGATTGACTCAGATCCACTGTTTGCAACCCATAAAATCAAAGTCATGAACAATAATTTATTTATTCACCTCCCAGCATGAAGAACTGTATACCAAGAAGCACGGAAGGTGGTATGTGCTTCTTATGTACAGCCTAAAAAGTGAATTAAGGTCACTACCTCTATTTATGGATCATATGATAATCTTTCTTTATTTAATAACACATTTTTCAGTGGAGAAAATCTTGATAAAACATCTCTGAAATTACAAGAAGCACCCAGAATACTTGAATTTCTACCAACGTGTACTAACGAGGTACATCTTTTGGGACACATCTGAATTTTTTCACTTTGCTTGTTAAGTTGCAGGCTCTGGCTAAAACTTTGTTCTGATATTTTACTCTGGTTGAGGCTTTTCTAAAAATACATGTATATATGTATGTAAATAACCAGATTTCTTGCCTGATGTTTGAAATAACTTGCTACCTTTTGAAGGTTTTACAGATAAGTTTAAGTAGCAACTTCTGCTTTCATCAAAAAAATGGATTTAAGCATGAATAAGACTGCCATCTATATCAGTAGCTTACTGATTCCAAGTGACTGTAGCAAATGAACCAGGAAGTCCTACCTCTATGCAAGATACAGCTGAAGGCATGTAAATACTTGGTTTTGATTGAGAAATCAATCATTCACAATCTGATCCTCTAACTCAGAGAGGGCTAGTTTACTCTTCTTTTATGGGCATGTGCATTTCTGCTCTATAGAGGTATTTAATGCATAGTGTGAACATATTTCCTCCCTAGGGCAGAATGTACAGTAGATGCAATAAAGTAAGCACTTGCAGGCCAGGAGAAACAAGAGTATGTGTTTAAAAGGTGTGGCTTTATTAGTTTTAGCCACTTATGTCAGTCTTGCAAAAGTATTACAAAATTTTAACAATGCAAGGCACAAAATTGACTTGCTCACCAGAGTTTTGAATGAAGAGGAGAGACATAATGTCATTGTGCTTATCAAAGTAAAAACAAACCCACAATTTCTGGGGAGAATGCCTTTTACATCTTCTGTATCTTCAAGATTTTCAAGTCAGTGCCACAATTACTGAGATTGCAGTCTATTATTCTGGTGTTAGGAAATACCAGTTGTACAGCTGCACACTGAATGTGAATTATATTCCATGGTGTAATGCATTATTATGCAGGCTTTAATTATAGGATAATTGACTGGTCTTTTGCACAAAATTCTGACCTCATTTACTTTGATTCTAAATATTTGCAAAACCGGCTTTGACATAATCATGAAATATCTATGTTAGTTTGAAGCATATGACCTGAAGAAAGACTTGTCTGCCCAAAAAAGTTTACATTTTTTGTCTGCATTCTTTGAGTTAATGCATTATTACACTTCTTTTTGCAATCCTGTGTCTGCCTATACACATTAAAAATGGTAGTAACAAAGAAAACCCCTCTTGCTGGAACAATTTTCTTGTCTTTGGCATATGAAGAATCTTGTATGCTTGCTGTGTTTCATTTTAATACCAATGTCCCTCAGTTTATGACGGAGGCACGCACACAGGTACTGTCTTAAAGAGGTATTACTTTTAAATTTCAGTCTTATGCTTATCTTGTAGATAAATTCAGCCATATCATTATGTGGCTTTTAAATGGATACTTTCCTTCATTGTCCTAATATAGTACAGTTTTGTAAAATTCTTTTTTTGTTTGTTTGTTTTTAAGGTTGCTATTCAAATTGCAGAGCTCATTCCTTTCCCTGTTTTAACATGTAAACCAGAACTGATTTTCAGGCGTCTCAGTCATGGGCACTGTCATTGAAAGAAAATAAAAATCAGAATCCATTTCTGTATGTGACAGTATTTAAAATTTCCTTTATGCTATTAACTAGAGGAAGCTTTTGAATAAAGAATTATTTTCGCATATATCTGTACAGATTTCTAAAATGAAAGTTTTTTGCTCAGATATGGGTTTTAGGCTATGGGATATATGCCCATATACTTTGAAGATTTGTTCTTTAATAATTTTTCCCAGGTTTTTTAATTCTTGAATTTTCTTCTCTTTGCTGGTTTTGGTTGGGTTGAATATTTCTGTTCTGAAAATATAATTTTTTCAAATTGCTGACTAGATCAAAATACATTTTATCTGTAATAATAGTCCTTAAGTCAGCAATATTAAATTTTTTTTCATATTTGTACTAAGCACTGAGTTACTCTTAAAATATCCTCCTTTTATTAAAGACACAAAACCCACCCTAATCTAGAAGAAGCCAAATACTATGAGACAACTAGGCAGATTAAGATTTTTTTTTTTTTAAAGTTGGAGCTCAGGATGACAAGTAGGCTTGGAGAGAAAGGAGATTAAACAAATCTTATTCCTTACAAGGAGTCAGGAAAGCAAGTAATCACAGTGACATTAATAAAAAATCATATTTGAAATATAGTTGAAAGAGCATATAGCATAAACTGGCTGTTCTTTTCAAGAAGACAAATATGAAGAAAAGTTGCACTTTTCTTATTTGAAAACTAGGCAGAATCTCTATAATTGCTCTCCACTTTAGGTATATTAAAATTTTGTTCCTGGTTTATTGGAAACATTTCATTTTTATTGAAGCAATGTCTGTTCACACAATGCTTCATGTTGCAAGAGTGTCAAAATACTAGATAGATTTTTGGGTCACAACTGGAAAGACATTGACTCTAGAACCTTGTGTCACTCTCCCATATTCCACTGACCATTGCACTTCATCTCATTGTCACATTATTTGCTTATATTTTTTTCTCTTTCAGAAGAACTCGGAAACTTCATTTTTTCTTAATTAAAGCAGTCTCGTGTTTCCTCAGCAGAACAGACAGTGGAAACTTGATTTTTTTCTAAGGATGAGGATAAAATAGCTTACATCATTTACCCTTGGAAGTAGAAACTTAAAAATTGCTATGCAAAAAAAAAAAAACGTTTCCAGGTATTTAGGAGCGAGGACAAAGAATCATCAAAGGTATTTTGGGGCAAAATACAGGAATATTTTGGAGGGCAGATGGGAGAGATGGGAAGATCACATGCTTTATGCAGCAGGCTGTGCCTATTGCCCTTCCATTTCAAATAGCCCTCCCATGGGCAAACTCCTGTGTGCCCAGACAAGGGGGAGAGACTGACACCAAAGAGAGAGGAAGGAAGAAGACCCAGGGAGGAGATGCAGGCAAGGGAGAATGCCTTGAGGTAAGCTCACCACCATCTCAAAAGGTGCAAGAGCAAAATGGTCTCTCACAATGCAACAAAATGCTTCCAATGTGTCCTTCAGAAAGACCCTTATCCACATGTGGTGCTTTCTTCAAAGCTGTCTATATCCGCCTGTTTATAGACAAAGTGAGTATAAACTCTTTGGTGGTGCACAGTACTTGGGCACTGGCAAAGTGGCCAAAAGAGCTATGTACATCTTCTAGAAGAGCGTTGCTACCCCAAGAGGTCGGTAGACCATTTTTTTGGCATAGAACTAAAATTAGCCCTAGTCCTAGAGAAAGAAAAGCAAACATATCTTGAAAAATGTTTCTCAGGTTCAGAAGAGAGCTTCCTGACTGGCTCTTTGAAACTGTGACATGATGACCTAGCAAATTCTAAGCTTTGGAAACACTTTACCACTAAATAGCACACCCATGATCAAAACATTGGCCAACAATCTAAAATGCTTACGTGGCTAGGGCAGCAGCATATACCTACCTATGTGTTACTCTGTGGAAACCATGTTCATAGGAGCACTTTGTCTTCTTTTCATAAGAAGTATTTTTCAAAATCTATTAAAGAGCACACATGTGTGGATTATTAGGACTCAGGGACAGAGCCGATGAATGAGAATTTTATGCAAAATAAAGTGCATATTAACATGACCTTATTGCTCTTGTGGGGAGTGAACTTCAGCTCAGAGTAAAAAATCTGAGAAAGTATCTCTTAAAATAGATGGTTTTAAATAGAATCCTCTTTGTTCCCTAAAATCATGAAATAATATTGGGGATGTATTTTTAAATTCTGTGATCTTGTCCCAGACAACTATCCTATCTTCCCACTTGTATCTGTTATGACCTACAGGAAACTCAGCAGTAGCATATGTGGAAAATACTCATCACTGACTCACAAGAAAAATCATGCTCATTCATTTTCTTCCTTCCAAAAGAAAAATCACCACAAAAGGCTATTGCCATTTAGTGTTCTCTTTCCTAGTTCTGCATGCTGTTAGCAATACCTTTGCCACATCTCAATGGGAAAACATTCTGTCCATATTTTCAAGAGGTATTATACTATCGACTTGGAGATCTTGTTGACTTTTCCCAGCTGTTTTTATTTATTTGTTTAAAATATTGTTACAGTGGATTTCATAATCACTCTCTCCTCCTGGCAACCAGACATGAATTTTTAATTTGCACAAAAAAAGCAGATCTAAGTGGAAAGGAAGTGCAGGCAGTGTGTGAAAGGAATATTTGGGAGCTTTGGATAAAAAAAGAAACATGATAGATATTAGTTTAAAAAAATGCATTAGATTAAACTAAAATACAGATAAAATAAAATATATAAAATTAGCATGAAAGCTCAACATTCCTCAGGTCCTCTGAGTCCCAGAGTTACAACTTAGATTAATGAACATGTGAGCTTGGTTATAACTGCACACATTGCATAGGGCCGGGCCCAGAGTCCTGGTCATGAGAGACAGTTCATCCTGCCTTTCCATTCTAATCTGTACAGACTTTAAGATTTCGTGTATTCCTGTAGACCTTCAGGTAGACACAGTTGTGTTTTATCAGGTATTAGATAATTGCCCTAAGCCCAGAGTTGGACTGAACCAGAAAATTCAATGTGTCTGACATAGGCACTCACATTTTCAAATATAAACCTGCCTTCAAAGTAAAAGAAAAATATCTAAATGTCTTATTTACTTTTGTGTTTGGGACTAAAGATACGTGACTTTGTCATCAAAGGAACTTGTGATGTTGAAGTGAAATTAAATTTGTGCCTAAAACGCCTAGACAGTATACAAGATTTTCAAAAACAATCTGAAAAGTTTTCATTTCTTTCTTCTTTACTTGTGCTAAGGACAAGTGACTTCACTATCAATGGTGCTTATTAGAATCCTGTAATATAATGAAAATGAAATGCATTGTGCCCAATATGCCTTAGTTTTCATAATAATGACAACACATATGCTGTATTTCTTTCTTTGTCTTCTTTGTGTCACTGATATAAACTGTCTTTCTGCCATCACAAACTGTGAATAATGTATGAAATAAATAAAAAAAAGTGAAGTATGAATAGAAATAAGCTGTGCAAGAGACCCATATGTTCTACTTGGGGATGGGCTTGATTCACAGCCTATCAAAGTCAATGCCAAGAATACTATGGAAATTAACAGGCTTTGATCAGGCTCTATAGTCATATATTTTGGGCCTGGATTTTTAAGTAGTAAGAAGAGAAACAAGTTGTCAATGAACAGTATTTTTTTTCCTTTGTGTTACTTTTAAGGAGCCAAGAGCTCTCTTGACACCTTGGCTTTGTTGCTGCTCCTCAACCTTGGCCCTACTACCTGTGGAAGGTCTGGAATTAAGCATATTGAGATACAATATTTTGATATGAGATAGTGAAATGGAGCAGCTGAGCTTAAAGGGTGAATGTTAGTTAAATGAGATCCAGTACAATCTAACTTCATGTTTATTAGACAGATGTGTCTCACTTAAAGCCTTGAGCTTTGATTTGTTAGTCCCTTGAGTCATTACTTAATACATGGTTGACATTTAAAAATAATACTTCTTGCACAAAGGGCCAGCTTGTGAGCGCCAGGCCGGGAGAGTAACACGTCTGCTCAGAGCTCCCACCCACAGTTGCAGCAATGCTAACGAGTAATGTGCAGTAATAATGCCAGCTCCCATGAATTAGGGATGAGTAATGGGCTTCTGGCAGAGATTGCACGATGACATGGGAACCTCCAGGCCCCCAAAAAACTTTGGCTCTGTCACAAGAAAAGCCTTTCCTATTACCTGGCTCCCGAGCACACTCCCTTGCTGAGGGAAGGAGCCAGTGCAGCGGCTGTGGGAGGGCAGCCTCTTCTCCTCTCAGCAACCCGACCACTTCATTCCCCATCTTCCACACAAAATAGGACAGGGAGTTTGCTTCTTGCAATGTCTACCTGCTGAAAAAGAAATTAAGAAAGGATCCTTTAGCAGTAAAGAAAGGAAACAAAAGCAGCCTATAAGGAGAAAAATAGGGTTGGTATGCTGGTAAGATTTTACATGAGACTGGGAAAAAAAGACTGAGAAAAATTGAGAGAAATGTGAGCTGAGGGCAGAGCTTGAGGTGCAGACTGGAGGTCTATTTGTTTCAGTGCTGGGCACATGGGGGGTCAAGTGGAGCCAGCCTGATACAGCAGGAGACTGCTTGTGCAGGACGGAGGAAGCTGATCACAGGAAATTATTTGTCGAGGGGCTTATCAGACAATTCCATGTCTGATAAGTACCAAATATCACATTGCTGATTTTCCATGTTTCTCCCTTAAAAGGTTTCAATCCAGACAAAGGGGATTTGGAAAAAGAAACACAGGTCAAAATACTCAATACTGTTATTTTTATTATTTGAAATAGAGCATAACATCAGAGTGTCATTTTCCTGTTTTCTGAGGAGGAATATCAAGACTGAGAAGAACTCACAGAATTTTCAGAATTGCAAACCTTTATTTCTGAGAAAAATACAAAAACTCACTGTTTTTTAAATATGCATTTACATTTCTGTATATTTATTGTTTTTCATGTAAAAAATGTTCTGACGAAAAAATGGTGTTGGTTAGACCATTAGCAGTCCAGGAACTCTCACACCAGGAGTATAAAGGAGCCTTTTGAGGAGTGTAAGAGGAAGGACCCTCATAGAAATGGCAAGACAAGGCTGACCAGACCCTCTCACCCATCTAGATGTGCTGTTTGAATCATGAGTCAAATGGTACTAAAAGAAACCAACACCTGAAACTATCCATAACTCAAGCCCCCTTTTTGTTTTGTTAAAGACAAGCAATTTTATGTTTATGCAGCAAATTAAAGCAGTACAAAGATTTTAATTCAAGTAAAAGAAGCACAAAATTTAATTTAGGATATTGAACTTGAAGAAGAGTTCTTACCTTCAAATGGTAATAGATGTGGAAACATAGTCTCATCTATATGTCAAATATGTTTTCTATTTCTCATGGAGAAGTGGAGATGAAAAATACCAGTGTGGATGTGTGGCATACACATAAGACAAACTAATTTTTTTGGTATCTTCCTAAGTATTCAGAAATAACTGCTTCTGTCCCATATTTTCATAGAGCTCCCAACTAGCAGTGATGAAAACAGAGGAAAATTCTTCACAGAAATGAAGGAATAGGAAACTAACCCACTTTGAATTTTTTGTATTTGGTTTTTTGCACCTTATTTTTTTGCTTTTTAAATATAAAGATACCATTCAGTAATTTGTAAAGCTGTATTTTCTTTCCATATGAGTAATGATGAGTAATGTGCTAATAATTACAACAAAATATTTCTTGGTACCCAGTAGAAAAAAAATAATCATAAAATTCAGAGGACATTCCCCAGGTATTTGGCAGTTCTCTACTACATTTTTGTCCAGTTAAAGACTCTTTGTAAGAGTATTGCTCAGATGCAAAGTAAAGAAAATGCATCAGAATAAAAAGATCACATCTAAATAAAATGTTACTTAAAATCTCTAGGATCCTAGACAGAAATGCTTTTGGGATCATTCCTCCTCTCTCAACACCCATCTCTAGTCAAATATACACCCATTTCTGTTCTAAAATAATTTGCTTTCTTAGTTGTAGGAGTTTTTGTATCAAATAGTTTATTTATACAATACTGATAAAAATGGGTATAAAATAAATAATTTGGAATTATTTACATGAGTAGATGATTTCCACAAAGAGATAATGAACAGAAGGAGAGACTACTATCAGAAAGACTTCTGATAAAATATATTTTCACTTTAATCATCTCTAAGCCATAGACTGTGATGGTAGATTAAAGTGGACCAAGTTTTTCTTTTTTTTTTCAATTGAAGAAAACCTTTAGCTTTATTTAACCATGCACAAATGATTTATGCATACACATACAAACACTACTGACATGCAAAGCTGCCAAAATTAGAAAAAGAAATATTGTAAAAATATTTATTACTCAGTAAGTACCATAGAAGAGGTATACAGTAATAAATACAGATTATAAATACAGTAATAAACTCAGACTGTAGTCAGAGTTAGACCTAGTAAAGCGTTAAACCTCAGCAATGCTGATGAAAGTTGACAGTTATAAAAGAAAGTTGAATGCAGCCTATATAAACATTTTAATTATTGTCTTTAATTTAAATAATAAAGGCTGTGAATTAAACTTTCATACCAGGCAGGTATCTCAGTATCTAGGTTAAATGCAGAGCATTCAGGCCTGAGATGTAAAGTATTAACTTTCCACTATGACTCTTAAAAAGTGCCATGTAGCAAATATTCCTGATGTATTTAGATCTCTGTGGATTAATTCTGTATTGAAATGTAATATAAGTGAACTGTTCGTATGTATGGGTGGCATGGGTATTGAAATACAATTGAATCATATTTAGTGAGTTTTGCAGGTTTTGAGGGGCTGCATATTTCCAGTTTACAGCTGTGTGTGAGCTTGAATTGCAAACATTTGAAACCATGCTGCAAAGATACCAAAATTCTTTATTGTCCTTTATGACATGTGCAGCAAATAGATGCCTATTATAGATATGGTAAGGACTGATATTCCTGCCAATATATAGGAATACAAAATAAAGAGTGAGTAATTTATAAAAAATAAGACTAATATGTAACAACTTTTCTATTTTATTGGGATTTACAAGCAGCAAATCTGTTTTACAGAAGGTAGCTTCTAAGTCATAACAGAACTGGTGCATTGTTAAAAATCATCAATAACTCATCTATATAACAGCATTTTGATTTTTATTTCAAAGTGAAAAACTGTGAATTGTTTCTACTTAGCAAGCAAATATATACCTCATCTCCTGGTCCCCAGGTCACAAAAGAGGGTTATCCTGTCACCACCACTGATTTCTTAAAAGTGTGACATGTATTTAGTTGTCAGTTCCGATCAGCAGCATTCACGAATCAACATTACATCAGCAGCAAAGCACACCATTTTATGCTCTTTTGGAAGATAATTAGAGTTCCCTTTTGTTGCAAATAAGATGTAAAACAGCTATAACTGCTGGTGAACGTGATTAAAGTAACCTCTATAGAACCCCATTATTCTAGACAGATTCCTTCAGATGCATAATTTCCCCATTTTAAGAAAACATAATGCATGCATATAAAATTCAAATTGTCGAGACACCTCTAACAAAAATTAGTTGTCTATTAAGGCATTCTTAGTAGCTGGTTAACATGTAAAACTCTTTAAGTGTATTTTAAAATAATCATGAAATAATAGTACATGTCATTAAAGGTAAACATTTTACAGTGAGAGGTTTGTTCAGAAAAGAGCTGTGTATTAAACTTTTTCTTACAAAACTCCCATTAGAAGAATATACCACAGTCTCTTCTATCTATCAGGTATGTATTAGAACATCCCCCTGCCTCCAACTCCATAATCATGCCTCACTATACACAGACAAATTAAGGAACATTGTCATTTTTCAGCACATAATTTATAGCTGAAATGCCTTCATTAGACTGCATCTAATATTGTAAAAATTTTTGTAGAGAAAGTATTCATGTACTGTTGGACAACATACATAACTTTTTTATTTGGCACATGTGGTCTGCTTTCCTACAGGGGTTGCTGGATAGTGGAAAGATTGTCCATGAATGACCTTTTAAAACAAGGAATAGAAAAGATTTATCAAATAAGCCAGCCAATATTAACCCAAATGTTCTCACTATAATACCATTTACCAGTCTTAGAAAGTAATTTCAAAAAATCTGAAAAAAAACCCTGAAAAGCAGGTATTTCAAAACACATACCTTGCTTTCAAATAATCGGTTGTGATTTTATAGTCAAGAAAGGCAAACACCAACAAATTGCTTTAAGGCGCAGGGATGATTCTGCTAAATATCCAATGTATCATTGTTTAGCAGCAAGCGTCAAATTTCTCCTGAGTGCAGCTTTGTGCATACTATGCTCTGTGGTGTGGAGAGCTGGGTAGAGGAACTGGTTCCCAAATGGTGCAGGACACCCCAGGGCAGCTGTTGAGCAATCTAATTTCAGATTTGCATGGACAGAGTTGACTCTAAGCATACAGGGGCAATATGCACTGTAGTTCTCAGAGTAAGGTCCTTGACAAGAGTTTGCCTCTGAAATATGTAACAGATAATAGTTTATTTGAAAATTTCAGAAGATAATAAACTATGATGAACAAATTAGAAAAAATATTGCCAATAGAGTGACCATTAGTTTTGCTGATTTGTTATAATTATAAAATCAAATCCTGGTTTGCTCTGTTGGGTACCTCAACATTTAAAGGAAATCCTATTAAAGAAGCTTACAAATGAATAATCATTCCCAACAACTCACAGCAGCACTCACAGCATGAAAGTACAAGAAATGGGGAAAGTTTTCAAGGAGGGAACTGATTAGGGTGAGGATGATTCTCTGTCAGAAAAATGTATTGTGCAAGTGTCCTCTAGAGAAAAAATTTTCACCTGAAAAGAAGCAGCATTATGAACACTACAGAACTGTAGATTGCAGGACACTGATCTTATTAAGAACCAATGCTAATTTGCACACTGTCTCCCGCTGAACTGGAAGCAAGTTTACCACTGGGTTTGTTAATTTACGCAGGACACCATTATCTTTGGTTGGACTTAATGTGTCAGAGTAGATAGAGGTCATTAGCTGCTGGGTTCATGATTATCTAGCATGAGTTACAGACAGTATCACAGAAATACATTTGTTCTGAAGCTTCATTTCTCCTCGTGATTTTTTCCCCATTGGTGTTTAATTTCATTTACAAAACCTTAGACATTGAATATTACACATACACACACACACACTGCTGGTCATTTTGTTTTCTTTTCTTTTGTTTTACCTTCATTAACCATTCAGGAAAGAAAAGAATTTTTAACTAAAAATAAAGTTCCAAACTATGTACTTTGCGTTTAATAGAAGTAATAAAGAGTCAGCTTGACTTTTTAAATTTGCAATAGTAGACATAATTACAGTGGAAGTTGTAAGATCCCCATTATATGTAAACCAATTATTTAGGTAGTTCAGTATTGGGGAAATAAATGGATAAATATCTCTGCTAGATGCTATGCCATGCATTTATCTAAACCTTCCATTTGACTTCCGGAGTGTGTACTACACCCTAAAATATTGTTAGATAAAGAGACTATAGACTGTCATTGGAATACATATTTTAAGTATAGCTCTATAAAAGCTTACATCTACAAGAAATCAGCCTATTTAATAAAAATATTTGTGTTTTCTGCTTAAGTAAACACATTTTCATAAAGCTCTATGCTCAGTCTATTTCACTTAAATGGAACTAACCATCTACAAATTCATTTACAATTTTTAGATCTGTACAAGAACATTCCTAATAGCAGGGAATACTTTTGTGTCTCAGCATGATATCTTTAGAAAGAGGTGAATTTTCATTTATTTAATGCAAATACTCATACAAGGTAAACTGCTTAGGCATATATGGAGCATGTTTTCATGGAAGCTTTGTGGCAACAGGAAAATAATAGAACATAATTGTACAATAAATGGAATGTTGCAGTTTCAAAATTACTCATGCTATGGTGCAGTGAATAAAAAAAGAATACAGGAAGATTGAGATACTATTTGCTGGGTTTCGAGCTGCTTTGCTTACAAATTATTTCATTCTAGTTTTATGTGTATTTTAGGAATATCTCTTCTTCACTAGACAAATATCAATGGGGAAGATATACATGATCTCTGAATACTAAAAAAAAGCTCTAGATACTGGAAATTGTTTGCATTGTTATCAGAGCTTGGTTGTCAGAACTACTTCAGCTATATAAGTAGTTGCAGAAGCTATGTTTTTTAATAAATTTAGCATACTTTCAGTTCACATATTTTATATAAATAGGGATTTTGTATTTTGAAAATAATTTTATTTCCAAGTTATTTCTCTTTTTTATGCAACCAGTTTAAGACTTGTGATTTCACATCTATTACCTATGAAGACTATAATTTTGATTATTTCTGGCAATCTTTATCCACTTGATCTTACTGGTTATTTGAATAACATGGTATTTTTTTTTGCTTCTGCCTGCATGCTTGAAATATTCATGAGGAAGAGAAGGACTTGAAACAGGTGTGGCAAGCACACGTGTGCAGGGGTTCACACATCCTTAAACATTCCAAGAAACAGAGTGTCTTGTAAAAATAGTTGTGAAAAGTCAAAACAGAGCTTGTATACTTATCAAATTGAAACTGTGATTGAACTCCTTGCACCCTGAGGCTTCTGTGTTTAACGGGGCTGTGATGCACATATTGCTTCAGCACCATTCTGTCGGGTCACAGGTGATGCAAGAGCTGCTCTTCAGTGAGGGTATGGCCACAGCAAGCAGTGGCAATCAGAAAGAGATTGCTCCCACTGCTAGGCATTCTCTATTCCACTGAGATCATGCATAGCAACTCTAAAGTTCTCTAAATAAATGAGGAGATCAGGAGGAATTCTGCTGCCCAAGACCACTCTAATTCTTTAATTTTTCAACATATAGGAATGTGTTAAGTTTGAGCATATGTATAAGCTCCTACAGCTTCTATTGTAAATTTTACTGAACTCAAGAAGAAATTTGCTGATCTCCTATATAATTCTCCAGATAATAGACATTATGAATATTTCAAATAGAGATTAATGACTATAAAGTCAGTTATCTCCTAGCTGGGGACAATGTCTTGTCCTTTTATTGACATGAAAATTGCGCTTTCTTGCTAAAAGAAGTTAAAGCAATGAGGGTGGGAAAAAAAAGAGAAAATAAAAAGGAGGCATTGTATACTTTATTTCACAACTTTTTTTCAATCTATTTTGAGCAATCTTTGCAAATATACCATTTCTATGTACAATTTCAAGATCAGTATCCTCCATATAAGATAAAGGTAAAATCCAGTCAATTATGTGGTTACAGCATTTTCAGTGTAACAGAATGTCATATGCTGTTTTGAATAATTCCTTGCTATAAACTTATACAGCAAAAAATGAGTTGATTTAAAAATCATCCCTATCATCATTCAAATTTACTTCTTCTTGGAGATAAAGACATTTTTCTTGCACGTGGTATTTAGGACTTCCTGTGCTTTAATCCCTTTGGGATATGTCATCCCCACATTCTGCTTCTCTACTAGACCTTGCATGACAGTTCTTCTTGCAGCTAACCTTAATAGCCACCACCCTACACTGTCTCTTTCCCCTTACAGATGCTTCGTATCACCTTTACCTTTTATACCAAGTCATATTAATTCCTCTATGGATTTCTTAGCTCAACCTTTACATTAAGTATCTTTATATAAGACACCACAGGAGAAAACAAGGCAGACTACTGTTTTCTGTATAGTCAGCTTGTTGAAGATTGTGGAATACTAGGACTGTAAAAAGTTTGTTGACTGAAGAAAAATGTGCATGAAGGTAGCAGTGCACCAGACATGACACCACATGGATAAAGGTGGGGCTAAAGACTAAAAATTTAGTCAGAGCCCAGAAGCCTCATCTCTTCTGTTCATATATAAAATTTTTATTTGTACTTCTTTATATTTTTGAAACAGTTCAGGTGGAGAAAGGAGAAAGGGATGAAAGCAAAGAGGGGCTTTTAGATCTTGGTCATTCATACATATTCATTGTCTTAGGCAGTCTTTGGTTTTTTTATAATGACAATAAATTCTCCACTATTGAAAAAGAAATTCAGAACACCCAGATATGCCTTTTTCTACAGGGAGAAGGAATATTTAGGCTATGTTATGTTGAACTGCGACTAAATATTCTAGTGATCATAACTACCAGTCCCAAGACACACATTTACGCAAATCATCTACCTCAGGAGAAACAATGTAAAACTGATTCAGGAGAGCTCCTCAAGCAAAACCACAGGAACTCACAGAAGAGACCTATGAGCAGTATTGTGTGATATACCACCTAAAATAGCTCTGCTAAAATGGACCTGGTAGAAATAGATTTTAGTATCTGTGATTATTTGTTATCATGAAGCATAAAGTAATAGTTTTGACTTATCTTCTATTTATAAAGACACCATATTTGCTTTGCTGTAGATATCCAACCCAATAAAAATGCTTGCTGTATTGCAGTCCAAAAATGATTGCCAGGGGTGATCAATCTACCCTGTCTTGGCAGATTTAAAGAAAAGATTTTCAGAAATCATAGAGAATAGATTTGAGGAAGTGCTTATAAACATCACAGAGTTTACACACAAGTTCTGTACTATTGTACAAAGAAAAGAAAAGGGAGAAGTCTCCTGGCATAAGAACTGACAGATTATGTTGCTGTCTGCAACTGTGAAATTAAAATGACTAAGACAAAATGGTACAGAACATGTAGGTGACGTCATTCTTCACATCCAGGAGAAGGTCACTCTACCTGTGGAGGAAGTGCTGACAGGATGTTTATGTGGGATTGATGTCAGATATAATTCAGGCAAATGAGGGCAGGAAGAGGGTGTATAAATAGGAAGTCCCTTAATTTTGTTTAATTTCCTTAATTCTGTTTTGATTGTAACTTTTTTCATACCTGAAAAATTAACTCTTTTTCCATGCAGGAATAATAAAAACACAAAACAAATTAATTGTCTTCATACCCTTCTGCAATTTCTATAAAAATTATGTTTGTTTTATCTTCTTCTTTATTTACACTATTTAGGGAAATGTTAGCATGAATGTCACTGTCTTTCACTTAATTTTTTTATTTATTCCAAGTGGCAGTGCAAATCTTAAATTGTGAGTTGATTAGGTTTTAGAAGGAAAATAGGTGACTTTATATAACATTACTAGCACTGTTTTTAAAAGATTCAAATGAAGATTTATTGAGAATGATTTTAACTCTAGTCACTTAGAAACTGATGCTTACTGACATGTTGTTCTCAAGTAGAGGCACTGTACAACATGCAAATGTAATGACAGCTTTGTTATACATGATGAGTTAGAAGAAAAAAAGGAGTTTTGTAATAATTGCAATGGCTATAATGAAACCATAATATTACTTTATTCCCCACTTCTCCCACCACTTCATAAATTTTTTTAAATATACCAAAGAAAAAATACCTAAAGCAAGATGAGAATTTTAATGCATGTTTTCTCCTGCTTCCAGACAAGTACAGAGTGAGCATAAATTGGTGAACTACATTATGATAGAGCACAATGAACAGAATTATGATGTTATTGTGTAAATGTCCATATTTTCAGGTATTCACAAGCAAATCACAACAGTAAGTTCCAGTCAACTTTCACAGATTGTCCACAATAAAACACTGGTATATATTTCATAGACTAAAATGTTTGTGACAAAAAATACAATTTACCTATATTAGATGATAAATAGTCAATATCAAATACCATGGCTATTATGAAATTTTGGTGCATGGTCTCTCTGCTTATCTTCATATAAAAAACTTCATTGTATTCATAAAAAGAAGAAACAGGCAAGTAATGCAGAGAGGGACTCTGAAGGTAAGTCCACAAAGAGAAATCTGGTCCACCTTTGCTCTTTTTCTTCCCTGCCCTGTGCTCCTCAGCTTCTACATTTTCATTTTCCCTTTCCTTAAATTGGTCTGTAGCTATCTTGCATTGTATTCTAGCATAGGCTGCTATTTCTGTCCCCTGTAAATAAATATGATGGGATGCTGCTGTAGTTTCTTTAAGCGATAGGGCACTCTGCTTCATGCCAGGTTTCTGTAGAACGGGACACTTATGTAAGTGTCCTTGGTGCCTTACACCAACTTTCCTCATGATTTAATATCTTAAAACTGGATCTCTGTTTGCAGTTAGACTGTCCTGCAGTATGTTTCTGAATCCTAGTTTACTTCAGCAGGTAAAATACTGGCAAATTGCAGAGTCTGGTTTCAGGAGATTAGCAAACTATGTTAAAAGAATATCCTTCAGAAGAAGGAAACCTGTCAGAGCTTTCATGGCCAAATTTTCATTTTCCTACTATACTGCACTGAATTATCTACAAGTTTTTTTATTTAATCACTGACTTGCCTTTTAAAATATTATTTTACTTCTACTTGGATCATTCAATGCAGCAACAACGTGTATAATCCCACTGCCCGATGGATCTCTTTTTAAAAAGTAAGAAGATATTTTTGAAAATAAAAAGTATTCCTCCTTTGAAAAAACAAGGATCATATAGTAGTACCACTCTGTTCCTTAAGAAGGTAGAAAAAAAAATTTAAAGCTTCTCTGAACACCCTCATGATCAATAAGAATGCTCAGATTACTGAAAAGGTAACATTGCAGATTTCAAATCATTGCCTCCTGCCTTCAGCTATAGAAAATTGGTGGCATTACCACAAGGAGGTGGTGTCTTATCCTGACTAATCATAACAGGAGGTAGGGTTAATTATTGCAGCAGATGAATGTGATTTCTTTGAGGAATCTGCTGCTTATCAGCTCCAGAGAACAGAAGAGAAATTCTGATGACCATTTTCTAATGTCAGCTGTTTTTTCATGTTTTTTTTTCAAGTTCTTACCTGAAGAACCTAATGCCATGATACCAAAATAACATACAGCTACTAACTAGCAGAGTCCACAAACCTGAAGAAGACACTTGGGCTTGGTCAAAGCCCTCATCACTGAGGTAATTTTTCCAAAAATTGGCCCTTTTTCTATCAATATGCCTTACAAGGAAGTACATATTTTTTTCCAGTGAAGAGACTTACCTTGAAGTATATAACTCAAACTAGGTTTTTAACCCTCTTCTTTGAAGGAATAAATGTGGGAGGTGAAAGGAAATCATTCCCCATAGTCAAAACATGCCCCCCCCCCCAAAAAAAAAAAGTTCAATGAGAACATTTTGCTTCTACCAAGTTGGGTAGTTTGAGCAGTCATCCAGGACCAACAAGTTTTCAATGCCCCATCACTTCAACAGGTGTTTTATGCCCCAAACCATATATAATCTTCTGAAATGAAGTGAGAATTTCAGTTCAGCTGAGTCTTCTTCCCTTTTTCATTTCCCTTTCCCTCCCTCCCTGGCAGCTGGGAGACTAAAACTCAATTCCTTTGCTAATTTGTTTGAATGGTTTCCTCAGTGGAATCTTCCAACCAGTGAATTTCTTGTGTTTGCTTTCACAATGTCTCTCTCTGGCCTAGTAAATACTATTTATCAACTGCAAAGCACCATGCTGAATACGGTACAGACAGTGTCCCCTTCAGCTGCCTGAGTGGCCCTTGCTGTGTGTGCCATGCTGGCTTCAGGTGAGCTGTGAGCAGGTCATGCACAAAACAGTAAAAGCCTATTGCAGCACTGTACAGTGAAGCCCTGCATCTGGTGTAGTGGTCAAATGTAGAAAAGAGAAGTCATAACAAAGAGCTAAATATGAAGAAACCAGTCACTCAAAAAATGCCCTAAAAATCCTTCAGCTGTGTTTACATCAATGATCTGAAGTTCCTGATAGGACAATACAATCAGAATGCATCATATATTACCCAGGCTGGGGCTAATAATTAATTAATTCTTTTTTTAAGAGTGTTTATCTATATATATGAGCTTGAAGGTTCTATTTGACACTATATACTAGAATTAAAAACACAGTGCTGCTGTGATTTTTTTTTCATGAATTTCAGACTAAATGAGAAATGCAGGTGTATTTGTTTTGTCATTATTTATGGAATTTGACCTGGAATGAAATGCTGCCTTTTATTAATTTCTACTTATGACTGGATTTTGTAACAACACAAGTTAAAGCAGTCAGAGCTTCATTGCAGAATTAATCCTAAAACAATAAATGAAAAGTTTAAATAAGAGTTTTGCCTTGAATCAAGTTAAAGAAAAAATATCCTGCATCAATCCCTGCTCCACTTCTTCATGCATATACGTTTCTATTTAAAATAATAGTGCTACACTTGAATGAACAGGACTTGCCTCTGCTAGAAGATCTGATTATTAAAAAGGAGCACAAAGGAAGAAGATCTGCAACATTAGAAGTACACCAGAAATGAAATCAGTGAAACTAACAATACAAAACAGAGCTTGCAAAATCAGGTGCTATGTTTTTGAGGAAAAGGGAAAAAAGTGAAATAATATATTTAACACTCTCTTGGTGAGATAAATATGTTTTGGAAAGAAAATAGTTTCTCTATATCTGATTTATCCAGCATGGCAGAAGAATTTACACAACAAAAGACAAAACCTTTTAATAAAATTGAATGCAATGTGCAATTACAAAGTGGACATTTCCCCTTATCCTAGTGAATAACATAAGGATCTTGTATTCCATTTTAGTTCACAACACCTGTGATGAATTATTTGTAAATGCAATGAATAACATTACTAGGAACATGTCAAATTATATGTTGATAATGAATTTTTGGATGCATCTGCTATGTAATTGTTCCCAGCGGATGTGTATTCATCTTCACCTGGCATTATTTTCCTGATTTTGGGGTTTGTTTTTTATTATGCCTTTTCATTTTTATCATAATTGTTACAGTGATCCCTGTTCCTTTGTTCTAATCAGGTCCCTTTGATGGTGTTGCACATTCTGAACAAAAGAGGAGGGGAAAACACACCAGGCTATTGGCAAAACAAAACACTGGTCTTTATTTGTGACTTTCTAAGTGCCTGCTTGGCCTCAGAAGGTTGGGTGGTGTTGACAGGGACCAGTTGTTTTCCTGAATGCATCTGCCAGCTGCTCCAGGCATGTGTTCTGAAGAATAGGAGGTGAATAAACACTAAAGGCTGTTCTGCTGACAGACAGGTACATGCTGCTTTTACTAAGTGCATCTGAGACTTTTCTTAAAAAGGTAAATAAAGTGAATTAGTAGTATAGGATGCTTTGTTTTTCCACAACACTCTGATATACAGAAATGCTCACAATGAAAATATCTGTCATCAGTTTATGGTTTTAGTAAGCAATCCTACATTAATTGTGTTTATGCAAACTTTCTGTGTAATGTACAGTTTCTCATGCAGAGGTCATTTTTACTCTACAGAGTATACTTGTCTCTCAACATGAGTAATTTCAAAAGCTGACAAAATCAACAGATCAAATACTGGATATATGAGTGCAGAACTCAGGCTTTTATTAAAATTTTACCTTTCTTTGTGATTCGGTAAATCATTTACAACATCTACCTGAGACCAGTTTCCATTCTGAAATATTTGCTCTGCACTTTACACCCTTTTGAATTCTATATTGGTATATCCAGCAGCTGATGTTTCTTTCTCACTGAGTTGTGGATTGAGCTACATGAGAAATTTTAGCCACTGTACAAAGAACAGTCCTCTCCTCTCCTCTCCTCTCCTCTCCTCTCCTCTCCTCTCCTCTCCTCTCCTCTCCTCTCCTCTCCTCTCCTCTCCTCTCCTCTCCTCTCCTCTCCTCTCCTCTCCTCTCCTCTCCTCTCCTCTCCTCTCCTCTCCTCTCCTCTCCTCTCCTCTCCTCTCCTCTCCTCTCCTCTCCTCTCCTCTCCTCTCCGGCATTCCAAATTTTTAAAATGTATTCAAACATTTGTAGACAGGCTACATTCAGCCTGACAGTTTCATGAGGTTTCATTATGATAATTTATGAGAATCATAGAATAGCAGAGTTATTTTTATTGGAAGCGACATTAAAGATCATCTAGCTCCAACTCCCCTATCATGGACAGGACGAAAGATAGGCAGGGCCAGGACATAAGATATTGTTCTTAAGAAAAGAAAAAAAATATGAAATGTTTGGGATTATGGAAGGTATATAATCTGAAGGTAAAAATACAACTGGTCTCCTTAATCAGCGGGGAAATATTTGTATTCAGGATAAATTTAAACTATTTTCCCCCCAGTGTTTCAACATCAGTCTCCCTGGATGTAGCACAGCATGCAGCTACATAGTATGTACCTAGATTTTTTTTCTTTAATTGTGAATGCGAAAAATAAAATTAACATTACATCACCAACATTAGTTTGCAGTAATTTTTACAAACATGTCTACAAACATGTCTTCAAAAAGAGCACTGCACGAATGCAGATTCTATTGCATTTATTCACATTAAATAATTAGAAAGTGAGCATTAAATTGACAGTAATGTAGAAATGTGTTTATTTATAAGGCTTAATAGCTGCAGTACCATATCAGTACTTTGTACATGGACAGCACCTCTTAACAAGGAGTATTTTCAAAAACGTTAATGAGCTAAATATTACGGTCACACGGAACTAAATTTTTCTTTTTATTATGATAGCCTGAGCTAAGGAAATAGATGCATTTAACCTTATAGTAACTTCATGAACAGGGGGAGCAGAATCCAGTCAAATATATGAGCTATTAATATCAATGCTTTATAGAAATGTTGTAATTCAATTTGGTTTGTACTTATAGAATATTTTACATTTTATAGACAGATATAATTGTTTTTCTCTTCACTCTCATTTCATGTCAGTTGGTCTAATATAACCAACAAAAAAAATATATATTCACCATGATTTAGTAAATTGCACCAGCTCTTCCTATTTAAATCTGGACTTTGAATTTCTTCAAAAAAACCATTACAGCTACTGTCTGATGTGTATTTGGAATTTAGCCCAAATTGCAGCAATAGGCGTACATAGCAAAATATTTAATTTAATCATTCATTAGTCTAATATGTATGTTCCTCCTCTGATCATGCAAATTTCTAATGAGGCAGTTGAACATCCTCAATTTTTGTTCCTCTGGGACTTTTTCATCTGTCAAGAGAATTTTGCCCAACTATATCCAAAAAAAAATTATGAAAATGAAATTCAAGTAGCTCAGCTTATAAAAGCTATAATAAAATAAATGCCACTTCATTATGTTAAACCAATTAAATCTAATTTCTCTTCTGTTTCCATACATAAGCAACAGCTGTACATGCCATCCATTGGTAATTAATTGCTTCCAAATGCCTGCCAATGAGAGTGGCATTTCTTTAAATCAGTGACACCACCAGCCTCTAAGTACACCAAGAGCACATTAGATCATGCAATGTGTGTGACATATAATAAGGCATATGTGTCAGCATGTACAGAAGAAGAGCAGCAGATGCTCCTGCAGTCAGTGCCCTGGGCTGGAGGATGACCACTGACACTACAGGGCTTGGCACACAAACTGTCCCCAGGTCATCCCACAGGTTTGCACCACTGGCCTGACAGCTAAGATGTACACAGCCTTTCCACGGTGGCCCTGCTGCCAAACACGGCCTCCTTCAACCAGCAGGGAGACATTGCTTTGGAAAAGTGGCTTGTCATCAGAAAAGGACCAACAGAGGTATCACCAACTTTTAGCAATAGCTGAATTTCCATAAAAAAGTGGGATGAATTGTGAAATGGAGACTGGAAGTAGCATCCTAAATATGCCCGATAAAACTCTTGTCCCTTCAATGGATACAGCAAATTATTTTCTTTTGGGAAAGGACGTACAGATGGAGAGCTTACAACTATAAATGGATTGTGTCTGGTCTGGGTTGTTATAGAAATGAGTTTATATAGACAGAGACAGTAAGGTAGCTACGTGGCTTATAGTTAATAATTATTACATTTTTATTCTTTTTTTTCCTGTTTGAAAAGTTTGTCATAAAGATTTCATGTGACGAGAGATATTTTCCATCTCCATTAGGGAAAAAGTGAAAAATGCTTGAGGAGGAGGGTGGGTGGCAACAGGAGAAAGCTCTTATTGTTTACACTTGAAGTTCAAAAGAAGTAGCATGTGTGCCAAGTCTTTATAAAAGCAAACAATAAACAAACCGTTTTCAGCGAAAAGTGAAAGAAAATGCAAGGATTTGAAAAAGGTAAAAAATTGTTTTTTCAGGCTTAAGACATCAAATTAAGCTTTTACTCTCTTCATACTGACATGGTTTTCTTTACTTGGATTTTCAAGTTTTGTGTTCAATATGTAGGGATTTGAGTCCAACTTTTAAAACCGTGTCCATAAGAAAAAAGGAGAGCAGACTTGGTGTCTGGTGTACTTCAGGTACTCTGATCTGAAGTAGAAGAGAAAAACTAAAAGCCTCCCTAAGTACACAGATGTAAAACTTGGGTAAATGAGAAGCAAATTAGACATTAATATAATCCAGACATGTTAAAAACATTAAAAGACACTTGATCAAAATACCCCAGTGTTCTGATTCTGAAAGTACCACAGGTGACATTATGGACATCACACAAGCCCATGGCTTTCCACAGTCACCCTAAGGGATATTAGAAGGCAGATGCCTGCCTAGTCTGTGTAAGAGTCATTCATGGACCCGTTGCTTTTCTAATTCCTTTCAGAACCTGCTCATATCATCTCTCCCTCACAGCCTTCTGTGGAAGTCAGTCTCTAAAATGATCTAGACTCTGCACAAAGGACTTTCTTTTGTTTGTTCTTTAGATAACTTTATTGAATTTAGTGACTGGTCCTTGTTCCCATACTGTGTGGAACTTATTTACCAGTTCCACAGCCACTTGGTAATAAACCACAATTCTTCCCTGGTCTCCCCAAATCTCTTCAATTCCAGGCTTTTTTTCCTCCTTATAAACAGTTGATTCATCCACTTGATTTTTTTAATTGCCTCCTATGTTCCTCCTTCAATTTCACAGCATCTCTTGAGACAGAGACAAGAACTCAGCACCAAAATAGTAAGCACACACATTTTTATACAGCAGCAAAAGCAGAAAAATTATGAGTTCTATCTGAAAAACCTTTTCTGAGGGTGATCTGCATTTTGTTGATTTTGCTTAATACTCCACACTGAGCTTGTGACCTCAAAGACTTACTAGGGATGACTCCAAGATACTTTTCCTGACTGCTGGATAGTAATTCTGAATTCAGAATCATAAAGCACAGCTCAGATTATTCTTCCCCAATGCATTGCCTTGGATTTTTTTATGTTGGATCACATTTGACATATTACTTCTCTGCTCAGTTTTGCCACCTTTCTTCTCAGCTCTGGAGTTCTTTCAGCCAGCTGGCAATGACTTCTGACCACACAGAACAGCTTCATATTATCCTTAGACTTGAAGATTTCACTTCAGACTTTCTTCTACAGTCCCTTGATGAAAATGTTAAATAAAACCAGTGTCAGTGTCTGTCCCTCAGGGATCTTACTGCTGAAAATGAAATATCCATTCTATAAAACAACCAAAGAGCTCTACTCTTTTCTTTCTATTCTTTAACCAGTTTGCAATCTGTAAAAGACACTTTCTCAACAGCTGTGGTGACTGGGTTTCTTTAGTAACCCTGTCAAAGGCTTTTAGGAAATCCAAATATTTCACGGCTCCTGTATCCTCTTAATCCATGTGCATACTGACAGGGCTCCAGCAGTTTAGAGAGGCAGTAGTTCCTGTTGTAGAAGTCATGCTTCTTCTAGACAGTTTCTATCTGTGTGCTCTGTAATCTTAGTCTTTATTGCAGAGTCTAACTTCTTACCAGGAAAAGAAGGATATGAGCACAGCACATGATGCCTGAAAAGCTAAATGAAAGAGCTGTACATGTTTTTTTGTAAATCATGTCATGCACATGCTTTTTGTAATATGTCTGTGGAATGCAGCTTTTTAATATCATAAGCATTATTTATTATTACAAATTCATTAAGAATGGAAGTTTTCTACTTGCCAGTTTTCATACCCTGCTGTGAAATCATTAATTATTCAATAAACTCTGAGAAAGGAGTCAGAATAAAAAGGTGTGGACATAGAAAAAGTTTGGTTGCACATTATACTTCCCCCTTTGACTCCAGGTCTTTTCCAGAACCCAATCCTGCACCCTGTCTGACAATTGGAAATATGCCTTCTTTCTGGGTAACAAATTCTGGCACTCATCACTTGTTTTACAGGGTGGCATATTGGTGTTAGTCAATAGCTTTAGATATTTTATCCTGGTTCTTCTTTAATAAGAATACATCTAAAAGATTTTTATAAAAATTATACTTAAAAGCCAGTATTCCTGCCTATATTTTAGAGCCCACACAGATTTTTGCCTTGACACTTCAAACACTAATTTCACTGTTTCACCTTTGGTACAATCAATAAAACAAATGCCTGACCTTCCCTACTCTAGGCTGTGAAATACTGGTCTTCTCAAAACTGCTCTTAAACCAAAGAATGTGATCAATAATTTGGTATTTTGCACATGTCCATTATGAATGTATTAAATACACTGCATATGCACAATAAAAACATACTCACTCCCCATAAATTCTATTCTGTGTATACATCTAAACCACAGCAATTTAGTTATTTACTGGGTAGTACAAGAGCTATAAAATGCCACTTTCTAAGAATACAACTGAGGCTTAAGTCAGCATTTTTATGATATCATCTGTACTGGGAAAACATTAAAGGCTCAATATTTAATAAACATAATAAACATCCCCATGAAACAAATTGTTCATAAACTACCTGTTTAATTTTTCAGGGCTCCTGAACCACATATTTTCTTATTAGTTGTGAGCCTGCTGGGTTGCAGGATAGATAGGGCCTGTCAGGGATAGAATATAATGTAGCGGTTTTATGAATTATTTCTGTGAGGAAAAGCCTATTACAGCTGACAAGAGGATGATGATATTAGCCCATCATCATTCAGATGGCACCACCCTTCCCCCTTTCATCCATCAGACCTCTTGTATGGAGGCTGAAAGCCACAGAATCTTTGCATAGCCAACACAAAGACAAATACTGCTCTTTTTCTGCGTCCATGAAACATTTAGTATTTCATTTTGAATCATGGCAGATGACAGTAACAAATGGCCTAATGAATCTCCCTTATTGTCCCTTGTGAATTTGAAGATGAGCTAAAAGTAAAATCTCTGTTTCTTTTTTTGGACATGCTCGTTTGGGATTGAAAGGTTTTCATGGCATTCTAAATAGCATTCCTCTGTAACTGAAAATTAGACCAATAAACCAACATGCAACTTGCAAACCACACAGCTATTCCACTGTAGACCATTCTTCCCCCCCCATACCTTAACAATATTAACTTTGGTACAGTTACTTAAGTCAATATACAAATGTTAATCAAATATAATGACAAACCAAAAATAAAATTATATAATGAAGTCCTGTATTAGACAACAATAGAAATACATCAGTGAGCATCATGAATTCTAGACCAATTTTACCATATTTTTGTTTTATTTAGAAGAAAAACACTAACAGTGTTTTACACTAACAGTGCCCACACTTTCCCACAAGAATATATTTAAATTTGTAAGATCAGATGATCTTTGTTTGGCCATGGAAGGCATTTTACAGGCAGAAATTAATAATGTGGCTAGAAATAGTTCTGTCATAAAAACCTTGCTCTCCTTCATCCAGCTGTTACACAAGCTTTTCCTTCAGTCTAGATGACTGTTGCACTTGCATCTGTCCCCCTGCTGTAACTCTCAGCTTAGGCACAAGCTGGGACCTGACTGGGGTTTCTCGGGGCTGCATGATGCCCCCATGCACTCTGGGCATTCACCCCAGCACGACTGGATGCCACACCTTGTGCAAGCCACATTGGCCCCACTGTGCTAGTATGGTGTGGCCATGTACCTTTAATCCCTGGCTGCCTCTCAATTCCAGACCAGAAATAGAAATGTGAGTTTGGGTCACCTTTCAGCAGACACCTGGATAAACAACTATAGAGGGTGCTGCAGCATGTCCACCAATCTGTCTGATGAGGAAACTAAGACAACAGACTGCATCTATCCTATAGCATAGGCAGGAAAATGTATTCTCATTATTCTCATTTATTCTTTATTCTGTCTCCATGATTTTCTGGTGTTCTGTACATTCATCTATGGCATGACTACAGCTGTTGAGGTGTAACTTCTATGCTCAGTTTTACCAAAGTAGTATAATTATGTATACAAAGACTAAATAAATATTTTCCTTCCTTACCTGAATAACTCTTCCCTTCAATTTAAATCACTTCTTTTCCCCTTTAAACTGGTTTTATCTTTCCCAAAACATCGTGATTCATTGAGCTTTGCTCTTCAGTAATGTCTCCCCAGGTTCCTTCTCATGCAACACTCAAGCTTTCCTTCAGCAAAGCACAAGAGAGAGAAATGGTAGGAGCTCCTTTTCAGTCATTATGAAAAGTTGTGAAAGTACTTCAGCATCAAATGCTTATTTTGTTTTGTCAGGAAACCTAACCAAAATGGCTTGCTTTATGTAGGAAACTTTTTGCACAGCTTTGTTTGTATGTACTGTAGGCACATGTGCATTTTTGACATGACAGATCATAATGGCTCTTTCAGAGCCATTACAGTTACCAAGTAAATCCTTCTTAGTTCAAGTACATGTAATTGATTCCCATAGACTGTAATAGCTCCAAAACCAAGGCAATACCCTTACCAAACATAAAAGCAGTGGCAGGACTAATACATAATAGCAGTCAGTTTTTACCACCATAGTACTAGAAAATGATGAAGTGCTAACAACAAGACTTTTTTATTTGCTGATTTTTGGCACAAAAAAAGGGGTAATAATTTCATAATATTACAGTGGTATCACTCCTGCACAGTCCTGGAAAACCCATAAATCCTTAAATATCAAAGTAGTCATCTCAGTCTCCATATGGATCATAAACTAAGGGCTTGTCCATACAACTTCTTTGCATACAAATATTCCACTACAGTTTACTGGGGCAAGTGCCTGAATAAGTTTGGTTTTGTTTGGTTTTGGTTTTTTCTTGTAAATTAGGGATGTGGAATAAAAGCAGTACTCTTCTGCACCCAGAAAGCTGTAGATTTGTATTGCTCATGGAGGAAGTGTGCAAAACCCTTTCCCAAGCAGCTGGGTGAGTCGTGGTAATACAGAGCAGGCATTACATTTTTTAATGTAATTGTCTGTTCTTCAGCATGTCCGATAGATTCAATAACAGCTTGGAAACACACATCCCTGCCTTCCTACTGCATAAAGATATTCAAAAGGTTAATGTCTTGCTCATGAACATAGATGACCAATGACCCTAAAAGGAAGGAGAGCACCAAATGATATATTGACAAGAAGGGCCATTTACTTTCACACTGAGAAAATAGGTAAAGTACATTAAGAACCTCCTCCTCCTCCTGTCTTTTTTTTAATGACTTTTGAAGAAAAGACAAGTTTTTAACAATGTTTTTTTGTTCTGAAAGAGTTTATATTACAATAGAAAAAGGTGCTGTAAACTTCAAGGAGCTAATGTACCCTCTCTAAAGAAGTCTCAGCGGAGATCATAGAAATTTCACTACTCCCATATGTTAATAATATCTTTGAATATAAAATCCAAATTAAAAACTGGAGCTGAATAAAATACTTTTGTTAAAAGTAACATTTTGAAATGCTGTCAGTAACTATCATAAATATTTGAGAAGTTAATATTTTAATCTTCAACTATAGCTCTGAAAACACTTTTAGTGACAGACAGTGCTTCATTAATAGAGTTCTGTATGTCTAATTGCTTTAGGCAAAGTGGGTTGCATTATTTTGACACATGACATGCAATTAGTACATGGTCACACGGCTAAAGGAAGATTTTACACCTTTTTTCCTTCTACATTCAGAGTGGATAATTAGCATATTTTTTCTGCTTAGAATAATCATCAGAGCCTTAGATCAGAAATTGCCTAATGAGGTAAAATTCTAGTTGTTGACATTAATACATGTGAAATTTTTTTCAGTTGTAAAAGTAAACCTACTGCTGCTATTTCATTTACTCTTTCCAGTGTATTCTTAAGATTCAGCTATGGGGATTTTTTTCATCAAGCAATTGAATAATCATATATTTTCAACAGAGGATGAATGAAGTTTTTATATTTTAGTATATTTACTTGACAGTGGTGCTTTAAGAAGATTAAATTTGGCTATAACCTCCAGCTGCTGCAGGCAGACTGCAGTTGTGTTAACAAAAGAAGCAAACCATAATCACAATATATATGTTTCTTCCTTATGAATTTCTTTGATATATTATATATACATATATATACAGCAAATTGGAACTCATTTTGCTCAGCTATAAGACCCACTCTATAGGCTGTATGCAACACTCCCACAATGAAAGTCTGTCTTTTTGCATAAAAACATATTTTGATTACCTTTTCTGGAGAAAATAATGAAGATTCATTGCAGATAAGCTGATCTAACATAATACACTCAGCATACCAAAAAATGTTTTTCTGAAGGAGAGATTTTGAAAAATTTTTAAAGGATTATTTTAGGTTCTTTTAGGAAGATTTTTTTTCCCTTTGCAGTTAGCACAATTGCACATAATCACCTTTTATGTTAAATTTCTAAACATCATAATAGTTAACAGCAAAGGAAGAGTTTTGTAGTCTTGTTTCTCCACTCCCGATTCAGGTAAACTTTCATCTGAAATATTTGCATGAGGTATGGGATGTGCAACTGAGGTACATTTTTAGGACCTGAGTTCTGCTATTACCTCTGAGTGTAAAACATACATAGAGATTTTCCAGAACTGTATCAGAGACTTAATGCTGCCTGTAACAAATGGCAGATTTAAGCACGACTTCTAATATCCTGCTATCTAATTAAATACATGGAAGAGAAGAATCACAAGCCTTGCTCCTGCCTTGTTTCATATATATTATATTTACCAGGTTCTAAACAGTTTTAGGGTTAGCATTTAACACTGATAGGGAAAAAGGCACACAAACAAAAAAAGCTCAGGCATTTACCTTTTTTCCCATTAACTAGGAAGCAAATATGCAAACAAGCTTGCAAATCCCATGGGAAATATGAGTTTATAGACTGACCTGACTACATCATAGACATCACAGGAGACCAGGATGTCCATCCTGCTTCAAATATACTTTTCCCCCTCTTTTTTGTTTTATTATGCATTTAATTTTATTATGAATTTAATTGCAAATGAACAGTAATAATAATATTTTCCTTCAGGATAGGTTTCCCTGGCATTATTTACCTTGATAGTAATGATTTCTTTAACATCACTTCTTTTATTATAATTTTCTACTTTCTTCGTATGTAGCAGTCATATTGATTTTACATCTTCTTAGATAATCAACTGCTGCTGCTTTAAGAACCCCTTTCAATACTAGCCCACCTGGTAGGACATAATGAAAAAAACTCTAAAAAATAAAAAAAAGAATGTAAGAATCTGCACTTCAGACCATCATGTGTGTGATGCCAACCAGTTCCACTGAATGGAACAGGACAAGGCAAAACTATAAGGTAATAAAATATGCTAGCAACTAACAGGGAACCAAATAAAGCAAGTCTCCTCTTTCACTAGCTTTAATTTCTCTTCTTAACTAATTTACAGTGAATAATGTAGAAGTCTATGGAAAACAGGGTAGAAGAAGAGGAATCCAAAGTCCATTGCTGGCTACTGAATATCTCACTGGTAGTGAAATGTCCACTTCTGACTCCTGGCTCCAGTAACAGCCAGATGCTTGGATGATATGTTCACACAAAAGAAACCTCATACATATACTTGCTTTTACTCCTCCCTTATCTTCTTCTGGTCATTTATCAGATGAGCAATATGGGGTAGATATTCTAAAGCAGTCTGTCTCTTCTATAGCACCCACTAAATGGTGTATTGTTTAGAGATAAATTTTCATGAGTCTTAAATAGAACTGATAAACTGCTATATATGACCATTTTTACTCTGAACATGTGGAATATAGCATTATTTTATTAATATATTTTCTACTGTGCCATAGGTGGGCATGCATCCTTAGTGCCACAGGTAGGACTGTACAGAGCTCAGAGAGCTCATGATGGATATGTATAATATTTGCTACTCCATGTATACCCCACTGAATTTTGGAATTACGTTGTATTGTTCTCTAAAAGCCTGCAGCTTCTGATAAGATAAAAAGCTTTTCTAAACTACATTTACACTTGTGATGAGATTGTGATAGTAGAGTTTAATGGAAAGATGCAGTCATTTAGCAGCAAGTAAATGAGAAAACAAATGTCCACAGATTATTTTAGACTGCCATAATCTACCACATCACAGTAAATCAATGAAGATCTAATTAGCAAACAGCAGTATGCAGAAAATCAGAAACACCAGAGAGGGCATGTTTGACATTTTTGTTTAAGCATACGTTCACTGGTCTTAGTAATTTTCTAAAATCTTGGGAGACTAAATATAAGAGCATAGTAATACACAGAATAAACCTAGATGTAAAAAGATCCTCACAACTAAAGAAATATTGCTACAAATTCTCAGAATAGTCTGAAACCAAACCGAACACATACCAGCAGGATTTTTTTTTCAACAAGGCCAACATGAAAATAATAAAAAAAAAAAGCCCAACATGTTTTAGGTGATTGCATTGGGTTTGTGATGCAAGGATTTGATAGTGGGGGAGGTACAGTGGTGAGAAGCTGCCAGAAGCTTCCCTGTATCCAACAGACCAAACTCCAGGCAGCTCCAGGACTTCCCCAATGCTGATCAAGGCTAAGACAGTCAGCAATGGTAGTAACACCTCTGTGATAAGAATTTAAGAAGAAAAAAATTATTACACAGAAGTAGTTGTGGCCAGAGAATAGAGGAGTGAGAACATGTGAAAGACACAACTCTGCAGATGCAAGGTCAGTGGAGAAGGGGGCAGGAGGTGCTCCAGGCTCCAGAGCTGAGGTTCCCCTGCAGCCCGTGGTGCAGAGACCATGGTGTGGCAGCTGCACCCCTGCAGCCCATGGAGGCCCCCAGGGATGCAGAGATCCACCTGCAGCCATGGAGGAGACCCCATGGAGGAGATCCCATGGAGGAGACCTGCACTGCAGCAGGGGGATGCCTGAGAGTAGGCTGGGAACCCATGGGAGACCTGTGCTGGAGCGGGCTCCTGGCAGAGTCACCTGCTGAGAGTGGAGCACACACTGGAGCAGAATTTACTGGCAGGACTTGTGACCCCATGGGGACCATACTGGAACAGTTTGCAAGGAAACATTGCCCATGGGGGGCTCTGTTTGTGGAGGACAGTCTCCTGTGAGAGGGACCCCACACTGGAGCAGGGGAAAGGACTCCTCTCCCTCAGGAGGAAGCAACAGCAGAAAATGTGATGAACTCATTGTAGACCTCATTCCCCATCTCCCTGCATGGCTGTGGGGGAGGAGATAGATAATTAGGAATAAATAAATAAAGCACAGGAAGAAGGAAGGGGTGAGGAGAAGGTGTTTTTAAAATTTATTTAACTTCTCTTACTCAGATTTTGATTGGTGATAAACTCAATTAATTTCTCCAAGCTGGGTCTGTTTTGGCCATGATGGTAATCAGTGAGTGATCTCTCCCTGCCCTTATCTCAACTCTTGAACCTTTTGTCATATTTTCTCTCCCTTGTCCAGTTGAGGAGGGGAGTGATAGAGAGGCTTTGGTAGGCACCTGGCATCCAGCCAAAGCCACCACAATGGTATTTAGCTAGAACCATGATATAAATAGTAGATTTTTTTTTTTGGTAGTGTTGATCCTGATCTATTACTTCCTCATTTTCCTATTTTTATCACTGGTACCAGCTGGTAGATATTTGAAATTAGACCTGAACAAATAATTGGATGTTTTGGTTCACTGACACAACCGAAAAACTGGAAGTGGGGGAAGGGACTGATCATTTTAGACTGATTAGGAAGGATTATTTGTTTGGTTTTGGTTCTTAACCACAGAACAATGAAGAAAAAAAATCCCTGTTTCTGATAACATAAAATTATTATTTCATTTCCAGGTTGTGTGTTTTATTTAAATTTTATAAATATTTACTTCAATGAGAATATTAAATATTTCTTTAAAAAACCTTTAAATTATTTTTTTCCCATTTTGACACTGGCTAAAACTGTTCACAAAATTAGGCATAATTTTTACAATAATTTTTAAAACATTTTTTTTTTTTAATTGAATACAATATATTACCACAAATGTTTTCTTATCTCTACTCAGGATTCTGGCTTCTAGAATTAATTAAGTAGGAATCATATAGGAATCAATTTGTGTCTTTTTTATTCTTAGACACCTTTAGAGAGTCAGCTCCCTTCAGTGCATTAGGAAAGCTAAAGAAACTGCCATATTATCTACTTCCTATTCCTTGCCACAGTTCCAGAAGGCATGTAGCAGTAAAGAATCATTGAGACACATGGAAGATATTATACCTACACTATGACCCTTTTGGCTGGCTGTATCTGGCACAAAGAGCAGTAGGGCAATGCTGAGTCTTCATTTTTCGTAATCACATATAAACACTTCTCAGAAATATGATCAGTTGCACTAGGCAATGTTTAATGTACTTGCATATTTTAGCCTTTTGAGTAGGAAATTAGGTGTGTGGGGAAGTTGTGCAGATGCTTTTCTGATTTTCTAGCTTTGATGAGTTTTTTTTTCTTTGACATCACCCATTTTAGGGTCACCACATGAATTTCTATACTTCCAGAAAAATGCACTCAGTTGCTTCCTTGCCTGAACTTCTTTCAGTAGCAGCTACAAAATTTAATTTTGTGATCTTTTTTTTCAGAGAATTCTGAGAGTAAAAGGGATCAAATTTCCCCAACATACAGTGTTTTCTCTATATCCAGTCTTAAAAATTTACAGTTCTAACTAAAGTGGTTCAATCTCTATGAAAGAAATACAAGAAAGAGTCTCTTCCAATATTTTTTTGTGTTGTTCCTCTGAGAACTTCCTATGTGTGCTTGGTAGAGAGAAAATGAAGCACTCATCCTGCAGAATACACAGAATTATACTAAATGTTTTACTCTCTTGCTTTTCAACCAGCAAAATTCCTGTAACATCTAATGCAACATGCATGTTACTTTATTGATTTCAAGATATCATAATAATTTTTCCTGGATTATGATCTTAATTTCCCTCTTCCACAGCTTTGAACACATTTTTCCCTTATCTTTCATGATGAGAATGCAACTGCCACCCCAGTGCCTTCTTTATGACCTGTACAACACTTACTATGCCAAATTGTAAAATAAGACTGAAAAGAATTATTATGAAACAAAGTCAGATTCTGTGAATATATTCACTAGACACTAGGTATCTTCAACAATTTTTTGATACCTCTATGAAAAATTTTTCATTATATAGCCACACAACAGAAGTGGCTGTAGGGTCACAAAATGGGCAAGGCTATTTACTCGGCTAGGGCTCAGAAAATAAAGAAAGTTGTATACAAAACCTGCCAGAAGCACAGTCACATAGATCAGTCAAAGCTAAAATATTTCTCAGCTGGAAACTGCAATCAAGGTTTGCAGGTTTTCATCCCTGCTTTTGGTTTAATAAAACTGATTAGATAGTTGAGATGTATAAAATAAAATGTCTTTATATAAGTTTGGAATATCTTTTTCATTTCCTTTATTATGCAATCCTGCCAGAAATTTCTTGGAGCAGCTTTTAAGTATATGTGCACATACTCACGCAGATCCCTGTGCTTCCAAGGGAATTTGCAGTTCCTGCAAAATTAAACGCATCTAAATTCAGAAGTCTGCAATACAAGAAGAAATAACTTGGAGGTCTTTTTAAACTTCATAGGTCAAGCCTTTAATGAGAATTGGAAGGTGGGAATTAGAATGCTTTCATAAAATTTTCAAGAGCCACAAAATTTAAATTATTGTGTTATATAAACAGAAGCACTAAATGTAAAGAGGTGTAAAGAGTTGGCCTCCATTTACATTCAACAGAGAGCAATGATAAATTTAAACATAATAAATATGTGTCCACCAGCAAAGTAAGTGGCCTTTGGCAGGATACACTAGTGTATTCCAAAAGCAGACAATGCCTTAATAGGACATAGAAACAGAAAAACCTACCCCAGGACAATACCATTGATAATGTTTATTTTATTTCTATTTTGAGCTACAGTTTTAAAAATGAATAATACTTTCATAATTTTAGGGTGTCTAATTCCATGTTTTGATTCTGATCTGCCACAATTGCTACATGAAATTACATTGCAGTTACTTCAACGAGAAACACAAAAAGGTTATGACTTTCTTGTTTCAAAAGACATAATTTATAGCTAAAGGGCCTATTCTTCTCTCAAAGAGGACATATAACACTAATTAAGAGCAATGGGAATGACATGTCTCTACTAAGAGGAAAATGTAAAATTTCATTAAAATGTTTGTTAGTAATAATGTCATTAACTAAAGTTTATAGTCATCATTTAAAAGAACTGTGTCATTTTGCAAAAATTTTATAATATTAATTTTTAATCTCAATTAAAAAAAATATGTGAACCATTTAGATAGTAGTAGAGAAACTAGGATGGAAAAGTTACATTTAACCCACAAATAAAAGTCAAAAGATAGTTTGACAGCTATTTCTCCTTCAAATATTATTTCAAAAAATACATTTTACCATTTATCTAGTAAAAATATCTCATTATGCTGCTCATTGATAGAAATTTATTATTACAACATATTAAGTCTCAGTAACTTGGATCTCAAAAATTATTTTTCATTTTTGTATGATCCAGTATTAATTAATACAATTAATTAGTAATCATAACTTGTATTAAATGTTTAAATGCTTTTTCAATGCCTCAGTTATGAAATTTTTTGCATTCAGTTTTTAATTTTACTTTAGATATCATTAGAAAAAATATAAATGCTTGAAGCAACAAAATTTTGGTTAGTTTCGTTTTAGCTTTTATTTTGTAATGCATAACTCGTTTAAAGGACGGATTTTTAAATATTATGTAATTAGGCATTTAGAAAGTTTTTGAAATACAGTGCTTCAGTAAATAAAAACTTTTCTTAGAACCCATATAAATTATTTACTTCAGTCATTGGGAAACTAGCCATAATCATGATGACTATTTAATTAAGGCTTCTGAAGAACTTGACAACAATGCTAATAAAGCAATTGAGGAGATACAAGTAGTTGATCTTAATTGGAAGAGATGACACTATTTACAAGAATAAATGACGGTAGCTAATCTCACATTCGTAATTATCAGTGATGGGACTGCTTCAAAGGAAGTTATAGTTCTTGTTTTTTTTAGCTGAGTCTCCCAAATATATGTGTTTATTCAGAGTTTACATATTTATCTGAATTGTAAATGTAGCAATTTTTCATACAGGAAGCACCTGAGTTTCTTCCTGGACCTCAACACTTCAGTGACACAATAAGAAAAAGCTTTAATATTTGCCACCCAAACAATCTCTTTCCCTTTTCATCTTTTGGAGTTGTAAGCTCTAGCCTTGCAGTTTCCCAACAAAGAATGTATTTGATTATCTGGAGCAAAGGATGCCTGGCTTCTTTATAGGAAAAGATTGGGCAACCATATCCTCTGCCATCATCTGTCTGCACCTTGCCAGGTGGAGCTCCATACATCCTCTGGAATACTATCTCCTTCTCTCTCTCTCCATTTTACAAACCTAGATGACAAGCACAATTAATAGTCCCCTATAGCTCCTGTTATCCAGTTATTCCCTCTACAGGAACGCCAAATGTGAACATAGGTCCAGGAGATTATATCACTGGGTCAGTATTTTCAAAATGAGCTATTTTATTAATACTATCAGATTCAGAAATAATCTTATATGGCTATTTTTTTCTTCGTAAAGTACTAACTGTGTTTAACAAGGTCCTGGATCTGTATATATTGTTAATTTATTTGCTTGTTTGTTTGTTTATAATAAAGCAACCAGGCAGAAAAAAAATCCAGGAAAAAGCATGTATCACAGTATAATTATGTTTCTCTCTCTTTCTCAAAAAGAAGTTTATGAGATCCTGTGGGTGTTAACTACTCACTGCTGGGCATTTTGGGGTGGTAATTAAGATATTTGAATTGTCATTTTTTCCTGTCACATTCCGTCACAGACAGATTTTATTTTGGTTTGTTTGTGGCAGCAGGGCAAAATGTATTCTAGAACAGAAAACTTCAACTATTGCTATATATGGGCTACCTCAGGAAAAGTGAATGAAGCAATTCAAATTTTCATCATTTGGAATGAATACTGCGCTCTCCCACACTTCATCTGTGAGCTGGGCTTACATTGATAGGCAGGTACCATAAATGAAATTTGAAGAGAACTTTGGGGGCATATTTTCTGCTTGGAAAGGATATGACTCTGCTTTGGATGACCACATGTTCTGCAATGAAATATGGCAGCAGATAAGAGCAAACACTTTTAGTTCTCTCTAGTCTCATTGATAATAGTAATAATTGTTTCTGGAAACCTCTGGTGATTTTCTCATTGAAACCTCTTGTATCAGGATAGTTTGTCTTCATTCAGTCCCAGTTTTTGATCTCTTGCTTGATGGTATGCAAAGACCTGAGGAACAATAGTAACAGTGCTGGTGTTTGATGACTAGTGACACCATCAGCGAACTGTGATAAATCTATTACAAGCAAGAAGTACCATTCCTCTATCAATTTTTCAGTAATCTTCCACATTGTACATTGCATATACAGAATTTTTATTTGCACTAGAGATGTTTCCTGTATCTCACAAAAAAAACCCCAGATTATCTCAGATAATGCTGAGAAGACGTTGCAGCTGAAATTGAGGTACAATTCCTACCTTGACTAAAATTGGTTTACAACTTCTTGAATAAAATCTTGATAAAAGTTTTTCTGCAAGGAAATACCAAAAGAAAACAAAAAAGCAGAAAAGGTCGCACTGTGTTTCTAAATTGCTCTAAAAACATTTTCTTAGATTCAAGTCCCCAGTGAATAATGTGTGAAAGGCTTTGTGAACAATAGTCAAGCAAATAAGTTATAATCCTAACAAATGTGCCTATCAAGTAGGATCATTTAAAAATATTGATAGAACCATTGACATTGCTGTTTCCCTTCCTCTTTATACTACCTCTTTGGTTCTTAGGAGTCAATTGCTTTCCATACAAGGAGTTTGTATGCCTCCTTCCTGCACATTTTTTGTTGCTGGCATTAGCGTTTTCTAAACAGCTTATCACATGTTATTTATCATGGGATTGACTTTGATACCTTTGTGTGAGATCCACAGACCCCCTCTTCTGATGATTAAATCATGGTGCCTCTTCCAATACATCATATTCATAATGAATTACTTCATCCATCAATTTTTGCAGAACTATTCTCATATCATGATAATGATATGGACTTTCTGTACCATTCAAAACAGGGTATATAGCAAACAACCCTGCCTTAAATGAAATATGAAAATGAAATTGAAACAGAGAGCAGCAGCAGCTGTGATATCTGTGAATGCACTGCCAGTAACTAACTCACAATAACTAATGCACTAATGCACTAACTCACAATAGTTACATCACTGTGGGAAATTACGCACTTTCTTCCACCCACAATACTACGGATAAAGGAAATGACAAAATGAAAAGGTATAACATGCATTAGCACTATATTCTTCAGGTATTTCCCTATTCTGAATCAAATCCTTCTGCATTGATAGTTGTTATTTTGCCACCTTAGATACAAAAAAGAATAATTAATGGAAAATAAAATAGCAAAATTAGTTTTAGAGAGCTCTGATTTTTTTGCTCTACAAGTGTTTATGTTTAACAGTTCCAAGATAGAAACAATACAGGGAGGTTTTCACAGAATCATAGAAATGCTGCATTGACACAGATCTTCAGCAATATCTAGGCCTCTCCTCTACTGTGAGCAAGAATATGTGTAGAAACATTTGTCATTTTCCACAATCTCTGGTTGACCTATCCTAATTAAATTATCCTTTATATCAAAACCGTTTTCCTTACATATTTACCCTAAAATTCTGCCATTACTGATTAATTTTCTATCTTTGGAACCTGTATTTACAGGGCTTGAGTGCCACATGACCTCCACTAATCCTGCTTGCTGCTCTCTAATGTTTCTAACCCATTTTAAACTTTATTCCATAGCCCTAACCCCGTGCTACTAAAAATTGGACACATAATTCCAGTTGCAAATTTTTTGGCACTTTGCAGAAAATAATAATTATTTCTGGTCTTAAATGCAACAATCTTATTAGTACAGGACAAGAAGATATTTGGATTTGGTTTTTGGGTTTTGTTTTAGTTTGTTGTTGTTGTTTTGTCATGTTTTTTATTTTTTTCCCCAAGACCATTATTTGTTTTTTCAGCTTGGATCCAGTTTCATTATTCCTTATAGTTTTGTCAGATTTCTAACCATATTTCCCAGAATACTCTAGTCCACCTTGATTCAATGCCATTTTCAAATTCCACAAGCGCAGTTCCAATTCCATTATCCAAATTGTTAATCAAAATACAAACACCTGGATAATGGGATAGATGGTCCCCTTTTTCTACAGATTAAGTGGAATATTATAGAAAATCATACCACGGTGTACACTGGAGTTCTATTTTGCTTTAGTATGCTTTGAAAACTGATTTACACTAATATATTCCGTAGTCAGTCTGTCTTGATGGATGCAGCATCCTACAATAAGCACCCCTTGTCCAGGAGCCCTGTAACTGTGCTTCATGCCTAAGGGGTTAAGCTTAACGGCACAACAATGTTGAGTCCAGCACCCCAGCATCCATTAAAACCAGTATCTATATTTTAGTAGCTGATAGCAACAGACATAATACTTGTCATTGATTTTATAGGTTGAGTTTGCATCATAATATATTGACATTGTACTTTTATATAAGACTTGCTTCAGGGTGTAGATGCATTCTACACTGAATAACAGGCTAATAAAAACTGTAGCAGAAACGAGCTTTACGACCCTCCATTGACTTGTGTTTTACATTGTATTATCTTATTGCAGACATCTGAATTAAAGGTTAACAAACACTATTTAATGGGTTGTCGGAATGAATGTACAGTACATGAATACATGCCTAGCAATGTCTATCAGTTATCATACTGTATATGCATTGTGAGTTGGATGAAGACAAGACAGTAAATGGGTGATGGCTCCTGACTGGCTCTTTTTAGTAGTATGAAATAGCACATTTTGTTATACTTCCTCCAATTAAGTGCATATCTACCATTAAAGCAATCTGTCATCATTTTAACAATGTCATTAACTTCTCCAGTGTCTCACAGATGCTTTGTTCTTCCTTCAAAATTAGCAGCACATACATTTATATAGAAACTTCGAAATGCAAAACAGGGAAAACAAGTTTAAGAAGTCATAATTTATAAATTATATAAATAATAAAAAGTGGTTGCAGGGAAAATGTGACTGCTTTAAAAGGAGAAAGTACATAGTACTTAATCTGCAGAAAATGTACAGTAATAAAAATGTACTAACCTATAAAAGTATAAATTATTTTTCTCTCTCTGGTAATTATAAGGAAATATGGTTTACCATACTATAAAAATGTACTACCCTATAAAAATATACTAAATTATTTGTCTATCTATAGTAATTATCAGGAAATATGGTTTACAATAGAACAAAAAGTACTAAGCCTGTAAAAATACACTAAATTACACTTCTAGCTATAGCAATTATTAGAAAATATGGTTTACAACTCATAAAAGTAGCATTTTAAATATAATAAGGTTGTCTACAGAGTTACAGAATCAAAAATCAAATTGATTCTTTCCTACATAATTCTCAAAAAAACTAAACTTGCTTGAGATGGTTCCAGTAAACACAGGAAGACCTATTAAATGCGTTGCTCAGCAATAGGTGTTTAAAACAATTGATGCATAAAACATGAACACATTAAAAAAACAATAAATTAATGGATTATTTATTTCCTGAAATTTTCACATTCAAATTGATAATGAAATGTCAGGTTGATGAAGTATCAGCTCTAGAGGTGGCCTTTATTAGCACAGAACAATATTTTTCTAAATATAGTTAAGCTGTTATCCTTTTAAATTTGATTTCAAATAATATAATCAAGCATTCTATTTAGTTAAAAACTAAATCATAGTAAGTTAATCTATATTAAATTTTTAGTTCCTTTCAACTGAAATGGGGCAATGATACCAAAGACTTGTAAAAATATATTGCATTTTGTCAAAGATCTGCATAACCTATAGGAAGTATCAAAGAAAACAATTCAAAAGCATTCAAATCACTTAAGAACCTAAGTTCTAATTTCAGAATTTACTTAGGACTATATCTTTAAAAGTATGAAAACTACAAATCCATCATAGCTTCATAGGTGTTCTAATGCTTTAAAAAAACTGTCTTATAGATAAGTGCATAAATTTAGTAACTTTCTGTGCAGTTGCTGCCACTCTCTGCTGTCATTTCAAACAGTAGCATGCAGAATCTCAGGTCACTTTTGGTAATTTCCTAAATATTAACCCTAGTTCCAACAGTAGCTAGTCTTTTGACTCAAGAACTACTATGTGTTGTTATCAGCTTCTTTAAGTGCTATCATCAAAGGGACTATTATTCTTTTATTTCTCAATACAATTTAATGTTGGAATCATTGAAGTTAGGAAATAGGTGTTGTATCACTTCAAGTGATTTTTTGTAATAGAGGTATTTGTTGTTCTCTGTAATATGGTCTTTCATAGCCTAAAACATACTCTTCTTGAAAGTTCATAGGAACTCAATATAGCCTAGATAGATAAAAAGCTTATAATCTCTTATATGAGCCTTCTCTTTACATACAATGATGTTCTGATATGATAAGAACATTAATTACAAACTACAAATTTCACAGGACATGGAAAGGAATTTCCATTAAAAAAAAAGCCATGGGGCATATGTTAGACAGGGTTAGATATCTCATTTATAATTCAGGGAAGAATAATTGTCTACATTTTATTTTAATACCTTGAGTGAGGCGTTGTTTCCTTCTTCAAAAATGCAGCTGTAGTTATTTCTTACCATTTCATTTCAAACACTGAAAATGAGAAAACCATCAGCTAAAAGGAGGAATTAGAGAAGTTTTTAAATACTGGGGATGTGGGGATCTTCTAGTTCCATGCAGACAGAAGTAATAGATCAGTCCTGGATATAAGGAGAGTTATCTAGGTCAATACTGAAAATCTTGTACCTGTACCATTTCTGATGTGTGCAAGATCTTCTAGAGAGGAGAAAAAGAGTGAGAATCTTTTGCTTTCGGTGTCTCAATTTCTGCATAATAAAATGGATACCCAACTATGTACTCTTCTCCACAGAAGCTAAGAGAAACAGAATGGCCTTGTCATTATCTTGACATAGACCCAGAAAATTCAAGGGGATGTGCCAGTAATTCTACATGAGCCTATTCCTTGGATCTTATCCAGCTTGATCCTACAGAAGTTTTGACACCAGTCCAGCGAGACAGAAGGCCTGAGTCAGTTCTCCAGAGAGGCCTGTGCTTTGACATCACTGCGCTATTCAATATACTGATGAGCTGGTGACTTCAAGGGCACATGACAAAGTCTACCACTGTTAGACACACTAGGCTGGAGACCTCAGAGAAACTTATGCTTTCAAATTAGCATGGCAATCTAATGTTTCTGACCCAGTCACTTCAATATTAGTTACCACTTGCAGCAGATGAGAAAGTTACAGATAATAAGCTGTAGACTTCATAGTGGTTTTTCCTCCTCTCAGACCCTGCTTGGTCCTTCTGCCTCAATATCAGTTCAGGGAAGCTGCTAAAAGGCCTCACCTTGTTTTACCTTCAAACCTCTATGTTCTCCCACTGTAGCCTCTCCAATGCTAATTCTTTCCCATGTGGTCAGCAAAGCAGGACTGCTGAAAAAGATTGAGCATGAGGAGTTTTTGTCTACATGTAATCCTATTAAAATGGATCTGGAAAATGCAGTCTCAAGGAGAAAAGTAACTGTATTTCACATAGGTATTCAGTATCTAGCATCCCTCAGAAATTGTCTCTAATGCACTGAGCTATTGACCATAATAACTGAGACAGAGATCGTTTGAATGGTCTTTGCAGGAAGGCAAGGATTTCATATGATGTGACAACTCAATATGCTCATGGCATAAAAGTGCTCCAAATTTCTATTCATGTTTGGCAAAAATTGCACATCCTTGATTTCAAGTATTTTCGTTTTTAATTCCTGTTTGTCACTTTGAAACAAATTAGATTAGAAAGAAACTGAGAGGGTATACCTTACCTGGTGATGGAGATTGTATGATGGGAAAAGGACATGGGAGAAGAAGGAAACAGCTCTGTGTGGAAGATGCTGAGAATGATTCAATGCATGTAGAATACAAGGTGGCAAGGAGATGGAGTAGCAATAAAAAAGGTGCCAGTCTGTTGGTTAGACAAATTTGGGATTTTAGTGAGTCCTGAAAAATCTCTCAGCATTGTGACTGTCTTTCATCCTGCTGCCTATGCAATAGGAAGACAGTATGGCTGCCAGTGAGCGAGGATGCTCACTTTCCCCATTTCCTAACAATCTGAACCCTCAGAGCTGTTGCTTTCCTTTATTGCCTGTTTGACCAAGTTACTTCCTGCATGTATGACTGCATGTATTACTTTCAGGCATCTGCACATCTCATGGGTGTTATGTCCCTGGGTTTGCATTTTTATTTTCCTGTAATTTTCACATTACAGGAAGTAAGTACAGTGTAAACTCTGGTGCAATGAGGGGGTGCAGAACAACTTGTCCTCTCTTCCTGCACACCAACTTGGTAATTTAGAATAATGCAGTACCTTGTTTGGTCTTCAGCTAACAGTTTTCAGAAATAACAGATCTCCTACAATGTGTGGTTATTTTGGAAAGAGTATTTTGTATTATTTCTGTGAGCATTTTGTATTGTCTCCTTGATGTCACCTTTGTATGCTTCTAACTTCTAGAAATTTAATTCTAACATAATGTCACCTATCAAGATGTACCAGAAATGCTTGTTTGGCTACTCTTCCTCCAGTACTTGACTGTGAAGGATCAATGGCATTGTCTGAGTAGCATTACTGTAGTAGCTTTTGAAAAAAGGGACCAAAGATCTATCTGCTAATATTAGAATCACTTTTTATGCTTTCTTTTTGGCAGTAACTCACTTGCAACAATGGAAAAAAGTGACCCATTTTCCAGGTCTATGAAGAAAATTACATAATTACAGGAAAATACATTCAGTATATTTTTTCCTTATTAATTATTAGGCTATTCATTACATGCATATGGCACTATAAAGGAATAGGTTTCTCTTCATCTTCCTAGCCATATGACTGAATTCACCTATAATACATTTACCTGTTGAGGATATGATGTGACAGTCAGTACTAAATGATATATGATGAACTTCAAATAACTAGACACCAGGTCTTATTGATTGACATGTCAAGAGCATGGCATCTTAAAAAATTATAGACGATGCAAATTGATATATTTCTCTGACTTCACTTAAGTATCTTTCAGTTGGTGTAATTAAACTGAAGCAGCGTCTGAAATATATCAAACAAGTTATAGATTTAAATGAAATGCTCTGTAAGGATTATAAAATACTTTTGGAGTTTCATTTTGTAGCTTTTTTCTGAAATTTTAGTGAGTACAGTGAATCAGATGCATTTTTTATTTTATGGATTTTTATTGGCCTCTGTTACTAAATATTTTAAATGTTGGGATAGAGATGTTAAAGGCTTCCCTTAGAGAGAGGTTTTTCTGGTATATGAGTTAAGCTTCTGTTCATGTAAAAACCTTTCACAGATTATGGATTTGACTGGTTACATGTAGAGAACAAAAAGGGATTAATGAAGTAGAAAGACCTATTATTTTTATATTTGTTGAAGGTATTAAAAGAGATACCTACAAACTATCTTCTCAGGAGCTTCTGGAGAGGGAGGGGAAGGCATAACCAAGACCCTGTAAACAAGGTGTGTAAAAATATGGGAAGATGTGATTCTGCGCAGTTCTACTTCCCCAGGCAACTGGTGACAAAGCTCTTATAGCTAAACCATTCATCTCCTAAAGTCAACAAAAACCCCCCAGAGAACAAATAAGTATTTTAACACAACTTTATTTTTGTTTCCCTTGGGTATAAGTTTAGTTCCACACCTCTTCCCACACAGCAACTTATTCAAGCTTCTAATTGTTATCCACTTTCAAGTCTAAAACCCACAGTATTGCTATTAGGAGGAATTAGAGCACAATTGGGTTTTTTAAAAAAAATTGAAACAACGAATATGATGCAGAAAGTACATACTTAACAAAAAAACCTCTAAATCAGAAGTTTACCTGGTGTCTTGTATGTGCAACTGAAAATATTTGTCCTGGTTACATTATAAGAAAAATTACATAAGCAGTCTTCCGTGTACTGGCTGCTTAACTTATGATTTTTACTCATGAAGTGATGTGAAACATTTCATTAGGAATAAAACTTCTTCTACCATATGGAGGACTGAAAAAAAATCTTCTTCTCCCACATTTACTTTTTACAGACTTGTTGTTCATTAGCCTAGATCAACAAGCCAGAGTGGCAAAGGCAGATGCAAAAAACATGGAAGTTGAGAAAAATATTCATTTCAAAATTTGGTACGCTTGAATTCTGTTGCCCTAAAGCATCAGGTGTGGTCAAGGGTATTGGATTCAATCTAAGTGAGAAAAAATTAAAACAAAGCAGTGAGAGAATAAAGCAGGTTAGAAATAGTTCTATTTTGATGAAGGAATTGTTCCAGCTACCACAGGAAATTTATGTACAAGACCAGGTTAGTTTCTTAGTTAACAAACATTACATTAAGTCACTGAGAGGATCAAACAGAGGATACACTTTACTGAAATGAGATCTCACATTATGGCTCATATTGTATCTCAAGAACAATCTCTGTGACTATTCAACTAGGAAAAGGAGAAAAAAAAAATCACTTCTTCAAAGTTAAAAAAAACACACTCAATTTAGCAATTTGGATTCCATGGTATACAAATGATGTTGCAATTTCAGTCTATTAAACTGCTTTATCAACTACAGAGTTTAACTGGCCACAGTAGCCCAATATAGCATAATCCAGAACAATGAAATCTTCCTTTTGCTTTTGTCTTCCTTCCACTAGACCATATATGCATTAATTTATTGTTTATACTGGGGGCTGATGTAATGCCCTTCAAAGTTACTAGGTATCTTTCAACTCATTTTGGTGGGGTTTGCTTCAAGACATTTGTTCATATTTTCATAGAGTTTCCAGCATATATAAGACAAATATGTTGTTTGCTCTACCTTGCAATCAAACTTTAAAACTTCCTCATTAATCCAGATTTGTCTTAATATTAATCATAGTAATGAACTGTCCTTTCTCTGTCCACAGGAATGACTATGATAAGTAGCAATGTCTCCTCTGAGAAAGAGTTAATTTTAATTAATCAAGATATCCATCTGTCTTTGACAGAAAAAACCAGGATTGTCTCAAGGATAACTTGTTCTAAAACTCCTTCCTAATAGTGATGAAATTATTCTAAGCCTAGGGCAGTAACAGAAAAGTTTAGGAAGTGAGTAGAGATGGAACAGAATGGATCAAAAATGAGGACTGAAGGTGGGGGTCAAATTTTCAGGGTTTAATTTTGTTTTGATATAGTATGAAAAAGAAGAAATGACTATTCAAAATAGCATGGAATTAATGAATAACCACTCCCTTGAACCCATGTGTATGAGTATGTAGCTGACAAAAAAGCTACATAGGACTTCATTTATGTCAATATGGACTGTAATTTTGCAGGTTTTGTACAAGTGTTAAGAACACAAATCTGAATGCTTATGTGTAAATGTGCAAAAGTCCTTTTTATAAATTAAGAAAAGTATGCTAAATACAAAACAGAAGTTATTGTTTTTGAGTTTCTCTTGTGAGTCTCCAAGCATTGCAATTAACACTGGCAGTGATAACTATCTTTTTCATTTAAATGCCTTTTCAGAAGACTTTATGACTGTACAGCAATAATTTTTAGTTTGATTCTTGTGTAACTGTGATCTTTTGGAACAACAGCATCTTTACCACACTTAATGAAACATTTTTAAAGCAGAGGAACTAGCTAAAACAATGCTGAGGTAATCCTTCAAACCTACAGTATTAAATCAGCTGCTTTCTCCATTTCCTATGAAGTGATGTCGACTGCTCCTTGCTAAACATAATAAAAGGTATTTGGTTACTTCAGAGGTGCTATTCCATGACATGGTAGAGAAACATGAAAAAGAAACCTTTATCGGTCCTTGTTTAAAAGCACCTTCTTAAGCATGTGGTCAATGGAAACATGCCCAGATGATAGTTTATACAGCAACATTTTGAATGCTCTTTTCAGATGAATGGCACCTAGCCAGCACACCTGCCCCATGAGGAAAATACACAGACATAACTCAGCTAATTAAAGAAAGGGTTTGTAAATGGTGTCAAAGAGGGGAAAAAGGCCATGTGTATAGCCTAGAGCAGTCAGAATCTATAAGGCTTTCCAAGGACTGATGAAGAGGTCATCAAGCTGCGGTATAAATACACCTTTTCCCTCATGTTATCTACTATGTTTCTGATCAGTTGGAATATTTCTTCAGCCACAAGAAACAGACATTTCTGGCACTGAGTAGTTAAACCTGGAAAGAGTATTTTAGAGTATTTTTGGAATAGTAATAACAGCCATGGTATTTTCCAAGCAGACAAAGTGTAGGCTACCCTACTCCCAGGAAGGTTGAAAACAAGTTAATGATAATATACTTACTAAAAACCAGTTTCACACCAGATTTAGCCTGAATGTACAAAATGGGCTTGGATAAGAAAACTGTGTTCTTGGATAAGAAAAATGTGTTCTTGGACACATTCACAGGGAAGGAAACAGAGTCCTATCACTCTTGTCCACAGTCCCCACCTTCCTTAGCTGTGGGAGCACCTGGGTCTGTAGTTTTAATTCTTCCAATCACCCCCCTTTCTCATGTGTATGTCAGCAGCCATCTTGAAGGGTCCAGGATGGTGGAGCAAGTCCTGTGAGCAGGAGCAGGCAGGTGGCTGCCAGATCCATCCCTGCATCCCTGCTTGCATTGTTTTCTCCATTTGACTGCTACCTTTCAATCTGAATGGGATTTTTTTTTCTTACTCAAAATTTAATTTCAATTTTGGTGATAAATAAATTATTGGGTTTTATTCTTTTTCTTTTCACTTTAGTTCAGTTTCTCTATCTGCACAGTGGCTTCATACCAATAGCTTTCACACATCATTTTAAAACCTCAAAAGATAACAATAAATAATTAGTTCAATTCACGTGTTGCTATACTTTACTGAGGATCAGATTCAAAAACTGAACTGGAGAATGAAAAATGATGCAGCTGGAGGTTATCTATTTTTTTACAAATTTGTTTTTTACAAAACAATAAGAGAAAAGTTGTTCACAAGATCTCTCAAGCCTTTTCTAGCTGACAGATAACTGACAAAACCAGCCCATAGATTTTTAAGAGAGTGTCATAAATTAAAGTTTTTTTGCAAAACGTACCAGTTGGTGAAGTATTGTCAGTTTAATTTTAAAATATATTTTTTGGTCTACCCAGCTGCTACTAGTTTCCAGCTCTCTTTCAGCTGCATGACAGCATTCCACCTCATCCCAGCAGGTATGATGCTGTGCTGTAAGAGCTGCCATGAAAATTGCTGGTGCCTAGGGGGACAGGTAAATAAATGCTGCTTTTTTAGTATATAACAGTTTTCCCAAGTGGGGAAACAGTATATAACAGTATCCCAGCAAAGTGGGGACAGTAAGCTATAACACCGAAAAAATCTCAAAAAAATCAAGATTTATATTCTGAATGTCTTTCCCAGTATTGCTGGAAGAATGGAGTCTAATATATCTTTTCCAATTAAGAATTTTTCTACAATACTAAGTAATTAAGTATCATATTCTTGTGTAATAAACAGCAACTTTCCAAAGACTGAAAAATTAATAACGATGCACATGCAGTATCTGAAAAATCTGGAATGCAGTTTCCAAGTATTACATTTCCAGCACAGCAAATTCAATTACCTAAGCTAAAATCAGTAATATTGGTGTAGCCAAGATATTAAAAAGAGAGTAAAGATTATAGTGAAAAGTAAAATATTTAATAAACATGACTGGAAAAAAAAGCTCTAAGGCAGAGAAGAATCAGAAGGATAGCATCTGCAGCTGAAGGTTCATTTGCTTTCTACGGCTACATTCAATGAGTCTGGTAGAAGAAATGATCTCTTCTCATAAATTGTGCCTCATTAGATTTGAAACTCTTCAGCAGCTTTTGGCTGCCTTTGAATCCACACTGTTATGTTGCTCTAAACATACCCTAACAATTCTGTGTTTTGGATCATACATCAAAGAGCTATCAGTACAGCAAACATTTAATTTAGAGTGAATGGTGAGCTTAGAAGTATGAGTAGCAACTGAGGGGGGAAAAAAGAAACAAAGTAAATTTTCAGCTTTAAAGTAAATTGGGAAGTATTTCTAGTGCTTTAATATCTTAAATATTGATGTGTCTTTTTATTGTCTTTAAAATATTTTCTGTTTAATAAAAAAATTATTCATGTATTAAAAAGCAAAAATTTGCACTTCCCTTTGCTGGTGTGCTGCACTTGACCAATATTGAGAAGCTATGGTTACTACTGGGTTTTATGTGCTTACAGAGGAAGCCCAGAATATAGGAAAAAAATATAAAGAGTGATCCAACTATGCCAGTTTGAAAAGAAAGGGAGATTTCAAGCTCTTGAGAAATTATATGGAGAGAAACTGTAGCTGAAGAGACAGGTTGATGAAGAAGGAGTTAGGATAGAGTGCTTTGGAAGTATGGATGATGCTAAGGTATATATCTATATGCAAGGCTTCTTCTGAAAAAAATATTTAATGATATTGTACATCTGGTCACACAAAACTCTCTGAAGTTCTTCCTCTAAAAGAAATTTATGCTATGAATGTAAAATAGGTCTTAAGAACTTTACTAATCAAATCCTGCATCGTATATTCACTTGCAATAGATGGTATGATAAAGATTGGATTTTTTTCCGTGTTGTTGATTATTTCTTCACATAGTCAAGAATTAGATAAGAGAGAAAAACAAGTGTGACTGCCTATGTGTAGCAAGAAATAATTGCATTTAGCTTAAAAGTACTGAAAGACAAAATAGATTAAATTTTTTTGATAATGGAGAAAAAATGTCAGATATTTAGAGGATTAATTAAAACTACTTGTAATCGGGGAGGGCTAGACAAGGGGGGAACAACTTCAGGTCGGTGCTGATAGACCTTAATAAACAGGTAAAATCTGATAGGTGTTACACATAACTATAGTACATAAATCTTATTTACTTCTTGGAAAACATCAAATTATTGTGATCCCATATCTTTAAAATCAAAGAGCACAGGTGGGTATTGTTGGTGAAATCTGGAGGAGGTGATTTCAGGCAGCTGATCATGCGGTAGGGGATGGCTCTGCCTGTCTCCAAGGAGTACCCAGTGCATGAGTCCCCTCCAGATCCCCAGCTAGTGCAGGAGGCACAGCCATCCTAAGGGAGCACACTTCTATTCTGAGTTTGACAGCAGCGTTTCTTTCTCTCCTGGTTGTCTTTTCCATAGGCGGCAGCGCGTCAGGAGAGCAGGCGCGATGCTCCTCTGCACAGGATTCAGCAGCGCCAGCCAGGGAAGCCAGCACCAGAGCTGCCACCCCACCTGCCACAGCAGACCCTGCCTGAATGCCTGCCACAACTGCGAAACCAAGAAGATCCGTGTAGAACTGCGTGAAATTTTTCAGTAGAGTATTTGTGTCACTTGGAAGTGCAGATTTAAACTGGATGCCACTATTCACCACTATTTTATTTCATAAAATTATAAAATTCTGAAAAATTAAAATAATGTTACTTCTTTAGAAAAGAGGCAAAGAAAACCCCAAAAATGTTTAGGTTCCTATCTCTTAAAAGTAGAAGAAAAACCCAAACCTGAATATACTTTAAAGGATAAAGCCACCTTCATGACAGGAAACCAAACAGATTATATTTTGAAGTTGCCCAAATTTTCTATTTTAGCACTGCTCACAAAAGGCTAGTAATATGACTTTAGTAGTTTGTAAGGCAATGCACAGTCTTTAGAAAATAATAATATTCTGCTTCTTGTCTCATATATTTAGACTAACATAAGTCAGTAACATGAATGGTATTGTAATATTCAGTGTAGTTATTTTTTAATCTCTGCAGATAGAGTTAGCTTTATGAAAAATGTGGCAAGAGCCACCTCTCAAAGAGAGCCACTTAGGAAAGGCCTCAATTCACTGAGCAAACACAAAAGGAATTATTTTTTAATTAGATTTATTACATAAATGAGTTTCTTTAAATGTATCTGCAACTTAATTTTTTGTTTGGAGATTCTAGACTACTGAATTTCAGGGCAAACAGAGAGAATGAATCTTCTCTGTTTGAAAGTTTTATATTTCCCGATTCAAGCCTTGGATTTAGAGTTCCTGTGAAAATTTGACGTAAGTTGCAATGATTTATGAATCAAGTGACTTTGCTGTTGGGATAGTTTCTTTCAGCGCCTTTAGCATGCTGGAATTAGGCATGACATTTAACTTAATAGAAGCTTATTGGAGAAACTATAAGGCAGCACAATCCTAAATATAGCTAGAATTAGTAAAATCTGTGCCCTAGCTTTTAGGTACTAAGGTGCTATTTTGAGTATCACATCAGTGTTACACAACTTCTTTCACCAGTGCTAGGTATAACAAGACCAAAATGAGCATGCAAATGTTAAGAAGTCGTGCTTTTGGGGCTGAGAAGCTGTTGTCATGCAAAGCAGAGAAACACCAATAGGTGCTGTTGCAGGGACAGAAGCAACAAATCTTTCCAAGTCACTTTTCTTAACTTCCAGGGTCCCTTAGCCTGGTCATTGTTTACAATGTTAACATCACATCATGCATCTTGCTAGAAATCTATCTTCTTAGTTGGAGTAGCTTTTAGACATGGGGTCCTCAAAGAAGATTCAGAAATTCACAACTTGGAATGCACAATCCAGCATTTTAAGTGAGGGTGAGCTGGCTAATCCAAGGCGTGGATCAGACTATCACTCACAGTGGGATATGGCACAGACTCCTCAGTGGTGGCAAAAAAGTTTTGTCAGCCCCTGCCTGTTTCCTTCAGCAACATGGAAAAAACTCCCAAAATGTGGCAGGTAAGGCTGTTGCAGCCATGCTTTGCAATCTCTTCTCCTGCTGTGGGCACTAGGGATAGCTATACAGATTTTGAGAGAGTTGAGGAGAGAATGTGAGTTTATTTTGTTCTATATTATTTTCCATTTTCTAGTAAGTTTGTCTCAGTGGGCGCATATTCACCTATTTTTAAGGGCTCTGCTCTAATCCTTTAAGGGCTGTAATAATTGTTAAGGGGGTTGTGCTGATAGATATTCCAGTAGCAATACTGTATCATGCTCAACAGACCTGCTCAGTGGTCTAAAAGTGTTTCCAGTTCTCTGCATTGCACAATTTCATTTACTCTGAGTAAGTAACAATTTAAAAGGTATTGACCGAGTTCACCACCTAAGGTGACATGATATGGAAGGTTGCCACCACTAGCTGATGTAGATTTTATAGCAAACCCCCGTTTCTCAAATGCCATGTTGTTGTTTAAACTCTGGTGACAGTGACTGAAACTGGTAGATTGCCTTCTGGTAATATTTCTATTGGACAACATGACAAGTTGAATTATGCTGTATAACAAATTCTACATACTACCACAGCTTTTAGAAAATTGTTTTTGTCAGCTGAGAAATTATTGATTGAGTAAAAAAAATATTTAAAGTCAAGCAGTAAGAAAACTGGTGAAAAGGTTAGGTATAGTGTACTTTCCCAGAAATTGCCCCATAAATTCTTCAGTCATCAACACTAAAACCATGATACCACCTAAACTTTCAGATAGTCATCTCTAGCTGGAAAAGAACATATGCTTTAGGAAACTCAATTTTGGTTGTACAGTAGACAAAACAATAAATAAAACTTCTTATGGAATTAAAATTACATTAGTGAAGCTTGTTTTCATCCTTCTAAGTCAAAGGAAAATGAAAATTTATTTAATTTGCAAGAGTCATTTTATATGTCAGGACAGCAAAATTAAAGGGAAACAGTTAGCCAGAAAAAGCAGTGAGTACTGGGCTTTCAGAGACATATTTATTACTTCATAAACATCTAGAATAATACCGCTAAGCATGGTGAAGGGACCTGATTTAACTTTGTAGGTATGAAAAGTGTTAAGCTTTGGATGTTTCTAGGGTAAGTTATACAGCTTAATGGGAACCTGTATGAATGTGGAGACACATAAAGTGGCACAGGGGATAAAGGGATAGGAGTTGATTGGCAAGACATGGCCCAGTAAGAGGCACAGAGAGTCTGTTTATTCAGCCTCTGCACTGAATGCAACAGTGGTCTTTCTGCTTAGTACAGATGTAAGGATGGGAGCTTTCAAGGAACAAGCAGGACAATTTCAGTAGGATATCGCAATAGCATGTTTCATGGGCTGTACTACATACATGTGTTACATACTGACACTAATTCTTAATTGTCCTCTGAATGCAAATCCTTAAGACCTTGCAGCTTAGGGTCTTCAACTCTCTCCTAGTTCCTGAAAAGATATCTTACTGTTTTAAGAAAACTGTAAATAATCCCATCTCTCAAAACCTGTCCATTTCCAGATTAATCCTTCGTTGCTTAATTTTTTTGCTCTGTGTGGCCTGACACTACATTTATGTAAAGATTCTGTTAGCTTCTATGGGAGCAGTGGTTATGCAAGTACTGCTGAGCTAATGCTCTGCCACATTTTAAAGCTTTCTTTGTGCCTGCCACTGCTCTAGGATTCTCAGAGGTTCCTGAAATGGCATGTATACAGAATGTGTGAGCTGTGTGAGCTATGTGAACAGTTCAAGCATAATGTCTCTTCTAGCTTCAGCTGCTTTCAATGCCTAGAAATTTATTTAGTTGCATATTCTAGCCCCAGATTTTTTCTTTAACAATATGATAATATCAGGCTACTGGTGTAAATACACATGCAATTGTCAGTTAACCTCATGCTATTATTTTCAGAGTGCCTGCGGCACTGTATCAGTACTGTCAGAGGAAAAAATACCACAGAACAAGGTATTTCCACATTCTTTTCCATGAGCCAAGACACAAAATGGGCTCATTACCAATATGTGGCTTTTTACAGTTCAATATTAATATGTCTGCAGCTATCCAAAAAGCATAGAGTATGTGCGCAATTCAATAAAATGTAAACATGTGTTCCTGAAGAGACCAGGTGCTTCCAGAAAATGAAACATAAAAAGTCTGTGTGCAAAACTGTTCAGAAAGCCTTTGGCTTAATTTCAGTACAATTTTGTTTGATTCAAAAAAATTGCAGCTGCATGTCAGCTGAAGATGTTGTCCAGAATTTCTTAAAGTCATTAGGTACCGCACTAGTGTACTGCACCTGAGGACTGATGGGGGAAACAAAAAGGTTCCAATTCTACCTTTGCTGCAAACATGCAGAAAAACACTTGTTTAAAATTATTTATGACACTTAACTAATGGAGACACTTAACTAATGTAAATGCATCTCCACTGTACATCATGAATGAAGACAGCCTTCTGTGTCAGTTTCACCACCACCTGTAAATAATGATAATTATAGACAACATTTATCTCACAGGTATATTGTCAGGATACATTAGTTAATGTATGTATGCTGCCTTAAAAATTATAGATGTTACATGCTGAAAATAAAAATCATTAGAATGGTTTAAAAAGACCATTTTAGAGATCTTTTCTCTTTTTGTATGCATACCTCTGTTGATAATAGGGACTTCTCATGTGCCTCAAGAGGGGAGTAATACATACACGGGTTTGAACACTGTGGGACCATATCTCTTGTTATTAAACCTCAAAAATTCAGTCACAAAACCTCTGGAGCCTTGCTGTTGAAAGTTCTTATAACAAATTTTGAAGTTTAATCAGACAAGATTAGATACAGGTGGCTATTACCGTATCATATTTATTACCATACCTAATACCTGTTTAAAACATCATTATAAATCAGTAGTAACTTTTTTTCATTGCTGTATGTCCTTATGCTATGGATGGAGTTTTTATATTCTTCAATGTCATTTAAGGTGTAACCACCTCTCATAAAAGGTGCTCCTATTGTAGACACTGACAAACTGTCATAATTATGACACATATATTTCCATGCTGAGTAATGGTAGTCAGGCTAATTTTTAGCAATTTCAAAGTACAGTAGGTCTTGTGATACTTTATGAAGACAAACCTCCACTATATTTGTGAGGTAGGTGAGATAAGAGAGGTCAGAAGTTCTATGTAAAAAGAAAGTAGATCTTCTGAGGGTCATCTAATACTCTAGTCACTGAACCACTTTGATGAAGTCAGTAAAGTTACACCTGTGCAGTAAATGTAGACCCCTTTATTTACATTTGAGTGGGGTGAGCCTGTAAAGTCATATTTTATAAAAGTCTGAATAGACTACCTACATTTTGTGGAAATCACCTTACATTTTTTTCGTATGAAAGTATCCAGTAAGTGCACTTACATCTGGATTGCGAGAGGAACGTTGTAACATATAAAAAGTAATGCCACCTTCTTCTGGGACAGAGCTATTCTTGACAAAGCTGTGTTGGAATTCAGATAGTACGGTGGTTAATTTCCTGTAGGAAGTGTTATCAGGATTGTTCATACATTTTGTGGGAAGAGATAGTTGTCTAGTTGTTCTGCCAGACATGAAATGATGACTTCCTGGGTGAAGCTGTTCCCTTTCTTAACCATTACTCTGTCCTCCAAAAACATTCCCAAGGTTCGGAAGCCTGACCAATTACCTGGCTTTCAGGGCATTGCAAGTTTTAGCTCAGTAGATTAAGAAAAACAGGGCACAAAATAGTCAGCAAGAAACTTTCTATCTGACCAGTTTTATTTTTTCATGTTTATCTGTTGAGTCCTCGCAAAAGTGCACACATAAAATAATGAACTGAATGAGAATCCTCCCTGCTAAAGAGCAAAGTGCACTGAAGATGGTAAAGTGGATTACTTAACAGGTACCTGAATGCCTGCTAGGTCATCTGTTTCTCATTTAAAAAATAGATGGGGGAAATATCCAATAGCCAGTTACACACATTATTCCCACGTCCTGTTGCAATTACTAATCCTGTTAGGAGTGGAAAGACCAGGCTTGAGGATGCAGAAGAATTTGAAAACATTTCACATGTTTGGGACTGCCAGACCATCGCATAACTTTCTATTTGCTTTCTCTAAGCCCTTTCTATTGAACTGCTTGATGTCAATAAATTAATGTTATTTGGAATAAGAACCATAATCTGAGGTTCAGATAGGCAATAGAGCCAGTATTCATCATCTCTCTTTTGGGACAGTGTAGTCATGTCAAAGATACAGAGAAAAATACAGCTATCTTCGTGATACTATTTTTCACTTACCTGTGTTTTTAGTGCTAAAGATCTGGCTGTCAAAAGCAGACAACAAAAGTTTGACAGGTGTGATACTGCCAATCCTGCACCTCAGTGCTGGACTTGCATGCCTAACACGACATCCCAGTGCTTGTGATTTACCTGCAGCTGTTGACGGCTGCCTGGCTGTGTAGGCACCAGGGCCATGTTTTTGAAGACAAGCATGTACCCTTTATGCTTACAAATAGAGGGCTCCCATTTTAATGGTCAGGGTGCAATTTGTACCCTGTTGTTTAAAAATAAAGCTTCTCATGCTCAGGATGAGAAAACTCTCATACCTCTGAGACAACATAACTTTAACTCTGTGAGCACATTCAACTATGAATAGAAATACCAACCTGTCAGTCAGTCAAGGTAGTTTAAAATACCTGTTCTGCAAAAGCCTATGTGTCATTATAGATTTAGCAGTACGAGCAATGTTCTCTTTGTCAAACAACGAAGCAATATGACTAATTAACACTCACTAGGGAATCTGAAATAATGATCTCTCTCTCTCTTCCTACAGCCAATTACCCCAAATATTCAGATTAGCTACCCACTATTTCTCTGAAAGAAATGTCTTGCTTTCTTTTTCTTTTTAATTTAAGGCATTATGTACCATGTAGCATCATGTTATAGGATGTTATGTCACATCCTGACAGCTTACAAGTAGGGATATGCTGAATTTATTGGATAGTTAATACCTTCATGAATTAACAAGATAACCAACTTTTCAGGAAAAGGAAATCTGGGAAATATTTTCAGAAATTCCTTCTATATCTGTAGGGAGAATATACCTGGTTGATTTAATCAGCTGTACTATTTCATCATGGCTTCCCATCAAGATAATATTTAAATACATTTATTTACACAGGCATTTAATTACCATAAATGTATGATCTGATTTTACAAATGCATAAAATATGTATAAACATACATTATGGTCCAGCATTGTAATATAAAAATATTATGTTTGAAAAATCCTTGATCAATTAGATATTTCCAAAATTATTATTTTGGTCAAAGTAACCAACTTCATAAACAATTAGACCATTTACCAAAGTTAAATATCTTTTGTATGGTAATTGTACAGTATTTCATTAGCAATTTTCTTATTTTTTTATGGAGGACAGAGGTTTTTGCCTTGTATCGTCTCTCAGGTAAAATGAGAAACCAGAAAATTATTTAGACATAGCACTTCTCAGATTACAACATTTAAACCTTGGGCAACTGAGTCTTATATAGAAAGCAGTATAGTGTTAGCTCCAAAGGCCACTGGACTTAATTATAATTAATACAGAGATATGTAATACAATTAATAGAGAAACTTAGATTTCACAAACTAGAATCTGAAATAAAGGAATAGAGCCCTAAAACCAGAAAATATTTGAAATATCACAGCTTTCCAGAACTTAATCAAGTCTGAAGAAAGATGTTTTCTGTGAACCAATGGCTGAACATCCTTTCCTGTAGGTAGGAGGATTATGTGCTCTGTTTCACAGAAACAAAGCTGTTCTCGTTTTCCCCCCCACACACACCCCCAAGGTGAGAGGTTGGGTGTGTTGCCTGTGAAGCTTGGAAGTACTAATTGTGGGTTACAAGCTGGGTTGAAAGCAAATTGTACAAAGGAATTCAAAATTTTTCTCAGCTGTCCAGAGATTGCTCTGACTACATGGGTGTTTCCAGATATCTGTGTTGTCACTCCTACTGAAGGTTTTCCATTGGGTTGAGGTAAAATCATGAGTCACCAGATGAATGAGTGATCTGGTGTATGGATCTGGACTGAGTGGAGTGATGAGTAAGATGAAATTCTTTGGAACTTAAGAGGGGTAAAAAGGTCCAAAATTTGTCCTTGTTCTAGTCTTTTTTGCATTATGTATTTTTTCTACTAATGGTTTTATGTCACTTGCACAGAGAGACTTCTGAGACAAGAATTATGTGAGTTGTCTTACCTCCAAATTGCAGTAATGTTCATTTAATAAAATGTATATTAAAAATACCTTTTTATATCCCTCTATTGTAAATTTTGTACATTCCCTTTAAAAAGTGGCAGAAAATAAGTAATGGTGCAGTGTTTTCCTTTTTTAAGCAACACAGTTGAGAAGCAGGTGTCCATCTTTGCAATTCATAAAATGACTGTCATTCAGCTTGTACTGAAAATTGCTTTGAATTTACTGACCAGATCTAGATTTAAAATAATTTTCTTCTATCTATTATGCAACTTGAGGGAAGATGAAACTTGATTCTCAAATCCAGCCTTTTAAAGATTGTATAAACTAAGTGACAAGCAAAGGTTTTTTTTGCCATGTTGTAAAAACTTAGAAGGCTGCTACACAAACACAAAATTTATATTGTAAAGGTTTTGAAAACTTTTAAAGAAAATTCTTCCATTTCAGGGGAAAAATTAGAAAAGCTGTGTGATCTCATGCACGGTTTTCTTGTGGAAATATTTGCTTCTGATTAAAAATACTTAGAGTCAAAAACATTCTTATTTCTGCTTCTGTTTTAAAAATACTGTGCTACTGATGCTCTCTATTGTATTTAAACTTTACTATCAGTTAGACTGTAAAATCATTCCCTGGGCCAGAGGTCTGTGTAGGTAATATAAGTAGTGCTTGACACTGATACACACATTTATATTCAGAAAAATGTTGTCTGTTTTCTCACTTGTAATATTACAACATGCAGCAAGCATAATCAGGGCTCGTCAGCCTGACCTGATAGGGTGTATTAGCAGAAGTTATCCGGCTATGGCTTGAGCATAACTACAAAAATAGTCTCTGTATCAAGCTTTGAAAAGAACATATGTGGACATTCTTTTATTTCTGCTTGTGGCTGACAAAAATAAAACTGGCTGGGACTGACAGAGGTAGTGACATCAAGGTGACATGTGAGGCTGTCAAGTGCAAAGTCAGTTTAAGACTAAAGATACAGGGCAGCTTCCATTGACTTAACTGGAGTGTACACTATAAGCAAGGAAAAGTGTCCTATGTCCCCAGTGTCTGCAAATTAAATCGGGGACAGGTAGCACTTTAAAGTTTCTCTGGATGTCAAATTCATACCTGTTTTAGAAGAAAACAGCAGAAAGTGTTGTGTCCTTTAAATCTGACTCAAATCTAAGTTGTCTTTGTTTTATCGTGCTTCTAATTTACCGAAGTTGAGCATCCTAAAACTGTTGGCTGTCAGGGAAGATCACTGAAAAGTCAGTTCTGTCAAATTTAGATTTCTTCACATTTGCTGTCCTGCTATAGCTTTCTTACTCAGACAAACATTTGTCTATCAAAAGGTGAGTCTGCTAATGCCATTTGAAGTTGCACCACTAACCTAACATGGAACCTAAGCTGCTGGCACCAAGGGGTGCCACTGGCTTACATTGTTGTTTTTCCACAACTTGGACTTAGATGCTTATATAAAGTAACTAGTAGCAGCTTGTTCTATTTAGGGATTTGTGGCAATCATAGTGCCAGAAATTGCAAAACATTGTAATATATATTTTATTACAGACATTTAATGATTATGTTCTTTGTCTCCTCTTACTTTCTCAAAAAAACACAAGGTTTCTTAACTGTTTCTTTGGATACTGTGTTTTAGAGAAAGCTGTTTGCTGGTTGGCATTGTCAATGGAATACTGATTTGCTGCAGCTTCCATCCCTTACTAGTGCTCCTGCTGCTCTCCTCTTCTATCTTTAGAAACTTCCTTTTCAGACTATGAAAACAGAATAAAAAAACAGAAATGTACTTAGTTTATTCATTCTCTTTCTTCAGGCTGCATCATATGTCCCGTATTATGATGACTAATATGATAAATTATATGGCATAGAGACTGAACCAAAGTTACTTACAGGAACTGGAAATATACCTCTACAAATAATTTTTCATTACCTTTTAAACTAAAAGTTATATAAAAATTCTTGTAGGCTCTAAATATTCAGCAGAAAGCAGTTAATGCGTCTTTGTTGTGAGTTGTTTGGGATTTGGCCACATGATTACAAACAGAATTAAGAGAGCAGTCTGTGTGTATGTGAAGCTGATGAACCACCTCACTGTTTCTGTGATTACTTTAAACCACAGAGAAATACTTGGAACTACATGTAACTACACAACAGTATTTTTAAGTGACCAAGGTATGTTAATAGAGTTTTCTGCTCCACTTCTGCAAAACTAAGAGGACATCCATTAGTAAACAACCACATAAATGTTTTCTAAAGTTGTTGTGGAGTTTATTTTACTTAGAAATATAAGGGCCAAAGAGCATAAGTTTCTCAGAAACAGAGTGTGAAACGTATAAAAAAAAAATCTGAATTTGTTATATGCTGATCTCCAGTTCTTTCTGAACTCATTGCCATAGTCTTTTAAAAAGTGTAAGCTTTTAAAACCATGACTCATTCAGGTAGAAGTTAATTACTTGTGACTTTTGTGAGCAAGTATGAACAAAGGCGAGTAGAACAGGCACAGTCTTATGCAATTTAGAAAGAACATTTCTACACTTTCGTTTGAAAAGCTGTGTTACTAAAATTGTTAATGCCATTGAAGCTTTCCAGTATGTTACCACCAAGACTCCAATAGTTTCCCTTTCTAGCAGCCTAATCACTGCTGAATAGGAAATTATTTTTGAAACAGGTGTTTGCTGTCCTTTTCGTCTTTTCACGTGGCTGTGCTTGCTTCTAGGGAATTACAGAGTGGAGGTCAAGCCAAATATTGTTCTGCTATTCCAATTGAGAAATAGTTGCTTGTAGCAATGAATTTTAGAACTTACCACCATGGGAAGAAAATGCATCAGTGTTCTGCAGTTTATGAATACTTTTCAAATGGCTGAACCTTGTTAAGAGGACATAATTTTTTGTTGGCTCTTTTTCAGAGCTGTGTCAACTTTCCTGGCATTTCTTTTGGTATCACCTTTGGCTCAGTGTTTGGTTTTCTAGAAAAGCATATCCAATTCTCTACAGTCGCAGTGGTCTGCTAGGAATGTGCTGGGGCCCAAGCTGATGCATGCCTTAAAACTCTTGTGAAGTGAAAAGGATAGTTTTAATTCACTGCCATGTGTGGCCAACAGACTGCATACATGTGGACCTTTGGAGCTGGAAAGCACTTGAGTTAGGAGGATCAGGTGCTCCCACTGCTGGCTCTAGTTAGCACAAAGCAGAGAGGAAACCCAAGAAAATTTACTGCTGATTAGAGCTATTGTTGAACTCTGAGTCCCTGTCTCTGCTAATCCTGTTGCTGTGATTAGAGTGTTTGCCTGTGCAAACATTTTTGGCTCAGCAAAGTTACCTCTGTGGTAGTAGTCTAAAGCAAGCTGACCCTGTTGGCTCAAATTCCCCAAAGTCTCACTTCTCTTGGGGTCATTATAATATTCACAGCATCATTTGTTTGATGTTTTTTCCTTTTTTTTTTTTTTTTTTTCTGTGCAACAGTATAAGATTTCTGACAGAGTTTGTGCTGCATGCTGTCTCCCTGTGCAGCTTCTTTGCACTTGAAGGTCATACATTCAAATAGATTAACTGTGTTTTAGGGGATGAATACTTTTGTTTGGATTATGAATTAATGTATGTTTCAAGACTCAATCAGTGTAATGAGAATTTTCAGGCTATGCATTGCTCACTACCTAGAGAGGTAAGGATTTTCAGACTGTGCTTCTCTAATGGACAACATTAAAAATGTGAGGTCTAGAACCTAAGGACAGTCACTCTTGATTAAATATGCATTGGTCATTGTAGGATACAGGAGACCAGCTATGGAAAAGATACATGCTGAATTCTTTAATATGGTTTCTGGTTATGTTCAGAATTATAAAATTTAATTTTGTATGGCTTGAAATTTTGTTATTTCAGTGCAATCACATGAGTAGCACTCAATAAAAACATTTGATGAGTATCACTTCAATAAAAACTTTTAAAGAAAACTGTGCAGTAGAGATGATAGATGGAGACACAAATAAAGTCCTGCATGATTTCAAGTTTAAAGTGATTTATCTTGCTAAAGGTTGCATACTTAGTGCAGCTAACCACTTTGGTTAGATTGATACAGTTGTTGTTTTAGAGCTTGTCCAAATAGCCTTTTATGTTGCAATCAAGTAATAGATGCAAGATTGACAAGTTACAAAGAAAAGGAGCTTTCAGTCAACAAACAGACTAAAATCCATTATTGTGGTGTGTACACTGTGTCCTGGACCTGTAAACACATCTTCATTGATCCCATAGAAAGATAGAAATATCTCCTCTTGTGTAGTTCAATCAAGACCGTTTTCACAGAGGCAAAGTGCAAACAATATTGAAAAAGCAGAAAAAGACTGACATTACAGTCAAACAGTAAATAATGGCTGTGCTCAGGAAGCCTATCTATAACATTTCAAACTGCTGTCAGCTCAGATGAAATCTATAACCTCTCTATTACAACCTTAAGAAAGATCAAAACACAGGTACTCTACATTCTCTTTACTGTCATACCCTTTTTACCAACTGACTAAATCAATAAGAAAAATAATATTTTTTTTTCAATTTTTTATGTTTGTGGGGTATCTAACATACAAAAGATCATTGGGAAAAACACTTGGTTGATGAATTTTTCTTTAATTGTAGTGTCTGACAAAAAACACTGAAGAATTTTTAGCTCAGTTTCATATTGTTTAGCAATGGCATGTAAGATAGATGACCTGATAAGACATAGTTCTTTTTATTGTTTTGTTTAATATATTTTATCATCTAAATTAAGCCTATATTTAAAATTATATATATAGTCAGAATTTAATTATATAATTAATAAAAGGCATATTTTATTACTATGCTTCTTTTTGGTGTAGAAACCACACACAATGAGTTCCCAGCAAGTGCACCATCCTGGCAAATTACTAGTTTAGCCACCCCTCTCACTCCACAGCCCCAAATCCCATTTAAACCCTTATTTGAAACCTTAAGTGGAATTGAAATCTAGCATAAACTGTGGTGTGTCTCAACAGTGGCAGTGAATTTTATGCATATTGCACCAGGTGGTGCTCATAACTGTAAGGTTCTGCCCATGGATTAAACATGGTCTATAAAAAGATTAATTTGCTATTTAAAGTTAATATTGCTCAACTTGAACTGTAATCTAGGCAGTATGAAGCTTGTCCTTACTTTCTTGAACACTGAAAAGGGGCCTTTATGTAATGAATAATTACAACCGCTGGCTAAGGTCACTAGAAATCTGTCCTACAGGAAACTTGTGCAAACGCATAGAATTATGATATCTTTTGGAAATATTCTTTTATTAATTGGATTGGAGGGCAATAGCCATTGCTGACTGACATCTTAGGAGGTACTGCAGGGGACTGTGATTACTGTGCTCTATTAATATACTTCTGTAGAAGGAATGCAGGCACCATTCCTTTGCAGGGTCACAGTAAAAATTTATCCAGTAATATTTGGTAAGGAAGTAATAATAGCATTTGCTTAGACCAAATAGTTTAAATCCACTTGGCAGGTGTTACAGAATCACAGAGTGCTTGAGTTTGGAAGGGACCTCTGGAGGTCATTTAATCCAGCCTCCCAGCCCAAGCAGGGCCACCTAGACCTGGACCAGGACTATGTCCAGATGGCTTTTGAATATCTCAAAGATCAGAGATACATCCACAATCTCCCTGGGCAATCTGTGCCAGTGATCAGCCATCCTCAGCATAAAAAAGTGTTTCCTGATGTTTGGGAGGCACATCTTGTATTTCAGTTTGTGCCAGTTGCTCTGGTCCTGTCACCAGTCATTTTAATTTTTTCATTATCTTTTATTGCATTGTTTGCGTTCTACCTCAAAACAGTAAGTAGGGGATTTCTTACAGGACAACACGATTTTTCTGAATTCCTCTTTGTTTCACAATATAAGTGATGCAACTGTTGAAGGAAATTTCAAATTAACATTGAAGTCAAATCCTGGCTACATTGGTATTGAGGGTAATGAGGCTGTTGCCAAGGCTGCAGCAGGGCTGAAAGTCTTTGAATCACCAGATCCTTCCTGCTTATCACTTACTCAACAATATCTGACTTTCTCACAGGATGGGAGATACTGTGACCCTAAATTAAATTTTTAATATATCCAAATATTTAAAGTCCTTCCAATAGAACAAAAGGCAATAATTATTTTTTATTATTATTGTAAATAAAAGATAAAATAGATAGCAGTATTTTCATTATGACAATTTGTAGGGAAAAAATTATAGCAAAATGATAGTGTATGTTACATACTGCAGCTGTTTAAAGTGAAGGAGGGTAAGAGTGAGAAATTTACCATGAAACAGCAGAAAGCTGGATGAATAAATGAGTGGATGATTAAATAACAACATCAAGAATCTTGAGCAAAAATATGGGTAGATTCCTTTCCAGGCGTTGTATGAATTACTAGATGTGGTTGTGTGGCCTGTGCCAGGGAGAAGTCAGAGCAGGCTGCACTTAAAGACTGTGTCTAATTAAGCCTGAACTTTGCACTGAAGTTTCCTGTTTCCTGTTTATTCGTGGGTGGGTTGTAGCAGCTCACTCTTCTATTTGTTAGTAACTCTGATTATTAAATTTATTCATTTTCTCCAGCACCTCTCTACTAAAGGCAGTTCAGATGAGGGGAAATTTCCATGAAGTATAATTTCTGTAGTTGCTTTCACAGTAAAGCTCTGGCTATTAAATTAAGGGATTTAATAGATCCTGGCAACATTTACCAAAAAATTTTATGAGAAAATTGAGGTTATTAAGAGCTTAGAGCCTTAAAATAGACTTTGGGGGAAAAAAGAAAAGCAAAAAAAAAAAAAAAAAAAAAAAGATTTGCAAGTTTAGGACACACACAATGTAGCAAACACTTGCCTGCTTATTACGTGATATCTCTGGTAGGTGTAAGACCTAAATTGAAGACCTTCTTCTTAATCAGTCTGTGTAGGTTGCCTATTCCACATAGATGCAGCAGCAAAATGAATCTTTAATTTTTTATTAAACCAAGTTAATTAGCAAAGTTTTGTCCTGCTTAGATATACATCAGGATAGTTAAAGCACTTACCTAGAAAGTCGGACCCTAAGATTAACCAAAGGCATGAACCAGTAACTCTCATACCTACATGGATGTAATGGACACTCTCTTACTGATATTTGGAACTTAATGATCTTTCCCTCTTTGTTTTTATTTCTTTGTGGCTTTGCCTTTATTTCCACAATAATCCTTCAAAAGTGTTGCTTTCTTCTTGTAGTGCAGTAGTGTGGAGGGAGAGCTGTTAAAACCAGAAAAAAAGTCTGTCTAAATCTCCAGCTAATGACCCATTCAAGAACCATGGGGTCTAGAACTGGTATATAATTTTGAGAGTCATGCTCTGCTTGTTTTTTTTTTTCCCTATCCTTCCATAGAAATAAACCAGAGAGATGAATTTTCAGTCATGATTGAACACTGGATTAAAATGTCTAAAACAGAAGTGATGGAAATCCCAACTGAATATTGAAGATGAAAATAACTTTAGTTAGCAAAATTTGACCTCCAAAGTGTCAGATGTGAATTATGCACCCTAAAATATTTCATGTCATATTCTGAAATCCAGATTTTGAATAAATATCTGCTTGTTTTACCATTCCATTATTCTTTGTTTATGGTAAGCCTGCCATGGTAAGACATGCTAGGGTTAATTTTTTTTTTAAATCTTGATTGAGGCCTAATATCTGTTCAGGAATAATGGCCTTTATGCTTTAGATAGTCTTATTAAACTGCTCATTTTTCAATTTCTTTACTTGGCCATTAAAATTAACTCTGTGCTGGAATTCATTTGCTTTTGTAGCATTGATTGAATAACACAGATTTACCATTTTGGATTCTAAAGTGGAAGAGACTCTTCTTGTTTGCTTTCTTTTATTGCTAAATACATATACTGTGTTAAAATATCTTAATCTGTTTTCATTTCATACTCTGTGTCTCCTATCTCCTTCTTTTAGGCTGTTCCTCAGAAAGAACTCTACAGGTGACATTTCTAGAAAGGTAAGAGAGTACCAAAGAGAGTCTATCTATCATCAGGATATAGAAATATATATGATGTTTGATTCTATCTCCTCTAGATAGGTGCCCAGGCCTCGACTTTCAAAAAATCAATCAGGAATTGGTTTTCCTGTAAAAACAAGAATTAAGGAGTTGGCACTTAAAGCAGTACTGCAGGGGAAACAACATGTACAGGGAGTAGTGAATGACTTGGTTCAGTTTCTTAACCTGACACTATTTACAACCAAGAACCAAGAAATTCTCAAGGAGAGATGGTTGCTGAAAACCAGGAGAGATACTTCAGTTGATATCAGCAGGATTTATACCTAGAAGCCAAAGAAACTCTTCTACACCCGAGCTGGACTAAATGAAGAACAGCTTCTGAGCACTTAATATTTATCAGTCCTGCCTATACTCCACCAAAGTAGGTTTCTCAAATAAAATGCTTAATGGTCTGGCAGTAAAATATGAATAGGAAAAGTAAAGTTATCAAATAAGATATTTGCCCATCTGTAATGAGGACATCTGGGATTATTAGGACAATACCTTTAGACTACATTGAAAAAAAAATAAAAATTAAGCTGGTGAACAACTAGATGTATAAGACTGTAGAAACTACTTGATGTTTCTTGAGAAACAGTTGATTTTCAAGCACTTATAGACTGCTTTCCAATGAAACACCAAGAAGATCAGTGAAAAGCAGTGATTTGGATGCTGGAATTTTTTTCAACTGGTTGTTGTCTTTGTGCTCAAGAAATATTTTTCTAAAATAATATTGAATATTTACAATTTGAGGGCATGTGTTTCCATAGAATGTGTGTATAATAAACACCCCAGATAACTGTTAAACATTCAGTTGATGCAATGAGTATAGAAACACTTATCCTAGGATACTTCTAAAGTAAATGGAGTCAGCAGGCACCCCAAAGTGTAAATCCATTCATCTGAGACCTGAACTGCCTTTTGGCAGTGCCTCTCAGTCTTCGTTGACAGTATAGAGAGACTCAGGACAAATGTACATCTAAATCCATCCACCTAACTTCGGTGCTCCAATTAAACATGGAATGTTAAGTGGCATAAACCTGAGCACAGTGAATTGTGTAAATTCTCACTGATATTTAATTCAGTCCTGTCATAGACCAAGGTCATTATAATAATAAAATTGAATTACAGTAATTTTTCCATAGACACCCATATCAGATAGCCTCAAGCAGTGCTATATATAATAATTAAAAAGATACTAACCAAAATAGCATTTTCAGTTGGAAAAACAAGCAATACAATGTATGAATATTGTTGCTGGCATCAAACATTATGTGAATATTTTTTTTTAATTAAGGGAACAAGAAATACATACAATTTTTAACATGAAGGGGAGTTTTTTTGTATTATTTCTGGCCTTTAAACAAATTATATTTTAAAATAAAATTATAGAAATTACCTATAGCTCCATTTCCTATTTTCTGTCATGATTTGTTTTTAATCAGATAACAATAAACCTTCCTGTATCTCAGCTTTCATTCAGTTTTCTTCAGTAGCCTGTTCTTATGTGTGACTTAAGCCTAGATAATGGATTTGGGATTTTAGCACTGGACTAGTGTTGTAAAATGCACAATATAGCATGTTCAGCCTCTCGGAGATAGACACCAACTTAAAATAATTGATAAACTATCTCTGCTGGGTGATCCTTGTTTGAGGTACACTCACTGCTGTCCTCTCACTGAGAAGGTGAATAGCTATGAAACAAAGTCCTTGAAAAATTGCTTGGATTTCATATGACACCCAAGAACAATATGACTTCCAGTAGTCAGTTATGCAGTAAGAATTTTGTAGCTTGCTTTCTGTGAAAAATATCAATCATTTGTGATTGAAAAATGAATCTGCAAAGTTAACCTACTCTGTCAAATTTGATTTATTCAGAGGTAAACAACATTCCAAGAGGATTTAGTGAGCCTGTGTTTGGCAAAGGGGTATGTTCAGGTTGTGGCACTACATAGATTGAATGTCCAAACATTTAAAAACTCTTTTATCACTGGCCTGAATACAAAAACGACAGCCTTCATTTGGTGACCTTAGAATGTCCCTGCTATTTGTTATGGGCTTTCGGTATTTAGTTTAACCTTCCATCATGCTGGGGTTAAATAAATGACAAGTTGTTATTTTTCTGATTTTTAGATTAATATTGAGCCATTAAGCTATAAACATATTGAGCAAGATCTCAAGCCAGTGTAAATCAGTGTATCTCCATTGTTTCCAGTGGAGCTTTGCTGAATTGCATCAGCTGAAGGGCTATGCTGCTATTTGGAACAGTGCTGTATCTTGCTTGCATACACAGCTTTTGGCTGGAATGTTTAATCTGTAAATCACAATATTGTCACTCTATTTCTTATCCTAAGCTCTGCCTGCTCATTCAAACATGTCTTTACTCTTGCCTACAGCTGTTCTCCCCTCCTCCTTTCCTTCACTTCTGAATGTTTGGAAACCAAACAATAATCCAGGTAATATACTGATATTTTTGAACAGCACAATTTTGGAGTGGTAACTCCATCTCTGCTGTTTTAAACATGGACTACATTTAAAGAAAAAAAATCAAGGCCTGAGGTCAATTTCTGCACTATATTTACAATTGAAATTACCATAAGCATGCATGCAAATGGAGTGTCTGAATGCAAACCCAGTGAGAGGGATGTCTGCCTAAAACAGACGGATAGTAATTACATGCAGAAATGTCACAGAGCAATTGCGCGCAGACCTGTGGCCTCCATTTCAGCTGCATTTAGCCTTTGAACTACTTCCCTTCTTGCAGGCCTCAGTGCACCCTTATGATATAACTTCTTGTCTTGAGGAAAACAAGCAGACATGCAGATTCTGTATTCTTTCATTGTTTGTTTATACTTGCAACAGGCAAAGGTGTTTGCTGTTACTGTCAGGAGAAAAGTAGGAAAGAATTTACATACAGATACCATTTTCCAAATCTCTAGCACAATGTGCTGCTGCATTCAGCATCCTCAAGCTTCTAGGTGCTGTTTCCAATTAACCTGGCGTTGCCTCAGATCACACAGAACCCTTTATACCTTGTAGAAAAGTGTATGCTTGGCCTGCTACCCTGAAATTACAAGACTTGAGTCTTTGCCCTTCTGGTTTAGGGAGCTATAGAAGTGGGGTGGTTCTGTCTAATGAGTGGCAATGCTCTGTGATTGTGCTAGTATAAAAGCAGTTTTAAAACGTTACATCTTAAAACAAAATGGTCTTTGAAAGAACAGGTAAGAAAATATGTCAATTATTGTATAAACTTTTTTTTTTTTGCTTCATGTAATTAAAATAGAACTAGAAAGAGAGCAAGTTAAATTATTGTATTTCTGTTGATTTCAAATATTTTAAAATATTTTGATAAATTATTCAGGTTTATGCTAATTTTAATTTTATCAGATTTATAAGCCTGTCTTAATACATAAACCAAATTTTCCTCACGGAGAAGCAAGTTAAAAGTTTCTGGTTTATTCCCTCCTTCCTTTCTTAACTCCAGTGCAAACCACAGCCTGACCTCCTTTTTTACATTGTAAATTATGAATATCTAATATAAATCTAAATCTAAAAGGAAATATTTATCACCTGCATAACCTGCATTTTGTTTTAATGCTAAAGCCTTTCTCAATTTAAATACAACTCTATAAAATTGAGTTGTTTAGAGGAAACTGATGGGCATGGCTTTAGCACAGGTATATGGCAGAACAAATACTACATACTTTTGAGTATGTTTCTGTGAACTTCGGAGTGCATGAAATAGACGGGTGCTTTTGCTTGCATGTGGAATAATAAATATAAAAATCACACAGTTATCAACCTTCTTACTTCTACAGCCTTTTTTTGAGATGATCTGGTTGTGCATCTGCTCAAGCACTGTTCAATAAGGAATCTGAGACACTGTATGGTTTACATCGTCATCCAATAATATGACAGTTCTTGGTCTGTGGACCTGCTGGAAAGGCTCCTTTTAGAAGTTAATTCCAATTAGAAACAGTTGCCAGACATTTCTGTGTCACCTGACTGGTTCTCTGTGTGACACACAAACTTACCTTTCTGTTTTTCCAGTCAATGCACCTATTTTATTTATTTTATTTATTTTTCATCTGGTCTAAATGCTCCACTCCTGAGCTGCCTACTTTGCAACATGGTGGGCAGTACTCAATAGTCCATCCTAAATCCCCCAGGCCACTAAAATACTCCAGAGAAAGAAAAATGATTTTTGAGGGATTTCCATTTTCCAGTTGATTTTCTGTTCATGTGGGTCCCTAAAATGCTTTTGTTCATTCAGCACAATTCCAGGTGCTTTTGCCTAGAAGTGGCCAGCCATGAATGAGTCTCATGGGTCAGTGTGCAGCCTGATTCCAGGAGCCAACCCCAGTTTCTTAAAAATACACTTAGTTTGTACATTGGTACCATGTAATGTTACTGGTTTTGTATTATCTGGGTAAGAAAATATATTTTTGAAAGTCAATAAGTCTTATTTTTTTTTTAATTTTTGTTCCTTGGAGTGACAAAAAATATGCTTGCCATTAACATGATATACCTGAGGTTTGCCTGTTCAGAGTTCATTGTTTAGAAAATACTACATCTCAGTGCATTGCTTCTGAAAACTGTAGAATTGAATACAGACAGGTGTTGCAAGATGGCTCCCTTAAAAGCACATAGCTTGTGACTCATGATGCTGTTTGTACTCCTGGGTCTTTCATATGGGAGAATAAGAACTAAAACGAGATGTCAAAACTCAGGTTCAGTGTGACCTGGTTTATACTACAACATTTCTCAAACAATGAATGGATACCATACTAATATGTTCTGCCACTAAGCCCCTTTGTTCATTCTTACATGTAAAATTGTACTCAGAAATTCAGTTATGGTGTCATTTCCTTTATCATTTTCAGTGTAGGTGACTGAGTTGAGCTGAGAGGCTGTACCATTCCAGGTACAGCCTGTGTTCCACCATCACATGTGGTGGAGAGGCCAGTTGAAGTTGTGTTCCTGGGAGCTCTGAGGAGCTGACCAGCCATGTGCCTTGAAGCCTTTCTGCAGTCTGGAAGCTCATGATAAAATACTTTTCTGTGGTGACCTCCAGTCCCATTCAGACACTGTTTTCCAGCACACAGTGCTTTTCTTGTTATGAATATTCATTTCTTGTTCTTCAGTATATAAGTTTGCATTGTGTTATGCTGACATTTTGCAGGGATGGACCCAGCATACCAGGTCATCTTGACTGCTCACCATGGCTTTCCTGATCTCTGTGTTACCTGCCACTTCTATCAACCTTGATAGTTTATTTACTGCCATATGGTGAATGCAAATTTTAAATAGGGTCGAGCCCATTGTCAGTTTCACATACTAGACACACCCTCATTTTCTGATAATTCCTTGCTGAAAAGCACCTGTGGGAACTGTCTGCAGTTTAGTCCACCTAACCACATAGCTTACCCTGCCTGAAACTTTACTGTTTATTGTACAAAGCTGCTTAGTGGACATAGTTTATTTGGTTTTATCTATCAATATCTATATCTATATCTACATCTACATCTATATCTCTCAGCAATGTAGTATCTGTTCTTCACATTTGTAACAGTAAATGTCTCAAGCCTTGTTTCCTTTTGAAAATAGATGTATTTGTCTCCATTTCCTGACTTTTTATCTATGTCTTCTGCTAATCACTTCAGAAAACAACTTCTGATTTCCACTGCACTTCATACACAATATCTACTGGATAGGATACCAAATAAAATAAAAAATGTATTTGATGTCCTAAGTGAAGAAGAAGGATTCTCTGATAATTAATGTCTTAAAAGACACTAGAAAGCACATCTGGAAGAGATACTAATTTACTGATCCCAGTGCAGCTGAGGGCTGCACTTTTATTGATAGTAGAATGAATAGAGAAATCCATGGAAAAGTAAGCTTCAGTGCTTCAGATGATGAAGAGTTGAAAGGGATTTTTTTCACTATTCATAAATTTAAAAAAAAATAAAGACATTCCATAAATTATTGTTTGGAATATCCCAAAGAGAAGGTTAAACAAGTGTTGATATAGGAATGAAAGGTTCTGCAAAAAAAAAAAAAAAAATTAAGTCAGTCTGAGAAGTAGAGATGCTTTACCCACACTCAGCCCACACTTGACAGACTTAACAGATTTTTTGGCAACGATATGGGTAGATCCATAAACAAGGGGAAAACCTTATCTACAACAAACATAACCATATTCAACTTATACAGTTTCTAACTACTGTGGTTAATCTTGCAAGTAGGATACTTCTTTAAGGGCAGTATGAGTGCTATAAAGGCAGAAATATGATTTAAAAGCTGCAAATTTCACAATAGACAGAAAATTATTTTGCCCATAAACCAGATCAGGCCAACTAAAAGAACTGCTCCATATTTGAGGAGAAAAATTAATTAAGAGCTGATGAATAATCATGGCTAAAGAGACTCAGTTGGCTAAAAGTAAGAGAAAACTCTGGTTCATTTTAGAGTGCTATTGCTTAGTTGCCGACTCTATCTACAAAACACTGTAAGAATCAGAAATGGAATTCAGGCCTCAGTATAAGAAATAACTACAAACTCAGATCCAAAGCCCAATTATCTAAAATTCAGCTACTACATTGTTTTGTATTATTGAGTTTTTGTGAAAATTTAGATATTTTTAGTAATAGTTAGGTTTATCACATAACCTGGAAATGTTCAAGGCAAGGTTCGATGGGGCTCTGAGCCCTGTGTCTAGTGAAAGATGCCCCTACCCATGGCAGGGGGTTGGAACAAGATGATCCTTAAGGTCTCTTGCAACCCAAGCCATATTACAATTTTATGATTCTATACATGCATATACAATGGGTTTGTTGTCTTCAACTCAGTCCCTCATGGACAGTAATCTACATCACACAGTCACCACAGATAATTCACCTAAATGAACAGTTGTTCATCCAAAGAGTTTGACTCAGACTTGATCTGCAGCAGCAGAGAAGCTGAACTGCTTTCATTTCATCCCACTGCTGTTTTTTTAAAATGTGGTGTACCCTGACTGATGTTGAGGTCAGTGACAGGGCAGAGTAAGTTCCATTACTCTGAGTTTGTCCATTTCCCCTTTTTCAGGTTTGAGGCTGGATGTGCAACCTTCCACCCTTGCAGACTCTGTCAATGCATAGACATTGCATGTGTTGAGAAATAAGATTTTTTTTTCCCTGATTAATATGTGCAACCATTAATTTTCACTCTCTGCATTGCAATTTTAAAGGGGGAGTAGAATGCTGACTGGTACCCAAAGGCTGTGGGTTGTACTATTAATAGAATCAGTCAATGAACAGAATCCTCATTTTTCACTAGACAATCTTCATTCACCATATCACTGTACATGTCGGAATGCAAAAAGTGCAATAACAGTGCCAAACATTGCCAGATCAGTATGTCATACGCTCTACTAGATGGTTACACTGGATATGTCAGGTTTCAATCTCCCTTCTTCACACTTTCTTCATCATCTCATATTGCAGACTGTTAACAGGACTTGAGTTTCCTTGCCTGCTCCATGTGTCTGGTGCAGGATATGGTGCTGGACAGGAGAGACCAAATGGCCAGTGTTGTACCCTACGCCTATATTTCTTAGTCATGCCCTGGGCTGGTGCAGAATTAAGAGCCATTGCCCCATATATTTGGGTGTGATATCTCTTTTACAATTGCAGTATTGAATAGGGCACATCCCTCATTGCCCCTCCTCACGTAACTTGTTCATATCTACCCCTACTCATGTGAAATGGGGTTCTCCCACCTTGGCATGTTAGAAAGTTAAAAAGTCTATTTCTGGTTTGTGGAAAACCATAGTCGTGCAACTTTCAAGACAGCACTGTTAAGCAACTTACTACACTGGAGTGAGAGAAAGCCTCAGGTTTTAAGAGGAGATGGTGCAAAAAGGGAACTCAAAGTGGCTGCTGAGGGACAGGCTGCAGAGTTACAGCACAGATTACAGGCTCCTGAGCATGTCTAATAAAGCTCTGCTTAATACAGCTCTGCTTGCTTGTCATGGTACCCAGGGAAGCAGCAGAACACGTGTGGAGCCCCCAGACCTGCAGGCAGACCTGGAAATGTCGCAGCAGATGACAAGAGTTCTCACCCCACTGCGCTGCTCTGGGGATCCCTGCCAAATGTTAACGTGCCTATCAAGGAAGCCATGCTGTAATTTAAATGTTCTTCTCTTCAGGGCTGCTTGGTAAGAGACCTGAAGAAGTTAACAGTGTTTTTAGCTGAAGTAGCTTCCATAGAGAGTTTTGGCGGGCAAAATAAAGGAAAATGCACATAGCAAATCATAACCATCATGGATAGCCTACAGACTATTAAATGTAAACACCATATTTGCTAGGTACTGATTTTCACTCTATTTTCCTCTTTCTTTCTGTGTTAATACAGTAGAAAGAGTCATGGGCTTTAGAAGGTTCTTTGGTTTAACTTTTATTTCAAAAGGAATTTCTTTTATATCCTTTGTAAACTATGTACATTACGACTTTCAAATTACAGTGCTTGCTGCACTGATATGCTCATTGGTTTCAACAGTTGCACAGCTCCGGTTTTATTTAGCTTGTGATATTTGTCAGGTTGTAGGCTTTTTTGGAGTTTTTTTTGTAGAATATGCAAAATCAATCAAATGCGTGATTTGATCAAAGTAAAAACATTACACAGAGCTTTGTGTGCATAAAATAGATGTGGACTGACATAATCCGACTTTTTCCACACATAGAGCTCACCACCACTCTATAGAATGTTTACAATACACTCCTTGATCAATATTGTAACAATTACAGAAAATGTATTGTAAATATAGTAGGGAAAGAGGCAACCAGCACATAAATGGAATTACTTTGTTTACTTGAATAGTCCCTGAGCAAATTGTAGTCCATGAGGAAAAAAAATCCATAATTTCAAACCATTTTGCAAAATTGACAGCCCCAGGAGAGGAAAAGATTAAGGAACAGGAAGATCCCCTACCTTGGTAGTAGAGAAGACTCACCTGTTTTCCCTTTGCTTACTGTCATCCACTTGGAGCTGCAGACTGTATTATTCAACTATTGTATCTATCTGGTAAATAACTTTGAAATGTCATGATGTTTCAAAGCACTGTACAAACTGGATTTTGTGTTGCACAAGACAGTTGCTTACTATTGTGGTACCAGGCTTCTGTGTGGCAGGACTCTATGTTCAGTACTTATAAAAAAATTATAGTCTTAGATTGGCACTCAGAGTCTTGGGTGCGTGGTATAAGGTAGGTGGTACTGGTGCATTCCATATGCTTTTGTGAATGGAAATTAGTATCTGAGGCATCCTGATTTTTCTAGTAATAGGACTTTTAAAAATAAATATTCTATAATTTTCTTTCTTTTACTAACAGTTTCTTCTAAAGCAGATCTATATTTTTTTATCAACCCAGGGGTTATCTTTTTTAACATAAAAATAGATTCTTTCAGATATACTATATTCTTCAGCAATTTTTATTTCCAAATCTATAGGAACAAGTCTAGCCATGCCATAATAGAAAAATGAACTGTTTACTTGTATAATAGAAAATTATTTTGAAATTTCTAGAGTGTATTGCTGTTGGAATGTATATACAAAATCATGAAGTTTTTTTGGTGAGAGTGGTCTGAATACTGAACGCACCTGAAGATGCAACTAAAATCTAAAAAAGTGTGAAACTGTTAAATTCACATGTACTAGGGCTTTCCATTTGCAAGTTTTGACAAATAGTAAAAAATACAAAGCACTTTATTACTTAAAAATTTGTATGATTTTTCCAGCCTGTAAGCAGTGCAAAATAAGCATGGAATAAATGTGTGTTGTGTGTCTTAATATACAGTAGTAAAGACCACTTAATACACATACAGGGGCTACTGTGGTAAACACATGTAACGGAGACATGAATGGGAGAGAACCTAATGAATGACTCCATTTATATGGGGAAAATGTGGCTATGAACCTGCATACCACTCTGTTGTTCACTGTTCATAACTTGCCTATCTAATGTATAAAATATTCGAGTCATTAAAAGGAGATGCAGAAGAAAAAAGTAACTTGAATGACCAGTCACATTGAAGAATACACTGAAAGAGTCAAAACTAACATATTGCAAATAATCTGCAACCAGATATTAATTTAAAATTTAAAAAGCTAAGGATGAGAAAATGGGTAGCATAAACCAGCTGCTTCTTTAGGGCTAATATGAAGGTCTGTGTTGCACTATTATACACAGTGAATCGGGCAAGCTAAGTCTCATTTCTACATTCCTTTAATGCTTTCTATTCCAGATAATTCCTTAATGTAGCCATGCCATGTGATATGTGTCAATGGTGCATCATCATAGTATTTCTGTAGCAGTAGCAGATGAAGGCAGCATCCTTAATAGCCACACAGGACTTTGGAGAAGCCAGTTTTTTTCAAGGTTGAAGACCTCAACCTTGAAAAAACAAACAAAAAAGGTCTTAATTTTTCCTTGTGTTGGACAATTCATGGAGGTTCCCTTCACACCTGAAGCATTGCATTTAGCTGAGAGAGAGTACCTAAATTAGATGTCCAAAGTAAAGTCTAATGAATCTAGGACAAAATCCCCATATAATTTTAAAATTTTGGAAGAAATTTTTGCACTTGGCAGGCTTTTTAAAAGTAAAGTTGCCCAGTCAGATGCACTGGCCTCAGAGGGGATACACAAGTTTATAGCAGCTGAGAATCTGGACCTTTGTATGACAAAAATGGAATTAGATGAAGTTCAGATGAAGTTCATTATTCTAAATGTCACTTTTATAATAAAAAAGAACTTGACAGTGACTGCATGACAAAACCTGCTATGAAAGGGTAATGAGGGGTAAAAGACAAAGGAAGTCTAAATAAGTCCTTTTACCACAAAACCAGAGAATAATAAGCAGAAATTGTAATGGATGTAGAGGAGAAAGAGAAATCTATATTGGGCACTTTTTCTCCCTGGAAAAGACTTATTTAATTTAACAGAGATTAAACCCAATACATTCGATGTAGGATTCCTTAAAAGTATTGTAGAGGGAAAATAGTGCTTTAACACGAAGCACCTAAATTGACAATGGTTACTCATGAGTGTGGTAGTTTTTCCCTATATGTGTTTCTCTGACTTTGAAAAGTATAATCACAGAGGTGGTCAGAGATTTTATTTTAGTACAGATAGGCTGCCTCAGATAGTTTTAATCTCACTAGAGTGGTTGATATTAGCTAAGAAGCAATAACTTCACTTTTTTCCAGAGGGTTGCCATTTAAATAATATGTTGTGCTTTTGGTAGGCCAGAATGTTGCCCATTACTTTAGGTGATTGTAATTTTTTTTCCCTTTTAATGAAGAATGTCCTATCTCCTAGCAGTTATCCTCCACCCCTGCCAGTATGTATTATGTCTCGCATCATCTATAGGAGCCTGTGAATAATAACTGAATAAAATACTTGCAATGATATTCAACATTAGAATTTCTCTCATTAATCCATTCCTTAAAAATATTATAAATGAAACCTAAAATAACATTCCACACTATTGTGACAGACAGAGAAAATTGCCATTTTAGATTCCTCAGTAAAAGGGAAAAGATGTTTGTATATGGTTATTTAATAAAACATGCCCCAAACAATAACCTTAACAATACCTGTAGATTGTTAAGAGAAAGTGGGGAAACTTAGGTAAGGAGACTATTCTTTTCTGTGATTTGAATTTATTAGTTCCATATAGTTTCCATCATCCTGTGTGAAAGGTCAGATTAGTGGACTACTAAGCACCAATGTGCAAAAAGGGCAACATTATTTGAAAAAAATGACTCTCATGATGAGTTTTTTCTTTTAAGACAGATGCTTAAAATCATGAGCAATACATAGTTTGTTGTAATGCCTATGGCACAGTTTGCATATAATGTAGACTGAAAAGCCTACCATATAGTTCTGATGAGACCAACCTACAAATCAGTTTCCCAGAAATGAGAATTAATAGAACAAGCAATAACATCCTAATTTCTACATGACAGCTAGAGTAACACTTAAAAACATTCTGCATTACAGATAAATACACCGCTCATTTTCACAAATGGAGTCTGTTTCAATTCTCAGCTGTTGGATGATGATTTGACTTGGAGCAAAGGCAGCATAATTGGGTAACAGCTGAAATGTGCTTCATTGTAAAGGGTTGAAAGATCCATTGCTGGATTTTCAGGAGTGTGAATTACAATTCCAATAATATCAGAAGCAACTAATTCTATTCTTTAGAAGTAAGGACATAAAAGAAGTTTCAGGTTTTCTTATTTCAAGCTTTAATTGAGGCCTAGGTTGTAACTCATTTTCATCCCTGAATGGGTGGTAAAAACATACACAGTAGGTAATTCACACTACCTCAAAAACTGTTAGTGCCATAAGAAGACTAATCAGGGTAAGCTTCCAGTAGCAAATTATCAGCTACAAATTAAAACCTTGCCGCCTGTCTGCTAAGAGTAACCTTTCCCCCCCACACCAACATATTTGTCTGATTAGTAACTGTTGGATTACTACAGAATATGAAGAGTAGTGGGTGATCTGAGAAAACCTTCAAATTATTATGTTTCATAAGGGAATAGGGAACAATTTTAAGCTCTGAGATTTGTTTTACTGCCTCATTTATGGCATTTTGAAATTCTACTGGTTTTTTTTTTTAATTACACACTTGAAAATAAGTCAAGAAAATAGATTGATATATATTTTTATTTAATTTGTAATGTATCATTCTAGGCTGTAAGCTAAGGGACATGGGTATACAATTGGCAAAGAAGCCATACTGCTGTGGATATTTTTCTAGGAAGTGACCTACTCCATCCTGCACATGAGTCCTTTGCCCTTTCCAGAGACACATTAAACCGAAAGAGTATGTCTATCATTAGGAATCCTGAATTCTCTGAAATTTTCAGGTGGTTATCATGCCTAGAAGAGTTTCATTCCCTTTAAGGTAAACCACTGGATTCATTTAGTGCCTGAATCTACATTTCTAGTTTTCTGTTGTTCTTGTCATAGCCATCTGGTTTTAAATTAGATTTGAAGTCAAAAGTAAATATAATTGCTCACTCCTACCAATAAGGGAATGACATATAGAAGAGCAAGTGATCAAGTTACGGATAAGGTCTCATGTAATATGAAATATACTCATTTTGATTGTATACATCTGAAAATCTATCCTGAAAGCATCTATATAAAAATAAAAAATAAAAAATAAAAAATAAAATATAAAAAAGGGATGAGGGGCATGATTATTTAAATGTTCTCTTTGGAAAGAGGCTCACTGTTCACTTTCCTATCCTGTGAGTTATTTAAAAGTGCTAGAAATATTTGCACTATGCATTGAAAGCAGCTTTTCTGATATTGAGGGTGAGAAGGGATTTTACAATTCACAGGAGACTTGCTCTCTCCCTTAATCTCTCCACACAGAGTCAATTTACAGTGGTTTGTGTTTTGGGTTTTTTTTTTTGGGGGGGTGGGGGTTTAGTTTTATTTTTTGTATGGGTGTTTAAGTTAAAAGCACAGTAATCCCCGAAAGAAAGGATTTTCTGCCCTCTTTGCAAGCTCCTTATTTGTGGATTGCTATACACCTAGTGTGAACAAACAACTTACAGCCAGAAAATGTCATTAATATCCTTCCCAAATGCCCATTTTATGCTCTGGATTCTATTTCACAGACTTGAATTCTACAAAGTGCTTAAGCCTGCGTATAACTCCAAATGGTCTGTTTGCTCTTTAGCTGTAACACGGGGCTGTGTGTTGTGCCTTTCTATTGCTAGTCATCATGATCCTTTTTGGACTCCAGTGATATAAGCAGCATAGCTCATAGCTTCTGTGAGCTGGGTGAATTCTTACCAGTGGCCAGTGGGACAGCAATGTAATTAGACAAAGGGCCATTTCTAAGGAGGGTGTTTTTCATCTGAAGTTAGGTCATGTGCTAATATTATAACCTTCAACCTTAGTCCAAAGCCTGTTCAGAAAAGACATAATGATTACTTCTATATTTGTCATGCATGGATGCTTTTTTTAATGTATTTTATATTTTCAAGTGTTTATGCCGCCCCTGCTAGGGAAAAAAAATAAACCCAAGAATCCAGGATATGACATATTGTTCTGCTGATTCCTCTTTGTCTGGGAGCAGGTAGAACTGTGCAATTCCATGACAGTGAATTATATGGTGTATTTAATCAAGTCAAAGAGTACCCAAGCCAAATTAAATGAATCTGTTATGCTTCTATACTTCCAGATGCTTCTCTTAATTATGCTTCCTAAGTGTTAGGACTTTTCATCAAACTAGTCATCATCTTGCATCAGAGCCTGGGTGAGTCCTAGACAACGAAAGCAAAACACAATACTTTTATTTTTGAGGTTCCTGACTGTTCCTCATATGTGTTAAAATATACATGAATGTTCATTAAATCTACTTAGATAACTGTTTGATGTGTTACTCAATAGATGAAACATTAAACTGTTCTTTAAAAAATCAGCAAAATTGCTTGGAGGAACAACAAATTCATACATCAGCCCATCTTTATGTTCTAAAGTGCAATTTACAGGACTAAACTAAAGCAAATGTCATACCTTTAATTTCATAAAAAGTTATGTACAAGTCTATTATTCAAAATAATCACATAACTGGGAAATTCACTGAACAGCTACCTTTTTGCTCAGCAGGGTGCCATTTTATAGACTTTAAAATTCACTAAGTTCAAGCAGCTTTCGTTCTCAATAATACATGTGCTAAATATGTCACATTAAAAGTGCTTTTGGCATGTAAATGATCCGTTTTCACATAGAAATGCTTTTAAAAGAATCTGAGCTCACTTTTTTGGAAATTATAAGTGCATTGAATTTCATTGTCCTACAGAACCATGTAGAGTTGATCGAAGTGAACTACAATGACAAACCAACCCTTGTCAGCCCTTATATTTATGTATCATTTGAGCTGTCAGAAGTATATTTAGTTGCACTTTCTTATACATATTTTCTACTCAGTTCAAAAAATGAAAAAATTTTTGGTGTAAGGAGGGGCCTGTGGGTTTGATTTTCTAGGCCTAAGTGCTCACAAGCACTTCTGTGTATCAAAAGTTAACATTTCACTGGAAGACTTGAAAAACGTTAAAATGATTACCTAAGCGAGTTAATTTTTTTCTTAGAACTTAGCAGTACTTCTACTACTGCTTTAATGTTGAAAGATAAGGCAAATGTTTTACAGGTGATTTAGGATGCTTATCCTCCAAAGAGAGAATCTGGAATTCTTATGCATAATATGAATAAAACTGAAAGCATAATCTCTGTCTCTCACTGCTTCATTATACTGCTGCATACTGAACAAACACTCTGTACTCTGTATACTGCAGAGTGAGTTTCTTTCATGATGAGTTGATTGTAGCTATTCCCATTCTCTGTATCTCCATGTAAGGGACCATGATAATGTCAGGCACATCCACCTTTTAAAAATCTTTTGTTCTTTCTTACTAGAATAAGTAAAGCAACTTGAATGCTGTTTGGAAGTCATTACGGTATTATTCTGGTTCCCTATAATACCATAATGGCTCCAGGGTTCTCACAGATACGTGTTTAAGAAAACAAACCGTCAGAATGTTCACTTCTTATTTTAAATATAGAAGCCAGAATTTGTGAGATTACTGGGAAAAAAAAAAAAAAAAACTAAACTAGAAAAACCTGTTTTCAGAGAAAGAGAAGAAAAATAGGAAGGAAACATGTATTCATAGCTGCAACTATGAAGTTAAAAGCTGTACCTCTGAGCTGGGTGTAGGATTCCATTTAACTTGCTTTTAACAAGTGAGACGTATTATATATTTACATATATAGGTGGACATTTCCCCATTTCTATTGTGTGTAATTCACAGTGAAAATAGAGTAAAAATGGAGGAAAATGATGTGTCATAAAGCAAATGCAAAGGCTAAGTATCTGTGTTTGGTACATTTTAAATTAACATTTTAAATAAATTCTTTTGTGTATTGATAATATAAAGTAAATGCAAAGGCTAAGTATCTCTGTTTGGTACGTTTTAAATCAATTCTTTTGTGTATTGATAATATAATATCAATCTTTTTACCGTTTCAATTTTTGAGTGACACTGGAACTGAAATATTTTTCTGTCTTTTGAGCCAATACAAGATGAAGAGGCATTTAGACTTACATTTTTCCTCTTCCTTGGACATGTTCCTTGTATATTATGTTTTATCTAAAATTCATCTGAACTGGGAATATTGATTGATCCTTTGAACATGGAATAACTGACAGAAAGACCTTCAAAAGCATTCAAGCAAAATATTCCAGCCCAGTAATGGCTGCCTATCAACTGGTTATAAGCAGCCATCTGCTCCAGATAGTGCCTCTGGAGAAGCAATTGGCCAAGGTATCCTGAAAGTTGTCTATTTGACTGTGGTGATGTGTTTGCTAGATGTCAGTAGACATTTTAAGCCTTCAGGGCTGTCAGATTAGCTATTTAAAATTTTTTTTACCAAGCATCAGACTGCTAGATTTCTACTGCTTTTGTAATACCCATTTAGTAATGAGGAAAACTATTGTATTGAAGTGTCAAATATTTGTTTTACCATCTTTCGGCTTTGTGTAATTATTTCAACATCAGTCATGACCTTGTCTTACAGGTACTAAGCCACAACAAGATATGTAAAGGACAATAACCTACTTAATCCTGGTTTTCTGTCAAAAAATTGTCTAATCAATGTTTAGGATCTCAGTCTGACCTGATGGTGTCCACATCCTCCTACCTCTTAAAAGCAGATAAACTTCTACTGAAAGAAATACTTTACAATTCCAGAAATGAGATGTGAAGAATGACCTCAGGGTATGTCTAAACATATTCATAACACAAATACCCTCTAAAAATATCCAGAAATATGAAGTAATTTTTTTTAAAAATGTTACTTTTATATGTGAAATATTTATAAATTCTAGTTCTCAACAGCTATAAGTCAGTATGGGATGTTCCTTATATTGCACATATTGTCTCATACACCCTATGGAAGTATCATAATAATAAATAATAGGAGTCTACAGACATTGTATTTACTTCCTGGAAATCAATGTAAAAACTGTTAGTCTTTAGTAAAGTACCATGTCTTTTTGTCTATTTTTTATCCCTTTGGGTTAATATTTTATCACGAATCCTGTTTCTTTTTTTTTATTTTTTTATTTCATGAAGGTAAGTCTATAAAAAGATAGATTTTAATTTTAAATAAACTCCATAGAACTTTTTTATAAGGATTTGTTAATCCAACTCAGTCTTGGTGCCAGGAAAAAGCACTTTCATATATTTCTGGCTTCACACAAATTCTAACTTTGTGTCTGGCATTCAAAGCCATTTATGGGGATTTTTGAATTACTGACATTTTTAGGCCTTTAGATGTTGTGGATGCAACACTGAAAGTACTGATTTATTTTTTAACTTTCTGCAGTATATTTTAATAAAAAAGAAAGTGAATAACATTGCTTAACTTTGAACATAAAAGAAATCTCGGTCTCATTAAGTCAACAGTAATGCTCTCCTTAACTTCAAAGGAGACCATGATTTCATCCAACATATCTAACAGTTCCGTAAAACACACAATGAAAATCACTTTACAATATTGGCAGTCGGAGTAGGCATTTTGCATGCATCACAGTAAAGAAAAGGCACAAGCGTTCTCACTTATTTACTAATGCATGACAGCTAAAAATTAAAAGAGCAGGGGAACTTTTTGAGAGACATTATGTTAGAACTCTGTGAATATTACGTGTGTACCACATCCATTTCAAATGAGACTTAAAATCTACGCTGTGAAATTACAGTTATGTTATTCTGAGTACTCCCTTATTTGATGGCTACGAAATATGCTGCATGATTTCTCTTCATGAGGGCACAATGTTCAGGGTGTGTGGGTCAAATGCACACACCAGCACAAGCAACCCTATGGGCTCAAAGCAGAAAACACTCCAGAGCAGGTTCCATATGTGTGCAGTAAATTCAGTCACCTAAGATTAAATGTTAATGCATATTCTGATAGTCATTTTCTTATGCTAATGGCAAAGCAAGTCTAAAGGCATACCTTGAAAAAAAAACTTCAGGAAAAGAGAAGAGATTGGACAGATGCATTATAGTGAATTTTAATATGGCTATGTGTAACTACTTTAGTGTATACTTTAGCTTACTTAAACTTGAAGTGGGACAAAGGACTCGAGAGGAATAATTTCAAGGCTGCAGGAAAATATGTGTAGAATTTTTTTATGTTATGTAGAAACAAAGAAGAAAACTCACCCAAAATCTAAAGTTTTCTGTCACTGACTCTGATGGTATCACAGTCATTGTCAAGAGTAGCTTTCTAATAATGAAGGCATAGTTTGAGAGAATTAATTGAATACATAGTGTTGCTGACCTTCTGTAACAAAATTTTATGACTGCTCATATATCTGAAGGTCTTAATTGCAGATAAACACTTTCCATTTCACAAGAAAAGGTTTCCCAACCTCTGGTGAATTATTGTTGTCTTTATCTGGCAATATTTTCCACTCTGAAAATGATTGTGTGTTTGGATATAACTTGATTTCATCCGATTTCCAACCTTCCCTTTGCATAACAAAAGAGATCTAACACGTCCACATTCCTACCTCAATACCAGAGGAGTCATCTGCTTACTCAAGGCTGAAAAGCGTTTTTTTTTCTCTCCTCAAAGAGCATGACTGATAACAGATTGGTAAGAGTGGTGTGGGATGATGATACAATATATCATCCTCCTGAATCTTACAAAAACTAAAAAAAGAAGTGTTGCAAATGCTGATGGACAATTTTGTGTCTGGGTCTTTGGCAGCCAGTCTCTCTTCTTCATCCTCAGAGTGTGTTGATGAGAGTGTCGTTACTGCATTCTCCCCAGGTGTGTTAGCCCATGCTGGCTCTGTCTCTGCAGCTCCTCACTTGTGTGTAGCCTGTGTGCCCATCTTAATCTCCTTATCGATATCTACCTCATTTATGCTGGGGAGGAATTTTCAGGAATACTCTATCTCAGCTGTTAGTTATCACAGTTGTTCTGAGCCATGCTCTCTGTTTACATGAGCACCACTAAGTCTTTTTCAGCTGAAGTCAAGCAGGTTGTTTAAACCATTGCTGCATCATCACGATGTGTAGCTTAAGCTACCACATCTCTGTCTTCACATTGGAAACAACAAAAGCTGAGACTTGGTTATTGTGTCAGAGATGGTGAAATTCATGAGCAGAGTCCACATTCATCCTTCTTTGAGTTACTTACCTCTGGCTCAGATCAGTCTCCACTATGCATTAGTATTTGATATTCAAGTGATTCCCAGGGGCACTTCTAGGGCAGATTGAGCATCACTGCAATTAAGCACTTTTAAAGCCTTTTGAAATTTTAAAATAAGAATATTTTTTAAAATGCTGATATAGATATAGATGATATAGATAGATATAGATAGATATGGATATAGACATAGATATAGATATATAGATAGATGATGATATACGTATACATATACATATAGCTATACATACAGCTATACATACATATACATATACATATACATATACATATACATATACATATACATATACATATACACATATATATCTCCTGCTGGCATTAAAAGCCAACAAGTCTCCAAAATAGAGCATAAGGAAACAAAAAGACCACCATTACACATAGGCACATAATTAATAGTGCATTCCATTTTTCATTGAAGAAGGAGATGAAAGAATAATTTATATTCTTAAAATAACAGAAATTTCCTGTTGAGGATAAAATGGATTTTCTGATCTTTACAATATGTGTAAAACAATACTGCAGAAAATTGGTGCTTCAATAAATTGTGCTATTGTTTGTGAAGAGTTTTGTATGTGCCTGTGTCATAGAGAAATTCTTTGTAATTCTTTAAGTGACTGTAATAACCCTGTTTATTCTGGGGTTTGGAGAGTTTAGAACTGCCTGTGTGGAAAGCCTGCAGCACTCTGTGAAATTACTATTTGGCACAGCAGCTACTCACTTGGACCACAGCTTCCTCCGGGTTCTCATTTCATGCATTTGGCCATGGGAGTACTAATCTCTGACTGGCATGCAAGAGCACTACTGCAATACAACAACTGCTAGTAACAGTTAGGCAGGGTCTGGTTGTATATTCATTCACAAGTGTCAATGGCTTAAATTTGGATGACAGTCATGCTTCCCATTCCCTCACGTTGAAATTGCTCCTCTTCTAGATGTTCCTGTCTCCACTGTGAAAGAACATCTGCTAACAACACAGTCAAGCTACTGCAGCTGAAGCACAAGTGCAGTACTCATGGTTTGGGATACTTTAATAGACTGATTTTTTTGGCAATTATGGATGCTCAGTGGGTGGTTGATGGTTATAGAAAGTGTGTAGTCATCTCTGAGGGGAAATCATAGAGTCATTACTGAGATCTGCTAACTGTCACTATAGGACATGTGAAGGCACGACGCAAGCCGCTGCTATTGCAAAGGTGAAAAAGAGGAAGTTTATTTTCAGACTCCAGTATTTATACTTTCCCAAAGGTGACAGTGGATTGGAGGGTGAACGTGCCACCTCTCCAATGACATCAGTACATCAAATTTCTCTGCCTCTATGAAATAATGCAAAACAATAGGTTGTTTACAGAAAGTTGTGTGAGAAAGTTCTCTACAAGAATGTAAACTCAGAAGGTTTTAGAAAATCTTAAGAATCAGGCAACAGCTAACTGAGGACAGGAAAGTCTACACACACACCACAATAAATAATTTTCTGTCCTGAATTAGGACATGACTGTAGATTAGAACCACCTCACACATGAGAACTCGGACCATTTGTTTCAGGTATAATAGTACTTGACTATATGTCCCACATTACTTGCACTTAAGGAGTATCATAACATACTTCAGAAATAACAGAATTTGTCAGGCTTGCTGTTACCACTGCATCTGATTAATTCCCATAGTCAAGAAATTCAGGCTATATTGTCTTTCTGCCTGAAAAACTTTAATAGCATTTTTTTATTAGGAAACAAAAGTTGCACTCCATCTCAGCAAAGTCAAATATTAGTAATATTGAAGCTAATCCATATGTATAACAAAAGGAAATAATGAGATACCTAATGGGAGTGCAAAGACACACTTTAAATGTAGAGGTAGTTTTGCATTTTAAGATTCGTCATTTTGCTGTTGCAAGACTTGAAAATATGTTTTGAATATATTTTAAGCAACAGTGTGAAAAAAAAGAGATTACCTAATGTTTTTGTTTACTATGCAACTCCTTCTATACACACACATTCAATTATTAAGAGCACTAAACATTTCCTGGTGCTCCTGCTTTTCAATATAGGCTTTGCCTGCTTTCTGTTTGCTGCTTACAACACAATGACATCTGTCGGAAGAGGTCACTACTGAAAAGGTGTTACCAACTGAGAGAGAAGTTGAAATCCAATCTGGATAAACGTATGTTTGAATCTTTACCAGTTATCACCTAAATGTGTATTTACAGCTGATAGATAAGTAGGTGAAAACAATATAAAATAGTACAACATAAAATGCATTTAAAAAGTAATATTTAAAATAATAAAAAAAAAGAAAAAAAAAAAGACAAGCCAGTGCTGAACTTAAAGGGATAGGGATGCATTCCAAAATACAATTATATTGATTTGGCTCATTTAGGAATAGGTTTATCATTAAAAATTGTTTTATTTCACGTGAAACAGCTTGGGTTCAACACAGGACCACTTAAGCCAAGGAAGGACTTCTGTGGACCTTGCATGATTTCTGGGAATTTCTCCCAGGTCTAGAGCAGGCAGTTTCTACATTACCTAGAAAATTGGAGCAAAACTAGTTAATCCACCATTTGTTATTTTTAGTGCTGCATCTCTTCCCATCTCAGTTACACATCTTTCAATGAATTTACATAGATGGCATTTGGCTGGTTACCTGACCAAATGTGTTTGGTTCACAAACAGTTTGAGACTCTCTGGAAAGGAAAACCATTGTGTTCACCAGGGAGAGCCTGTGGTGGGGCAGCCCACGTCCCTGATGTGAAGGCTGTCTGGGGTACCATTGGAGTTAAATACCAATAACTTCAAGATTTATAGGAAATTGAATAATTAGTCCTAGACTCAGAAAAAAATTAAATATAGAAATCTGAAGTCTTGTTTCTCATGTCTCATTTGTTTGGTTTTTTCTGGGTATCTATGACTTCTTGACTTGCACAAAAAATGTAGTTTTCTGCCATTTATTTTCTTCTTTTCCAATCCCATTTTTGACTATAATCATGTGGAAGAATTGTCCTTTAACATTTAAGTATCATAGATGTGTAATTTCCATGCCTAAAATCTCTAAGAGAGTAAAAAGTAATGAGTAAAGATGTAGGCTGCCTTTTAGGTACCATCTCAAGTTAGAAAATATAGTTACTCCCTTTATAACTAATATACTGCCATATCAGTTCTTCATATGGTTTGTTATCTCTGCCTTTGAAAAAAACAGCATATTCCCTGTTTCTTTCTCCACGTCAATCTATATCAGTGACCTATTCAACTGACAAGTACTGATGTAGTTTTCCAAAAGCTTCAGTCTTCATTTTGAGGTATGCCATGTTCTTTAATAAAGCCAAGTCTAAGCAGTGTGCTTCGCTTTTGGTGATGAGGCAGCCTGTAGTAGACACCAACCACTCACTTCCACTCTGTTGCCTCAATCTCTGATTCCTATCCACAGGCTTTTGACTTGCTCATGTCTGTTCTTCAAGGAGGGTTCTCCACACTCAATCCACCTCTGGATGTAGGGGGACGTCAATCCCCCTGCCTCTCCTTCCTGCCCTGTCTCTTCTGAACAACTGTAACTATCAATAGCCCCACTCCTGTCATGGGATTCATCCCAAGTTTCAGTAATGGCAAGAAGGACATAGCTTCCCTGTAACACCTTGGCTTCTAACTCCTCCTGTTTCTTTTCTTGCCCAAGCTGTGTGCATTGGCTTAAAGGCACCTCAGCTGGGTTGTAGGCCAAATTGCTGTCCTAGACGAACCTTAATTAATTTGAGATAATCTGGTGTTTCCCTGTTGGCTTTTATTTCCTTAGGAGTCCTTGGCTTGTCCCCATAAGACTGTGAGTGTGTTCCAGAGTGCTTAGCACAATTCAGAGTCAGAAAATGGAAGATGCACTTAAGTTGGATTACTGATTTGACCCCCAAATTTGACATGCTGCCCCTTGGTTCATCTCTGATGAGCTTGATTTTATCCCCTTCCCACTTCAAACCTAGATTAAAACCCTCTCAACCAGGCCTGACAACTCCCAGGATAAAATAATTTTACCTATTTTGGACAGGTGAACTCCATCTGGTTCCAGCATTCCTGGTACTGTACAAACCCACTGAGAGCAAATGCCCTTTCGAAGGCTACTTTAACTCTTCTTTGTGTTGCCAATTAACATTAAGATAATTTTTCATTAAAGGTTTGAAAAATTCAGAAATATACAAGTAGGATGGATCCACATTTGAAAAAAAAGAAAGAGTGAATTTAATAGCAGAGCTGCAGATAAAACTTTAGAGGTCAAAAATACACAGAAGAACAATAAACACCACAGTGACACAGGAAACAGTATAATGAACAGAATAAACATTGTACTAGCGGTTGAAAAGTAGTAAACACTGCTGAGATATTAATCAAGAGGGAATGTGGTTTATAGCTGGATTTGCCTTGAGACAGAGTAAGTTATAAACCCATTTGTATAATATATTTTTGTTTCTAATATTTTCACAGCCACTGAAATGAATATTTAATAAAATAATTAAAGACTTACCCTTTTTGATGTGATAAGAAACTAAGAAACAAAGTCCCATCACTAATAGTTCATCTTTGTGGGAATACTTATCATTATTTTGACACAAAGCCTGAATTATTATTGAAAGCAAATAGAGAAACAAGGTCTCAAAGCTCTTGGATTTTTCTTTTATTGCTGTCATTGTCACTGCATACTCTGTGGCAACGTAACAGTGGATAAATTAAGGCTCACAGAATCAGATAATCTCTAATGTTCCTTATGACAACATCTTTTACTTTATGAAGATATGTAAAGGATACATTTAATTTCCTGTAGTTCTTATACATAGACTTCAGATTCTTTGATGCCCTAGACTTGGAGGGGATTTAACTGGCTAAAAAACTAGATGCTTTGATTCTGTACTTCCTTTTCTAGTCCTTATCAGTCATTTACAGAAGCTTTTCCCCAAGGACTTGTCTTTACTTAGGGAGACATGCACACCCCAATGACGAAAAAAAAAAAAGAAGAAGAAAACCAAGAAAAAAAACCAAAACCTGATTCCAAACAGCAAAACAGGACTTATTACCTCTTACAGAATTCAGGGACAGGAAGTCTCTGAAACAATGCTTAAATAATACTGACCCTCAGCAACACATACACAACTGGCTGTATTTAAAGAGCTGCAGGAAATGAATCAGAATCTAACTAAAGCCAGGCATTTCCAAAGGCCAGAGAATGGAAAGTCTTTCCATAGTGGAAGTTATCACTATGAAGGTCGGGTAGCAGAGCACTCTGTAAACTGGCCTTCATCCTTTTACTTTAGGAACCACCTAAATTATTTTTAAGCCACCTAGAGATGCCACAAAATCCTTTGTAGAACGAATGGTCTAAATATATTACAGAAATGAAGCTGGGTCATCTTGGTGTGAGATGAAAGTTATGCAGATTTTACATAGCAAATGAAGAAGGAAGCAGCAGAAAATTAATGCCACTTAGAGCCAAGAAAATACTGTTTAAATAAGCAATCTAGATTCTGCATATGTACTTCATAAATGACACAGATGGACACTTAACCTCCAGTCTAGAGGTTTAGCCTTCAAAACACAGGACATAACTTTCATCGGAGCTTATCCTCCCTTTCCTAACTGGGCAGTAAAGATGCCAAAAAGATAATTCCATGTTTGTGATTTTTGTTCACAGCTCCTTAAAAACCTCTAAAGTTAGTGGAAGAAATAGCCAGTATTTGAGACAAGAAGGAGTCTTTTCTCTCTTTAATTTCAGAGGAAGTCACCTTAAATTCATGGTTGTTTGTATTACAAAAATAAACATGCCAGTACACATTTGGAACTCCATATGACTATTTTCTTCCCAACAAGACAGTATATTTAACAAAGTATAATACTTGACAGTCATTAGCAAGCAGAGAAGTCCATTTTTCTTTATCAGTAATATCCTTTCACCTCATTATAAAACAAGAGTTACCATACCAAAATTGAAGACTTGTCAACAGAGTGGGGGAAATAATTTTTAATTACTGTGTGGATAAAGCTTCAGGATCATGAGAAATGGGAAAGTGTGATAATTGAAAGAATTACAGGCAATTCTTGAATTAAATTTTGTATTTTTAGTTGTTAGTTTTCTGTATGGTTCTATATAAAGTACAATCAAAAAATGCATTGGTTAGTTGGTGCACCGGATAGATTCTTCTGGAGTATTACCATGTATGTTCCAACCCTAAAACAAGCCCTGTATTAAGTGCTCTTAGATTCTGGACTTCAGCAAAGATATAAGGATCAGCCAGCAGCAAAAGTGATTAAACAGAAAAGAGATACTCAATTTTGGTTAAAAGTCAAACTAATAATAATAATAATAATAAACTATTTCCTTTTAATACATAGTTTGAATATTGGAACTGTAGTCTCTGTGCTTACACAGGTCCTTAGGTGATCTGCTAAGATACACAATAGAATAAAATAAGTGTTAATATCAGGTGCAGTTATAGAAGAGGAAAAGCAGTTAATAGATAATTGATTTTAATTTTTTTTCTTTTGACAAAAGATTGTTTACTGAATGTCATTCTTCCTTTTGTCTTTTAGGGAAAAATGATTCAACATTCCTAGAGTACTTACTAATTGAAGAAATTAAAATTAGTAATTAACAATAGTGTACTTAAAGCAACAGAAGTATAAAATTGTCATTAATCAGTATCAACATCCACATTTTATTATGTTTCATTAGTACTTTATCTTAGCTCACTGTTCCTTCTTCAGAGAAGTCTAGAGCATAAACTAAATGGGCCACATTAATATGCAATTTCCACCTGAGACAGTGCAACTGCAGTATAGATAGCCATGGCTGGGTGCATTTTTACTAGTAGCTGCTGGGCATAATTTAATCCTTTTAAATAATTTTATAGATATAACCTTTTACTCAAGTGCCCACTCTGTTACATTAATTATTAGTAAGTGAAAATATAATTTAAACATAGGTCAATAATCTATGATACATTTTTTTAATATTTCTTTCTTAAGGAGCCCTATGTAATAACAATAACAAGATTTTTACAATATTTTTGTGTGTGGCTTAGCAATAACCATTACAATGTGAATGAAGAACAAATATTAAGTGGGATTTATGGAGAAAAATCAAATTGGTTCTCCAAGTCCTGAATTTTCATAGAAGCCTCAGACCTATGCATATAATGAGATGATACATTAAGTAAAAATGGTATATCAAAGTTCTCAAAACTTTAACAACAGACTATTTGAACATTTGAATTAACATGTTTCTAAAATTCAGATTTTGCAGTGATGAGATATCCCAGCTGCACATTGAATACAGAAACACAGTCTTCCTCCAGATAAAAAGCTCTTACTGTATTGAAGGCTGTGCCCACACTTCTGTAATCATTTTCACCTGCTTGCATTCAGGAGCCTGGACCTTTAAACTCAACAAAGCCAAGCAACTGGAGCCCTGTGGTGATTATTTTTAGGCTTTGTGCTGTTTGTTGCATTTTCCCTTTTATTAGTTGTAAGACACTTATAGCTTTTGACTTCTCTGTTTATTAGTTTTGTTTTCATTTCTTAGTTCAGGAGATATGACAGTCTTTCTTATGAGTTCAAAACATTTTACTTCATTTCTTAGAGCACAGAAGACTTGAGGAAAAGCAAAGAACTGTATTTTCAAACGTAGCCTGTAAGTTTGCATACTGAGTTAAGAAAATATCTAAACAGAGGCATCTTATACCTGCTTTTTTTCGTAGGTGTTTATCCAATTCAGCTTAAGGTTATTAGGAACATGTAGGTAGTTTATATATCTGAACAGAAATGCCATCTGAATGCCATATGAAAAATTAGAGAGACTTCAAGAAAACATTCTACCATTTTATTTTAAGAGGTTCCCATACTTTTACTAATTTGAAATCAGTATATATATTTCATCTAATTAGTATTTCATGTCAAAAACATGAGAGTGATCAGAACCCAGGTCTCTTCCAAGGGAAAAATACTCATCCATGAGAAGAGGGAATGAAATCTAGGTCTTCTACTTCCCAGCCTCCAGCCACCAAGATCTTAAAAATGAGGCATTACTGCCTTCTTTTCTGTGCATATATTAAGAGAATCAGATGTATAAAAGCAAGTCAGGCTAAGTCAAACTGTAAGAAAACTTATGGAATAAAATCCTTTTGGGACCTTAGTCAGAGAGAACCTTTGATTTCTACATCTGAGTCGGGCTTGCATGAATAAAATCATTATGATTCAAAACTACCTAAATATGCAGATGTGAAACTGGCATCCAGGTTCTGATTTTAGGATCCTAACAATAACTTCTATCACACTTTTCCATTAGCTGAGCAGGGCTTTGGAGGATCGTGACTTAGTCACTTACCTGTCAGTCCTGCTTGTGTCCTTGTTTCTTTGAGATTCTTAGGCTTAGAGCAGAAACAGTCAAAGGTTCTGCTAAAATGAGACATGCTCACTAAAGAGTCACTAAAAAATCTAGGAAAATACATTCTAAAGATTATTTAATGCAACTGCTCATTAGAAAACCTAAGTAGGAAATTTCAGCTATTTTGCAGATATAGAGAAGTTTACAGAAAGGATAATTAAAAGTCTTCTTTGGTAGGCATATTCCTTCGTGCTTGTTCTGGACATTATAAGAGGAAAATAGCTTCCCAGCTGCCAGGCCTGCTGTGCTTGTCTTTAGGTACAGAATAGTCTTTCTCTGCTGTTGGAGAAAATATACTGCTTGGAAATGTGGATATATGGATGGATGATGGGAGTTAAAAGAAGAGTCAATAAAAAATATGAAATCACTAATTCAGAATGTTTAGTGAAAGTAAATCCTCTGGCTGAAAATATGCTGCTTGAGTGTTTCAGAGCCAAAATTGAGATTCAGTAAGAAGCAGATAGGAGCCCAGAAGCTTTGCCTCTGGTAAGTACATGAACCAATTTGTCAATATGTGTATATTCCTTAATTTGTATTTGCATCTATTAAATGCATCTGTTGAAATAAATCATATTTCATCTTCCAATTATCTCTTTTATCCTTTTGTAACTAATTCTGTTTTCTCTTTAAGGTGAGATTTATAGCTGTGCAGGTGACTCAGTATCTTCATTCTTGGTGAGTCACCATTCCCATGTCTCATTCACTTGATTGTTTTCTTTCTATGATCACATTTGTAAGGTACTTTAAAAATCGTAACTACTCTTTACAACACTCCTTCAAAAGAGATAAAATTACAGAGAAAGAGATGGATTCATAATAATTGTTTCAAAGCCAAGAGGAGAACTCATGCACGTCTGGCTCCTGGACTCAAACAGCACCATCGGCTGAATGAAAATTTGACTTCAAAACAAATTACAAAATAAATAAATACCTGCTTCATGTCCATGAGAAGAACACAGTCATAGGATAGGATGCTGAAAGGTTTGCAATGATGGCAAGGTGCTAAGTAAAATGAGTCATCTTTTCAGCAATACAAGCACCATTCACTGTCCTACCTTTAGATAAGGGCTACAATGCTTCCTGATTTGAACAAATGTTTGCATAATTTAGTTGTGTGGCACAAAGGTGTTGGTGTCTCTTTACTTCTGTCAGGGAAGTTGCTCAAGTGCTGACCTGCTAGATAAATCCTTGCTGATAAGAGAGTGGAAGAGAAAACCCTTTTCTCTGATATGCTGATATGCTAAAAAAACAGTGTTGTTTGGGTGTCATTGTGTAATACCTATTTTGTTGAGTTTCAATCTTAAAACTGTGGTCAGGGAGGTAAATAATGTAGCTTCAAGCATGAATATGAGGAAATATTCTGAGTATTGTTCTAAAATACCTGGTAAAATTGCTCTGGTCTCCAATGATGACTTGTTAAAAGTAAATTTCATCTTAGGATCTTCTGAATTCTGAAGACAGCTTTGGGATGTATAAAGCAGGAAGTTGGGCTCTCATCTATATGGAACCAGTCTGGTCTGTATGTAGTACTAGATATTTGGGGGCAATACTATCATCTGTTGTGAATAAGAAGATGTATGCCTAATCAAAAGTGGGCAAAGGTAAAAGATTCCCAGATGTGCAGTCACAAGCTTGATTTAATCATGTGACTCTGGGCATTCCTTTTATAATCTCACCAGACTTGAAAAATAGTATCACTTGCACAGGCTTGAGATTTTTACCTGGCCATGAGGGATTTATATAATATGGTATGTTTTTTCAGTGTATTTTTGGGAGTTTACAAATGATACACATACCAATGTTATGTTCAAAACCTTTGCATCTATGTAAGCAGTGGTTCCTTAGGGAGAGATTACTGGTTGCTAGGCTTGAAAGATGAAATTCCTTTGTTTTCTGTAGAAGAAAACCTAAATCTCTAAGGACATGATCTCTATGCTATGGGAAATTAAAATTTGTGTTTACTCTGACTAGTCTGACTTACCTTCCACTGATGGAGTTCAGGAGATATCACCTTGCCACGTAACTGTTACCCTGAATCTCATGCTCTGTTTTAAAGACACCAGTTTAGTAAAAGAAGTATCTACCAAGTACTGCTCATAATTTTTCTATTTTAACTCCACCTCAAGGTTGAATGCCAGCCCATATTGATATGTGTATTAATATTCTAGAAAAAAAACAGATGTAGTCTGTGTAAAGGACAGCCTTCATTCATGACCTTTATTACCCTTGATAAAGGCCATCGAGGATATCCTTTATCAGATAATCCTTGAGATTTGCATATATAGCAAGTAAAAAAAGAAGTGCAGTATTTGACGCAAGATATTTGTGTGTATTTTTGGGCACTAGAAAAGAAATATAAGAAATTAGATATACAATATCTCTCCAAATTATCAAATGCATCCTAACCAATAAAATTTTAACTTTTTTACTATTGTTGTTTTATTAGAGTATTTTCTCAAACAGTTTAGTATTGTGAAAGGCTATTTGTTTAAAATTGTCACTGTTCACACAGATAGATACCATGTTTTTGCCTGTGGACTAAATAAGCATTCAGCAAACTTTTGGTAATACTTTTATTCCAAATGAAACAAATTTTAAAAATCTTTTCCCAGTATATTACCTAAACCTTCTTTGATTCTTGATTCTGCTTCATGGCATTTTGTCAAGTCTTGCCACTGGTCAGGACACTGAAGAGATCAGTGCGTGCCCCTCCGCTTCCCATCACAAGGAAGCTGTAACTGCAGTGAGGTCTCTCCACAGTCCCCCCTGTCCCTCCTTCTCCAGGCTGAACAGACCAAGTGACCTCAGCCGCTCCTCACAAGCTTATTAGGGCACGATAACAGAATTCATAAAGTTTTGCCTATGAAGCAATATTTCCCTCACATTCTACCTTGTGAATATTTAACTCCAGGGTAACTATATCTTGACTTCTCAGATCAGACTCTGCTTTACTGGGTTTATATAGTGACTCTTCATTAATGGTCTGCATGAAAAACTAGGGTGTGATGTTTTTTTAAAAAGAGAAATCATTATTGCTCTATAAGAGAATGGTCTGTAAACAGATTTGTCCTTTTGCACCTGTGCAATTTTTCAAATATGTTTTATTGACTCAGTTATGTAAACTTCTCTGTTGCTCTCCACTTTTGTAGATCAATCTTTGACTTATAATGACCTATTTATTTATCTACATAAAAGCATACAGAATAAATATTCCTAAACAACATAAGTTTTACTTATGTTACTATTTTATTGTAAATCTGTAAGCATTTTATATAGAAACTAAAATTCTTTATGGAGTTCAAGAAAATTCTTTAGGACTTTATCTTAAAAGAGATTTCCATTTTAGTAGTGCACTTCTATAAATAGTTATTTCTAATAAGGCAATATCTACTGCAATATTTACAACAGATTTACTGGCATAGCCAGCCTATCCGCAGTCATAGATATATGAATGTTTCTTCCAGGAGACTATGGTTTGTTAGCCAAGTATAAGCAGCTTTTAGAAGATTTTAGCTGCATATTGGTATTTAATATTCATCAAGTTACTAAAAATTTTAGTCAGCTTTTTTTTCCCCTTTTCATGCACTTTGAATAGCATTTTCATGATCAAAGTTTCACCACTGAGAAGTTAGGAGGACAATTTGGGTTTTTGTCTCTCAGTAAGGAAAACCCATGAAATATAATTATCTGGGTTTGCATAATAGTAGGTGCAGTTGCTTACATTAATATGAAAGGAATGTATCTTTTCATGCTCTTAAAAACAGTGAAAACAGATTTATCTAGTTCAAATATCTGAAAACTTCATATTAAATTAAAATCAGTGTTTTGAAGAAATACAAGACACATCCTTAGCTTTCCATTAATAAATATATTAATTACTGTTAAAAAGATTCAAAAGTTTCAGAAGTTTGGTAATACTCAAGCATCAACTAAATCATCTTGCAATTCCTTTCTAGCACACTTTTATACCAATTAAAGCCAAACATATCTGATGACCTGTATCCAAATGTTTATGTGATCTGTACATACAGTGGACATGTGGTTTTCTTACTATCACCTACATAATTGGTTTGATTTGTCCAAAAAGCAAGGGAGACACTTGCAATGATAAATAATTGGATTTATTTATTTGCAGTGGGCCATATAGCCCCTGAAGAGTTGTAAAGTCATTTGGTTGAAACTCTCACTCAAAACAGGGCCACATTAAATTAGGTAAACTATGGCATTGCCAAGTGAATCTGAATAACCTCCACAGTCTCTCTGGGCAGAGAAAATGTGGTGAGCCCAGGGAAGTGCCATCAAGATGGTCAGGGCCTAGAGAATTTGTTCTCTCAGGAGTGGGAGAGAGCTTTGTCTGTTGGTGGAGAAGGGCAGTCCAAGAAGCACTCTACAACCACTTGAAGGGAGTTACAAACACAATATCAGATACCTCTTAGTAGGGGCAGGTGGTGAAAGACTAGACAGCACCCTCAAGGAGATTCAATTTAGGAAATTGGTTGGTCATTAGGAAGCTGATGAAGAAAATTACTCAAAAAATATTGAAAATTTAATTGCATTAGTTTAATAGTACATTTTTAATTGTTTCAGGTTTTATTTATTCCTCTGGTCTTAACATTTTATGCTGTTTCTCTGCAATGAAATTAATTTCTGTTACTTTTTTTTTTTTTAATTCAAATTAACTTTGTGATGGAGAGCTTGAATCCTCAAAGCATAATGAATATATCTGAATGCATTTATAGATGATGAAAAATAATAAAAGTCATCTTCAAATTATCTTCAAATTTTAAATCCAGTTTCAATTAATATAAATCATGTTTCCTCCATAAAATATTTCTTTGAAAGTAGGTTAAGAATTATCCTGGAGATTGGAGTGAGTCAACACCATTTGCATTTGCAATACCATTTTTATGTAGTGACTCTTCAGGTTATTGCTATATGGAGAGTTATAGAACTCCCTGAGCAACACTGTTCCCATCTCTGGTGAATAGTAATTAACCTTCAGGTTATGAACTCATACAAAATATGCTAAGGTTATTATCCAAATAAAGTACCAAAGCACAATAAAGTTTCAAGGAGAAGGATCCAAGTTTTTTACTGTGGACAAAAAATATAATTTGTTCCTTTTTCAAAGCTTCTTCTGTATTGTAACCTGGTTTAGACTGCAGCAGTGTGTTTGTTTATATATAGTGTGTGAATTAATGTTTGAAAAAAGCAGGAATGTGAGGATAAGGTTTTTGCGGGTATTCTGTACTGGATTCACCTCTGTGCTGTTAAACTGATTAATTCTTTCACAAAGGAGAATGATAATAACTCCCTTTTTATGTATGCAGGGAAAAATGAATGCATCCATAGCACTTACATGTATGAGGTGGGACCAGAATGTGCACAGACACCTGTGAAGTTTTTTCCCTACAGTGTGACCTCTGACTTGTTAACCAGTGGTGCCATTCCAACTCTGCTTTCCTTCTGTGCTGTTCTGTCCTTGGTGTGCAATGCCAGCTCCACGGGCACTATGTGTCTGCAACAAATCATCACAAAACTGTGCAGCACAGAAGTTTTTGATTGTGACAAATGCCTTTAAACTTCTGCTTAAACTTCCTTGTGAAGTATGAACTTCTAACATTAAATATGTCCTGGTGATAAGAGAAGTTTATAGACTTACATTAGCAATGAAATTTGAAATCAATATGTTAACTAAATTTTTTGAGTCAACCTATCACCTGCTGGATACAGTAAAATGTGAAGTATGGTTGGTTTAAAAGATTTTTATCCAAATATATGAACATTGTGGGGTTTATTTATTTAATATTTTATCTTGGTCCTGATCTTTCATAGACACCTCATGGTGAAGTTCCAAGTATTCTGCAAGTCACTTTCAATATCCAGATCCTGGCTCCAAAAGGTTGCAATCAAAAGAGGAGGAAGACAAGGGAAGAGAGAAGAAGGGCAGCCACAGATGACAAAGTTATATGTGGGTCCTTCAGCAGAATCAGAACAGAAACAGGGAAAATTATGCCCTGTGTGGTAAATTTTTTTTCCTTTATGAAACAAAGGCGACATATGAACATACTGCTGAGGTCACCTTTGTTCTTTTCCTTCTCTCTCCTCTTCTTAGGTTTACATGTCCCTTTTTTGTCTTGTCCTCTATTTTTCAGCTCAGACATTTTTCACTTCATCTTGTCTTCTATTCATTTTCCCTGCTCCTTTGTACACTTCAAGTCTAATTTGTTTGCAGTCATCCAAAGACCAAGTGCTCTACTCAGACAATATCCAGAGACCCTAAGCTTTTGCAGACCTTGTCAGCCCAGAACTCAAAGAAATACAGGCATTTCAGCCCAGGTCAGCACTTGGAATAGTGAAATGATAGCAGGATGATTAGTCCAAGAGTAGAACTCTGTTAAAGCTGGCATTCTGGTTTGAGGGCTGGGCTATCAACACTGCATAAGGGTGCCCATGCATCTAATGTACCAGATGGCTTAAAGCAAATCACATGATTCTTGTTCATTTGCAGTGCAGTGTCATGAAGATAGATGCTTTGGAAGAATTCTGAATGGAATCAGATTTTTTTTAGGGAAATAGAGTTTAGGAAAACAAACATCACTTGTTCTGTATTTCCACATTTAGAAATCTATTTCTAAGAGTGAAATCCAGTCACTCTTATTGTGCTTAGTATATGTCCCAAGTAAGAAGAGCAATGTGATGACTGCTGTATTAAAGAAGCTTAGGTCATCAGAGGAACTCTGAAAGGCAGTGGAAGGACAGAGAAATTCTGATACTCTCTGAGAAGAGTGTCATGGAAAATCCCAGGTGGCACTTAGAAAGCAAGAGTCTATTTAGTTGTTCTTTGAGCTCTTATTACTGAATATTTCTGTAGCTTGCAAATAAACTTCCCTTCTTCACCTGTATCTGGGGGTTTTTGTGACAGCACAGATGATATAAAGGAGTAGGGAGGCCTTGCTGACAGCCTGTGAAGAGAATTAGTGCTCATCTTTTCAGAAGTCTTGCAACTTCTTTGGACTAATTGCAAACTCAGATAAGAAGTCAAGAGTTATTCATTCCTCGACATTTTATTTTCCTTCTCCATTCACCAGACTAGGGCTGCTGAAGTTTTATTTCAAACACAAAAAATTGGTAAAAGTCATAGGTTATGTTGGAAAGACTGAAGCCCAGGGAGAGAAGTGTCTGCGAGTCTCTGAAGGAACTCACTATTTAGGGTATTTCTTGTAGTAAAAAGTATTGAAAGAGAGGTCTGCCTGGATCCTTTGTTGTGTGGGCCATCTTTAGAATTTGGCAAAGAAGTTTAATTCAGACAGCAGTACATCATTGCAAATACTGTGATATATAAATATTTATTTAACATTTGCTAAATGTTATCATGTTTTGGTGGCATTTCTTAGGCTTAGTTAAAATCCTCACATAAAATCAAGAAGGTAGATTCCATTTGTATTTTTAATTTTGCTGGTGAGTGTCAAGGAGAAAAAACTCATCAGAAGGAAAATTAAGGCTTTCAGGCTGGTTTTATACCTTATAAACATGGGAGATTGGAGTCTGAAAAACAGCTACAAAATCACTATTAAGTACCTACTGGGAAAAGTTATATTTTGTCTCCTGTGGAACTATTCTGAAGGTTTTCTGTCCACACCGTCGGCTCTTAGAGTTCAGATTGAAAATGGTGTTGCTATTAATTGCGGGGGTTTAAGCTTTGTGCTTGTTTTGTATTGCCTTGTAATGAATATAATTGTAACCAGACCTTTCTCCTACTTATTTATAGTCTGTGAGGTGCAGTTGTTCTAAACATAACCTAAAGTTAGTGTTAGCCTAAAGATTTTTCTTCAGGCATGTTAAATCAAGAGAAGTATTACAGCCCTGTCATGAGGAAGGGTGTCTGCCTCTCCACAGTTAAAGCAAATAGACATTGTTGGTAGCAGAATGTGCATGTAAAGACAAACTTGTTTGTCATAGCCTAATCAGCACTTGTGGGTGACATTCCTGACAATATTGCTGCAGGTTAAGTAGTTTTAGTGCCACCTTTTCCTTGATATCTTCTGTGAGAAATTTTTGTTGATCTTTGGGAGTTCACCTGCTGCACATGACTTCAACATTTTACCAAATTTTTCTCTTCCTTTATCCTGTTTTTTTTTGAGTCAAACATTCAGACAACATGGTTTTACAAACATGCTACCAAATGCTTGGGGGTTTTTGCACAAAAATAATTATTTGTTCAGTGCAATCAGGATTTCCAAAAATAAAACACAGATAAAATATATGTACATAAAGGTTTAGGTAACTGACTTTTGGCTGTTAACTCTTTACATTATTTTGCACCAGATTTGACTCATTAAAATATTTCAGGAAAAAATCTCTGTCCAAAACCCCCCATATAATAAGCAGTCTTTTTTTCAAACACCCAGTGAGTGTTTGGCTTATTTCTTTTGTTCAGAGTTCAGCATTTCTTGTACTGCCAGACTGCCCATGTGTAGCATTCTTGGGGATGTTTTTAGTGAGTGGCAGCAGCATTTAGTTGCCATTACTGGCTGTTGAATGAGGCTAAACATGTAAAATTAAGAAATAAATTAGAAAAGTTGAGTGTCCTTTTTTCACCTTGTTTTCTCTTTTTGCTTCTACTACAGCTTTCCAAATTTTATGGCCTTTAAAATAAGATGTATGTGTTAATATCTGTTTACATGCTCCCACAAAGAGTCCAATAATCACTAGTTAACAGTGTATGTGAGTTCTTGACTATCCCAGTGTGAATGTGAATATTAGGCTATGCTAAAAATAGTGTAATGAATCAACTACAACTGCCTTTAACTGTTACCAGATAGAAAGAGTTAACTGAAGTAAGGACTACTGCAGGGCAGGTCAGTGACCATAGGTAGCTATCTTGAATGACTATGTAGTAAAAAACTATGAAGTATCAAAACAGTGTTTATATTTTTCATCTTTCCTTCTTTGTGGAGATGTATTCTTATGCTAAGACAGAAGAAGTTAAAATGAGATTGGGGAAAAAATAATTGTTTCAAATCTATCTGGAGTAATGACTTTAGTATTAGCTTACAGTCCAATAGGTTTCTTTCTTCAAATAAGTTTTACATTTTTTTGTTGGTTATTCATGCATCTCTGTTTTCACCAGTGTAAGGCATATAAACTTACCTGTTTACCCAGTGGCTCATCAATAGAATAATGACAGAGAGGAGGGGCTTGCAGTTGCAGAGATCCAGACAGGAATATCCATATGAGTTCTGAAATGTTCTGCCACTCCACCCAGTCTGGTGGAGGTATATTAACTATATTAACTACTATTATTAACTATGTTCTAGTTAATATACCTCTCTGTATGTCTGTGCCACTGCAGCTGAACACAAATTATCTGCAGGTTCTGAAGAATATACCTGAATTTCCTGCTCCCACATGAACTAGGCAGTCTAGCGGGAAGCACTGTCATTGTGGCAGCCTTCTCCAGCTGCCTGGGAGAAGATTTCTGTCAGTTAATTCCATGTTTCAAGACCTTGGAGCTGACTTTTGAGAAGGGCTCAGAAGCAGCATGAGCAGGCACAGCTAGGCTGAACATAGACCTTCACATTTTCCCGCTGTGAAATTACAACATTCAGCTTTATACATCAAAATAAATTAGGCCAATGAGAAGAAAGAAGAAATTAAAGCAATCATTGATAGTTATACTAATACTTTTGGGTTTCCTTCCTGTTAAGAGAATGACACTTCTTTTACAGCAAAATGGGGAGAGAGGATTTGCCCTTCAAGTCAACCAAAAGTCTATTGCTTTAATTCCTTATTACTGCCTTTTTTTGGCCTTCAGCATCAGTCACAGTGTTTACCAGTGAAAGTCCCAACCCATACACCAAATAACAATTCAAGAGCTACTTAATCTATGGAAAAGTAACTGAGACTGTCTTTGTATTTGACTGAAGCACTGTGGGGAACTAAGAACTGGACTGACAAATTAGACAAAAGATATTACTAATCCTATTCACTGTACACTGTTTAATATGTATGAAGAGGATTTATAACCAGTTTCTGAAGAGTTACTTTATCATTGGTTTCATTTGTAAAGAAAAAAAAGTAGAACTATTTTGCAGGAGACTTTTTCTCTGTTTTTTGCTTCCAGAGTTTGCTTGCCTATATCCTGTCTTCTGTTGACAAAGAATCACTTGATGGGAACTGGAGTAGTGTGTTGATCCTCTTGGTATCCTAGTAGGGCTCTTATAGCAACATTTATTATCATCCTTTTCAAATGTTATTCAACTGCCCAAACGCCAGCTTACTTACATGATCTCAAAATAAAAGAGGTTTTTATCTCAGGAAAGTTAAATAAGCACAGGCAAAACTAAAACAGATTTCTGCTGTACATGGTTTGGTCAAATAATGAGAAGCTGTAAGAACTTATATTTGCCAACTAAACATCCAAATACCAGGAAAAAAAAAAGAATATATTTTCAGATGCATAAACTTAAGAATGTGTTTGTAAAGAAGAAAAAGCAATCAGGAGATAAGACCTGCTGGATTTAGGTCATTCCTGGGCTTATCCTGTGGTCATTGGACTAGCAAAACAGCCATTGAAATAATTCAGAGCTGCTTAATAAATGAGTCAAAAATTTTGTTCTGATCCAAAGCCAATTGAAGACAACAGAGAGGTGGGGTTGTTTTTTGTTTTGTTTTGTTTTGTTTTTACTTTTATTTAAATGATTTTGTTCATGCTCTGCATTTTATAAATGCACATAAGAAAGGCATGTTTCTATGGATGAACCTAAGAGTCTTAAAAATCAAAGTCTTAGTGAAAATCAATGGGACCTAAGTTTCTGAATAATTTTGAACCTTTAGGATGAGCAACCTCACTACCCAATTCTACCTAAAATGCTTAGAACTGCTTTTATCATTACATATTCAAGCAAAATATAAATGTATTAAAGTCATTAATGGAAACACATTATTCATAAAATATGTTGGTTTTGTCCTTCCCCAAATCAATCACTAAACCAAAAATAATTTAGTTCCTAGGAAGCAACCCCTACTTGCTTTATTGCATGGAAATGGTGTTATATACACTGTTGCCAAAACTGTTCCACCATTCCGTGTACTTTACTGAGACATTTTTCTCAACACCAGCATAACATTAAATTTCAATACCAAATTTCCTTGGAGCTTCTCTATTTTGCTGAGGGAGCATCTATATTTGACAATATACAAGTGAAAAAATATAGTTTGTCTTGATGCTACTGTGAGTCAGCTCAAGAAATGAGAAGAATACTCTCCTTTTGTCTTGTGAATAGCTTAGGTAAGCACAGCATACCATCCTTTCATTATGGAAGACTGAGACATACTGTAAGTTTTTGTCCAACTGGGGTCTCTGTATACACACATCTTTCATTGTTGTGTTTCCAAGACACATGATAGCATTTGAAGTTTCTATTGTTTTCATGATAACATTTTCATTGCAAAGTTTTTTACAATTTTTTCTCTCTCCTTTCTGTTTTTTTTCTTTCATCTATTTCTTTTTAGATAGTCTATCTGAATGAAGTGAAAAATTAAACTATATAATACAGCCTTATTATAGGCAGAACTAAATGAAGATGATATGATGAGATAAATTGCTGAAGGTTAATAGCTTTTTAAAAATCAATCTTCCTTACAAAGGAAAAGGGTAAATGGCTTAGTGGATGAAGCCTTGGCCTCTCACCTTTCTGACCATAGTTCAAGTCTAAACTGTGAGGGTCCTGAGTTGCATGCTTTACTGGGCTGAGATCAGTCTCTAGTGGGCAGGAGTCTGCATTACAAGATTCATGCGTGTATTTTTCCATACAGGCAGCAGCAGCACAAGAAGCTGATGGAGACTGCTCTGTAATCTCCCCGAGCAGTGAGGCTGATGGACCAAAGTTAGTGTCACCCTGCACAAAGCACAGGGACATTCCAGCTGGCAATCCTCTGAGCTGTCTACATGTCATGCCCTGGCTATGGACTCAGAATTCCAGAGCATCTCACAGCGTTTTGTCAGCAATATATCTAATGGTCTCCACTTAACAAACAAAAATTAGGTGACTTTTTAAATAATTATTAGCAGATTACTAGAGAGCTTTAATAATCACAATTGATCATTTTTCATATCAAGTTCAGGCAAAGAAATAATTTATCTCAACTGTTATTCATAAGGAAGGCAAAAATTCCGAGAACAAAATAATTGAAGTGTCAATTAGGAAGTTTAAGTAAAAGTGGAGAAATTAAAAAAATCCCAACATTTCTAGCATAATTTATTAGCATGTTAATCAAGTTTTAATCAGATATTAGTCTGATAATTTATGTATTCCCATCAGTCATGTGCATGAAATGACTACTAAATAAGCTTCTTTCTGATTTAGTTTTAATAATATGTTTTAATAGAAAAGCACGCTGCATTCTGAGCAGCAAAATGAGCAATCCAGACTGTCTACTGAATAAACATACAAGGAACACACATAAAAAGAGCTTTCAGTTACAGAAGCTCTTGCAAGCGTGATTTTTGTAAGCAAAGATATGCTCCCTTGAGGCCCAACTAAAAGCAGAATTTCTTAATCTTATAGGAAATTTCATTTTCTAAGCCAAAACAATGTAGGAAATGCTTGTTATTTAAATGTGGAAGGAAAGTGTTTTGGTTCACCTGTTTGGCCCTTGCAGCAAGATATACAGAGTCTTGTGTGAAAGTATTCAGTTGTGGGTCTGTGTATTGTGGATGTTTTGAATAAGCTTAAAATCAGATTTATAAAAGTGTGTTCTTGCTACTAAAAACACTGGGCATGCTTGTAGGGATTAATAATTAATATACAAATATAATTTGAAAGTAATGTGTATGCTAAGACTTAGGACTTGATTGTATGTTAAAATGTGCACACATTCATGACACTCCCATACTCATCCCCGTGCTTTTTAATGATTATTTCTCACTGTTAATTCAAAACACCTGCAAGCCCCTTTGTTTTGATCAAAGCACTTTTCCTCCCTTGAGACTGATGGATGGCTTTGTAATTTGTGAGGTAATATGTTAAAGGTCAGGAGTTAATATGTCCTATGGAACTTGCTCTTCTTCTTGCCTTATTCTCCCAAATAGGCTTATTTTTCTGTGTATCTGGAATCCCTGTTCATATATACACTAAATGTATGTGTGCTCACACTTAGGCATGTGTTTATGTGTGTGCATCTCAGGTTGTACATATATATATATAAATGCACAGAGTAACCTTTAAGAAAATTTTATGTAATACTTCTCTTTGTAACAACCTATTGCTGTTTGTACCAAGCATTATTCTTCTTCTTTTTAAAAGTAAAATACCCACAAAACATGCATTTACTTTCAGCTATAGAAAATGCTAATAATGCTTTTAGAATGGTCTTTAAAAAGTCTAATTATATCATTTAAAAATGGAGAGACCAAAGGGCAAGCTAAATTCTCCTAACATAAATCAGACTTTTTTATTTCAATGACTTTAAAAACCTCAAATGCAGTAATTTTAATAGCAATGAAAGAATGAATAAGTCATAACTCCGCCTGATCACATAACTGTCTATAACTGTTATTAAATGCTCCAAAATAAGTGAACTCATTATGTTTCTGCACTGCTTTTAGCTAATCTAAGATTCTGCTCACTTAATCATGCAGAAAAGGCTTTAGCACAGTTTTAGACCCTCAGCAAGGTCACTTCAATGCCTTTTTTTTTTTTTTTCTGTTCTGCACTGATCATTTAAGAACAGCACTTTGACCCGAAACTGATGATCTCTCATATAAGCTTGAATGCTTAACCCCGAAAGGGCTGTGTTTCAGATGTACATTTGCACAGCCTATTGTCATATTTGCTGCAAACTGAGCCAGACTCTCCTTTCGGGAAAGGAGGAAATGCCAATCAGAATTTGTAGATGTTGTGTGCATGATGAAAGTACATTTTATGATACCTTCAGAGATTTGAAGTGAATTTTAAAACACATGCTCCTTCTATGGACTCTTTAATGAGTTTTAATTGTCTCTAAAATTATGGCAGCTGCATGGTGTTTCTTACTGTATGTTTCTCTCAGACAATATATAAATCTTATATATAGAACTTTCCCAGAAATATAATTCATTTAGGCATGATAACCCCTTTAGACAACTCTTGCCTACAGCGAAACTGTAAACACATCCAAAAGCTAAGGAATAAATGTTGTCCCTTCTTTTCTTCATGGTGCCTGTGCTACAAAGCAAAGTACATTTTAATGTCAGTGAAGGAGTCTTCAGAAATCACAAGCAGAGGTGAAGTCCTACACCACTGTAGCTAATGCAAAAAACTCTTATTGATTCAGTGGCAGCAGGCTTGGGCTTTGAATCACAAATGAAGGCTGTAATTCTCAAATGCTTGTAAACATGCTGAGCTTTACTCATCTGGTTTGTGCTGTTGATATCAGCAGGATGACTTCATCTGAGTAAAGTTGCAGAAAACTTAATCCCACAGGCATTTATTTCCTTATGTGCACTTACCTTTCTCTCCTCATTTGGGCACAGAGTCAGAAGGAGGAATAACGAAGCCATAGCACATATGCAGTGTTTATCAGGGCTATTATAAAGGAAATCATCATCCAGCAACATCATCTTCTCTACACATGGTGAACAAAGTTGTCCTTTATGGTTCTAAAAGATCTTTTCCAAAATACTCTCTTTTTCTTCTTTTTCTTTGTTTTATTTTAAAGGCAGAATGTGTTAAGCATAGATGAGAAAACATTCATGTATTTCCCCCATATATTTTCTGAATCTTAGCAATACAAAACCAATTTTTTATTACATTTAATTACTAGTGAGAATAAGAATATAAGAAAATAAATCACAAGGACAGCATTCAAATTACGCAGTGCAGCTTTTCCAGCTACCATGGAAAAGCTGTAGCAGTGCTTACATGCAAAGCACTGTGCCCTTCCAGTCACTGGTCCCCCACACTTTGCTGTGAAATGAAATTATCTTCTTTTCTACAGATACAAAACATACTCTGTGATTGTATAATTTATGGCCATCCAATGCTGCCTGGGGTTAGAGTCATAAAATCTAGACTGTAGGTCTAATATGGTTCTTCCTCAGAGACAGTGTTTGTGGGAAGAAGCCCTCCCTGCCTCCAGCCCAAAATGGGGAATGGGAGCATTATGCAAAGGCATTTACACATCATGGCACTGTATTTGTTCTTCAGACTGCTTGAAGAGCAAGGACATGTAAAATGGTATCATCACTCTCTCAGACTGGTGGATGGGTGCCTTTACAAAGGAAATGTGTTTTTCAGCTGGAAAGATACTTTTTCATGTAATGCCATAGATCTTATGGCTCTCACTGCTCCTCTGAGCCTTGCATTGGCCATGCCTGTTTGGGAGACACAAGTGGTTGTTTAGAGGTAGCCTGTGGTGTTAAACTATAAACTTCGCAAGCCACAGACTATTCAGTGTTTATATTGTGCCTAAATACAACTAGTCCCAGGCCTACAACTACTACTGCAATGCACTTGATGTAAAGGCAATCTAGTAATTCCCAATGTTACAATGTACTTTGGTATATAATAAATTAGTATTGTTGTATTTTATGGAAAGACCAGCATAAGAATTGCATTATAAATATTTTACAACAGAGCAGCAGGTTCAAAAAAGCAAAAAAACCCAAACAAAAACACAAAAATACCCCACCAAACCAAATAAATAATGAATAACCCTTCAACTGGTTGTAGAATAATAAAATAATATTATGTTTTAATATTGTTTGCTTTACGACAATTAATATTTAATTAAAATGTAAATTTTGGTTCATGCTATTTAGATAAATGCTTGAACCTTGAATTGGTGCTCCCTTTCTCATTTTAGATAAGAAAGTGTACAAACAAAGGTTTGAGGGAGACAATATGCTCAAGAAGAGGAAGGAATCTGCCCAGTTTCCATTGGAAAGGTGTTGTACTCAGAGACCCATTTTTCTGCTGCTTCTGTCATGTCCATTCAGGAACTTCAAAAAATGTGTTTGGTGAATTGTGTAACCAGGGGTTTGCAGGGCCCTTTGCTGTTGTTGTGCCCTGTCCCACATTCTGTCTGTGAAATAAGGCCACTGAAGCACTCAAACAAGTCAGATTCATACTGCCCCATTCTGCATATGATAAATTATAGTGACACCATGGTACAGCCACTGGGCAGTGCCTCAGAATCACTGCTGCAAGGAGAATCTCTTCTATTTTTTAAGCATCTGTACAGGGTAGTTTTTTACTGAGAAAACAAAATCCAGCTGCTTAGAAGCAAGAAAAGACAAATCTTGGACTGAATAAATAAAGGCTAAATATTACTGCTAGAATGGCAAATGAAGAGATTTTCTACAGGAAAGTACAAAGCAAAATCCCATTCTAAGCATTTCAGAATATATGCAGTATCTGCATCCAAATCAGAATTGCATAAATATTCACATTCTTAATTCAATATCTCTAAATCCCAAAATCTGATGAGTGTGTGTGTGCTTGTGTGTGTGTGTGTGTGTGTGATGTTAATGGGGGAGGAGGAATTCTACCACATTTCATTTCTGTATTTTGCCTCTTGAGTCCACCTGAGATTCAGGAAATGCTTTAGGGCCCGCCAATAAGCAATTCTGCTAGTAAAATTACCACATTCACATGGTAATGATTTATGAGGACATAGCATTATTTATGCATAATTGCATAAGTGCTGTGTATTAGCAATCATGTTCATAACCCCCAATGTTTAGCACATTTTTGCATGAATTATTATGCATGTGAAATACTGTGAAGATGTTTTAAAATATTATAAAGTATTTTCTCCTAATAAACATGTTTGCAAATATCCAGACTGGCCTGTGAATTAAAGCAGGGTGAGAGGCATGAATCTGTATTTATTAAAGTCAATGTGATTCCAAAAGGAATCACATCAAATTCTAAAACCTGGTTTTTGTCCCCTGAAGGATTGCCCAACTATGGAACTGAAACTGATTAAATGAAAATTATCATGAAATAAAAATATCCGTCCATGCAAAATTCTCATTCTAGTTAGCCACTTGTAACTTTTTTCCTGCTAATTTCATTCCTAGTGTTATGAATGCAGAGCACCAGACTTGAATAAACTGCTTATAGGGTTATAGAACAGAGGCTACTGGTACTTTCCGTTTTTGTTTTTTAGCAGTAATTTTTTTATTTACTATTTCTATCTAGATATTTTTCATGTTATACTGGAGCATAAAGAGTTATAGTTTGAAGGCTTTATTTGCCATAGTGAATCTTATTTAGGATGCAAGTCCGTGCAAATTTTAATTTTAGAAAACACACTTTTTTCACATTCACCAGAAACATAGAACTTGGAAAACCGTTTTTGTAAATATTTTGTGTGAATTGTAAGGAAATTGGTGTTGATTCGAGGTTTTTCTGTGGTAATCACTAAAACTAAATGGATTTCTTCAATGTGGTTCACACTTTGCTTCTCAATAACATCAAAACCATCTCAGGACCTCATGTATTCAGTGTAAACCTAGCAGGAAAATAAAGAAACTCTTCAGGGCTCCTGATAAACAGCTGAGTTAAATTATTTCATGTTTATAGGATTATATAACTTGGAGGTTCCTCATCAGGATGAGAAGTCTATAGGACCTGCTGATACACATCCCAGGTTCCTGAGGGAAGTGGCTGATATTTTTGCCAAGCCTCTGTCCATCATACCTGAAAAGTCATGGTGACAAGGCAAAGTTCCTGGTGACTAGAAAGAATAAGTAATTGCTTCCATTTTTAAAATGGAGAGAAAGGGAGATCTCAGGAACTGCACATGAATGAGTCTCATTTCAGTGCCTGGGAAGATTATGGAGTAGAATCCTAGAAGATATGCTAAGGCACATAAAAGAAGGAACATAATCCATGGCAGCCAGCACAGCTTTATTAAGGGCAAATTGTGCCTGACCAGCCTGGTGGCCTTCTGTGATGGAGTGACAGCAATGATCATCACAAGGGAAGACTGAAAGATGTCACTTATCTAAACTCCTGTAAGGCCTTGCAACCACATAACATTTTTATCTCTAGATTGGAAAGACATGGATTTGACAGATGGACTTTTCAGTGCAAAAAGAATTGTCCGGATGCAGGCAGAGAGTTGTGGTCAATGTCTCTGTGTCCAGGTGGAGGCCAGTGACAAGTGGGACCCCTTGGGGCTCTATCTTGGGACCACTACCCTTCAATATCTTTATCAGCAACACAGACAGTGAGATCAAGTGTACCCTTAGCAAATTTGCAGATGACACAAAGCTGAGAGGTGCAGTTGACACAACAGAAAATCAGATGCCATCCAGAGGGACCTGGACAAACTTGAGAAGTGGGCCCATGAAAACATCATTAAGTTCAACAAGTCTAAGTGCAAGATGCTGCACCTGGCTTAGGGAAATCCCAAATGTGAGTACAGACTGGGAGAAGTCAATGAGAGCAGCCATGCAGAGAAGGAGTGGGGGTTCTCATGGATGAAAAGCTGGACATGAGCCAACAGTGTGCACTCACTGTCCAGAAGAAAAACAGCATCCTGGACTGCGCCAAAAGATGAGCAGCCAGGAAAATCAGCCAGGTGATTTTCCCTCTCTGCCTTTGTAACAATCCACCTGGAGGGCTGCATCCAGCTTTGGGGTTCTCAACACAAAGGCATGGACCTATTGGAGTGAGTGCAGAGGAAGGCCATGAAGATTATCAGAGGGATGGAGCATTTCTTTTACAAGTACAGGCTGAGAGAGCTAGAGGGAAGGGAAGGGGAGGGGAGGGGAGGGGAGGGGAGGGGAGGGGAGGGGAGGGGAGGGGAAAAGCCAATGGAAGGGAGGTGGAAACTAGATGATCTTTAAGGTAGGTCCCTTCTTACCCAAGCCATTCTACAATTCTATGACACAATCTGCTCCCATATATAGAGACATACTATATAAAAATCACATAGTATATAGTATGTATGTATCTGAAAAATCAGTCAAATGACCAAGGAAGAAAGAAGAAATGTGCTTCCATAGCACCTTGGAGATTTCTAAGTGTATCTTCATTCTATCAGCTTCAGTTAAAGGGAGGAAAATTCTTAGAGGTATCTGGGGGGAAAAGCCATCAATCTTTGTACCTAGATTTAAAAAAATTAAAAATTAAAGAGTAGGCTGTATACTTAAAAAGCAAATAAAAATATGGGTTTTTCTAGACAGCAGTATTTTCATAACTTCTTATTAATTAAGCTAATTTTATCTTAATTACTGATAAATTTATCAACCTCCTACAAGTATTTCTTTCAAAATCTCATGTGTGTACTCTGGTAGTACATGAAAGGAGCATTGCAAATTACCTGTCAAATAATGTGAAGTATTTTTTCCAAAACCTGAAATGAAAAGAAATCTTAATTTTTACCTTTTCTAATGGTGTATTACTGTGCAGAGAGGAGAGAAGACCCATCTGGCCTTTCTTTAGTATGTCTCCTTTGGACAGTGATTGCTCTTATGCTGAGATTATCTCAGCTGGCCAGAGCACGGTGTTAACAATGCCAGTGCTGCAGCTGGAGCTGGACTCGATTATCCTTGTGGGTCCTTTCCAACTCAGAATATTCTGTGATTCAACATTCTTATCCAGACTGGTCCTTTCACCAGTCAAGAGTCTAAAAGGGATTTGGAAATCACTCCATAGAGTCTGTATGTTTCCTTCTAGGTACTACATCATCTCAAGATGCTGTAGTGCCTAGAAGGAAATTTGTACTGCTCAGATAGCATAAAATTCCTTGAGCTGGCTGGGCATCACTCCAAGGTCACTTTTTGGCTGATGTATATTCAGTCACAATTAAGTCTGAGCTCTTTTGTTACCTCTTAGCCTAAATGCTGCATAGCCAAGGAGACCTTCTGCCAGGCAAACCAGGAAGGAAAAGAACACATCTCAATAGTTCGAGCCAGTGTAATGCAAATTATCTTGTAGATTGTTTCAATCTGTAGTTTGGACTGGACAAATCTCAATGTGGCTTCAATTTTGGAGATATTTGAAGGTCATCTGAACATCATTAGTCCATTTTCAACTAATGGCTTTTCCTATTCTGAAAGGAAAAGAGGTATTTCTAGTGCTACTTCTGCATCTGTAAGAAAAAGGATGAATTAATTCTGTCCTTCAAGTAGCAAGTAGTCCTTATACAATGAATGTATGGATGGTACTTTTAGATCTGGAAAGTACAGGGAAAATATTTTGATAGCATACAGGTAGTATGGCACTCTTGTGCCCCCCACACTTTGAAAAAATAGAGGATGTGGAAGAAGCCACTTTTCTTCAAGCACATCTTGAACATTATCAAATATCATTGCACAACTGGCTGATCATAGTAGACATAAAGGAAAAAATGGATTATTAATGCAAGTCTCTAACCAATGATGATGTCAAATCCATAACTTTATAGAATTTGGGATGAACACTGGAGGAAAAACAAGCCTGGAGGGTTTTCTATGTTTAATTTCAAAGAAAACTGAATTTTCTAGCTTCCAGTCATTTTATTGAACTTCCATTTACATTTCTGTATTTTGGTAAAATAGAAGTTATTCAAGTACTTGCAACCACAAGAGTGTGAAGAGACCTAAGATCAATGTAGATTAAAGCTTATGTGAAATTTATGAAGACTCATTGACCCAAAGTGCAGGTCCTCAGTTTTGAGGCTTACTAAGGATCTTCACTGAAATGTCTTTTACATTGCAGATCATAGCAATTTTTCTTCACTATTATAAAGACCATTATTATTTTTTCAGGTATGTACTATTTTTGTCCACATCTTTAGTGTGTCAGAAAAAAAGGCAATACACAGTTTAGCCTGTCCATAGGTAGATGATAATCCATTGAACAAGCATGCTGCTAAGTCAGGTCATTTGCTGCTTTTTAGGGAGGAGTGGGAGTTTTCCTATCCCACACTACCATTAAACTAACCATAGACTCTAAACATATTGATAAAACACTTCATTCATCAGGAAAACACATTAGGCTGCTTGAAATATTACAGGTGAAGGTATTGCTAAAATCCTCAACATCTCATCACCAAATTCAGTCTCCAAATTCCTTGATGATTCAACAAACTGCCAGTGAAAAAAATTGTTTAGTGCCCTCTCTTCTGCCAATCCTTATTTGATTTCCCCATTTGTCCAAGAATGACCACTGAAAAAAGTTTTCATCAAGGAATTCTTCGACAATGTTACCAAGCTTTGAAATGAGCCCATTTGCATGATTCTGTCTCTGGTCTCTGAAAATTTATAATGAATTTATCTTATAGAAAACCTTAATTGATTTTCTGGGATGTGTTTATTTACTTCAGTTCTTGCAATATATTTGCTTATTTGGATGAATTTACCACAGTAGACAGAAGACACTATTTACTTCTCAAATTTGTCATTGATTATTTTTTCTTTTCATTAATAAGTGTGATTTCTAACTCAAAAAATGTTTCCACAGGCATAAAATATTTTCAAAGATCTATTTTATTTCACAGCAAATGCATTTACCTTTGGTGGCGTGGTCATAGTCCTACTAGACTTTAATTTAGATCATGTAGTGGAAAGTAGACTCAATCATATTCAAGGGGACAACAGACACCCCAAAATATTCCAGGTCAACCAGGATAGCAATGCACTGTATCCTGTAAATAATGGCCCCTCATGTTCAAGAAAGGTCAGAGTTGATGTCAGTACAAGTTAAAACATGGTAAAAAAAAAATACATTCTGCTACAACTAAATTGTGCTATATAAAAGTTAAAAAATCTTATTTTACTTGTTTTATATGCAGCTATTTTGTTAGCAAAAGTGACCAACTGAGCATCACACAGCCCATGCAGTGAACTAGATTCACAGAATGTTATTTTATGTGTGCCTAGCAGACAAAGGTGCTAATCTAAGGAGCAGTTTTCTCACATGTGCAATGTTTTTAAGGAAATAGGAGTATCAAAATATTTTGAGATGATTTTTCCTTCTTGCTTCCCTACTAGCAGATTTTTAGCAAAGCACTGTGTTTTTCAGATATACATGACAAAAAGCATGCATAAGGATTCTCTTTAACTGGTAGAAACTAGTTGCTTCTCTATCCATACATTTTAGCACATAAATCAGCTATTTTTAACAAGTGTTGAGAATGTAAAACTATCTCTTTTCTTCCTCTCCCTCCATTTCTGTCACAGGAGAAAGGCCAGTTTTCTTTTAACATCCAGTGCTTGTTAAATTCATTCATTCTGATAGGCTTGGCTAGTGTCCTTAGACATAATATCTTAATGTACATATGTTTTTAAGCAATGACTTGCCTATCTTAATAACATCACTAACTCAATTTGTTCTTATAAATATATGGAGACCAAATATTAATGTAATAGAAAGTGGAATTAAAAACAAGGTGCCCTGACTATGTTCAATTGTTGGCTTAAGGAAGTCCTGGTTTTGTCTGCTTTCTCCATTTCTCTCCCCTCCCAGCTCACCAGAATTGTCAGCTGTTTCAGAACAGTGTAAGTAGTCCCTTTGTGAAGTGCCATTGACCTTTTCTTGATTTTGAATCTTACCGGGAGTTAAGCAACTCGTGGATGCACATGTGCATCCGCTCATAAGATCAGTTTTCTCCAGCAAAATGCATTGTAATTTTATGCAGTGTTTAATCATTATTCTTATTTTGCAAGAATATCAATAAAATGTGTTGTAATGTTTAAATAAAATATATTCTCAACCAAATGATCATAGAAAGCATGTTTAAAAAGATGTCAGCTTACATTTATACAAGTGAGAGGAGCAATCCACACCAACTGGATGCAAACCACACAGATGGCTAGCAAGTTGGAGTATTTACAAACGCCTTGGATATTTTAACATTCTCACACTTTCTACCTGCCACAGTAAATTTGAACTAGATCTTCCAGCTGCTGTCAGATCCAAATGCAAGAGTGTCCTTCATTACAAGCACCCCTACCAGGAATCCTTGGCAGTATATGTCTATCTTCCCTGTGTATTCTCTCCCCTGTAGCTTGCAATTAGTTGATAGAGTATAAAAAAGAGGGACTGCAGAATGATAGAAGTGCAGATGTTTTGCCGTGCCTGGTGGAGTGTGAGGGTTTTTAGAGGCAAGTTGGATGTCAAAAATGGAGACAATCCGTCCCTTGCTTAAAAACATTCAGGAAACTGTGCATGTTCAGCTTCACGCATGTAATTATGTAATAGACTACGGTGATGAGTAACAGCTTGTATTTCGGTGTGGCAGAGGTGGTGTAATACAGTGTTTGAAAACATGGTTTTCTCAGTCCCATCCCAAATCACCACCTTCCCCTACACTGCTTTGCATTTCATGCAACCTTTCTGATTATACAGTGTTTTCTTCCTCCTTTAGGTACTCATTATAATAACTTAAAGAATAACACCTAAATTAGGCCTATCACTGTTTTTCTTAGTCATAGCATTCTGATGGTGTATATGAGTGCCTTAACAGCTGCAACTGTTTGGGTTCTGAGGAGCCTTATTTTCAACCAAAACAAGTTTGTTGACTTCACTACTTTTTTAAACAATTCCTCCAACAACTCCTTTACTTCTGACACATATCAACAGAACATTTTGCTGTTGGCAAACTATCATTTAATGAAACATCGAGAAACTTACTATAACATTCATCTAAATGAATCTCTCATGCCTAAATGGGTAATATTGAAACATAAATATTTTTGCATTTGGGAGGCTTTCCCTTGAGGAAACCATACATAAAATGGAAGCTCTATGAGTAATGAGTGACAGTTCCTTAAAAGTTAATATTTTCTTTAATCTATTTCCATAACAGGAGAAGAGAAGAAAATACAGTGCTAAGCATAAGGCATGCTTTTGGGATTAGAGAAACAATCTCTGCTAGTATGTATATCTCAGACCACAGGGAACAATATACACACCACAAACACATTTTTATTTCATTTAATCAAATATAGAGGTGTCTTAAATATTTTTTCCATGTTATTAAAAGGATTGAGGATTCCTTACATTTTCTTTTTTCTCTCTCTTTTTTTTTATAAAGAAAAGTAAAACTGCCCTTAATACTGGACTAGACTCTGTGATTGTCATGTAAGGTAATGAAACCATTAAATGCACAGTATTAAGAAGAGACAAGATGCAATTAGCCAAGAAATTACTCTGATCTCAGTGACATTTTCAAAAAATCATAATACAATATACATTGCAGGACATGATTGACAGTCTAATCCAGTTTTGATGGAACGTAGTCCACATACTGAAAGTAAAGCAGTACACGGCCAGATAAAGCTCACAGCTGTGAATCCCTGATATGTCCTTACAGTCTTGTCACCCAGGAAATTCCTCAGGTTTAAAAGATGATGAAAGTATCGACCATTAATGACAGGATCATCTCCTACCCTGAAATAAAATGTACTAATCCCTTTTGCTAGGTCTATGAATTCCTAATATAAATTATATAAACTGTAGTAATTCATCTCTGTTAGCACAGTTGTGTTTGGAAATTGTACAGCAGTCTTTGCCCTATTTGAAATGCCAGATGAAAGCAAGACATGTTCGTTTAAGCTGCAGCATAAAGTAATTTAACACAGGGGACAGAATAACTTCTGGATAATGAGCAGTATATATGTAAAAGAAGGAAGTTCTGAAGTTCTAAAGTGGCCTGATGGATTTATGCCTGATCTTAGAAAGAGGCCAAAATGTAAATATAGGAAGTATGGTTAAATGCAGGTGCTTTGTTAGACATCTGTAAGATGATTTAATGATTGAGTCATACAGAATACATCCTCTAACTTCAAAGAGACATACAATGGTCATTTATGTCTTACAAATAATTTGGATGGTAACCTATCCATCATGTTAAAATAAGTAATGTAGATTATACTGGATTATACTGCAAGGGGGGGAAATAAAAAATTAATCTGAAGTGACATTTTAAAACACATTTGAATTTCCATACTCCATTTTTGATAGTACATGGGCTGCATATGTCTATCAAGCTGGATTTGCAACCATGTGCTCATGTGCCATTGACACCTATAGCAGTGGCTAGACAAACAGGCATTGATGAAGTCAGATTCAAGGCATCTGCAAATAATACAAAGTACAAGGTTAGATCTTGGATACTTTTCACAGAAGTAATGACAGAAATTCAAGGTTATTAAAAGAAATACCTGGAATCCATGGATGTAAATAAAATTCTTCAATAACAGTGTTTACTAATTAAGAGTAAAGCCAGTAGAGAGAGGATATTGCTAATGAATAATATTTTTAAAAACCCGTATTTGTTCTAGAGGTAATTTTCCAAAAGGATTCTGTGTTTTGTAGCCTTTTAACATTGTGCCTCTGACAAAAGTCTACAGTAGGAATCACTGCACATGCAGACAAATCAGAGTACAGTGTTATTAAGGGCCCTGAGAACACTTTAGGAAGCAGAACATGAGAGAGTAAATTCTTTCATGTCTGGCTAACATTGCTTTTGCCAGTTATGTTCAGAATCATTGCAGTGAGATCAAAAGCTAACACTACACTTAAGTTTCCACAACTTGTGGGATTAAAGATATCCCACAGGTATGATGGACTACAACTGATTCAAACTCTTCGAATTTCAACAGGTTTCAGCGTAGCTTGAAATATGAACCAAACCAAAACTGATTGCATGCCACTCTCAAATCACCTCAGAGGACCCAAAAACCCTCCAAAAAGCAGCAGAAATCTATTCATCATTTGAAATGTTCAAATAAAAATTAAATAGATAATGTCAGACCAAAAACCAGAACTCAACTTTGAACATCTACCCAAGCTTACATGCAAAAAGATGACTAATGGATTATGCCACTTGTGAATCAGACTTAGAGAAATACTGCATTTCCATCCTGAGGATTTGATTTATTCAAGCTGGGTAATACTAGAGATGAATACAACTGGGATTGTAAGTAGCTTATATTAATTCAAGGGTTTGTTTGGGGTTTTGATAAAGTTTACTAAAAATTGCAATTTAATGCTAAATTCTGTTTAAAAGATATTTGAATCCCAAATAGCTTCTGCATAATTTTCATTTGTCTATGTTCTATTTCTTCAATAGACATATTTTCTTATTATCTTATCTATCAAGATCTTGAACATTTGGAAATACTATTGACATAAAGCAGAATTAGAAAGCACAAAATATAGCATTAAATGAAAATATTTTATTGCAATAGTGTACATACAAGAATACACTTTAGATTACTATCATAACTAATATATTGCCATGCTGATAAGAAAATGGCAGAAAAAGAATGCTTCATACATTAGCAGCTTGAAACTAGGAATGTGATGATTATCTTTGATTTCACTAAATTTGGTAGTAATCAAGGGCCATCAGCAGCTCCTAGGAGGATCTCTGCACACCACAGCATCTGATCCTAGCCCAGAAACACTGCAAGTTAGCAAAATGTATTATAAAGCAGTGCTGCTCATACTGCTTACAATATCTTCCATAAGTCTACCATGAATTACTTCTTAAAACTCAGCAAGGCTTCCTCAGGGAAGATTTTTCTGTTTCTGTTCTGAGTCAGATACTGTGCAATCTTTACTCACTGTTATAAATTAGCTGTGAATGTGTCTTGCCTACACAGCTTCATGTCAGTAGGTTCTGTCTTACCCCTTTTTTTAAAAATGAACAAAAATTGAAGTATATTTCATTCCAAATCAAGGAAAAATGAAAGAACACCTGTATTTCAAGGACTACTTTTTTCTTGTAATACGGGTTTTCCCAAGCAGAAAGGCAGAGAAATGAAAAAGAATGTCTTGTGGGTTTGTATAGTATGTGCTTTTATGTTCAACAACAGTACAATTGTATTCTTTGTTTTTAAGTATAACTGTCTTTATTTGAGGTAAATGAAGATTATCGGCCCAAAATGTTTCAAATTGGTTTTGATTACCTATGCTATAATCTTTAGATGAACAGATATTCAGAGTTGCCTTTTTCTTTTCCCATGTGCACAATGTGATCATGGCTTTCTATTTTTATTATTACTTAGGGAATATAATAAAAGAGGATAACTTTGATTTTAACTGTTTTAAAAGTAAGCAAATATGTTAAGCTTTTTAAAAATAACAAATACATTGACATTTTTGGATGTTTTCCTAGGTTTCAGTACTTTGCCATTTATATTCAATTTTTAGGCAATCAGCTTCAATTCTGGCATAGCAATTTATTAGAGAATCCAGATTCCTTTGAGTAAAATCAAAACTGATGATGCCAGCAGACTCAACATGAGACTATAATGCAGTTAGTTTGCTGTATGAGGATTTAAAGGGAGAGAAGAAGAAGATGCTGTGAAAAAACTGAATATTTTAGTGTGTGATGTTCAAATCATGCAAACTTTGTTTTTCATATTCATCTTGGTAATCTTAGATTTTTAATACATATAATACTATACGTTGAGATAAATCCTAAAGTTCTTTTAAATATAATTGTACACACTGCAAGTTAAATGATTTAATGTCATTTTGCTCGTGTAATTCCAGCATCAGCTACACTAGGTATCCTTTTTATATTTGTCTGCTTTTGTTAGTCTTGTATGATCTGTTCTTATTTCTGCAGCAAAATCACAACAGCTAAAGCCACTATTTGTAAGTAGTTTTTATAAGGCCTAAATTTGTGATATTAATAGCCTGATAATAAAGAAAACCTTAGGTGTTGCTACCATCAGTGATAAAGTAAACTAATTTGCTCTAAGGCTAAAAAAAGGATCATGAGAAATGCTGTTTATACTTATTCCAGGAGGTAATTCCTGTGTTTCCATTTGGCCCAAACTCCTAACTCCAAATGCTATTATTTTTCTTAAAAACATCAAAAAATTATGTATTTACTGTGTTCTGAACCATCAGTGATGTTACATATACTACTACAGACTTGTTGATATGATATTTAAGGTGGGAAAAGACAGGTGATGGTCTCTAGCCAAACATAGATAATAATTATTCACAGGGTATAGTGCCTGACATTTTCAAAGCTCTGTATAGTCATATGAAAAGCATTAGAAAAATATGAAAGGAATAAATCACTCTCAGTCTAAAAGGATTCTGTGTGCTTCTACAGTTAAAAGAGCATAGTGGAACACCTGAATACTGTGTTTGGAGGACACGTGTGTGTGGGGAAACCTTGTCCACGTAAAGACAACACTAAATATTTTTCAAGATCTGAAATCACTTTTTTGGAGCATCTGTTATGGCTAATTAATTACTCTAATTTGCTTTAAGTTGTGTACTTGAAGATGAATAGTGCACGATAACAAGGCTAGGCTTTGTGAGGAAGACCTTTGGTAGTCTATACAGTGTGCTGCCTCATTACAGAGCTAGTTATCTGTGGGAAGTCTGACATTGAAAGGTACTACACATCCCATAACACCCTCCCTTAACTGTGATGATTGTAGTTTCTTCCTAAAAGTGATGATTAGGAGAGAGAAAAACAAAACTGAAAGCTGTATGAATATTTCATGTAAATGTAAGCAGGCACTTACTGGACGCAGACCTTGATTGATGCCAGAGTGCCTCTAAATGCCTCGACATTGAAGGCTTTAGACTTCCCTTTCCACAATGACTGCTTCAAAAGCTACAGCTAATAGAGGCGTATAGCTGTTTTTACTGAAGAGCTCTTTATTATTGGCTGATATTAAACAAGAAAACAAGCCTTAAGTTTGACCAAGTGAATATAGCTACAAGAGTTAGTGGGTATCGAAATGACAGAAGATAGTTAAGGTTTCTTCTCCCAGTCTTCCTGTTATGTAGCTCAATTTCTTGCATAAATTTAAATTCCTTCCTATGAAGAAGTGAATCAGCAATATATGAGAACTCAGCCATAAATTGTTTTAGAGTATCTCTGTTCAACAAAGCACCAAATGGAAATGTCAAAACAATTTCTTACAAGGAGGGAAGTGTTTTTCAAACTTATTGAAATTAATCTAATTATTCAGATTTAAAAACTTAGAATTTAAAAATTTTTCCCAACAAAGATTTTGAAATGCTTTTGAAACATTGATCATAGAGAAAAATATCTATTCTTTCAAGGATTGGATTATCTTTTGCTTTCATAGGGACACAAATATTTCTGTGCATGTGCTATATAAGATCCCAATTCTGTCATAGTCTTGAAAAGAGAGTGGCCTTTTAAAGTGGAATAGTAATGTGTGCAAATAGTTTAGAAGCTGAAATCAGTGTTGTAAAGGAATAGTCTTTCAAAATCAGTCAAATGAAGGAGCCATATTTTGAAAGTTGACAGTGAGATATTTCATGGTGAGTATGATCATAATATGTGCCTACAATGTTTTATTAATGGACAAATCACCCTTGGAAAAAAGCTTTGTGTCTACCATACAACTTCATCAAGATTATGAACTACACTCTGCAAATACTTCAATTTTTAAGCCTGATTCATAAAACTCCTTATTTCCAGCTCCGATGCATCGAGGCAGAAATTTTAATCGCTATGTTAGTAAAAGAAATTGAATGATTCCTTACTGGGAAATATCCATCCTTCTGTTTTACACATTAAAAGGCACTTCTGTTTATACCTCCCATTCCCAGTCTAGTACACTATCAACAGGAGGACTTGGGATCACATTTTCATTCCCTACACAGGTTCCCTCAGGTGCATAAAGGAATTAATTGGCTCTTCCCAAGCATCCAATCCAGGGTGTGTTCTTAAAGCTCTGTTCTTCCAGTCAGTTTGTTCTTCAGATGGCTTGAGAAAAGAAACAGCTAAGCTGGTTTTGTCCAGTGTTATCACAAAACTTGAGTAAGTTTTCCATAGAGTTTTTTCACCTAATTGGTAACTATACCAGAAAAAGGAAAAAAGTGGTTTTTTATTCTTTTTTTCCTTTTTTTTTCTTTTTTTTAATCGTTACAGCACATCATCTCCTTTGTGCTAGATTTGGGCACTTTCATTTAAGTTGTGTTTTGACATGAGATGTCTAGTAGCTAAAAATAAAATAGAATTAAAATTTTATTTTAAATTCTTTTTTTTCTTATGTTACACTGTAAAAAAATAAAAATTAAATAGTTAGGGTTTCTTCTAAACAAATGTGCTGGACCTTGGCTGTTTATAGGATATTGAATTACGTGGTTGCAGAGATTTTTGCTGCCTTCATCATATTGATCACATCTAGTTATGATTTCTTCTGAAATAAAGGATCTGCATTCATTTCTGTTGAAGTAAGCAGGACTTTTATGTATTAGTCTAGCAGCAACTGACTTAGTTATACTGTCTATATATTTTCCAAATTCTCACATATTTGCCTTTTTCTTTAGGAGTTTCTGTATTACCTAAAGCAGAATGTGAAGTGAAGGTATCTCTAAGGTAAAATTGTAGGAGATGCCACATGCCAGTCACTGCAATATGATTTATATTTTACAATAATACTTTTAAATTGCTGATAGTTGTGTACCAGTTAACAAGGTTCTGAGCACTTTCCATCTGTGAGTAGTCTTTATGTACCTGCTCATGCCTACATCTGATTTTGTGTGTTACTGAGCTGACCATATATTTTAAGAACACTAAAGCCCATATGCACCCTTACGCCCATATAAAAATGTCATTCAACATTGATTTTAAGCTTGTGCAGGTGGATCATGACCAGAGTGAACTAATAGAGCAAAAGTGAGCCTTGTTTCTAAGCAGGTGTAGTGTGCCAGTATTTTTTATGCTCTGGTGAGATAGGGGAGACAAGACCAGGACTACAAAGCTGCATGGAAGGACTTGAAAAATGACAAGTTAATGAATATTGGATCACTTTGTTATTAAAAATAGATGCAGATTTAATCTTAACATTTCATAATCAGTCATGCATCTGACTTTAATAACTGTAAACTTGTACTCACATCTTTGTGCACTAAAACTAAGGCTCTAATTACCTACAGATGCAGCCTGGTCCTGTGTGTTTTGAGTAAATGAGTGAAGTTATTCCTGCTGCCTGCTGGAACGACAGGTAGATGGTTATTCAGGCAAGAGTAGTAGAATTTTGATGCCACTGTTAGATATTTATGAAAAGAGATGCATTGAATTTTATCTCAGTAGATCAATTTTCAGGACAGAGTTCTTAACAGTGTATTCATAGGCTGGGTACAAAACCAATTTTATCTGCTTCACTGGTGTGTGAACTGTATAAGGAAAGACATCTCTTTACTCTCTGATAGCTTATCTTCCCTGGTGACCATTTATGCGTGCTCTTGTAAATATACATATTTTACAGAAAAAGCTCTTTAAACTATCCTTTGAGATGACCTTGAAATAGAAGCATTTGAATCTTCCAGGAAATTAACAGCAAAGTCTCTTTTGATAATGACTGGTAGGGTGGGAAATGCCACTCAAAGCAGAAGTAATAATCAGTGCTGCAAGCTATTTAATATTACAGGTCTATGACAGAATATGATTTTTACAAGGAAGCACACAAAAAGAAAAATATACCTACTCTTCCATCCCTGAAAAGTTTCTTAGGAATTGATTGATTTTTCGAAAATAATTGTCTGGCAAAGTGGGGCTGCTGTTTAAAAATATTTAAAATAAACAACAGGAAAAATAACCAGTGGGTTTTTTTGTCCTGCTAGGCATATAAACACTAACTATACTTAGTTCTATGAATAGAGAAAATAATGACACTTTTCTGTGTGATACACTGAAAGCATGAAAATATTTATCATGGCAACATAAAGAATTTCTTATATCTTAGTGTGTAGTTCATTATCATTATTTCATTCCCTTTTTTTTCCACTTTGTTTTCTCACTTTTCCACCAAACAAAGCTTCTTACAGATTAATCCCTTCAATTAAAATTATAGGTTCATACATTGTAAATATGTATGTGGAGTGAACATTGATATCACCTCACTTATATCCACTGCCCTTACTTATAAATAAATCCATATATTCTCTTTTTATCTTTACATAAACAGAATTATAACTCCATGCCCAAATTCCCTCACACAGATGCACACTATAAAAATACTCTTCTCTATAAATGTCTTCAGGCATACGCACTTTTGTCCCTAACAAATGTATGCTTTGCATGTGCACGTGCACATTTCACAAAGCACACTTTCCTGTGTTCCTCGCCAGCCCACATCAAATGCCTCTAGCTGCTTTTTCTCATGCTGTCTCTTCAAAGATGCCTATATAAAAATTCTCTCATTTCTCTATGCCTATAGCTTGTACTATTCATAGAAATATTCACTTTCTGTCCACAAGCACACACAATCCTTACAGCATTCATTATGTACATGTACATCTTTTGTAGTAGCAGCTTGATTAACCATGGACTCATTAAAATTTTATAGGTAGAACTTTGAAACACACCTCTACAATACAAGGTATTCCCTTTTAACTTCACTAACACTGCCAAAATAACTCATAAACAGTTTAGCAAATGCACTGGAAAGAAACCAAAAGATAATTGACACAACAATAATTCGCTTATTTCTGTTTTGAATTTTTGAATTGACACCATTAGTGTGGATTTTACTCATTATTAACATTTTTGAAAATATGAGAAATCAAAGACAGGTTGAGCAGTGACTTTGGGACAGGCACCTAGAGAGGAACATAGAAATACTGCTTGAAGTTGTGGGAGAGACAAAACTTTGACTGGAACTTGAACTTGCAAAAGATGCCAGGAATAACAAAGAAGGCATTAGTACGTGAGCAGCAAGCCAAAGTACAAGCTGTGGGTCCACGGCTGAACAAGTTAGTATAAGCTGACAGGTCAATTAAATATGATACAGAAAAAGCTGAAATACTAAATGCTTTCTGTGCTTTGGTGTTCAAGGGTAAAGTTAGCCCCCAAGTCTCAGTGCCAAGAAGCAACAACAAAGCAAACAGTGAACTAATGAGTGAAGAAGAAAGTTAAGAGCTAACTGCAGCTTTTGAACATTATGAAAGTTTCTGCGACCTGATGGGCTGGGTCTGAGGGTGCTCAGAAAGTTGGCGAGAAGCACAGCAAAGTCTCTGTGTTTCACCTAGGAAAGGTCACGAAGAACAGGTCAAGTTCGCAATGACTGGAAAAGCACAAATATATACCCACCTCCCAAAAAGGAGATCTGGGAAACAACAGAGGAATCAGCTGTAGGTCAGCCCCAGGACACATTATGCAGCAGGCCCTCATAGAAGCTGTTGCTATAAACTTGAAAAAGACAATTGGGAAGACACAACGTGGCCTGGTCAGTGGCAAATGGTTGACCAACTGATTGCCCTCAGTGATGAAGGAACTTGCTCAGTGGATGAGGGCACAGCAGAGATCGGTGTCTGACTTCATTTCAACAATGCAGTTGACGAACCTTCCATAATTAATTTCAAAAACTACACTATGAAATGGATCCTAGTCTATAAAGACTATCACACAAAAGAGACTGGTAGTAACCATTTAGGAAAGGAGGTAAAATCCATGAATTTGTCTCAGATATGCCATCACTGATATATTACATCTACCTAAACAATTTGTTAAACTTTTTGAAATGTTATGGGTTTTATTCTTATTCTTAATAAAAAGCTGTGGATTTTTCATGTTACTCATGAATATAGATGCTAAAAAATGTACTAGTCAGAAAGAAAATATTGGGGGAAGAGCACCAGGTATTTTTATTTGTTTTTATCAAAATAGTTAGCTAATAATCACTAACATTTTTCTTTTTAGTGAAAAACGCTGATTTATCTAAGGTAGAGCTGCTAGGAATCCATCAAAATTAATTATTATTTCATTGGGAAGGCTTCTTTAGATGGGGATAAGACACAACTATTAATAATAACAAATAAACCAGTTATTTGAGGAGTAAGGAACTTATATACAAGTTCTTGTGCCAAATCAGTCAGAACAAGGACTTTTACTTCTATGCATGCACCAAATACATTTACAATTGTTTAACTCAGAAATAATAAGATTTTATTTCATCTGTGTTTGTAACTGCAATAACTCCACATGAAAGGTAGTGGTAGCTCCTTCTCAAATGGTAGGCAAAAAGCAACCCTACTGAAAAAAAGGCACCAAGAGAAAGTGAGTTTAGGCTGTGGTGTCTGTTCTACTCTAACACGTGTTAGATTACAAATACCCCTTTCTACTGATCCCTGATGATACTGATAGTTGTACACTGGGTTCTATAAGCTTTCAGTAATGTTTTGATGCTGACATTAGACTAAGCTTACATTGTATAAAGAAGTTTAAAATTTCAGTCAGCTCAACTTAAAACACTCCAGAGATAATCATTGGAGCTACATCCATACAAAAGTAAAGTATATCTAGATGTAGCCAGAGTGTAAGAGATATTTTGTTCTGAAATATTTCATATTTATATTAATTATGAAAGCCCATATTTTTAAAGTCTGAATCCTTTGTGACATTCAGAAAATTATTAACTTTGCATAACTACAAGCAATGAACATCACTTTAAAATGTAAAAAAAAACCCTGCTTTTTGACATCTCTATTTTGAGATGGCATCAACAAATATGCAGGTAGAGAGGCAGAACAGGTTTTCTTCATTAACAGTTGCATGGATTATCATAGACTAACTGTCATTGCTATGTTATTTGGAAATTTGTTTTTAATCCAGCAGCACCATATTGCTAATGATTGAAACATCTACCAGCGGAATCTTTTCTAACAGCAGAGAAATGCCATGAAATTGATTTTAATTAGGCTTTGGAAAAAGGAATTATGTAGAATTCAAAATCCATTGTTCAAGTCATATGCCAGCCAAGCTGTGTAAGAGATTTATACAGCTAACTGGACATTAGGGACCCATGTTTGTGTTCAGAAATGTACTAACCATTTAATAGAAAAATGTAAGGGATATGTTCACTTACAGCATGTCTATCTAGGTAGTAATTTAATTATGATTATAATTGTAACCAAGAAACAGACAAAAGCAGAGGCCAAATTCTGTTCTCCAGAGCAAAGTTCAAAAGGACTATAGGGATTTTTTTTGGAGATGAAGAACATTTATCTGGATCATATGTTAAATATGCCTGCATCACTGCTTTTGAGCATTCTATTAAAATATGTTTGGGATATTCTTGAAATCAGATCCATTCTTGCTGAAAAATAAAAGTCAGAAAGCAAGTTGTTATCCGATATATCATGCCAGATCCAGAAACCAAAGCCAGATGCTTGCTATATTTTAATTTTTTAGTAGCCTATGAGGAAAACAAGCAAATCTCCATATAAATGCTTTTCTCTGGCTAAATGACATGTATTTTTAGGTACTAAAATACTGACATCAAAAGCTGAATAGGCATTGACTTTCTTTGCTGATCTACAGGTATATGAATGACTGACCAAAAGGAGTACAACAATAAGAATTCTGACACACACCACCAAGCTTAAAGAATTTTAAGTTTCCAAGAGAAGATTTAAAAAAGCTTCTTTTAAAAATACAAGACAGTGCAACTGTTTAAATGAAGAAAATGTTCTGAATTACAATAGGAGAGCCAACTTAGTAAGATCTTCCTCATTGAAATGTCATTGTTATTTAGAAGAATACTGAAACACTTATTAAATTTACAGCATTTATGTTTAAACAATTATTTCCACTTCTGATGGTTCAGGAACTCGGATCCCAGTATTTTTTCTGCATATTTTGCTACAGGGTCTTACTGGAACTACGTGGAAGATTTGCTTTGGATAACCAAAGCTGTCTGTCTGATTTCAAGATTTATCATGTTTATTAACCATAGTACATGATAAACAAATGTCAAAGTCAATTATGTAGGAATTCTGTCTTGTGATCTGGTGAAAAAAAATTTAGACTGTTTCAAAAAAAACGAATGGGAAAAAAAGACAAGGACAGAAGGCAAGTAAAAAATAGAAAGCCCAGATAGAGGTTAAAATCATCACCCGGTATAGTGAAGATTCAAGTATTTAAAGATGGTAATTCCTTCTGATCTGGAAAGTAAATTACATACTGGGACTATTAAAAGCAGTTTTAAAAGTCAAGTTTTGAACATACCCAAGGATGGGATTTGCTGAACCTCTCTGTACAACCTGTTTCAGAAGTGCTTCAATTCTCTTTCTGACCATAATATCCAATCTGAATTTGTCTTGCTGCTCCTCCAAGTTGCTGTGATTCATGTTTGTATGCATACGTCTCTCCTCTGAGAAGAGTTTTTTTTCCTTTTCCCCATAACTCCCATAAGGTACAAAAGACTGCAAAGAGAAGCCTCTGAGGCTTGTCAAACTCTCAACTGCAAGCTGAACAAAGTTGCCTCAGCTTCTACATATATCTGTGTAAGTCATACATATGTCTGTGCATATCTCATGCTCCAGTCTCATACCTGTCTTGGTGGCATTCTGCTGGGCTCTCCCCAGTTTCTCACCCTCAAGGGAGCAGAACAGGACACTGCACTCCAGGTTCAGCCCCATGGATTCCAGGCAAAAGTGAATTACCATTTCTCTTTGTCCCACCGACTATATTCTTACCAACAAAACCCTATCAGTGGTCAGCAGTATGGCCTCAAGAGTGTGTGTTTGTTTCATGATCAGGTTGTTGTCCATCACAGCCCACAGACTACTACTGCTTGCTAGTTAGTCTGCAACATATACTGTTGGATGGGATTATTGCATTTTAGGAAGGATTTTGTATTCTTCCTCTTGATACAACTGGAAAAGTTTTCAGTAAGGACACCCTTAACATGCCCATTTTTTTCTTGAAAGTGTCCTATAATATCCTTGGATTAAGATAGCATTGTGGAGTCATTTGGTCTTAGCACCTAAAAAAATTCAGAGTAAGTATATCTCTGCTCTTTCTACAAACTTTGACACAAATGATCTTTTTATCATTTTGATATTTTATTCAGTAAAACTTTGGGAGGGATGTAACAGAATATCCAATTTTAGAATAACTGATTTTTTTTTTTTTTTAATTGCTAAGGCTGCCTTCTTACAAAAGCATTTAATCCAATATTACAACCAAGGATACCCCTTTTAAATATAACACAGACAGGCAGCTGCTGTCTTAAAATGCAAGTTTTAAAACCATCTGCTATCAGTGACATCTGCCCATGTTCCAGTTGGTAAATGCTCTTCCTTTTTTCATGAAACTGTGCTGCTTTTTCTCACCTATTGCAAAAATATCATACAAGCCTGGCACTATTAGAAGAGTTTCCCATTCATTTCTATTGCAAGCCCACAGGAACCCGTGGATAATGTCACTGTTTGGCAGCCGGCTTTGCATATTTACATATATATGGATAGATGGATTTTCTTTTCAGTGTTAATTTGAAAAGGAATTTAGAGGACTGACATACAGAACTTTGGTACTAGTTTAATTTAAATTGTTGAAGCAAAATAAAATAGCAATCTATCAAGTCAGCTCTCTAAGGCAGATTTTTCCTTAGAGCAAAAATGACCATCTTGGTAAGTCAATAAATCAGGTCTCAGTTCAGTCTGTGCAGTCTCTTTGGAAGCAGCCCTGTTACACACATGAAACTGAGGGCCCTTTGGACATAAAGCTTCTCCTGAAAACAACTAGGGAAATCCTTCACCAGTGTTGTGAAGTGCTGCAAGATAGGGCAAAATACATTTCTATCACAAGGCTTATATCAGTATGACTTCTGTTTGCAGAAGCATTTTTGTCCAAAAATGTTAGCATCAAGAGGCACACAAATCACGGAGAAGAGGAAGCAATTCTCTCTAATACTGTGGATCAGAGCATATCCATAATCATTATGAATGAAGGGGGAGAGGGGTAGGTTGGGAAGTTGAAGAAAAAGCAACAAAAAACCTAGTATCTTTATTTCTTTATATATCTGTATTTTATTTTTATTGTGTCAGTAGTCATGGTCCTACTTAATTTTACCTTAGGAAATAGATAAAAAATTAATCTGTACAAATGATGAGTCTTTCACACAACAAAAACAATCAAAAATTTTGATGCCAAGATCTCTTCAAGCTGCTTGTGTAAATTCTTAAGATGTTTTACTGGCCTACCTCATATTTTCAAGATTCAGACTTCCAACTTGCTCTACCTTTCTAAGAATTCTTTAAAAATCTTTCTGTTCATTAATTTTCAAATTAAATTTGAAATCAAATATATTATTTCCACTTTTTCTCAGTATGTTTTATCTCATATTGCAAATGCTGTAGACAGAGGTGAGTAGAGTGTGAAAACATTTTTAAAAAATAAATGGTCTCCATCTAACTTTAGATCTTTAAAGGAAACTTGAGTATTTTAGACTATATAAAAAATTACAGTTTTTACTTTGTTGGCTGGACAAAGGCAAATTATGGACAAGTCCAGAAAAGAAGAATTCATAGCAGGAAAGATGAAAGACCCCTGTGTGGGAGAGGTACTAATGGCCTTTACAGTAATGCAGCAGCAAGAAACTTAATTCCAGAGAGCTTTTCACAATTCTTTTAATATTTCTTTTTCTTTATCATAGTATAATACCTGGCTTGACAACAGAAATGTTAACATTTAGGGCTCTATTCTTCAAAACGTCATGCTCTATTAACACTATTTTTCTCTGGGATTTACCCTGTCAAAGAAGGAATCACCAAGGAGTAAGGTCTATGGTCATCTTATCACTAAATCCCTCTTCTCAGTGATGCACAAATGACTAAGTACTTTTGATGCCATTTCAAGACAGAAAGTTAAAACAGGTCATTTTCAGGTTAGGGTAGTAGGAATATTTTCCTGCACATGCCAGTGTTTTATATGCAAAACAAACACAAAACTCTCAGGTGTTTAAAAATAGAAAAGTATGTAAGTCATAAGCGCGTGAAGGCAGCTCTTCCTGCTGTCGCCTTGTTTAAAGGCATTTGACTACGTGCAATTGCACACGGCAGAGCTCCTCACAAGCCACGCTTGTTTTACCTGTACCTCTGGTGCACATGGGTTAACACGGGTGTCGCTCTTTCGCCTCTTTCCAGGATGCGCAGCTGTGCTATTCCAGGCTTCTCCCCTGTGCAGAGATGCAAGGCATGCCTCGCACCCAGGAAAGGAAGGCACTGAGCTCCTGGGTGGATCCCAGCTGAGGCCTCAGCGCCAATTAATAGTTTCTTATTAACCAAGTGAGCAGCCAGCTTAGCCACCTTTTGTGCCGCACTGTGAAAGGACCAAGGGAGGCTGTCTTTACTGGCAAGTTGGGAAAACTTTGCCTTTTTTCAGGTTCTGCACCTCCAACATTTGGACTGGCAACTCGAGATGCAAAATTGATCCACAGCATACATAGTCTGTGGAGGAAAAAAATCACAGCAGAAATCAAATTAGGAGGAGCTTATTAATGATGTAGAATTGTTTCACAGAGTGCTGTGCAAATACTGGGGTTACAAAATTGGAAGTGGGAAGTTTTACTTTTATTGTCATTTGACTGAATCATATGGGACCATGTTTGGACAGACATATTCTTCCTCCAGTAGTTATCAGATGCTAGGAAAAATGGGAAATATGGATGCGAACTTGGGGGGAAAACCTGTGTGTGAGCAGCTACATGCAAAGATAACTTTCTTCAAGACAGGGACATAATTGTGAATACTATCTACTTAAAAGTTACTCCCTTTCCATTTCAATCCTTTAATTTTCTAGCCTTCAAAATATTCCTTCTCCTTAAAATATTTATTTGTCTAGAATCTAGGATTCAACAGTTACACAGAGGCTTTGAAGATTTTTAGACACTTAATTTCCCCTACGAAGTAGTGGCAAGAATCTCTTTCTTACATCACTTTTATACTGGAAAAATGCTGAGCAACAGTCAAATAACGTACTTCCTCTTTTGTATAAGTAAGAAGCAAATTGGACCAGCTATTTAGATGCAAAGATACATCTAAAGGAGAATATACTGGAATAAATTGAGAGATTCTTAATAAGGGAAGAGAGGTTGCACTTAATAGAAAGAGCATATAGAGACCCTGACTGTGGCTAATGTGCATAAAAAATTCAGCCTGTCAGATCCTCACTTTTCTAATTCAGTAATCTAAATAATTTATTTGACATTTTAGCTCAAGATGACCTTTCTGGGGAAAAAATTACTGTTTTAAACTTTTAGCAAGTGCAACCACTGCAGAGGAATGCTGTTGAAGTCTGCATTTTCCCAAATGAGTAAAGGTTAATCTTGTACAGCTCAAACACATTTTTGACCCTTTTAAACAAGTTCACAAATGTCATTTAATTTTTTTAATATAATTTCAATTATATCGCAATATTTGTGTTAAATGAGCTACCTCCCTTCCTCCTCTTTTTCGTCTGTTGCTCAGAAGCCATTACGCATGTGTTCTGATGTATTTAGTCAAAGGACTTGTTTTGAATGACTAAAGGTGCCATTCTACAAAATGTTACTTATAAAGAAAGTCCTATAAATCAACTGAAAATACACGGTAGATTAATAGGTGAGTAGGTTAAAACAGCCACAAGTAATAGTAAAAAAATGACTGTCCAGAGGTTCACAGTTCCCAGATTGGTCACTTGACTCAACTAATCAGCCTCAGAGCTATGCCACAAAAAATGATCATGTCTGTCTGTCCCTGGATTCCCTTCCTCTTACTAAACAATCCAATATTTTGCAGAGGGCATTTCAATGGTTCTACTAAAGGACATTTAGTGTAATTTTACTTGGCTATTTCTGATAATTTATCTAACTTTCCGACAGGTCACTAAAAAAATCTTTCAATGTAAGGATTAATATACCCCCAATTGTACATAATAAAGGCTATAATTCTCTCAGGGTGTTCAGGTGACTTTATAGGGGTACATTATTTATTGTCGAAAATGTGAATTTGCTAGAATGGCTGAAATATCAAAAAGGTTTCAGAGTCTGTGCAAAATCTGCAATGCAGCTGTCAGCTATGAGAGGACCTAAGAGTAACCAGCTATCAAAGAAACGGATGGCCAGCCCTACTTAAACCTCTCATGAGATGAAAGTGCAGGGTTTAGTGTTGTGTACAAATTAGATCTTTTTTCCCCACATGATTTTCCTTCCCTAATTTGCATCATTCATGGGGTTTCAGATCATCATATTACTCATATTGGTGTGCAACTGGAGTAATTTCAGTGTAGTCAGTATAAAGCTAGTGAAAGTTTGATGTCAGAGGAGAAGCAGTGCACTCATCTCTGCTGTGATATTCTCTCCTCGTGTCTCACTGATGTCAGTTAGTGCTTTCTTTTCTGACATAACAGTGGGGGTTTGATCTGATACGCCCGCACATACCAGTCAAAAACTGCTGCAAAAACAGGGAGCTGAATGATCAGTGAGGCTTATGTTCCTACGGCATTTTGGCAGTTTTAAAATCCAATGTAAATGTATTCAGCCTCTTACAGGCTTTCAGTATTATTAACTCTTAATTAACAGTACTGGGATTATCTATCTTGCAGATAGTGTTAGAATTGGAGATTCAACTTAGTTTGCAGGAGTTTGTGATGTCAGGTGTGATATTAAATGGAAGACTCTGTGTTACTTCCAGGGACAGCCTGTCACTAGAAGTGGCATGGCTGTTCTTGTACCACACACAGATAAACCTAGTGAACCCTTCAACCCTTGCTATCCTGCTCAAGAATGGAAATCCAGCCTACATTGCTCTTCCACACATTCCAGTAAAAGGAAGCACCAGGCAAAGCCACCCAAACACAGCACAAGGGTGAGTTTATCATAGCTCTGGCTAATTCATGAACAGTTAGAACACTGCATATGCATCTACTACAGTTGCTCCATTAACCAGGAAAACAGAGACTGGACTTACATGGGAGCTAGCCCATGTTAGTGTTTACTTAAGGCATGCCCACTGGCTGCCTTAAGGCATCTAAGTTGACAGAAGGTGAGGTAGTTACTGGACAGGCAGCATTTTATGCATTGCTTGTGTTTCTCTATCTCACGTGTTTTCAGCAGTTCTCAGCCTTCTCAAGCAGATGACCACAGAGCACAGCCCCATGCAGTGGAACAGTATGGGGCTGTAGTTTGTGTAATTCATGTAGTGTCACATGGCACCATATCTGGATGGTTTGCACTTTGTCAAAATGTAAAATGTCACGGAAAACGGGGAATAGTAAAATTCACAGCTATTAGGCAGTGATCACTCCGCTATTAAACTGCCCCAAGAAAGAAAATTTTCCGTTTCACAGAGTTATTCGGTGCTATTCAGTTGAAAACTGATAAAAAGGGACTGATTTGGAGTAAATTAAAATGGACTAATAGGATTAAATCGAGAATTCAAAACTGAACATGTATTATTAACAGGTGAAAATGTTTTGAGCACTTTGCTGGGTAAAGCTAACAAAAGGGAATTGTGAGCAGCAAACTACATATACTGCCATATGAATTTTAGTGCTGTTTGGTATGATTGCAAAGTGAGTGACTGTATGAAAGAGCACTGGTATATTGGTTTTGGGAAAAGGGAGTCTCTTGCCAAAGCTGACCTGAAGGTGATGTCATTGATTACTAGGGGCTAGTCCTGGTTACTTGTTCTGTTTATCTTGTACTAGCTTTGTGTCTTCCTTTCTGCATGTCAATAATGTATTATTTCCTAAAACAATGGGTAGTATTACATTGTATTAGAAGTCTCGTTAAGATTTAAAGTGTCCATAAACAAACAGTAAGTCTCAGACAAGGTTTAAGTTTGAAGTTATTTGTTCTATAATTTTAGAAATGTGTTTTTCACTCATGATTGAAGTATGAAGACACTGTAGTTCTCTGTTCCATTAATACCTTGATAAGAGCAGGGCTACTAATTTTTTTTCTTTGAGCTCTGACTGGATTTTTTTGTTATGTAAATTATTATCCTGTAGTCCTGTAGGCTGAGATCTTAATGATTTCTGAAGACCTCAAGTCTGGATCTGAATTAGCAAAGATCAAATGCTTGTTCCTCTCATTACCAGTCTCTATAACATCTAGATTTTCTGTGTTGTAAACCCATTGCTGTTTCATACAGTACCAAGGCTCTGGGAATGACTTCATAATAAAATTATAATGAAATTATGTTTAAATCTCCTTCTGTGTTTCCATCCTCATTATTCAAATTACATGTCTTAAAACTGTCTACTTATCACTTACAAGTTTGGCTAGTTCTCACATGACTTTTCTTGAAAGATGTTTCTAAACATCTTCTTTCCATTCTGATTTTCTTTACCCTTATTCATTTCCTATGTATTTATGATGACCGTGAGTTAAGTAAAAATGTCTTGGTGATGTGGCAGATGGCAATGTTTACTCTGAAGTTATTTAATAGATATCTCAGTAGTCTTCACAAAGAGAAAAAATACCAAGATATATAAGGACTGGTCTGCAGTGCTTTTGGATACTGATGAGCACTTCTTGGTACTCCTGCATCCAAATCATTTAGCTGTGCAACCGAGTTGTATTGAGGAAGATGACATTATTCAACCTGTTTATTTCCAACACACAGTCAAAATACAGAATTCACAACTGAACAACCATTAGGTTCCATGCAATATTGGGACTCCTCCCTTCCTTAGAGGAGATAAAAAATGCAGATAAGGCCATTTATCAATTGAAAAAACAAGAGCAAAATATTACCTCTTAGTACATGAACTTACAAGAAGGAAGCCAACAAATCTATTCTGTCCCAATGCACAAGAGGGAGGTATGTAGTCCTAGTTTGTAACAGGGACACCATGCATTTCTAAACATCCATTAAAATCTCCATTGTCTCTTAGGTGTAACACAGAAATATGACCTTACATTTGAGGGCAGCATAATGCTCAAAGGTCTGGCATGAAGGACAGTTAGAAGTACAATAGATTGTTATCTGCTGCTCCCCAGATCATTTGGTTAAGGTCAAGAAGCTGCTAGTAAACACATAGTATGATTTCCTAAAAGGCATCTCATTCTTTATCTCACTGAATGGTACCGTGACACATAAAGGTCAACCTTAGTGACCATTAAACAAGAAGCTGCTTAAGACTGAAAAGCAAAACTGGTTTCCAGATGCAGCTGGGAAAAGAACTCTGAACATTCCTGATGTCTAGGAAACACGGGGGTCTTAATCAGATGCTGAGTCCCAATAGTGCAGCTTGAGCTACACGGTGTAAGTCTTCATTGTAAGTTTCAAACAGCTTATCAGGTTAATATCATATTTAAAATACTGTTCTGTGTTGAAATGGTTATAAAAGTGATAGGAGTCTGAAAATTGTGTCAGATCCAGGCTTGTCATATGACTCTATCTCCTATAATGTGAAATTTCAACAAAAGAATATATTGTTCAATTTCTAGACACTGCTGTTTTTATGAAACCATAGCAAAACTAATTTGTGGCTCAAATTACCAGAATATTCATAAGTAACATATTTGTGGAATACCTTAGGGACACTCTTGCATTTTGCTGCTCATCGGTAAAAAGCATTATCATAACATCTATACTTGATAAGGTGAGCACTGCTGGTGTAAAATCTGAGTCCTTTCACACAGCTCAAATTTAGGTAGATATCCTGGCTACCTCACTTATGTAGCTGGCAACAACAGCTGAAAGAGAAGAGTTAATTAAAAGCACCTGTCTTATAATTTCCATCAGAGTTTCAGAGTAAGGACTCACGTCTTTACCATGCAATATCAACACCCATCCAACAGCCTGTGAAACCAGATGACTAAAATTTGTTGAACTGCTGGGGGTTTTAGTCTAAAGATGATCTAAATACACACTAAAGGTAACTGTCATTAGTTAAAACTTTTGCCTCTCTGATACATACATGAGTCTATATATCTGTGTTGTCACTAAGAAACAGGAATTGTTGATAATTTTCTATTTCTTATCTGTGATGGATGATAGTAGTTGGTGTATTTTTTGTTACAATCATCGCAGCTTGAGAGTGTGGGGCACAAAACATTAACCTCAAGCCCTGCCTGAAAGTTATTTACAAGATACTTATACCTCTACACACTGTGGAAATATTAAAACCCAATTTTTTATCAGAAGGCTGAGTTGCACTGCTGTGCATGAGAGAGAAAAAATTAGTCTGGATTTCAACATCTTTAATGGAATTACCTAAAGTGTGAGAGATGGAATGAACCATGATTTATATGAAATAAACACACAATGTGCAGATAACTAGAGAAAAGAATTTACAGTCTCTTATACCTACAGCATGTTTAATTCCAGTCCATAGTGGTAGCAATGTCAAATTATTCTAAACTGCTGGCTTCCTAGAAAGCTGAGTGAAATAAATCTGGTGACCTCTGTTCAGTTTACACTGCCAAAAAATTTTCCAATTTCTCGGAACTCACACCAATTTTAGACACTCATTGGTATCCTTCTTGGAAATCTCCTTGTGTCACAGACTGGAAAGAGTTGAACTGTCTAATAATACGTGAAAGTACCTCCTCCTTTTCTAGCCACCTTGATAGGAGTCTGTCTGTGACAAGTAAAAGGAAGTTTCTTCCCTAGGGATACTAATCTGACCCTTTTCCTCAGCTTTCAGGGGCTTTTTCTTACACCAAGTGCATAGCAGTCCCCAGTTCAAACCTAAATGCTCTGCCTGGATATGTTTCATTCTTTCCTGGGAATTATCTTCCCATTATTTCCCTGTCATCATTGCTCCTTCTTTCTTATTTAATGCAAGAATGGTGGGACGTATAGGTTCATATGAAGTTAATCTTAAGGCTGAAGTAAACTTCTGGCTCAAAATTCTCTTCCAAGAAGAGAAACACAAGGCTCAGATGTCTGCTTGGGCTTTTGTGCAGCTGTAATAAATTATTGCAATCGAACTTTCTGATCTGCTATTTGTTGGGTATCCCAGTAGGTAAAGAATAAGCATTGTATTCAAACTTGTTACAAGAAGTCAAGAATCAAAAATTAGAATGATCACATGATTTCTATTAAATGATTTCTATTAAATTGAAAAAGCTTGTACTCCACTGTACTATACTTTCCAAAATCCATTAAAACCACTTAGGATGCAAACATTAAAATACCTGCCACCTACAGCTGATGCTAGCACTCTGTATTTGAACATTCTTGAGTGGGAAAGGAAATCCAGCAGGATGAAAATTTGTAGACAGGCTTAGTGATTGCTAAGGGATAAAAAAATCCAAAACTACAGACACAGACCTAGGCACCCATCCCCATAATACCGTCATTTCATTTTCCTTGTTTTTTTGGTTAGTTTGCCTTAATTCCCCTGTCTTTTCTTATATGGCTACTTGATTTGATTTGAGAGACAGAATTGCCTTCCAAGAAGCCAATGTTTTTAAGCAAGAGTTGCATCAAATAGGAACATTCCTGAAAATGCTTCACTGGACAACTTGTCCAGGTCCTTCCAAAAATTTGCCTATGAGGTAGTGTGTGTTTACACTGCATTTTCTCTTACAAAAACCCCAACAGGAAAAGCATATGGCAAAAACAACCAACCGACCAAAACTTTGACACACATTTGGAGAATGGCTTTTACCTGAAGGCAATAGAAAGTGGTTTTAGATTGAAGCCTATTCTCTGTTATTCAGAAAGAGAGTAATATTTCTAGTCCACCCTGCAAGCTGTTTTTCCTCCACATGGCATTCCTCCTTCCACACCAAAACCCCCCTCTCCTGCCAGTCACACTTTGCTTAAAAACAATTCGTTGTGGTTTGCTGTTTTATTTTATTTTTTCAGACAGAAAATATACTGTTGTTCTGTACATGTTTTCTTGCTGTCATACTTTGCAGACGATTTTCTTCCTATTTTCGGAGGCCCGAATCTGCCTTTGGTCACACTATTTGCTCCTCTATGGTCACCTCTGAGAAGATTAACCCTTTCATTAAAAAAGCTTTTCCAGGGTCAAACTACCGCCTGGCTCTGGACTTTTACATCCCTTTGATCTCCCAGCTATGGAGAAATTATTAGCAAATTCTAAGCCTTCCCATGTGATTTGTTTTTGTAAATTTGTAGAAATTATTCCTAATCCTATTACGTGGCCGAGGGCAAACCTGCATTAAATATATGAGACTTTTTGTTATGTGGCAGATGGATAATAAAGGAATGCTGAATGCAGCCCATTCCAAGTTATGGGAATCTGGACACTTCATCAGCATTCACTTAATCCTCTGCCATGGCCTACGCCTTTGATGAATGCTCTCATTTATGACCACTGATGCCACTCACTTAATTTCAGAGAAGAAAAATAATACCTAGCTGTTAATGTGAATATTTGAGTTTATAGCTGTACAATGAATAATTGTGACATTATCAAGGGAACATCTTCTTATACATTATTCACTTGTATAGACCACATTAACCAGAGAGAGGAAACTTTCAGTTTTGCATCTTCCATCTTCTTTGGAAGGTAGGCATCATGCAGACAAAAGTCAGTGTCTTAACCCAAATTCTAGCTGACAGTCCGTATCAGCCCTCACTATATTTTGCTCATTGTGGTGCCAATCTCCTATCTCACCAATGACATTTTTTCAAAGAAAGAGTGGATTTCCTAGAGACTCTACCCCATGCAACTTCCATGGCTTTTTATTGAATAGGAAAATGTATCCCTCTTTTTCTGCTTTAATACTGTTGCCATGTAACATGTCTGTAAATTTAAGCTGGAAATTAAGACAGCACACAGTTTTTGTTTGTACTTTATAAAAATATGTGTCCCATATTAATAATGTTATTTCATACATTTTAAAAATAAAACTTAAACTCATAAAAGCCCTAAAATTCATAAAATGAAATCTTCAGAGTTTCTCATTCTTCAGCTTGCAGCTTTCACATTCAGAACCACAAATATTAAGGTCTGTAAAATATTTTAATGTATTTTGTAGTACTGTTTTCCTGAGATAGATGGGTTTTTTAAGGACGTTTATAATAAATCTGATCTCTCTTCAGATTTCCTTATTTCACTGGAGAGAAAATGTGATTACAATCCTAATGTAAATATTATTTTGAATTGGAAAGGTTTCCATGTTTTAAAGTGTATTTATTTACTTTTTTGAGTGTATAGCAGAATTTAAGAGTAGGAGTTTGCTATGTTTTTATCCTCCTTTTCTTCAAGCGTGGTAATTTTAGTTGGTATTTAATGGTGCTAAAATTCTAAAAGTAGAACCCTGCTGTCCCTTTTAGTTTGCATATATAAAATTCAGAGGTAAATTGAAGTTCTGGTAAATCATCAGTGTGAGAAATGTTTCTAGATATAGTAAACTGTAATTAAAATAAAACAGTTAAACATCTTTTCCTGGTGGGAGTTTTCACACACTGCAACTAATTTGCTTGAATCAACTAGAATATTCAACAGGAATAAAAATATGTAGTTTATTTATTTATAGTAAGTTTATTGATCACTACTTTAAAATGTAGCGTAGCAGCCTAACAGGACTGCCTGCTCCAAAATGAATATTCATAGGGGTCCCATGTGGAGTAGCTGCTTCACTTATCCTCTTCCCTACTGTCACCTACTTTAACACACATGCTGTACAAGTCACATGCAAGATTCTGCACACACGTTTTATTTTGTATGTAGCGAGGTGCCTGTCAGACCACAGAGCACTGTCAAGTGGAGGGTTTTGTTTGGAAAAGGGATTGTAATACCTTGTGCAATGTGTCCATATAATTATAAGGATCCAGGATCTATTTTCAAGGTAGAAAGAAATGCAAACTATTCTGTGATTGTAAAATGATACAATGATGAAAGATTACAACTTAATTGACTTCAGGGAGAACAAGGCATGGCCTTAATTTAGCATCATAATGGGCTGAACTGAATTCTCACCTTCTTGCATCTCTATACTGATTTTATTTCCCTCTCCCCCCAGGAACAACTAATCTAAACATTTCTGCAAATATCATAGTATTATTTCTAAAATATTCAATTTCCTTTTAGCCCAAGTTTTTTGTAAAAAAATAAAGTAAGGCATCGATTTACACAAGAGAAAACAAGACTATCAAGCCTATTAACAGTGGTATTAATTAATATCTTATTAATTCATGTTTTGGTGAAAATGTCTGTAATTCCAGTCAGATATTTTACTTGACATAAATAACCCAAAAATTTAACTCCCCCAAAAACTTATAGTATAAACCATAATAAAGATTTTAATGAAGTATGCCTCAATTGAAACGCAAAAATGGCAAAAAATACACACAATTGGACTTTAAAGGTGGTGGGTCATTATATATTAATAGTCGCTTAGATGTTTTTACTCATTCTTAGTATAAGTAATGGTCATGTAAAGCAATCTAGATTGGATCAAATTTTGGATTTTTTCAGAATATATGGGGTTTAAGAACAAAAGTCACCATGTATTTTCCTCACCAGCATGATATCAATGGAAACCTGTAACATTTACCTGTGGTGGGGCCAACCTCTTTGGCAATAAATGTCAAAAAATCATCCTTTATTACTATAATAAGAATATAAAAAGCTTCATTATATATGATGCATGATCAGTATCGGGGGATTACTTGCTATAGCAGTTAAGGCTCTACTGAACAGCCAGATAGTGGTCAAACTCCCTGTTTGCTATTAAGTACAGATTACTCTAAGATCACACTGTTAAACTAAAAATGTATAAAACATCTTTCATAAACTATACACTGGAGGTGATTATAAAAAAGAGCAGGGGCAATGTAAATATTTTTGTTGTTATTAGTTCCTATCGTTCAGGCTGGCAGCTAGAATATTTTATTCTTCAGAAAGTGCAGGGGAGTGTTTACATTCTTTTTTACAAGCTGGCTGATACAGACTGGAAGGCTGTTCATTGAGCTTTTCCTTATGATTTTAATGCTCCTCTTACAGGGTCTCTTTGAAGAATTTTAAGTGAGTCTAAACAAAGGCCTCGCTGAATGTAATATTACTGTAAACCAGTGCATTCTTTTCATATCTGGAATGAGAAGGTAATGAAAGCATGCTGGTGTCACAGCTCCAATCTTGCAATCAGAGGAGCTCTCTTCAGCATAAAGCCTAAGTAGGAAAGAGAAACTACAGAACCAAGAGAAATCTCATTATTCAACATACTGTCTGTTTTTTAACAGGCACTGAAGGCAAAGTGAAATGGCTTCCTGCCCACCTCTGTGGGTTTTGTGATCACAGAGCAATCCTCCAAACCCAAAGACTGAAACAGATGTTTTTACTGGAAAGTGAGACACACTTGTGGCTTCCTTCTTGTGAGTCTGTTTTCCAGTGTAATTGTCTTCGAAGCACACAGCCTTTATCATGTGCAATAAATTTTACTTTGCTGTAATGTTGCCTTGCTAAATATGCTAAGAAATCTTCGAGCAATATTTACAAATAGTTTAAGTGTCATAACAATACACCTACTACTCAGACTTCCATAGATTTTACTGTAGTAAGAGTTATAATAAAGGATACCACTTTTAAGTATTATGAAAGTATTCTGTATAAAGAAAGATAATTGGGAGAAAAATCCCTAAAACCTATATCAAAATCATTTTGCAAATTCTACAATCACAGCTGTCAGAAAAAGTAACCACAATCTCTTTTGTTCAAGAGGAATTATCTGGTTCTGTGCTGCTGCTGCTTGTTTTTATTTCTGTCCCATAGAAGTTGATATACTCAGAAAGATCAAAGCTCAGCTACTGCCACAATTAGAAAAAAAAAGGGAAGGTTGCAATAAATAATTTGAGTTATGCTACTGAAAAGAACAGCCTTTATTTTCTCTTTCAGGGTAAAGTTCCATCCTACATATCAAGTGTCAAATTCTGCTGCCTGTTTCGTGAGTGTAAAGCTGGTGTAATTCCTCTGCCACAGAAAGAAGCCATTCAAATGAGCATCAGTCCAAAAGACAGAAGACCCAGACCTTCCCCAAGCTTTGAAAGTCACTCCAATATATTTATTAATGAATATTTCTATTGCATCCAACTTAAAGTTTTTAAGACCTTCCTTAAGGAAACGAAGGCATTTGAAAACGAGCTAAGTCTTTTTTCTTATCCACCTTTATTTTTATTTGCTATTTTTAGTGGAGTGTGGGATATGCCTGCTACATTTGTCAATAACAAGGGCCTGTTTCAACCTACTGGCATCAATGAGTGATATGGGGTGAATCGTGCTTGGTTTTCTTCTAGTAGGTTACTATAGCTGCCAATCCAGACCACTTAGGTCTTGACAGAAACATAATCATGTTATATGGGTATATATGGAACGAGTAGTTAAAGTATATTAGAAAACATATACGCTGAAGTGGATCATTATTTTCAGTCTATGAAGGCAAGGTACCAGTTGAAGGCTATTTCTCTAGTTGAAGCTTGGTGTTACTTGGTTAACCAAAAGGATATATGGTGTAATCTAGAGAACTCATGCTCCACCTCCCAAACATATTGTCTGCTTTTCCATTATAATGGATCTATGGATGCAGTGACTTCTTGAACCCTTTCTCTAAAGCCAAAAGTAGCACTCGTGAAAAGAAAAGCCTAACCACTCTGGCCATGCCAGTGACAGGTTCTCAAGTCTGACACTGCCAAAATGCATTATATTCTAGATGCATTTTTAGCATAGCAACTGTGGACAGCACTTTAGGAGAAATCTAAATTAATTTACCCCACAGTCAAAATTCTTCCAAAAACCAATATGTATTTTCATATTAATACCAATGTTTACATATGCCCTCCTCCTGTTACACTGATATACCTGTGGAGATTATTATTCTTTTTCTTTTCTGGAAAAAACAAGCAAACAAATGTTTTGTTTTACAAATTAGGTGTACAAGTAGGTTTACTTGCAGTTAGCATAAATTTCAGAAGGAAATAACCCCTGTATTTAATAAGCAGCAGACAAGAATTGTCCAGTAAATTCCAGGGCAGAGTGTCTGTTCAGAGGAGCTACAAAGCAAGCTGTGATGGAAGGGAACTTGTAGGTCCCTGTCTAGTATTAAATTTTCAGTCTTGATGTGATTGTATTATTTTATCTCTGTGAATTTAGCACATTTGATATATGGTTATAGCCCAATAAATGTAACAATAAATATCACATTTGTATTCAATTTCAGAGGTCTCCTTCCCTCCCTCACACCAGCAGCAATGGGCGTGATCTTATAAGGCTCTGACTGTAAATAATATGGTTAAATACAAGGTTACTGATGCACTGACAATATAGAGATGCACGGAGACTGTGGTAAAATTCAAGCCCCCAGATGTGTCTGCTTGCCTCAGTCAAAGCAGATGTATTTGATTCTGAAAAAGCAATGCATAATCTATTTTTGTTTGTTCAATAAAGGAACTGTATATTTACCATATCTTTAGGGATTACTTTTTATTGTTTTCAAGGAAATAATTTCAATGCTTACAAATTGTTGGATGACATTCCCTTGCACATTTTTAAATATGATATGCAGGGAAAAAAATTCTTGTTCTAATCTTTTTATTTAGAATAGAAAAGCTATGTGTAATCTAGGAGATGAAATATGATATCTTTATTAAAGAGGAACATTCTAGCTCTATTACACTTACAGGTCTGCCAGTATATCCATTAAGGAATCCATTTTTCAGACTTTTAACACTTGTCTATATTCATACTGGAGAGAAACTTGGCACTCAGGTTTATAGCCCAGGAGCAATTTGTGCTGCTATTTACACATGTCTCTTGGTATTCATTTAAAAAATGTTTTTCTATTAAATGCCTGAAAACCGTTTGGTTATTTAAAATGCAAATGGGAACAATACCGAAAAGAGCATTGCTGACTGTTCTGAGTCCCATGCTGTAGTCTGATAATACTTCTTCCATATGAAGTTTATCATATTAAACCATTTTAGAATGAGCTGAAAGTTAGGAGATGTGGTAATTTTTGACATTAGAGAGCTTATATGCCCATAAAAGAGCTGCATCTCTTTATCATTTAGCTAATGTATATCTTAAAAATTGTGTATGCACTCATTTGCACATCATAATGATCCAAAGATACTCATAAAGGTAAATCACAGAATTCACAGAATTACTAGGTTGGAAGAGACTTTATCGAGTCCAACACATGCCTCAACACCTCAACTAAACCATGGCACTGAGTGCCTGGTTTATATATCCAGGCTTTTTTTAAACACATCCAGGGATGGTCATTCCACCAACTCCCTGGGCAGACCATCCCAGAACTTTATCACCCTTTCTGTAAAAAAATTTTTGCTTATATGCAACCTATATTTTCCTTGGTGCAGCTTGAGACTGTGACCTCTGGTTCTGTCAGTGCTGCCTGGAGAAAGAGAACAACCTCCACCAGAATACAGGCGCCTTTCAGGAGGCTGTAGAGAGTGATAAGGTCGCCTCTGAGTCTCCTCCAGGATAACCAGTTCTATTAAAAAAGGCAAAACAATAACCTATGCATTTATATAAGACTGTGGTTTATTTCAGTGATGAACATATTAATAGCTGACATCGTAGCATAATGCAGTTTATACTAGTTATTTTAGGTTGACTCTCAATTAATTCTAACTTAAAATATTAAAAATTAAAATTTAGAATAATAATAACTATTCTACATAAGTATGCCATTTTATCAGGGAAAATGTGTTTGACCCAAGGTAGCATAACCAATATAAGTCACATCACATCTTCCAGTCTTACTGTCTGAATGTAAATTGAGAGGGATTTAATGTAAATATACCTTTGCTTCTTTGTTTATAAATTTTCATTTTATATTGCTCTTCAGCTAGAAGTCCAGTTCTTCTGAAGTTAAAATAAAAAAAATCTTTATCCCCACTGGAAGTAAGTTAAGAGTTCTGATGACTTTGTACTGTTTTGTATCAACTGAAAGATTTTCCTGGGCTCATAATGAATACACTTAAAGTTCTTAAATAATTTGAGAAATGTTGGAAGCACAGTATCTATAAACTATTGATATCAAACCTCATCATAAATAAAATTATATTCTTACTTCCTCGTTTATTTTTTTACAATAAATAAAATTATAAATAGAATTTTGATAACTTCTTAACAGACTGGGTTTCTTAATTTTGTGTAAACTTCTGTAGTCTGAGCTGGAAGCACTGAAGAAAATATTACAAAGAAATGAAATCCAAAGTCAAGTGGTCCTTTTACCTTCTGGTCATTTCATATTTTAAGGGTTTAGAAAAGGCCTATCAAGCTCCATTTAGACTTCAGGAATAATTCCTTAAAGCATTTCTGTAAATAAAATTATTCATAGCATAGTGTTTCTTGTTCATTTTTGTAGTTGCTGTTCCTCAGTTAAGAAAAGTGTATGGGTTTTTTTTTCAAGACTGTACTTTTCACTTCTGCAAACCTAATTTTTTGTCTTGGATTCTGAAAAATCAGAGGCTATTTAGAATACAATAAAGAATAAAAATGTGATCAATTGTAAGAAGTATTTCGGTGAAGTCTGAACAAAGTGGGAATCAGAATTGCAGCCCCAAGTATTTAAATAAGCTATTACAAAAGGAGTGCTAGGAACCATTATATTCCACGATTTCTTGTGAATAATAGAAATGCTCTCTATCAAGTATTTTTACTTAAATGGAATAAATGTTTGAGACAGATGGTGTTCATCCATTGTAACCTTTCATGCCACTACTGTTGGTATTGTTATAACTTCGTCTATTAAAAACATGCTTTGAAGCTATTAAAAATATTCTAAAACCTATAAAGAAGTGTAGTTTTAACCACCATACATAAGTATCTCTATCTTTTGGTAGTGTGTCATTTATGCTTTAATGACATCAGTGTAGAATTTCAGCATTCTTACACTAAAAATGCCTGTCATATACAAACAACATTATGGCACTTTCTGTATAATACACCTATAGTAGTGCTATTATTTAATAGTGTGCTTTTATAATGCTGAAGTTTTAAAGGCTAAAATGTTCCTACATCATATACAAATGCTGGGGCTAGTAAATAGAATTGCTTGTTGTTAATGAGGTGACCAGGCCTTCACCTCTAGTTATGATGGTCCAGTATCATTGAGATAGAAAAAAGAGTCACATTTATGACTTAGTAAGACCAGAAGCAATCTCTGAGTGCCAGTTTATCAAACCTCCTGTTAATGTCTGGAGCTGTTTACTGGTAGAACACAATCATGTGCTGTAAAAAAATTTGGCTGAAGAGGGCTGGATTTGCTCAGTTTTCATTTAGGAGCATAGAGCTGTTCACTGTTTGGACTTAGTTCCAGCAGGCATCCCCACTCTTCTCACCATACTCCAAGGAACAAGTAAATTAAGTATTTTCTTGGACTTTTATAGTTAAATTTAGGAAGTCTGTCCTGTATGACCACACTGTGGTCAAATTTGCTGCTTAGACACAGGTGAGGATATGACTCAAGCAGGAATCAACTGAGAATAAAGAGAAGAAAAGTGTTTGTTTCCAGGCATATGGGGCTATGCATGCCATTGCTGTTCCATGCAGCAGTACTACATGAAATAACAGTAACATTGCTTGCACGGGCACGGTTTATTGGATTTGGTGAGATCTACTATCCCAAATGCATCTGCTTCTTGTTCATGCAACATGAGCAATGTTTATGAATTCATGAAGAAATATTTCTTAGAGTGTTCTGTAAGACTGAATATCTGCAGTGGCCTTCTGGATGGAAAATAGGCCAGTACAAAGATTATTTTTGTGTGCTTAATTAGTGAACAAGTCAAAATAGATACATTTTCTCTTTGTAGAACTGAGCACTTAATTTAGAAGATTATTTTCTGATCTAAGATACAGTTTTATAAAAGTAGTTTTTTATACTGCATTACACACAAAAGCATTTATAATATTGTTTTTTAAAACTTTTTTCGATTATGTCTTCTCTTTCATATTCTGTGCACTCACAGTTTGTCTATTTTTTTCAAAAAGTGAATTTACTCACTGAAATGGTGAAGTGGATTTTCAGATGAAACATGAGATACCTTATCTGGCCACACATAACCTGTATATATTCCCTTCAAAAAGTAAAAACTCTAATAAAATCTTGCCAAGAGAATCCTTACCATTAAAACCTCTTATTACATTTGTAACATATTAAATACAAAATATGTTTGAACTTGAATTGACTGGCTGTGTGAGGAGTCTTTGGGCTATGTGAAATTTGAAAAATGAAGGCCAGGTGAATGTATCCCATCACAAGAGAATGTATCTTTTAATAATGACATCAGTTTCACATCCACTAATGTAGTACAAGTGTGGTAGGTTATTTAACTCCAATGAACCAAGCTTTCAAATCCAGTTAAATATCTCCTTGGCTTTCTTTTGGGAATGGCATGGCATAGTCTTGGGAAAATGGAGCCCTTTTAATTCTGCTGACCTCTGTCACTGTTCGTAACCACCACATCCAGGCCAGTGTTGGCACCTGCTGCAGGAGTCCTTGTCACGGTGCTGGTTACACAAATACCTGGTCCCAACTGCAGCCCATCTGCATATTACTACAGACTTCCATCCTTAAAAGAAAGTCTTAAAGCTGTTGCTGTAGCTTGACATTAAACCTTACTCAGTTTTAATAAGGAGTATTAATTGGGATATATTTTCACCAATTCTAGGGTAATTTATTCTCATAAATGAGAGGATGATAGTTCACTAGTTAGCATGCAGAAAAACTCTTTTATTCATTTAGATTAATTAATATAATATGACAAAAGTGCAAGTCTGCCACTGTAAGAAATAATTTTATATGCATTTGGAAGAAGATGCTGGTTGTTCAGAGGAAGCAGACGCTTCAGCTGAGATGCTGGGATTCTGATCTCATGACTCTTAAGAATAATTACTAACTACACATGCAACAGAAGCAGTAGCAATTTTGGTACATTTAAACCCCCATTTTACTTGCTAACTTACTGGTCTCTAAACTGAGGCATGTGGGATAATCAGGTGAATAGAAGCCCTTCAGCTAACATGTGTTGCTCAACACACACCTGTGTGTGTATTTGGAAAAGAAAGTCTGTCTTGTTTTGCTGCTGAGGCAGCCACAAAACGTCAAGATAATCTTAATTTATCCATTAAAAATGTAGGCCCATATTTAAGAGTCATCAGCAATAAAGGAAAATATACTGAATCATTTCAAGTGCATGCTAATCATTTAATGTAATAAATGGAGCAACTCTAATTATCTCCCGAGGAAATGATTTCACACTAAAACAATGGAAATGAAGAGGTTACTTTGGGAGCATTATACACAGCTGAAAATTACTCATCTGAATCTAGTGGATATTTCAAGTAAATAGAAAGGATTGCTTATGCCTTTTCAGTAATCATTTAGTGCTATGAGAGAAAGAGAATACGATGGCAAAGATATTTAGTAATTTGCACTCAGGCAGTGAGGCTTTCACAGGTACCGTTATACAACCAAGCACTGTTCCTTTTCACTGAGACACTGGTTAACACGACATCAATGTCATAACTACAGGTTCAGAATGTAGTTGAAGGGTGAACAAGAAAAGTAATATGTTTGTGTATTATATTTGTTGATTAGAGTCTGCATTAGAATTTGTGGATTTGAAATTGATAATATCCATGAGCCTTTCCCATGGGATCTCTGTGACTCTTTATTTTTAAAGAGATAAATAAAAATATTTATTATTTTTATCCCCAAACTAAATCCCATGAAAGCTTATTTTGGAAATTCATCATATTTTTAGACAACAAAAAAATAAAAAGAAAACTTTTGAATAAGATGTAAGAATTTCTCAGGAAGTGGGGTTAAAATTGAGTTTAATGATTCAGTCCATTCCCTCCCAGGGAACTGATTTCACTGGAAGCTAAAATGTTTTGTTAAATTATGTACTTCAGTTGCTTGGGTGTTATGTCTCTCTTGGAGAAGCACATGAAATGAGCACTATCCTCCTAGGCATTTTAAAAACACATCCACATTAAATAGAATATATATACAGTGGTTGAGCATACAGTCTTTTTAAACTAGATAACAAAATGATTTTGACTTGTTTTAAAATCTTTTTTCCTTAAATGGCTCAAAAGCTAAGACTAAAATATAGATAATGTGGACTGAAAATTTTTCCCCTTGCTTTCAGTTTCGTGGAGAATAGCACATTATAGGTACTTCTCTTCGTGCAAGAATCACATCAAATGCCAGGAAAAATACATCTGTTTTGGATACATATTTAACAGCATGCTTTCCAGAACCATCAATTTGTCTTTATTAATACATCAAGTGCAGTTTGTTTAAAATGTTTGTCCATTCCACTGCTGTGCTACTACAGATATTATTACCTTATACTTACTACCAAAACTGGATAAGATAGAAGGGAATACAGCTCCTCTCCATAGTGAGGTATATGACCTAGTTCAAGACAAATTAGTGCACACTGATTCTAGAAGCATAAATAGACGACTGCAAGTTTTTGAATGTCTGCATTTATTCTGAAGCTGACAAGACTATTTCACAAGAGACTAGACAATTGTTTTTTCTATCGTAAGATTACTGTTCATCATGTACAAGAAAACAATTGTTATCAGGTATGAACTTAATTGGAATCAACTGTAGCAGTCTTTACAGGAATTTACCGAAATATCTGCCATTCAGAGCTGGCTTACCATAATATTCTCTGTGGAACAGTTGACCACAGGATTCTCATTCACAAACAGCCAGGTTAAACAGTTAAATGCTAGCAAATCCTGCATAGCCCTGTGGGAAATTTCACTTTAATCCCGAACTTATAAGAGGACAATCAAAGCCCAAAGCCTGGGTAACAAATCTGATCCTCTGTTGCAATCTGTGTCCTCATGGGAAGGAGAGAGATGCTCCCCGTACAAGCCTGAGATGGATAAATACCTAAATGATGAGATAGATGGGGAATGCAGAAGAAGCGTCTGGCTTCAGCCATTCGCTTCCAATTTCACATTACATTGTGAAAGGCAATTCTTGTGCAGCTTGGGAACAGCCAGTCCTGATTACTATAAGTTGAAGTGTGGCTTAAGGAATGATTAATGACAGTGTCAGGAGAAAACAAAGCACAATGAGAGTTATCTCTAATCCACCTGCTTGCAGATGCTATAGTAAGGGAATGAAAATGGCCCCGGCGAGCCCTGATAATAAAAAAATCAAAATAGAAAGGTGCAAAGCTGTAGATATGTATTAATCTGATATATAAAAACTAGGTCTTAGCTTGAATAAAGCATTAGGCATGAATGGAGCCCCATAGGTGATAGATATTAGAGCATAGTGGACTTCACATTGTCTGTTTTTTTTAAATCAAACAGAACTGTTCCCTTCAGTATTGCCTTTGACATTAATAGGTTGGTATTTGAAAAGTCACAGTTCACTAGATGAGCAGGCTTGTGAGTTCAAGCTCATTAAACAAAACCTCTTTTTGTTGCTTCAAAAACAGCGACACCATACCACCACCTTGCGGCTCGGTGGCGCGGAGGCGGCGGAGGAGGGAGCCGCGCTCCCGGCGCCACACGCGCCGCAGGCGCGCCGAGCGCGGCGAAAATGTCTCGTCTCCTTGCGTGCTGAAAGGCAAAGCTCGCAAGCTGCTCCAGCGGGCACAAAAGCTCTGAGGGGCGGCCCGGCCGTTTCAAAGGGTTCTTGGCCAGTTTTCCAGATAGATTCGGTCTAATTCAAGACTGGAAGGATAGTCACTTATCGCAGCTATGACTGAATATGCACATTATGGTGGTTTCTTTCAACCTGATTGCAGCTTCTATCCCTTCCTGACCTATCCATCTTCCTAAACTTCACATCCGCTGGGAAATCTTGCCCAGGCTGCGTGGTGAGCTGAGACCTGGAAGGTTCCCAGCGCGGAGCCGTGAGACAGGCTGGCGCGCTGCGCGCCGCTGTTCATCAGACAGGGCACGTCCCTCCAGCTGCGCGCCGCTGACAGCCTGCGCGCTGCTATCAATCCCAGTGCTCGCATCCGAGTTACTCACTTGCTTTGCGGGTTTCATCTACTGAAAAGCAGATTTTGCATCATTCTGGGGAGAACACCACTGTGTCTTTTCATGAGGTAGAATTGTTAAAATTCTAGGCACACCATAAGGTTTCCTAAAATGCTGAAGCTACCTAGGAATCTAAACATTTTTACTCTTGTTTGGGCACATGTTCTCCCTGTGTCGCCAAGGATACTTTGAAAATTTTAACCATCATCGTGTTAGTCAGGAATATAAACTGAAACAGAATACTTCCTGAAGCCTGCTTCTCTGCCAGATTTAAAGGTATTGCCTCTTGTCAACAGGGAGGGAATTATTTGGCCCCACTGAGTTCAGAAACAAAAGTCTCATTGATTTAACTGAGTCAGGATTTCAATCCCAATGGGTTTTGCCTCCTCCTTTTCCTTAATATGGCCAGCAACAAGTTAAATGTTAATTTATATTTCATGGAAGTATTTTAATATTGAAAAATCTAATGAAGATTTAGCACTTGGCTTTTAATGAGGCTGACATAACTATAGAAAGAAAGCAAATATATTATTTTAATTGATACTAATTCATAAGTGTTCCTGATTTATATATTAAACAAAAAAAGAAAGTGTCTTGTCATACACTACAATTTATTGTGTATTCAATTCAACCATCATTTACTCAGAATCCACTCTTCTTTTTTTTCCACATGTGAAGGGTAGGATGGAAAATGCCATGTAGAATTGTACAGCTGCTGCCTATGCTATAAGTACTGTGATCGCATCACCCTTATTTTCTGATGATGCGCCTCAAGTCAATTCTATCCATGTGTCTTTGTCTCCACCTGACATCTCCTGCTATCATAATAATCATGCTGTATGGTTTGAAGCTTAAAGCTTTTGTATACTGTATTTTCCTAATAATGCCAGGGAGCCAGGCAGTTTCTGTTCTATAAAGATACATTGCTATAGGCAGCAAAGGGTCTCAGTTGAAAATTTTTTGATCAAGAATTGACACTAAAATCAGGGGTGTTCAGCTAAAGTTTTGATTAGTCCATTTTATAATCTGGGGGGGAAATAGATTTGGATATATGTTTCAGTCCTGATCTCCTTTTCAGGCATTTGGGTCTCAAGACGTTTATTCAAGCTAAGGTTTGGAGTGGAACAAAGCAGAGGTTATGAATTAATTGAAAGTGGGTTTACCTGTGTAATAGTGCAGATCAGGGGAAGAATTTAGCCAAGAGAAAGTAGTGTTACAACTACAATAATGTTACAACTATATAATCATGAAGGATGTTTAGTGAAAATTTGAAAAGTGATGCATCAGTGTCATTAGGCAGATATTTTATCATGAAGATGTGATAGGTTGAAGCTAAATGCAAAAACATTTAAGGGTTAATTTGTGCACTCACATCCCAGTATTGAAAAAATGAAGTTACCACTGTCAAATGCTTGTCTGAGATGCTTTTATACCAGTCTCATTCTCTGTTTTCTTCTTCTTTGCAATCAAATGTTTCATTCCCTTCAACCTCATCCTCCCTTCCCATGACATTAGTTTTTCTCCTGGTCCTGAGAAGCCTCTGGGAACCTGAAAGTTTTCCTTTAAAAGATTGCACTGAGCTTTCAAATGTCTCCTCAGAAGCATGCTACCTTTGGATGAAATTCTGGTCTTGATGCATACTCTATTTTAGGTCTGTCTTCCTGCTTTCTTTACAATGTGTGCACCCAGGGATTTTCAAGAAGGATTCTGTTCTGAATGTAGAGTTCCTGAAAAACATTGAATCCTCGCATCACACCCTGTAAAATCTGAAAGCAGCCACAATCTCTGCAGAGATTTACAGACTATCACAAAATGTATTTTAACAGAAGCTGAGAATCCTGTTACGTAGTGTTAAAGGCAAGGGGTGAAAAAAGGTAGAGGATTAGAAGATCAAACTCCTTAAAAGAGGGTTCAGATTGGTTTTGAACACCTGACAGAGATTTAAACCCTCTCTTTCCAAGCTGTTTTTGTGCAAACAGATTCATGTCTGAGTTGCTAGGAATGACGTCTTCTTTTATTCAGAAAGCTCCCTAACCAGTTATTTAAAAAGATTTTAAGTGAGTGTTCTTTCTGGCCAAAAGTCATTCCACTCTCCCAAGTCAGAAACAAGCCAAAAGCAAGAATGAATAATTTACAAAGGGCAGCTGGTCTGGTTTTTGCAAAATCAAACTAGTCTTGGCTCCAACCCTCCTTCAGATCCAAAGCTAAGCCCTGCAGGTCATAACTATTTCTACACTGGGTTTGCATATGTGCCTAAATTCCCCACCTTCTACTGTATGTGTACCTTAGTAAGGTATTTTTTCCTCTCATTTCCTACCCTTAAAATATGTAGTACTATTGATTCACTTATAGTTATTTGTGATAATATGCTTGAAGAGTAGGTGAATATTGAGTGTACCCTGCAGAGGAGACTCAAATTAGGACCTGGAGGGAATTTAAAATGAAGAATGTTAAAATAGAGCTACACTCACTTCTTACAAAACAATGTAGCATCCAAATTACTTTCTTGTGTATAATTATGGAGTGTGCATACAGGTTCTGTAGTTTAATAGTAAGTCATGTGCTCACTGATGTCACCATCACAGGGAGCATTCTGAGGCAAGACATGATATGGTACCTCACCTTTGGGTAAAAATCCTGGCCGCTGCTGTGTCAAGATTCCTATCTAAATAGAATGCTAAGATTGCTTTTAAAAATACTTGATTATATTTCCACTTTATCACATAGCGACTTTTAAGCCATCTCCTTTGACATACACTAACCTGCAGCAAGATAAAGATTCCTTCTTGGAATTAGGCTGGACAATGGAATATCAAGTTCAGTTGTATTTACCATAATTAACAATAATTCTAGTCATTTATGTGGACACTGCTCCTGCTGTGGCAGCATAAAACAGTAATGAAGCCATACAAACATTTGGAAACAGACTCATTCCTCTGTGTTCAGTAGGTGTTGAAGCTCAGTATATTTCAATTCTAATCAGAATTCTAGTTATTTGTAGTTTGAGGTTGCATGTGTGAGTGTTCTTGACAAAATATATGCTAGTGCAGTACAGCCTTTAGAATTCTTCTGCAAGAATCCCAACACCAACAGCTGGTCCATATGCAGCTGACAATAGACTGAATGTCTTGGCTAAATATGTGACTTCCTTTAGCAGTGCACCTACAACATGGACAGCAATCATCAAGGAAGTGTCAGTATAAGAGCTGGTATATTCCTCAAGAGAATCACCTACACCAGTCTAAACACATTTGTGCTGATAACTTAGTCCATGTTGTAGCCTTTTGTTTGTTCAGGACATTTAAAAGAAGCTACATTTTTAAGGAATGAATTAAGGTGTACAGTCTGGCAAAGAAAAGAAATAGAGCATAAAATGAAGGTAGCTCAGATGCATTTAGCATCTGCAAACAAAAATCAGCATTCACTCAGATAAGTAGATTTCCATGTGATGTTCCTCCTTTCTCTCTTTGTTAATAATGAAGCTTTTCTCCTTATTTTTTTTTTCTAAAGCTAGTGGTAGATCTGCTCCTGGCAGTATGTTATGTTCAACCATTAGTTTATTTTTTAAGACTAAGAAGAGATATTTCTACATTATAAATTATTTATAAACATAAGAACAAAGGGAGGCTGTCAGGGCTGCTGGTACTTTGAGAAAACAGGGGAAAAAAAAGACGATGAATTTATGAAGAATACAATTTTACGAAGGAAGGAGGAGGGAGAGAGCAACTACTAATTATTAACATTCATCTGCAGACAAATCCTGAAAGAATAGGATTAGAGGGATACATTTACATCTGTCTGTCACAAAAAGAATTCTCATTAAAGGTTTACTAGACTGTCACAAAACTTCTTCTAATGTTAAACTTGAGGGTCTCATGGGGGAGAGGAATATCTCACTTTTGGCCCATCCAATGAAGTGATATTAAAACAAAAACAAATTAAAAAGCAAATAAAAACTTGCATTTTTAGTAAGAGCTCCAGCTGAATCTGCTTAGGCGACACAAAAGTTGATATGCCATAGAAAAGTTTTACATGTCAGAACAAGTTTCAGTAGTTCCTATTTACACAGCCATGTGTACTTTGAGACATGATATGACTGCCACAGCAATCACTTTGTGAATAGCATTCATCATCTGGACGCTTCTTTTCATCTATAAAAAGAAATCTGCAATAGGTTGCTTTGACAATTCAAGATGCTGAGCCACAGTTTCTTTGCTTTAAAGAAACAGACATTAAGGTTAAATACATTAAAAGTGCACAAAAATAAACACACTGTGTACGTACAATATGTTGACAATAGCAAACTTCAATCTACTGTAGCTTTTGATCAAAGAACTGAATCTGTGGAAAAGAAATCCTGAATCTAGCTGAAGCTGTCATTTTATTTTTCATAGCAAACTAATTTATACTGAGTACACATCACTGAGGAAAAATCTAGAACAGTTTTATATTACTTGAGCCATTGTATGTGGCTGTATTTGTAGGGTGTTCAGACAGCTACTCTTAGGATCATGCATATCTTTTACTGGAACAGTATTCTAGTTAATTTGATTGTGGTTTATGAGCTGGTTTAATTAACACATGCAATGGCTTGCAAGGGAGAAAGTTTTCATCTTAAGCATTTTCTTAGAGGTAATCAAAATTAGCAAAGAAAAGCATTAAAAATTCCTCTGGATCTGTCCCTTGCCATGAAAGCACAGTACTCTTCAGCGTATCAAACCAAAGCCAGGTTAAATCTTTGAGATACAGCCATTCCAGTTAGCAAGTATTTCTTTTCAGATTTTGGGTCAGATTCAAAGGAGACTTAGAATTCTAATCCCTGATTTTCTACACATGTATTTTTCTAGGCACCAAGTGGAGAATATTCCCCAACATGTATTTTCAAGCATAATTACTGATTATTAGTGACTACTTTTATGAGAAAGAATTGAGACAGCATAAAAAGGCCTGATCTTCAGAGGCTATCTCCAAAGGTCTGCTGAAGTTTCAGCTCTCTAGGTCTCTCAGCTTGGGTGCCCAAAACAGATGCATCCAAATGTAGGCCCATATGTTTGAGCATGTTGCACCACTATATATGCATTCCCTGGCACTGTTGAAAAGCATACATTCCCTGCAAGCCTCCTACGCTCCTCCCTCTGTTCTGCTCCATTTAGGTCTGAGCACACAATCTAGATTTCAGGTAACCCAAATGAAAAAGTTTTCTTTATTCCTATACCTGAAAAATTAGATGGTCAAGTCTGGAGCCTACAGGGTAGCCCACCTTTGAGCATGTGAATCCCCTAAGCATGCCAGAGTTGCTTACTTGTAAAGGGTACTAGCACCAAAAGGAAATGTAAAAAACCTTGTAAAACAGTAATAAGCAGTATAATAAGGTATTTTATTCTGAATTTATCTAGAAGAACTAATAACAAGATACTTTACTGTAAAATTATCTATTTCTAAATTTTCCTACACTCAAAGCTTCCTTCACTGACTGTAACAGTATAATCCACCTGAGCAATAAAAGTAACAAAGCAAAACTATCACTACAACTTTAGGAAATATCTTTATATATTCTCAAATGACTTTTTAAAAATAAACTGAAAAACATACAGCAGTGTCCAGCAGACAAACTTAAGCTACAGAAAAAAAAAACCAAAAAAACCAAGAACGAAACAGAAACAAAAACAAAAACCCAAAAAAAAAACCCAAAACCAATTGGATTTTATTCCCCTTTTCTAATCACATATCTTCCAGACTGCTCTTCTTTATATTCTTTTTGGAGTTCTTGCTTGATATTTTAGGGCAAGCAACGCTGGTTTGATTCAATAAATATTTAAGGGGTACAACTACTTTCTTTCTTGTGTTCCCTGTCATGCAGTTAATTATCACTCATCACATTCCAAAGAACAGAAAATATGTACGATCATTTAATAGGGGATTAAATTTCCCATTTTTACAGTTGGGTATCTGCTTTCCCTTATTCATAAGGCAGGCATTAGAAGGTAATTAAAGAAGTAAATAGTGAGATATTTAAATACCCACACTAAAGCAACAGTTGAATATTCGCTGTGCACATTTTCTAAGATATATACACATTTTTACATATTAAAGGCAAGTGGAAAATAAAATCCGTGTGTTTTTTATTCTATTTTTTGGCCCTTGAATTAAGTGGTTTTTAGTTTTGCAGCTGAAATTAATGCCTCTGCGAAGGATAACTACATGCAATACCTTTACAACCTCCTGATAGACCAGAATTGGTGAAAAGCTACTTATAACTGAGGACTTCTGTTAAATGCAAATTATTCTAGTTAAAGTATATATAACTTTAAAATTGCACTCATACCTTGGTAATATTTGCTATTATATATACATTGTTGCAAATAATATTGTTGCAGTTCAATCATTTTTGTTATGACTTAAAGAAGTTTATTATTCAAGTGTTCTTAATTTTAGAAAATAGAAAAATATGTAGCATAGACAGGTAAAAGATAATTGCTGAAACTCATCAAACACACAACTCTCAGAGAGCAATCACTGAATCATATCAAAATTTGGAATCTGACCAAAGAAAGATTGGTGAGGAAGTGCCGAAGTGCCTGTGCCTAATTCCTGAAATGAGCCCTTTGCTATCTCTGTGCAAGGGTAAGATATGCACCTCTAGAACTTCCTTTCTGTTTGCCAGCTCAAACTTGTGGGCACCTCACACAGCCTTTCATGTGCAAGCCTGACTGCACAGCAGCGCTATCTGCCACTGCATGGGGATCTGCTGCCTCCAGACACTCCACTCGTCTCTGCTAAGAGGAAAGCTGCACAGCTGGGATGCTCGCTCACCTCTTCTGTATCCCGGCACCAATTACTTCTAATGAATTTTATTGCAATTTTCATAAACTGCACATTTGCTCTTTTTGTTCTGTGATTTACGTTCTTTTTTGCGGATATGTGAATATATGGAAACGTTGTATTTCCTTAAAAGTGGTTGTATAAATTTTGAATGTTATATTTCATTGTATAGCGACAGACTTTCTATTTCTGCTTAGTATGCTGTAAAGTGGGAGAAGATTTTTAAAATATTGTTGGAAAGTAACCCAAATTCCAGCAGATTTCCTGGGCTTTATACTGAAAGCTTTAGGCGCCCTCTTTTGGTATACTGCAGGAATTGCAGGCAGGCTTTTTTAAAAAACATCTTTTGGGGAAGCACGAATTTTCACTTATAGGAATCCTGTGTTGAATGTTATACAAATGAAATTTACACACCAAAAAAAAATTGTATTTCATGTGACGTCTTATTATATGTTTTGCTTCAGTATTTATATTGGATGTACAACCATGCTTTGACATTAAATTCTCAAAACATTTGGCTTTGATTTTAATGCTTCAAGAAGTAATTATACTTAAAGGCAGCATACCTGGAATGCAAATGCACAGTGAAAGAACTCTAGTTCACAGATATTTTCTACTGAACTGAATACTGTAGTTATATCATACTGTCTCTATGGCTTTCAGTGGCATGGAGACTCACGTAACACTAGCTAAGTTCTACTTCCAAATTCTACAATGCAGTAAAAGGTCAAATTCATTTCTTTCATATGTTATATACAGTTACAAATGTGGAGAATGTACAAGTTTAGCTGATATGTCTGTGTTGGGCCATCTTGCTTTATGTAATATTCTATCCAGGTCACTCTCTAGACTAGTGATACCTTAATCTGTGCAAATTTCCTTTGTACTGGTTCTCTTTGGTTTTAGTTTGGGTCCTTAGTCTGTTAAAACAGTTCTCAATAAAAAAAGAATGTCTTCTCAACTCCTCTTCCTCCATAACACTTCCTATTTTGATAATTTGAAAAAAAATCAGAGTAATTGCTAGTAGTTAACTACAAATTTCTGCTGAGAGTGAATTAATTTCAGTTTTAAGTAATGTTTAAGTAATGTTTTCTTCCAAGTTCAATAAGAAAATCAGTATAAATTGTTGATTTAGAGGACATCAATAGGGCAATTGTCTTTTCTTTAAATTTTACCTTTCAGCTAAAAGAACACTGCCACTGCAGGAAAGAACAGGTGCAATGAAAATACACACTCAACAAAAAATAGCAAGAAACATGAGTTTTGTACTGGGCCTTAGACATTCCTCACAGATAGTCTTATATTCTTCTACAGAAGTCAAACTGTTTCTTCAATCACATCAGCACTGATGCACAGATAGATGATTCAACCTGAGCAGATGGTCCTGTGGAGTCGCAATTTCTGTTCTTCTGAGGGATGTTTGAATCAAAAATCTTTTTCAAACAGGTATGAACATTCTAGTATAAAGTGAATATGGCTCACAACATCTGTTTGCAGCCCTTCCTCATAAAAGAAATGGTCTTTGTATCTGCTTATTGCTGTTGGTATTATCTCTAAAACATGAGCTGCAATTTTACCTGGAACTAGCTGAACCGCAGTTGAATATGAATGACTCAAACTTTACAGACATACATCAGTACTAGCTTTATGTGCAGAGTGAGGGCAATAGGGCACATTGTCACATCAATTTTTAATCAGGATTCTCCAATTAAATCAATGGACAGTACTGTTTATAAGTCAATAACACAGTAAAGCTTGGTACTTGGCTCAAATCAACAGATTTAGAGGATAGCCAAATTCAGGATGACTGTAACATAAATAATGGAAGTTGCTTTCAAGTGGTCTCAATCATTTAGCTCATTCCAAAATGCAAAATTACAAACTGCACATCTGATGATGCAGTTAGATTCCATTTGTAAATACATTTCCTATAATGTGGGATGTGATGTATTATTCATAATATAAAGAAGAGCCAGGTAGTATGGAGCAAGAAAAGGCAGAGTTTCATAAGCAGGTAGGAGACAGAGGAGCAATTGGTAATATCATTGTTAGCTAAGCAAGAAGTATGATTAGATTAGATTAGATTAGATTAGATTAGATTAGATTAGATTAGATTAGATTGTCTATTCTCAACAGAGTTCAGCCCTTAAAATGATAATAACAAGAATGTTTTCCTGCAGACCAAGAACAACATGTTTCATCCATTAACTGTGAAGATAAAAAAAAAAAAAAAAAAAAGGGAAAAAAAGCAGTCCGAGTTTTAGTGTGTCAAACACCAATTGAAAAAATTGTTAAGCATATATGTTTTCATTGTTTCTTTCATCTAGTCATTCAGGATAATAACCCCATTTCTCTTTATATTTTTTTAAAGGACAATTTCCTGTGAAGAAGAGCATGAAGTTGTTCAGAAGAATCTGTATTTATCTGTAAATTGTTGCCCTGAAATGAGGAATAATCTAGAATCCACAATTTAAAGCTAGGTGGACTGGATATATTTCCTTCTGTATTTCCATAGTTACCAATTCAGAGACCTGACTCATTTGAACCCACAGATAGAAGCACATTGCAAATTTTCCTGAGTGTCTGCAAAAATGACAAGAGTTGGGGTAAAATCTGCTGATTTTGTGACAACTAGCTAAACTTATATTCACTCTTTTGGAAACAGTATTGATTTTATCTACACTGGTTAATGTTCTCAAAAGACCAAGTCATGATTAGTACAGAATGTTTAGCTGTAACACCCTTACTTCTTGCCCCTTGCAATTAATTTAACAGTGCTGGATATTCCAAAAATTCTAAAGTCTTGATGAGTCACTCACAGAGTTGAGAATTGCATTTGCACTACATTTGGATGGTTATTCATCCTCTTGTTCAAAGTTTTAAGACTTCATATTGTCAATCTATTTTGGCAACTGTGAAGTCTAAAAAATTTTTTTTGAGTAAATAAAAGCCAAGAATCTCATTTAAGTAACAATTTCCAGAATCAGACTTTTCGTTAAAACAATAAAAAAAAAATTTTGATTTTGGTGAAGTCCAGAAGGATTTTCACACTAATGTCTCATGGGACAAGATCCACCATCAGAATTTTGAGGAATTTACAAAACCGGAAAAACTGACTGAAATAAAAGTTTGGGGTTAAAGGCAGGAATTTGTTGCTGTACTCTGTGGTTTCTATGACTTGGTTGTCAGCATTGAAGCATAGGATTCTCGGGGTCCAGTCATGTGCTTCAGTGAATTACTAATAAAGGCTAGAATTCTCATCTGGTGTAAATTCTAAAGACAGCAATAGATTTACCTAGAGGTGACAGTGTCTTTGAGAATTAATATGTATTTGTTATATAGCACTAGCATGGAAAAATAATTTGCCTTGTATTGAAAAATTTGTAATCAGGCAAGACAATGATGTATCAAAATACTTGACTTGAGGGTTCATCCAAGGGAGACTACAGGTTTTACACAACCTAACAAAGGACACTGCAGTTGTCTGCAAAAGGGATTATAAAGAATATGATGACAAGAAGGAGGGAGGGACACTTAAGAGGAGACAGAAGGACTCAATACTCTGGATGTGTTAATTTTATCTCATAATGATAAGACAGCAAGAGAAAATTGTACTTTGTATTATGTGAAGTCAAGAAAGGGAACAGTGCAATACAAGCTAAGAATGAAATTTATGGAAGTGAGATGGCATCAGACACATCTACATCCCACTGACTCTATCAGGTTTGATGGTATTATAAAGCAACAGCATCCCTTTGTGATTCTGTCATGGATCAGAGCTTCAGAGATCCCCAGTGCTCAGCCATACTGTCTCAACAGTCCCAGTTTAGATTTCACATGCTCAGCAGAAACCATGCATCCAAAGTTTTTCTGATTTCATAGTGCACCTACACCTTTACCAGCCTACCTTACATACCTTACATTATATGATACATCCTACATCTTTCTTAGTCCCTGGTCTTTCCACATTTAACTTCTAGTCTTTCCTGTCCATGGATTTCTAAGCCTCCAGTTCATCCTGTAGGCCTTCCACATTCTTCCAACTCTAACTCTAATCTATTCTAGCCAAAATTCCTCTGTGCAGTCAGAATGTTTTTGCAGGGTTTCATAAAGACATGGGGTGTATATATCAGAAGTCCAGCTCTAGAAAACTATGTTGTATCTAGGAATGAAAAATTCTGAGAAAATACAGATGTGTGGTAGTATTAGCTTGGAAATTACGGCTTTGTTACAAACCCTTCTTTTCAGCAAAGATTTAATCATTTTAGTTCCTTCATATATCCCTATAGTAAATTAGTACAGTGATCTGAATACTGTTGTTCAATAATTAGTATTGCTTCAGACTTCAATATCAATTCTGCTTCCCAGACCCCACAGCAGTAATGACTCATTCCCATCACTACAATGCCACTTCAAACCAGCAGAGTCATAGGCAACCTCCTAGTGGTTTGGCTTTTGATAAGATGTGAGAAACCCACATTCTTTTATTTAAATTAAGGGTAGAAGAGTTTTGAACTCTCATACAGCAGATTGTAAATTCCAGCCACTGGGAAGGCTGTTACAGGTTTCCTTGATATGGGGAAAATTCTTGAAATCTCAAACATTTTAACAGGCTGAGAAAATTGTTTTCCACTCAGTTTTAATTAGATCATAGCCTCAATGGAAATTGTAATAATTTCTGACTTTGAAAAATGTGATGTCTCATTGGCTTGAACAGTTAATCAATGATTGAATTCACTCAATAGAAGTTTACTTAAGAAACCAGAAAACAGATGTTAAGTCTCATTCATTTTGCTATATGGGCTCAGAAAGGTAATTACTACCATGACTTGGAAATCCTGATCTTTGACAAGTGAATTAAGTTCCTGTGAGTATATACTGTGTGTGATGAAAAGTCCAAGAGTTGTAAGTTACACATTCAGAAGCTGACCTAAGGGAGCATTTCAAGATTTTTGAAATTCCTGCTGGGGTCAAAGATTATTCACAGCTCTAGCCAGTTAAGTACTTCATGTGGAAAAAAAAAAAAAAAAAAAAAAATTTAAATGGTAAAAAGCCCTTTTGCATAGAATCAAAGTGGAGATGTTGTAAAAATTAAGAGAAAAACAACCTCATGGTGTTAAAATAAATTACCAAAGCTATTTCTGGATCTTTAACTGTCTTTATAATAACCTTCTCCTTGCATAGTCAGCAATTTTACTTTCAAAATATGAGATTAGAGTTTACAGTAGGCATTCATGTGTAAACACAAAGTGTATAAAAACATTAAAATTATTTCTAGATATTAAGTCTTCTCCTCAGCACATCTTACGACAAATGGTGCTAATGCAATATAAGTCAGGAAAGATCTTCCAGGAAAAGGGAAAAGGAAAACTTGTTTAGAAGGGAGTTTCCTTTGTTACAAATCTGAATTTTACAGAAAAGTGACTAATTTGATGTCTCTAAAAAAAATCAATGTTTATGAATGTTGATGTGAAAAAAATCTTTTGTCAGTCTAGAAACTGGTCTTTGCTTTATTTGCATCTTTAAAAGTCATTGAAAGGTTATTATTAGTAAGTGAGTTTTTTATTATACCTGTTAAATTCAGGTCCTGCTTGACAATTCCAATGATGTATGAGATACAATAGCTGCTATGATTCTTTTCCTTTTCTGAGCACTTTTGAAAGAGGCTTGAAAAGAGGGGAAATCTGTATTTTTAGCACTCCAGTGAGTAGACCAATTGAGTAAGAAATTGCTTTTACACAGTGGGTTTTTTAAGCCTAAATGTGATATAAGCCATAATATTAGTTAAAAGATTTTCATTTGTATTGGAAGGAATTTAGAATCTAGATAATTCCCAGCAACTTTGAATGACTTCCTGATTAAGCACTAAGTTTTCATTAAGTCAGCTACCACTTAATCTTGTTTATAGAGACAGTCTTCTGATCCTTTTGGAATGTCAAGTAAAAGACATTGTCCAGAGTCTTAAGTTATTCTGAGATGAGTAGACCCAAAGAATTACATCATGATATTTGGCAAATCCTGTGACCTTCTTAACTCTTTCATTTCTTTGGGATATTTTATTTTCCTCCAGAAAAGTACATGTAGCTCGTTCAGTGAAATACCACTTCATTTATAAATATGGCACAGATAGAATTATAGCACAAGATAAGTGACCTTTGTCAGCCCTCCAAAGAAGAATTTGCTTTTAGAGAGAAATTGGATGTAGACTTTATCATGTGGTAAAACACTTCTATGTGAGTAAGCCAGGAAAGGCTGTTGTACATCAAATGGTCTGAAACTGCGCTTCAGTTCCTCTCCTGACACTTCATTGTTTTAGTTTGTTCCCTTGATGAAGATTCAAAATATTAAATGCTTACTATATCTTGCTAAAAATATTCAGTCCAGAGTCTAGGCAAAAAGTTGTCCAAAATGTTAACATTGGCTTATATCACCATTACATTTAAATAGTACAGTTAGAGAATGTAAAAAGGAGATGTGTTTTTTGTCACATGTCTGATATCTTATATGCCATTAAAACATAAAGAGCCTTGCAACAGAATGGGACAAAAATATATAATCTATCTGATGAATAGTCTTTTTCCTTATTAGTGCACTGATCTTTACTATATAATGTGACACAATAATTTAGGTGATAATCCAGCAATTTCACAGATTTTATCTTCATTTTCTTTAGTATCTCTATACTTGAATGACAGATTTCTGTAAATATTCTATGTTTTCTATCCATGCCATTTAACTTAGGAGTTAGTGATCAAAGTGACACATAACTGTATGCCTGTGCTCAAGCACACCTGGTTGAGACTGTTCCAGTCAGGTCCTGCAAAGATGGTCTTGCAGATTCTTAAGACAAATCTTGTAATTAAGAGTTAATGGTACAGAGATTGTAAGGAAAGTGTCTGCAAAGTGAATGCTATTTTTTAAAAAGGAATGACCTTTTACAACTAGAGAAGCCACACTGCAGGGATGGTGATTTCTGCAGTGATTCCTCTGTGCTGCTTCTCATCATGAAAGCTCAGATTTGGAATGTTAAAGAGGTTCCTGTGGTAATTTTTGTGTTTTGACTGGCATTTGCTACAAATAAAGTGACAGGAGAAACCTGAAAGAGAGAGAATAAAGATTTCCCACCTAATTCCTTCCAGCCCGGGGAACATTCAATAAATTGAAAAGTCAAAAACCAGGAACTTTTACTCTAGTAATTTATAAAAACTTTTGTTAATGGTTTCTATTCAATACCTGTGCCATACAAGGCTGAAAGCTTTTGCATGACTGAGGTAACCTCATTACCTTTGCCATCACAGTAGATGCACTCTTCCTCCAACCCACACTGATACAATAAATATTTTCCAAGTGTCAGTAGAAGAGTGATAGTCTCTTCATTATTATCTCATATTATCTCATATGTTTCCTGTCTCTCAGCTTTCTCAATTAAATTCCTTGTATGAAGATGCCAGGGTAGTTCCATTAGGTAGCTTGTTCTAAGGGGAGCAACAGGTGCTCTAGCACAAGAGTGCCCACTTGGCATATCTGAGGACAGAGATAATCAGGGAAGGGCAGTCATAATCAGGTGGGAATAGTAATTTCTTTTTCTAGCAGAGAACATATTACAAGCTTCTCTGTCATCCTTATAAAGTCTAAGCTACATGAGAAGTGTAAATGCTATCAATTCCACAACAAAAATCTGTCTCTTTAACTCAAATATTGGCGGTTCATCATTTAGATGCCTAGCTCAGGCATCACATGTGAACCAAACATGAGCACTGTGGCATTTAACTATGCTATCTGTAGCCACTAAACTTCAACCTGACATGAGCAGAAACCAAAACACCGAACCACTCCAGTGCTGTCACCCATGGAGTGATTGGAAGAGCATGGACTTTGTTTTCTGCAGGCTTGCTACTCCTGCAGTCCTCAGCATACCTCAGATTTGTAGGTAAAGCAAAAAAGGTTAACAGTATAAACTTGAGGGGTTTGGACTACAATATATAAAAATTGAGTTAGGGTCTTTAAGTTAGCAGAATAACTGGAGTTGAGGTGACATCATCTGTTTCAATGCAAAGACTCAAAGAGACATGGACCTAGTAGACATGGTATCACAAGGCACCACCGAAGACAGAAATTGTCCAGTCACTAATTGCTGAGCTAATAAACATCTACCAGGGCTGATAAGCATCTACCATCTAATGTCTTTCTACATTAGAAAGACACAACCTGGATTTTGCAGCTGAGGAGGAGAAAACAAGATTACCATGAGGATTTGGGATATTTGAGAGTGTCTTCTGAGACTACGCAAAATTAATGCAAGACAGTATAAGGGGAAGAGATCTAGGGAAAAACAAAGGGTGGAATAGACCAAAGGCATATAAAAGGGGGCTGTCACGTGAAAATTGTTGGCTGCCCTGTTAGTCTGTCCTTTAAAAAGTATTAAATACTTTTTAAACTACCTCTCTGTTCAGTAACACTCTGTGGAGTGTGTGTGCTGTAAGGGCTAAGTGGCAATTACTGATGAAACAGACCTTAGAGTGGATTTGGTGACAGCAACTGGAGTCAGAGCAGGGTGTAGGTGCCCCTCACCTCTGCTGCCATCAAGTCAGAGCAAATGAGAACCTAAATACATCTTTCCTGAAATAATTTAAATAAAAGTTTGGAAATAATGTTTATGTTTTAAAAATATAAATATTATTTAAATAATATTTATTTAATTAATATGTAATACTTCTAAATATTGACTAGTGAAGCATTAAACTCAGGAGAATACAGCTGTTTATATCATCACAGCATTCATTTGAATGAGATCACAATGTATGTATCTAGAAGGGCATTAATTAGGCAGCATGTAATAGTTTACAAGACCTGCTAATAGATGGGACTTCTGGGAGCTTTTTCAGATTGAAGCAATTGATTTTGTCACAGAGCCAAAATGCGGAGAGGAGTTGTAATATTTTTTTCCTCTTCTCGAATCATACCTGATAAATCTAGTGGTGGCCTTTCTTTTCTTACCCCCTGTTCAAATCAAACCTTAATTGCTCTGGCATCAAGGTTGGGCAACTTGGCTAGCTCTGAAAGATATCAGCTGTTTTTCTCATCCTTGCTGAACCTCTTTTAGACAAATTTTGCATTGTTTTTTGTGTCAGTTTTATCGTGGAACATCGTGCTGCCATCTGGAAAGAAAAACACCGTGGTACAGGAGCAGCTGGTGAATGAGAATGGCCAAATAAATATTGGCACTCACTCTGCCATTAGGTGAGATAAGAGGATTGAGGCCATGCCAAAAGAGACAGCCCAAACTGCTGCCATTATCCTTTGCTGTCCCCTTTCCCCTTATCTCTGTTTCAAAACACAGCTATCATTCATTTTAGAGGACGGAAACCAAACCTATCAGGTGTTGGACATACCCTCCTGAAGCCTGGAAAACAGAGATATTCATGGTGAAAAGCATCTTGCAAATTGGCTGAATGACTGGATACTGTTATTCCTTTGGAAAAATAACAAGAACATTTCATATTTCTGTAATGCTTCCTGTCATAGAAGCGCAAAACGCTTTAGATGTAAATTAGTTCTGTAGGTACTTTGAGGCTGAGTAAGGACATATTAACTTCATTTTCATAGACAGGGAAGTTGAAACACAAAGAAATAAATACCTGATTTGATAGATATGGGTTAAGTACGGAGTTTGTGTTAATGCCAGGAATAAACTTTGATTCTAAACTGCTTTGTATTTTTATGTAGCAACAGAGGATTTTCCTTCCAGAGACTTGAGGCTAGAACAGAGATTTAGGGAGACTATGGACATACCCGACCTTAACCTTCAGAAATGAGAAGCTTAATCACAGAATCATAGAATACCACATTGGAAGGGAACTCGAGAATCACCTGGTCCAACCTTTTTTGATAAAAGAACTGTCTAGACAAGATGCCTTGTCTAGCCAAATCTTAAAGTGCTGGGGAATCCACCCCTTATCTTGGGAGATTATTCCAATGGCTTTTTGTTCTCATTGTGAAAAGTTTTTTCTTGGGTTCATTAGAATCTCCCCAGAAGTAGCTTGTACCAATTATCCCTTGTCTTTTCTGTGTGACTCCTTTTATGAAAGAGAGTCTCCATCTTCTACGTAATCACCCTTCTAATACTGGAACACAGTGATGAGGTGTCCCCTAAGGCTTCTTTTCTCAAGGCTGAACAAACCCAGTTCTCAGCCATTCTTGATATGGCAGGCTTCCCAGTCCTTGGATCATTTTTGTGGCCCTTCTCTGAACCCTCTCCAGTCTGTCCACTGTGGTTTTGTGTAGTGGGCCCCAAAGCTGCATGCAACATGTCAGGCATGGAGGAGAGTGGGATAGTGGCTTCTTTATCTCTGCAGGTGATGCCCTTATTGATGCAAGCCAGCATCCAGCTGCCCTTCTTTTCTGCAACAGCACACTGTTCATTCACAGTGAGCTTGCTGCCCACTAGGACCTCCAGGTCCTTTTCCAGAGAGCTGCTTCCTAGCCTAGTAGATCCCTGCCTGTGCTAAACTCCTGTATTACATTTCCCATGTGCCAGAACTTACTTTTGTCCTTGTTAAAGTTCTCAAGGTTCTTGCTAGCCTGCTGTTTCAGCCTACCCAGGTCTTCCCACAGAGTGGATGTGTCAGTCAATCCCCCACCCACCACATAGGCCACTTGTCCAGAGCCATAACACATCTAGAGGGAGGCTGTGGGAGGCCCTACCAAAAGCCTTGGAAAAATCCAGGTAGACAGTGTCCCCTGCTCCCCAACCAGGTTACTTTGTTGCGGAACACAAGCAGGATTTGCCCTTGGTGAACCCATTCTGTTTTTTCCTAATCACATGTTTCAACTGACTTGTGATAGGACCCAGGAGGATTTGTTCCATAACTTTACCAAGGACTGAAGTAAGACTGGTAGGCATATGACTTGATGGATCTTTCTTTAATCGCTGATGTAGGGTTGTATTCTTATTTACTTGCTGGAGGGTTGATTCAGCGATTCAGGATTCCCTTATTTTCAGACACACATCAAGGTAGTGGGCAGAGAGCTACATTCAGCTATTCATAATACAAACTTTTTAAAAGGTAGAAAGGCTGACCTAAGTCTGATTCTTAACTCTTAGACAGTGAGTATCAATAAATTTCTCATTTGAAATCAAGTATGTTAGCTCAAATTTGCAGTTTGGATCAGTTGAGAATCCAGTTACATTTGGTACAGACTGGACACATACAGACTTGCAGTCATTAAGAGGGCCTAAAATTTCCCATAAAATAATAGTTCTGGGAAGCTTGACTTAAAATGTTATTTCTTTTTTCATAATTAGCGTGATTGGTTGTGAGACAAAAGGCTGGAAATTTGAAAGTGAGAAGTTAAGGATGAATTATTCCTTATCATTATGTCTATCTTTCTGTATCCAATAAAAACCCAGTTGTCCATGCAAATTTGTCTGCCAATAGTCTTTACTCACTGATGGTTGTTTGGAGGAGAGTTTAGTAATCTCAATACACTTCCCAGTGATAACAGCTGCCTTCCTCACAAAATCCCATATGGTGCTAACTGGCATGCCTGTCAGTTCTAGTAAGGCTAACATCATGGTGTTAGCATTGCCTTTGCATTGCAAAGAACACCGTCACTGAGGTACACTAGTGAGGCCTTCTAGAGCAAGCAAAAAACAAATTACCCCAAAACACTTGCTCTGACATAACACCTTTCACTATTATAGAAGTATAAACAAAGACTAGTCCAATCAAAAATCATGCTTTCTATGATTATATATTTAACAAACATATTATGTTTTCTACAGATTATGTTTTACAAACATATTATGTTTTTGTTTAACAAACAAAAATCACGTTTTCTATGCAACTGCAAAAGACCAAACAGCCATAATTCATGAGCTTTTAGCAGCAGAGAAAGCCACCATCACCTCTGATCACATCAGTAGTACAGGCCACAAAACTTCTCATAATCTATATGGACTGGAAGCAAACCAGTCAGTTATTCAATCAGGGAAACAAAAGAAGCTTTGCTTCCTTCACAGTCTGTGCTACTCATATGCAACCTGCCCCCTTCTCAGCTCCTTCCATGGTATTTGTTTATCCTGTTCCCTACTGATCTCCTCCTGAGGAATTCTACTGGCCACATCTATGAATGTTTTTCTAAGCTCCCTGTAAGTGTTCATCGTTTAGCTGTCAATAGTCTCTACAATGGGCTGAATTCTGCCTGCCTGTCTCTAAGGGGATGCACTGGTTTAGATCCCTTTACTGCTATATTCAGATGCATGACTTTGTGCCATTATGCCTTTAAAAAGTTGCTGGAAGAAGAAAACTTTGCAGAAGGATGCAGTGTGTTGTCACATCAGCCCTGTTTCTTTAAAAAGTTAAACTACTTACCAAGCATCAACAGCTTTGGGGGAAGTCACTGTCATGGAGAGTGTGCACCCAGACCCACAAGATATGAACATCAGGCAATGTTTTTAGAGTGACCAACTGTCCTGTTGTACCATCCTTACTCCAGAGGACTTGTTCTACATTTGCTATTATCCCAGGACAGCTTCTGTACACCATGGAAAATGCTGATATTGCCAGCTCTTAATTTTCCACCAAAAGATTAAAAAATAAAAATAAAAAAAATTGGACAGTGAAAGATGCAAAATATAATTAAAAATGTTTTAAGTTAATTTGTTCAAATTTTTAAAAATACTTTAAATAACTGATTTGATTCTCCATACACATTTGCAAATTAACATTACAGGTGTTTTACAATTCTCTTAGCAAAAACTTCAAAAACAAATTGTAAAACACTTAAAATCTTTACAAACAAACAAATAAACAAACATAAAAATCAAAGACATGCTGGTGATTGAGGCAGTTCCACATTCCAAGAGTAAATTCTGAATTACAGTAGGCTGATTTTTGGTCGGAATTACTCAGAGAGTTGCTAGTTACTATATCTTAAAACATACTTGCTCCCCACAACAGAAATCACTTCAGTGGCATGCTTTGCCATTTGGTATGCTCTAGGGCCATTAAACTGTATAATTTCAGATCCTAAAAGTAATTTATCATTCTAGTATTACACCTAGATTAATTAGCCTTAATAATGTTAGTAATAAATGTAGTACCTTTGTAATAAATCTTGTCTTAATATAATCTAATTCAGCCTTTTTGGTATAATATTAACTGCAGCCTCTTCTAGTAAATATTTTGGGTTTAGTTATATAGAAAATGTGATGTTAACTAGCAGTGACCAAGAAAGATGATTTGTATTTTGAACCCTTAAAAGCTAGTTTATTTGGGGGTTAGTTTCCTTTTTCCCCCCAGGTTTTCTACTACAGAGTTGGAAATTCTGAAATTTTGCTTTGCAGGAACACTATGTAGCTTACATGACTGAGCAAACATTTGAAACTTCCCTTCCACACTTTACTGTGTTCTCGAGCTTTCCTTTGTTTTTAGTGTCTGGCTGAACAGCATGATGATGAAAACAGCACCAGAATGGTGACTCAGCAAAACTCATGTAAAGTTCATGAAAACAGAAACACTTCTGAACACAACTGAACATATTTCTATTGTGATGAGGACATCTTCACCGTATGGTGCAACAGCACCAGATCACAGGACAGAGGGCAGAGTTATAAGGATGCTAAACTCTTGGATAAATATGGCTCTGGGCTTTCAGATTATATAAGACAAAAAAACTTGATGAAGATGCTAGCCAGCAGCATTTATCATGCTCCCCAGCTGCAACACCAGTCTTCCACCCAGAATAGTAGACCTGACTGGTTTTTGTGCTTGGCCTGTGAGAATTGACTAACAGTGAGATACGCTGCAGAAATGTAAAGCACAGTTACAATGGTTGCAAAGTATCATGTGGAGGCCAAAAGAAGGAATTTATGCTTCTCATGCAAGACATGGCATTGAAAGGGCATCCACAAATATAAAAGAGTACTTAGAAGGCATGAGGTGCTGTGGATGCTATTTCTCTTTGATACTACTATTCTGGATTATTCTAGGCAAATCATCATATCTCCATGTTTAGTCTTGACATATGTAACACAACAGTGGTCTCAGTAATAATCTTGATGAAATGCTGTGGATCAAAATGCTTTGAGATAATTTTTTTTTATTATTTTTTTTTTTTTTTTTTTTTTTTTTTTTGCTAATGAAAGCAGTATGCAAGACCTATGTTTTCCTCTTGGTTTTCATACAAACAATTCAGTGCATAATATGATAAAATTGTTTGTACAGTTGTTCTCCGGTGAGGCTGAAATCTGCTTTTCCTACCAATTGTTTATCACAACTCTAGCAGTTAATCCTATGGACAGGTTTTATTAAGAAAACACTAAACTTAATTTTAGGTATTTTAAATCCAAATATTTTAAACGAGAAACAAAAATAAAGAGCCATCACTGTGTAACAGTCTCTCCCAGGCCATATCTTGTCAAGCAGTCATCTGAAAAAAATAAAAATTTTAAAAATTCTTGCTCTAGGTTTTGTCATGGCAGAAGATTCAGAAGCTCCACTATCTCCATACAGTAACTGAAAGTTGCCTTGCTAATCCTGAGATCAGATAAGTCATTCTGGTGCAAAGAAGACATTTTAAAATTATTATTTAAAATGAAGACCTGCAAATGCAGCCAGTGTGGAGCCACTGGAATCTGCTTTGCATTGTTCTCTTTTATTTTCTGGAGATGTCCTCCACACAGAGAGGGGAGGAATTGATGCATCAGAGGAAATAAATAATAATATGGAGTAACAAACTAATTTCTGTACGGAAAATGACTTATTTGTAAAGAACAACTGTAGTCTGCCCTTCCACAAGGGTTGAACTGAGGTCTTTGCCTCATCTGGTTGTTTCACCATGAAGATGCCACAACTGCATTTTCTTGGGTTCCTGCACACTTTATGCTATATATTGGACCTATATACTGCCAGTGCTTCTGGAATCATCTTTTATAAGTGGGTAAACTTAATGCTGCAGCAGCACAGAAATCATATACTTTGGCAGCCTGCAAAAGTACCTAAACAAACCAGATAGACAAATACACAGAAATGTTCCGTCAGAAGATGCGCATACTACTCAGCCTTCTCAGTAGCAAGATAGGCAGCTTGAGTTTATATACGTTCTCAAATACAGTTTTTAAATGGCCATAATAATATCCTGCCAGTAGGAGCTGATGTGTTATATTCTTTTTGTCCACGAGATGTCAATGTACCCTAAGAATTCTAGGCCACGTAGCTTCGTGTCTGTAACATAAAGCCTGCCTGTGCCACAGCCATGATTCTTATTGGGATTAGCAAATCTCACTGCAAAATTAACAACAACAACTAATAATAACAACTACGACAGAGCTCATTCTGTCCAGCAGAAAGAATCCTTGTAAGGGTGCATTAATTCATGAATTTCTTAGGCCACACAATCTCCTTCTTGTTCTGGATAGACACCTGAGGAGGGTGGGCAAAATACATCAGGATGTGGTGGTGAGGAGAGCATACATGCCAGAGGGAGAAGCAAAGTCTGTTAACTTAGGCATTGTGCCTATTAGCTTGAACTCCCAAATGGGAGCCGCTCAACATCTGACTTGCTCAGAGTGTGGGTGGAATAGGTCTATATGTTATCAACAGCTGTCCGTGTTTACTGATATATTGGAACACTAAAAAGGATTAGAATTATATTTATGGAAATTCACATTATTGGCTGTCTTTACTAAATATTTAAATTTTCTGTAATTTACATGAGCACATCATTGGAATAACATGAATGCATTGAAGAAAATTAACTAGTTAAGGAATAGAAGCTGTTCCTCCTGATTATAAAGAAATACTGAGCTCTTCAGATGATAGGCATTTGACATATGCTATTTTTTACTGTCTTGCACCTTTTTAATATATGCTGCAAACATAAATGAAGAATTAAATATACCCGCCTGATATCTGAAGCCACCAATACAGCCTAGATGGGTTGGTGTGGTCCTTACTTGCCCTGTTTTAGAGTTAGTCGGGGTGGCACAAAAGGCCTACTTTAGAATGAATTTTGATGTATGTCAGCAAGACCTAAGAGTGAGGATTGATGTATCTGGGAAGGGAGACGCCAGGGTGGGTACTTCCCTGGCATTCTTCCAGGGAAGAAGCAGCCAACATTTATGAATGGGTTTCAGTAATGCAACAACTGCTGCCAGTTTGCTAGAAGCCAGGTTTTGCCAAATGCCTGTTCATTTTTTCCATAGACCTATAATATTTTCTTTCAAAAGAGTAGGATGGAAAATTAATTGACTGTCTTTTTCTTTTTTTATAACAGAGAAGCTAAACTTGCTCTTTCCTGCATATTTTAGAAAAGTATATAGTTATTTATGGTAAATTTTAAGTAGTGCAAATTACAATTCATGCACTGCTATTTTCTCATATTTTAAGAAGACATATTTCTTCTATCTGTATAAATATTTTGTGAAATAAAAAAAAAAACATAAAATAAGTTCATATCAGTTTTATGTAATCTCTTTAGGTTTTAGGTGTCTAATACATGTCTTGATTATGCTTTCATTGGCATAAATCTGGCTTAAAATTCATTATTGTTTCATCTTCTGCTAACTAGCAAAGCTTTCTTGGGGGGGGCTTTTTTTTTAGTCTGAAGTAAATTTAACCAACTGAATGTCAATACCAACAAAAGCTTAAAAATTAACTGTATTTTATTGTATAATTACATTGTTAATTAAGGAGGAAGAGTTAATATCCTTTCCTACAAACATAAGTGAGATAATTACAGCTGGTTGTGATATGTAGTAAAATACATCTCTTTTTTCTGATTTCAAAAAAATGGCATCCCCTACGAAGAGTTCAGCAAAAGGTATGTTCATGGGATCCAGTGTTCTTAAGTCCAGGCTCCCGCCTGTGGGACCTGAGACCCTTCAGGTGTTTGAGTCAAACTTTTAATCGTTCTCTACAGGCTGGTAGCTGCAATCTGTAAGGTGTTACTAAGTATGAAAACCCAAGTTTTATAAAGGATGATAATATTATATTCCAACCCTGCAATGTGTTGTTATTGGATTTTTTTCCCCCGTCTGGTCCTTTTAGCTGTACGTATAACAGATACAGTGCTACCTATGAACTCAGACCCTACTGCACCTTCCTGGCACTTCATGGTTGTGCCAAAGCCAAAGGGCCTAAAGGTCCAGATGAATTTCTTTTCTTTTGAGCTGAAATGGAAGAAGATCTGTCTAATAGAACATAACAGAAAATGAGCAAAGTGAGAATTTGAGACTATGAAATAAGAATCAAACATTTTCTTTTGACTGTTGCATAACATTTAAATCCGCAGTACATTGATCTCTCCTAACTCAGATCCAACTCTGGCAATCTCTGTACTCAACCTCATCTCTTTCTCTTTCTCACTCTTGGTGTCCAGGAATATTTCTGACAAGTCACCATAATAATAAAATATCTCTTTTCTTTTTCTTTCTTTCGTGGTTGTTGTTATTCTTGCTTTTGTTACTTTGATAAGTGATGAAATAACAATGTGTTGTCCTTCAAAAAACTTTTTGTCCTGTATGAGGTAAGAGCAAATGGGACAGTTAATCTCTCAGGGCTGGGGTTCCAAGCAATACAAGCAATACAAGCACTTCTGCATCTCTAATGCTCCCTTCACATTTTTACAATCTTCATGAAGACTACAACTTTTGGAGGATTTTCTTCTTTAAGTGAAAACTGTGTCTAAATAGGAGTTTTAAAAATAAGGGTTTTTTTCTTAATCTCAAAAATTTATTTTGTTTCCCAGGTGTGTGCCTTCCTTGCACTTTTGCAAATAAAAAGAGAGATGAGGTAGTAGTTTATGAGCTTCAAGTGGAAAAAATCTGTGTTCAATGGGGAAGACATCTGAGAAGTCATATAGCAACCAAATTAAATTGCTGTTTCAAGCAAAGTATAATACACCCAAAATGAGAAGCAGAGTAAAATCTACATTCGTGCACCCACTAGCCTACATATGGCCTCCTCTCAGCAAGAGAGCAAGCTTTAAGGAAGTTTTAAAGATGTTGTTTTCATAGGACAGTGAAAGGCAAGGATAGCTTGAAACTCTTTTTAGACTGCTCCATAGGGTAGAGGTATACATGATTTCACTTCCTTCCTGCAATTAATCAGTAAGACATTTTTTATTTAACAAAATTACCTTCTATATGCAACTTCTGAATTTGTGGCAATTGTAATGGTTATTCATTTCCACCGGTCTGGTAAGACAGATCAATAGACAACATTTTGACCTGAGGCTTGCGAGATGCAGACTTTGTGTCTGTACTGTGTGAGACCTCAAACAAATCAGTTTGGCATAGATATATTCAAAAATAGCTAGGCATACCTATTGACTGTAGTTTATTTCAGGTGACTGACAACAGCAGTGGATCTTGAAATAGCAGTTTTTATGACCAGATTAGGGCATGAGAATGTCTAAGCAAATGTAGAGCTCTCTATCCCAACAATTGTCTGGATTTTCTATGGCAAATGAAGATAAATGGGCAGTTAAGAGTGTGATCCATCTGTTCTTCAAGCAGATGATTCATGCCCTAAAACTGTCTATTATGCTCCATTCACTAATAAGGACCTTCAGCCTTCAGCATGGTCACCTGTACTTTGATAAGAGGCTATGGAAAGTAGGTCTGAAATTTAGTGTGGCTCCTGGAACACCCGGATAGTCACCTTAAAAGTACACAGTGTGTCACCTAACTGCTTTAATTCTTGTTACAGTCAGCAAGGCTGTCAGCAGCTGTCTGAAGCTTCATAGCTTTATAAGTTTGCTCTGAAGACGTAAGAAAAGGGTGATTATCATGTTCGTAGCCACCCTTGAGACCGTTCTTACAGAACGTGCAGAATATAGCACTTCTGTATTTCATCAAAACATTGAGGAGAAATACCCAAAAGATTGTGAGGAGCTTAGCTACTATAGTGTGGCAGGCCATATAAGGGCCAGCTGAGATAGATAAAGCCTGCTGTTTGGAATTAATGTGGTTTTGTACATCATGATCTTCTCATAGTATTGCCTGCCAAGTGTACTACAAAAGCATTTTAAGTACCAGGGCATTAGAAAGTCACTCTGGAAGCAGCTAAATTGTTACTGATCATATATACATCCTGAGAATTAAATATTTTTTATTTTTTAGGGATTTCTCTTGTTTGTTTTCTTGTAGTTTTTTCCAACCTCCTCCCCAACATAATCTTTTTTCACTAAAATTTTTCAGATTAACAGAAAACTGTTTAGCATGTAAATAGTGATCCAGAACCATTAGTAAACATCTGTTAAATCGGGCAAGAGCCAGGAAAAACTTCAGCTGGATTACAATTGTTCTTGAGAGAGTTTGCAAGGGAGTGAGAAAGCACACAGAGCACAAGAGCCAGCCAGAGCCTGTTCACATTTGGTTTCTTTCTCCTCCCCCACACCTGGAACATTACTAATAGAAGGAAGCAAATATCTGAGGCTATTGTATCCCAAAGGGTGTAATGCCCTACGGGTGGGTAAGACGACTAACTTGTGTTCCATCCTTCCCATACTTTGCTGTTTTGTGTAGTGCATAGATATGAAGAGTGTTCCGGGGAACACAGTAGCTGATGCTTCTGCATGTTTTGAAAAAGTGCCCCATTAGCGTATTTCCTGCTCCAAAGGGGCAGCACTACATTGGCTATCCAGTGATCTAGAAATGGCTCTTATCTCTATAGAAGGAAGCTATTAATATTTAGAGTTTTTGGAATCAAGTTTTGGAAAATCCTTCCTCTGAAATTAAATGTTTCTACCTCCAGCTGTCTATCCCATTTCTCTGCCAGGAGTTACCACAGAGTCAGTAGAGGGGAACATGTGTAGCACTTCCGCTGAAAACACTCAGTGTCCTTGGATAAACCATTGTGGAAGACAGATGTCATCTGGCACCATCTAGATGGAGTAGTTAAGATTTAGATATGTTATTTCTGCTAACTTAGATCCAGGAACTGTAACCTTTGGCTGCGGGTAGACAGATACCAGTAATGTCTTAACTCTAATGCAGCTGAACTATTACAGCTCCAACCAACTCGAAATTTCAGTAAGAGAAACTACCATGAAATCTCCATACACTCATGCATAGAGCCTTAAATGGTATTTGCTTTCATAATGGCACAGTGTCTATCCAAGTGTGAAATCTGAATGAAGCTATTGCAATATAAACTGGGAGCACATAGCTGTTCATTCAGAGGAGCTGGGGCAGAATGCTATCAGTCTGGCTGAATCTGTTCACATGGAGTTGCCATCTGCTATCACAATGCCATGTTGCCCAATTAAAACAATATGACTGGATTACAGTATTTTGAGTAGTATTATTTGCTAGATTGTCTCTGATTCTAAAAAATCTATCATTCCATCTGACTGCCTCTGCACCTGCTAATTCACACAGTGTAAAGAAATTGCAAGCTTCTCATTTACTAACTGCATGGCTGTAAGCTACTTCTGAGCCTGAAAATATTTCTGCATTTTAAACTTTTTCTGACTTCATCCAGTAGTCATTTCTCCATTTTCTGAGGAAGTGTGTATATTTGGTATGGGAAAAACTGCTGCGGAACTTCTGTATATATGTACCCAGTGGTTACTAAGGATGTATGTTAATTAGGGTAGATGAAAATCTCATTTTAAAAATAATTATTTTTACTTTTAAATAAGAGTTTTAGATGTAATGTTCTTCACTTCTTTCCCAGTTTGGACTCCTAAACTGATAATTATTAATGTCTTTTATTAATACCTTTAAGTGATTATGGCAGAATTTCTGACTTTACAGAGTTCTACATATATAATCTTTTCTATAGCATGCAGATGAACATGCATTTTGGTGTTAGTTGAGCTTCCATTTTCTGTTTTATTCTGTAAAAGACAAATATTATCAAATGCAAAATGGATACTATTAACTGAAATCACTCTTTTTAGGAATAAAAACAACTATTGACAGAAGAATTAACATGATGAGTAAGAGAGTCAGGGAAGCCTATTCATCAAATACACTGTTATTTTAGATCTCTGATGCACAATCATTTTACTTAAATAAAATGTCCAGTTTGACCAAAACTTAAACCAATGCTGGACAAAAAGCCTTTCAAAATGTGCTTTATAACTTTACATTTTTTCTTACAAAACTCTTAATTTAAGGAAGCTAGAACACTTAACAAGTTGGAATTCTAAGTTGCTATCTGTTCCTGTATGACACCATGAACAACATAAAGCAACTTGAATCCTTACCCAATTTAAGCACACTTGCTCGTTGTAGTGTAGTCTATGGCTACCGATGGGTACTGCAATAGTCACTCTTGGGCCAAGCACAGGGATGGATTGCATACCCTCTTCTGTGATTCTGAAGGTATATTCCATATCATACAAAATGTGTCTACACTGCTGTTGTAATTAATGGAGTTGGCCATGGCATTGACTTTCACAGAAATAAAGTATCACTGAATATCCTGAGTTGGAAGGGACCCTTAAGAATCATCAAGTTCAACTCCTAACCCTGCACAGCATCATCCCCAAGAGCCACACCATGTGTCTGAGAAACTTGTTCAAAACCTTCTTGAGCTCTGTCAGGTTTGAGGCTGTGATCACTTACCTGGGGAGTCTGTTCCAGTGCCCAAACACCCTCTGGGTGAAGAACATTTTTCTAACATCCAAACAAAACCTCCCTTGACACAACTTGACACCATTCCCTCAATCCTGTCAATAGTCACCACAGCAAAGAGACCAGTGGCTGCCCCTCTGCTTCTTCTCACAGGAAGTTGTAGACTGCAATGAGGTCTCCTCTTCTGTGGGCTGAACAGACCAACTGACTTCAGCTTCTCCTCATACAGCTGCTGCTCAAGGCCTTCCCCATCTTGTTTCTCTCCTTTAGGTACTATCTCATAGTTTCATGTCTTTCTTATACTGTGGCACCCAAAACTGCCCCCAGCACTGGAGGTGAGGCTGCCCCAGCTCAGAGCAGAGGGGACAGTCTTCTCCCTTGCCCAGCTGTGTTGTTGTGCCTGATGCACCTCAGGACACAGGTGGCCCTCCTGGCTGCCAGGGCAGTGCTGACTCAAATTCAACTTTACATCAACCAGGACCCCCAGGTCCCTTTCTGTGGTGCTGTTTCCCAGCCTCTCATTCCCCAGTCTGTCCACGCATCCAGGGTTGCCCATCCCAGCTGCAGAATCCAGCACTTTCCCTTGTTGTATTTCATACCATTGGTGATTGCTGAGTCACCTAATTTGTTGAGGTCTCTCTGTAGGGCCTCCCTGTCTTTGAGGGAGTCAACAGATCCTCCCAGTTTTGTATTATCTGTGAATTTGCTTAGTATCACTCCTAGTCCTGCATCCAGGTCATTAATGAAGAGCAGAAGGCCTAGGGTACAACCCCACTAGTGACAGGTCACCAGTCTGATGTCACGCCCTTCACTATAACCCTTTGCACTTGGCATGTGAGCCAGTTGCTCACCCGTGACATGATGTGTTTATCCAGCTGTGCACTGGACATTTTATCCAAAAGAATACTCTAAGAAACAGTATCAAAAGCTTTACTTAAATCAAAAAAGATTACATCAGCTGCCTTCCCTTGATCAGCAAGGTGGGTTACCTTGTCATAAAAGGAAATTAGCTTTGATAAGCAGGTCTTTCTTCTCATTAAACCATGCTGGCTGAGACCAGTGAACACTTTCAGGTGTTTTTCAATACCTCCCAGAATAACTTCTTCATAACCTCTTCAGGCACTGAAGTGAGACTGACTGGTCTGTAGTTTCTGGGCTTCTCATTCTTGACCTTCTTGAAAATCAGGATTTTTGCCAGCTTCCAGTTAGATGGGACCACTCTGAGTTCCCAAGGCTGCTGAAAAATCATTGAGAAAGGTTTTGCAATTCCATCAGCTAGCTATTTGAGGACTCTTGGATGAGCCCCATTAGGCCCCATTGATTTTTAGGAATCTAGCTGGAGCAGCAGATCCCACACAATTTCAGGGTTGACTGGGAGTTAATGATTCTTGCAGTCATGATCTGCCAGCTCTGAGAGCCCTTTGATCCATCATTCATATTGAAAACAAAGGCAAAGAATTAAACACCTCTGCCTTGTCCTAGTCCCTGTTTGTGAGGTGACCATCTTCATCTTGTAAAGGGACAATGCCTATTGCCATTAATACACTTGAAAAAATTACTTTTATTGTTTCCTACAGTTCTGACCAGCTTCAACTTCAGCTGAGCTTTGGCCACATGAATTTTCTCTGCAGTGTCAAGCAGTGAATCTACTCTGCATCCTGCTATACTTCTGTTTTTATTCTCTTTCACATCCAGAGATTCCCAGTTACTCATGTGGTTTTATTATTATAGCACTGAGAGGGAAAGGAACCAAAGATGGGTCATGCTCTATTTCTCTTTCTCTGTCCATCAGCACTCCTTTAGAGCTGACACATACATGGGATATGTGAGTCTCAGATAAGTACTGAACAAGGAAGAGGGACTGGATAAAGTATTCTTTTGCTTCCAGTGCCATGTAGAACCCACTTTGCTCTGAAATCATCCCCAGACAATTTTGACCTCCAGCAAAGAACTAATATGCTCATATTAGTAAGGCATGAGAAATATCCCCATTCATGGGTTTTTTTCTAAACCCCACTGACCTTTTACTCAAAACATTTAGGATTAAAATACTCAGTGGTAATACAAACTTTGTATTCTGAAAGAATTCACATGGTGTCACCAACCACTAGTCTACGACAGTATTTAAGCCTTGTTTACCTATGTTTTATTTTTAGGATGCAACCTTTTTGTGGTTTCTTTCCACTAGTATTTTCCCAGTATCCCATCAGCACAGACCTACAATTTGGTTTTGAGGATTCTAAACAAAAAATAAGCAATGAGTCTCTGAATGACAAGTCTGGAGTGAAACCTGAGTCCTGAATTTCATGCCCACTTATAGACACTTTGGTTAACTTTTGCCTCAAGATTTTTTTTTTTTAATTTTTATTTTGCATCCTAGCTTACAACTAGACCATTGCATCCTAGTGAAAACTAAAGGTTCACAGGGGCTTTTAAACCTGTGTCGAAAATAATTTAATATTTTTAATTACATTTCCCCTTTGCAGAAAACACCCTGTATTTGCTCAACCTTTATAAAACCACCTTTAGTTCCAGAAAAGGTTTGACAAAAAGCTAATCTCTAGATCTAGAAACAAACACAAAGAGCAAAAACAATAATGTGCAGCTTTGTTTTAATTTTGGATCTTGATTGTGTTTCATTCATCCAAAAGATATCAGGCATGAAAAGTAGGACTGGTAACACCATTTTCATGGCCAACAGATCTCTGGCATCCTGGGCACATCTTTTAAGCACACTGTCTGTAAGCAAAAATCCCTATCTGAGATAAAGCTTCTCATCTGGTATCTCCTTTGTGGGTCCTGTTTTATTCACCGGTAGTACTAAATATTTTCTGAGGCTCTCGGTCTAATTAACTTGAAATGGCTTGGTTGATTATGTTGATTGCAACATTAATCTTTGAAACATAAAAGTGTTTTTGAAAAGTCCATGATGGCCTATCTAGACAAAATTAGTCCAGTCCTTTTTGTCAAAATGGTGAGGCTTTGAATATTTCTTAAGGGCAAATTCAAGTTTGATTTCAGAACATACTTTCTAAAACATATGGGTAGCTGTTCATAAAGCTGCTAATAAGGCTTAATTATTTAAATAGTGAAAAAGAGTGCAGCTCTGCATGACTTTTAGTACAATAAACATGACATAGTAAGTCAAAATTGAAGAAAAGTAAACTTAGTCAATTTTGGGTTCTGGTCACACTCTCCTACTCACACATGAGATAATTTTCCCTGTCACCTACATAAGCTTCCTGGACATCCTAGCATTCTATGAAACCCATAGTAATTGCCCTCTAACCACCTCTGCTCCACAGAGGTCATCTACCTTTTATATGTCCCATTTACATTTTTTGAATTCTTATTTCTACTTTCTTCCATCTAAGAAAAACACAATGTACTTGAATTTTCCTCAGAAAATTATATAAATTTTCAGTCATCTCATGTCCATCATTTTACTTCTTCATTAAAAAAAATATTTATAGCTTAACTGAAAATACAAAAACACTGAAGAAAACTAGCAGTTGTATGATGTGAATCTGAACTGCTTCATATACTTTATCTATTTGACACCAGTTATGGTTTACAGCATTTTAGAGGTCTGTCTTCTCTATTCTCATCATCAGAATTGAAAAATGTTTTGATTGGAGTGCTATACAAGCACCTGAAATACATTCAATCCCTTTCCTTATTGTCCCCACTAACCATGAGGAGATATAATTGCTTATAAGCCACACACTGATATATCAAATGCATTTCTCTTGTAGTAAGTCAAGATAGAACAAGCTGCAAAGAAATAGATTTTCAATATCATACAAAAATGACAAGGTTTTGAGAAGTGATTAGAGACTTCAGTAGCTCACTTTCTATGAATTAGACACTATTTTAATAACACGTGAATGATGTCACTGACTCATCACTTTAAAGTTACATAATATCTGGCACTTATACAAAACCCATACCTTTTGGATTTAAATGTCATCAATGAGAATCTCAGGTTCCTGTTGAAAATAAGGAGCTCTGAGCCTGCATGGCTGCACAGAAAAAGTTTAAACCAAATTACCACAGAAGCCAAACAACAAAAATCTATTTATTAATCTGCATTTTAGTGCCATAATAAATAGGCTAATGTCAAAGTGTCTGTGAATCTCCATCTTGATTTTTTCAGTGAACTGTGATTTTTAAAGGTTCTTCTAGAGAAAGAATCTTCCAGTCTTCATGGTAGGCAACAGTGGACTTAATGTTCTTCCCTTACTCCCATGTTCACTAGTGACATGGGAATTAAATATACTCTTTAGGCCTATCAGCAACATCTGAAATATGGTGTTAGAAAATTATTGGAAAAAAACAGAAGTCATAAACCCCTATCTTAAACCCATAGATTAAAATTAAATACACTGCATATATGGGAAAAAATGTTTTCTTATGATTTCAATTTTCTTCCAAATTTGTAATCCTCTCCCAAAGTATTAGGAGATTTTCTTAATGAAAATCAGTGTGACTGGCTAACAAATCTATCTTAAAACCTGTAAGAAAATTGATGCATTGCTGCTGTAAATGGAAAACAGTAATAACAGTTTAAAATGGCTTAAAATACTCAAGTGCCAAATCTTGAAAGTATATCGACAAGATCATCATGTAAGGATATGAGAATTTTAAGGAAAATCAGATAGCTTAAGAAAAATAAATTAAAACTGATTTTGCTTATTTGAGCAGCTTTAAAGCCTCTGTGAACAATGTTTAGGCTTCTTGCTCTCTGTCAGGCAGTAGCACAACTTCTTTTCCCAGGGCAAGAGCAAGCAGCAGTAAAAAAGTTGTTTTGTCTATTTCCTATTTTGAAATCTAACCTTAGGGCTAGAGCTATATAAGCGTAACTTACAATAAGGAACAACAACAAAATCTCTCTTTACTTTAAGAATAGCTTAATGACAGACATGGACTTCTACAGTGGCTCTGGCAAAGCAGTCACTGCTGCCAGTCACTGAGCACAGCGTCATCGGCACAGGATGACTCAGTAGGGGGCTGGAGGAGTGGAAGGAATACACCTAGTGGTGCAGGTCTCTAGTAGGATTTTGGCTGACCCTTGTGAAAGAAGAGCTTTCTAGATGTGTTAATTCCATGTTGGGCAGTTTGGAGTAGGTTTGTGAGGGGGAAGACGGAAGGGAAGCTATAACTGAAACACTAAGACAAACATAATTTAACAGTACTAGTAAACACGGCACTTATAGTTCCTATCATCATCCTTCCTCAATGTAGGAGGGAAAAGTAATCCTTTTAGGAGTTTATTTGCATCCCTCTGCAGACTGTCCTGAGCTATCCTCTACCCTTCCTTACTGAAAGAGCATCACAGGTCACTCCTAAGCATAACTGCTCTATAATGGATGGAATTAACACCCCAACACTAAACCAGAATCCAGTTTTGGGAGAGACAGAGAAAAGAACAGACAAGGAGGGAAAGAAACCAAGACTAAAACTACACTCTCAAACATAGGTACAGACTAACCTGAGCTTAGAGAAAACCAATGAGCTAGCTGCTTAGAGAAAATCATCAATGAGCTAGCTGCTTGTTCCATGAGAAAGCTGGCTCATTAATTAAAACAGTATCTTCACCTGTGACAGCACAAAATCAAAACAGAGGTGTCCAGCTCAGCAGGTAGGGAGACCTGATCAGTATCAGCCTATTTCTGTACAGAATCAGGACAGAAGAAAAAGGAAGGATGTGCTAAGTTGCAAAATGGGACTGAAAATGCTCTTTTGACCAATAGTAAATTCTTCAAAACAGTAACCTCTTCTGCATATTGAAAAGTTATCCACAAATGACCATTGCCACTGTCATCATTTTTCTCATAATAAATTAAAAACTATTGGAAGCACAGCTTCAGAAAATTTATTTGCAGACTCTATGCATCTTTGAAACTAGATTGGCCTTGAATTAGACATGAATACAAAACTCAGCTGCCATTAAAAGAACCTTAAGGAAAATATTTGTGTAAGTTTTGAGCAAGTCTGGTTCTGTTTAGAGAGTTTTATCAAAACCACATGAAACCATGTGACACCCAATGTCTTTCTTGGTGTTTTCCTTGAATATTGAATTAATTTAAGCCCCGAGTAAAAAAGAGATCACGAGACTTGGATCTTTTGGATCTGCACAAAGTGACATTTACTCTAGTGGGCCTTGGAGTCAAAGTGGGTGAGTCCCATGCTCAACTAAGTTCAGTAATTATGGTGAGTCAGTTTGCATGCGAACAATTAAAAGCCCCTATGCTATTTCACTGACAGGAATTGAAGACATGTTCGTGTTTATTTTGCTAGGTACAGCCAGACTTTTGGCATAAGAAACTAGAAAAAACTAGAAATACAAGGCATGAACTAGCCCAGCCTAGCTGGCTGATGCCTGCATCAGCCTGGTGCCCCACCTAAGCTGGTAAACCTTGGCCAGACCCAGCTGGTCTGTACAAAATAAATGTGTCTACTACCTTCAGGCATTTCTTCATCTTTTCTTACCAACTTGCCTCTGGCAAAAGGAAATGAGCTTTTGTGTTTTCTTAGGCAAGTCACAAAGACCCTCGTCCTAAACTATCTCTATGAAATGAAAATAATTGTCTTTATTCACAAAGACCCTCGTCCTAAACTATCTCTATGAAATGAAAATAATTGTCTTTATCAAAGTGCTTTGAGATCTGTGAGTGAGCAGTGTTATATCATTGAAATGCATCATTGATTGAAATGAATCATTGATTATAAAATAAATCTGCAGTGCTGCTAATTGAAACTATAATTAGAAGGGCTTTTAAAAGTGTGTTCACCCTTCAAATGAATATAGAACTTCTGTAGTATGTTGTGACTAGTTCATAGCAAATAAAATATTTGCTGTTTTATGTCTTGATGATGCTCTAAATTTACATTTTGACCAAAAAAATACTCTCACTAACTGCTCAGTTTACCCTCTTTCCAGATTTGTATTACTCTTTGTATGTAAGGTTGGTTGCCTTTCCTTTTCAGTTAAATCTCTCACACAGAAGTTTTACAGCAATTGAAGTAGTTGCAGTTTTACTACAATTAAGCACACAGAGATTTCCAGCGTCAGAAGCTGATTCTGGTGAAAGACTTTGGGCAAGGCTTTGGCCCAAGGTGCCCGCCCAGCTGGTACAAGGCCGCTGAGAGGTCCCTTTGGAGAGCAGTGCCACCGCTTCCCCTGAGGACAGCCTGCGGCCAAGCGGGCTCCACGTTCCTGAGAGCTGGCCAGGACACACGTCCCAGGGAAGGCCCTGCTTCCTCCCCTTCCTCCCTGGCCGTCCAGCTCGGCTGCCCAGGGGCCGTGGCTGAGCAGGGCCGGGCTGTGGAGACCTCCCCTGCCCGCTCAGCCTGGACAGCCCTGGCTCTCTCCCTGCTGGGACCTGCGCACAGCTCGGTTGGGAATTGCAGTAGGTCCCTTGACCTCCTTCTGTGATTCTCAGCAGAAAAACCCCACAAACCAATATTGTCACTTTAGACTCCTCCTGCTGTCCCTTGGGCTAACAGCAGAGGTTCCCTCATAGTGCCAGTGCATCAGCAGTGTGAGTGCACACCAACACTGTGAGATGCCACTGGTCAGCAATGGCATCTCACAGTGTTGGTGTGGACTCACACAGGTCCGGGAAACGCTCAGGCACACGCTTTCCTTGGAGACTGGCTGCATGCAAGGCCTGGGTTATGTGGCTCCTGCCCCAGGAATGCAGCGAGCAAAGCAGTAAAAGGAAAAACGTACATAAAAGTCAGGGTTCTGCAGTTCCCAGCACTGAGCTGTAGAGGCTGGGCTCTGTGGTTGCGTTTTTCTAAAGCTAAAAAGAATAAATCTTCCTGAATATAAAGGATAGGGCGCAGTGTGAGTCCCTGGGGGCTCTGAGGCGGCAGTGGGCCTTCATGAGGAGAAATCCAGCTCTAAGGGGACTGGCATGGATATCAGTGTGGGTCTAGGGAGAATACATTGAAATTCAGCACAGCCCTCTGCTGCCCGGCTGTGTGACGCACTGGGGATATTTGGCAGATCCTCCTGTATTAGCCCCTTTCCCTTCCTGTTGTGGTCTGAATGAATAGCCATTCTGCTTAATTTAACCTATTTTTTCTTAAGTTCATACTCTGACTATTTACTCTAAAGCTAGATCTGAGTAGTATTTGTATAACGACAATTTTTCAGTATATTCCAGCAATGTTGATTCATTTGTGAATTCTTGGCAAGACTTTTATTTATGAAAAACTCCCAGTGTATTTATAGTTGTACAACATTAATGTGTTTTTTGCCATCATCATAACTTATTTTGCTCTGTCTGGAAATATGAATGTAAAAAGTGATGTTTTGTTATAAATTATATCTGCACCAAGACAAATTATTGCAATAGCTTCATTCATATAGATACAGGTATGCATTAAAGAGGAGGCAAATTGCTAAAAGACTCTCCTAATATAATATAACCTCTTCTATATACAAAATCAGTCTAGTAAACAGTTTAGGCTAGCACATCAGTAGAAATCTGTTGCTGAAACCTGTATTGCATATTTTTTCCAGCATGGTAAGAGATCCGTTCCCAATTTCCTATGCTTTACATTGCAATCCTTAACACAGTACATTCCATAATGAACAGCATAAATACAGTAGCTCAATGCCAGATTCCACTACCAGGCAACACCCTAAATAGAGTTAAAATACCACAAATTCAAAGAAACCTTGGAAGAATTTAACAGTAAATACTATTCCAGTAAGTGATTCTTTTTCTGTCATGTAAATATGTTACTTTTTGAGTCTTTTCTTTAACTGAAACACAGGAATGTGATAACATTCTGTGTGACAAATGGCTTCAAGCTATCACATAAATAGGAAATTTGGCAGTATTTCTTTGAAGTTGTGTGCTTTTGAAACAGAGTTTAATATTGTTTTTCTCCATACAGGTGTGTCTCAAGCTCCACATGTAATTTTATTGTTACCTAGTACTTCCAAACTCTGGTCAGGACACTCTGAATAAAACAAAATTAATGCCTTTCCCCATCTAAATTTGAACTGGTCTTTCTGTGGATAAACCTTATTAACTTAAATGTTTCCATTTACACCAGATTTTCTGATTGCGATCAAGACTGAAAGTGGAACTTCAGAATAAATAAGATATTTCAGAGAACTCACTATGTCAAGGCACTTTATGAATTAAATAAGACTTGCTAATTTTTTTTAGATATCAAAGTATCACTATTCTTATTGTTGGACCTAAGATGACAAGATTTCAAGAAAATTTTTGCCTGCTTTTGAAACCCACATATATTCAGATACTCAACAGAAGATAAAGATCAATATATTAGATAATTATTAAATCATATACTTGGGAGAAAAATTACGTATTTTTTAAATTTTTGTATAAAAACCAATATGTGAAACATTGGAGCATTGATATTGACAGAATAGATATTACATTTATAATTATCAGTGTGATCTAGTGTAACTTTTATTTTCTTATCACCCAGAAAACCTGGAATGCCATCCTCCACATATGAAGAATACACCAAAATACAGCTTTCTTTTCTAAAGCTAGCAGTAATTCTCTGAAAAATGTGCTTGCTCTGGAAAGTCTTACATCCAATTGGTCAGTCCAAAAGCCTTCAAAATCTTATTTTCTTTGCTATGAGAGAAAACTTTTATTGACATATTTTTAAAATAAATTATTGTAAATATAATAAGCATTTCAACAAACTTTTTTTGCTGTACAATATTGGATTTCTTGTTGTACTTGGTGGACAAAATCTCATTGCTATCCCACCAGGAATCTGATGATGTAAAGTGCAAAATACCGTTGCTATGAATAAAAATATTATTAATAATTACTAGAATTCCATCCCCTTCATTAATGCAAAAATCTCCTTCCTAAAGAGTGGAGTAATTTCATGAGTTATTGTCACTATGGTCACATTGTTGTCCTCTGTGGAGACATATTTTTCATCATGGGCTGGTGTGGCTGAGCATTACTTTTGTTGAGCATTCTATGGCCAGGTAGTGTCTCTTGAGTTCTTTAAGTAATATTTATGTTTTTAAAAACTAAAACAACCATCCAAACCCATGGATAAACAAACAAAAATCCTTGTGCTTCTTTTGGCTCTGACTGTCATTTCCTGCCAATACTCCACTTGAGCTTTAGAACGTTTCATGGTACCCTATGCTTTCTCCGCAGTTATCTGTGAAGGCAACGATGAGGTTTTGTCACCAGGTGGAGCTTGAAGCTCCAGTCCTCAAGTCCTCTGCCTCATTTCCTGCCTTCAGCAGGGAGTTCCTCAACCTTTCCAATCCCGTAGCTAGGCAACTTCAAAACCTTTGGAGGTAAATTTGGTTGTATAATCTGTTGTATGTTATAAGCATTCCTATTAGAAGCACTTTTTTTACATATTGAGTCATGTTTGCTGAGGCTGAAATTGGTTAGTAATCAAAGGGAAAAGAGTAAAGACTTTCCACATGTGGGCCTGCAGTGTACCTTCTGCAACAAATTGCTCCATGTTTGGCTTTTCTAAAGCTCTACCAGAAAAAGCAGACTGATTGCGAACTAAATATGACAGTGCTGCTAACAGAATGCTATTTTATATTATTGGGCTCTAGATGTTCATCACCAAAATCAGTACTCTCATGTGCTAGTAGACTGGTAAATAAAATAGCTGTGTATCAACACTGAGCAGTCCACAGCTGGGGACTCATCAAATCAACACCAGCAGTCCTTATATCCAATATATTTCATATGCAGTAAAGAAATAATTCCCTCATGCTACAGGCTGTGCCAGTGGAGAATGCTCTTGGAAATATGCAGCCTTATATATGGTAGAGTCCCATTTACTGTTCTGGTACCACACGGAGTAGAGGAGGAGCTGCCTCATGCTAGGGGAGTGCTCTGGTGTGGGAATAGCTTGACCTCACTAAGGAATCAGGAAATCTCTCCTGACTAGACCCTGAGATTATCTCCATTGGTTAAAACTTGGTGCTATTGGTGCCAAGGTCACAGGTTTGATCCGGGTATGAGCCATTCACTTAAGAGTTGGACTCAGCAATCCTCTGGGTCTCTTGCAACTCAGAATATTCTGTGATTACTGTTCTTAATTTGTGCCTCTTAGAGGTAGGCTGATTTTTCTGATATCTTACTATTACTGGATGGACAATGAAACTTTTCAAAAAGAACAAATTATATTCATGGCAGTAAATAAGCTGCAGTGGTAAGATTAGGACTTTAACCGAGAAAGTCCTGGCTGCACACTATTGCCAGGGAAGGCTTCTCCAGGCAGGCTCCAGAAGATACACATTCAATGCAAAGGGCAGAAGGCTGACTAGCACAGAGCAGAAAGCATCCCATGAACATGGAGATGATAAAATGATCAAAAAAATTTCTCAGATAAAACATGAATGCTTAACTATTTGTGTCAAAGTTGATACTTTAGCCTGACAAATAGATTGAACCATTCAGAAAAACTTGACAATAAATAGATGTAGATATGGAAGCATGAAAACAGTGCCAAGAATTACACATGGTTTATGTAAGCATTTGGGGTCATTTTGTTGTACAACAAAAATATTGCAGCAGTCAAGCTTGTAATTAAAAGGTTTATGTCTAATAAAAACTGACCTGAAAAGGAAGCAGCTCCAGTTACCAGGCAACAATTTGCAATGGATCAAGGAAAAACTAGATAGTCCCTATCTCTAGGGAGGAAGCTCTGCTGATCTGGCAACAGATAAATTATTCTCCGTGCTCTTTTATAATCTTTGACCCCTCCCTGAGTCCTGTCAACCATTATTTCAATTAAAGTAAGAAGCACTTCTTGCAGTCAGAGTAAGATGTATGTTCTCCAAAACTTTTAGTCTGTTCTTGAAACATCAGTGTTCACATGCTCTTTTCTGCACGTGCATTTTTGAAACTTTAGAACTTCAGACAAGTTAGTGTGATCACAGAGCAAAATTTCACTATGACTTATTTATCTAATTTACTCGTTGAAATAATGTAAATTTTGCATAACAAATGAGGCCTGTACTGTGCAAGTTTGTTCCTTTGGCATATGGTGTACTTATATGCAGTTTTTCCTTTGACATCTAAGGTTCACGGATGACAATGCTCTCAAGATTGTACTTATGACCTGGACTTTCAGCTTTCTGTACTCTCTACTCTCAAATGGTATAATTGACAGCCCTGACCATAAATGGGCTGCTATTAATTGTGACAAGGACAGTGCAAATAGAATCATTTAGCAGTAGATGTTCTCACATTTTAAAGAATAAATATTCTGGGTTTTAGGAAACATTTTGATTGTAAAAATCCAAAGGCATCCGTATTATTTGAGTGCCTAAAACTCTCCCACTTTGAAAAAGAACAATTATTTTTGAAGTTAGTTTGAAGACTATTAATGTAGTTGGTCCCTTATATAAATCAAGAATAGTACATACAGCAAAATTCAGGCACATTAAATTATGTATAAAGAGGATAGATTTTCTGAAAGTTAGTCCTGACTTATAGACAAAGTCAAAATCTTTTCGAACATTTCTTTATAACTCCATGGGTTTATCCACTTCTGCTTTCAGCACTTTTCCCGTCTCTCTGTGGACAGAATAGATTGTCTTTGCATTTGAACACAGAAGGAGGTATGTATAGGTGCTTAACATAAACTTAACACCTTCTCTTATTTTATCACTTGACACTTGGCAGCTGAGTTTCTGTTGTTTCTTGAATATGTTGAAAGAATCTTAATGCCATTTATTGGTAAGCGTGTGCCTGAATTGCTTGAATATGTAGTACACTCATTTGAATCAATTATGAATATAGCTGTACTAGAATGCTGGTCACTAAATTTGGGAACACAATTTTCAGCACTTCACATTTAAGTATGAAAAGATTTATTGTTCAGAGAGTAAATGGAAGTTGATGTATTTTGTTCATGCTGCTAATAAAGTCACTTATTAAATATGTTGAAGAGATATATTAGCAAAGATATGAAAATATCTCTTTGAGAGGGACAGAATTTGATAACATAGCAGTGCGTATGTCTCAGATCCTGCTGGGAGGCTGGTGGAGGCACCTCTTTGCTCTAGTCTTGGTACTCAGATTTTGATTGAGTTCTTTTCGTATAAACTTTGCACACTTCATGCAAAAACTAAGGTGAGACCTTCTTTTCTTTTGTCCTATGTAGTCTTTTCCCTATTCTGAGATTTTTCTGTAAACTAACACTTTAGTATGAGTGGGAAGTCTTTAAGATTAGAAGAGGACTTTCAGTACCTCCAGTCTGAAGTCCTAAAGTCTCTGCTTCCTACCACGATTTCCTCTCATTTCACAGTTATCTCATCTTTGCTATTTTTCCTTTGGAAAGACTGGCTACTTTTTCAGTTTAATTAATTGACAAATCCACAGGTTTAGTTCTTACATTTCCACTTATTGTTTTATTTTCTCCTTGTCACCTTTATAACCCCTCACATAAAAATGAGAACAAGAACAAAATGCAAAATTACCTTTCTCCTTCTTTGGCCTAGCTTCTCACCACAGTCTTTGTACACTTTCATCTTTTTCTCTCTTGTGAAGAAATATGTCTGATACCTGATTGTTTTCCAGTTTCTCCATGCAGCCCACTGCATGCATCCCATCTCCTTCCCATCCTTATTTATCCCTTTCTCAGTTCCTCATAAATAATATACTTATATGTATGGTTTCCATTAAAAAAAACTGCTTTATTTCTAGTTGCCTCTATAACTGCTTGCTGTCTTTCTTCCCCTATTTCTAAGATCAAGAAATATTCATTTAGGGTATCTAAACAATTGAAGCCTTGGACTTTTTCTTCCAGTTCTGTGCTAGATGTTCTCCAATTTCTTGCCACGTTCTGGTATAAGTGTATGCTTGCAAGGCATACTTCACATGCTCTCACCAACAGCCTTTTAAGAATTCAATTTCTTTTCTCACTTTGGACATTGTCTAATGACAGTCTAATGCATAAGCACAAATTCAGTTAATTTATTTCACTGATGCTTTGTACTGATTATCTGAATTTAGCTAACTACAAATTTACTTCATATACAAACTAAAATTTCTGTATCTGTAGAAGGTCAGCTCAAACTCAATATGAACAAACCAGAGATTATTAGTCTTTCCCCAAAGCCTTCCTTACTTCATAATTCCTCCTGAGCAATATTACATCATGCCTGTTCAAGCTGTCAGCCTGCATAATCTTTGCAATTCTGACCTCTAATAAGGTTTCATATTAGTTCAGTGCTTAGGTTTCCTTCATTATTTCTGCATCATTAAAATAATTCTGTCCATTTACACAGTAAAGGCCCCTATTCCCATCTTATTGTATTCCTTTTTTGCTTTCAGCTAACTCTTTCCTATGCTTTTTTTTTTCAGATGAGCACCTACACAGAATGTTTCTGCAAAATCATTTCAGTACTTGGACATGCCTAAGCTTCTGTACTAACTCAAATAATTTGCATGCAGTTTTCAAGCTCATTATAAATTCTCCCTTACTACCTGAGAATATGGAATCCTGCCCTTAAACTGGTCCACAACATTAGCTTCATTTGACTGAGAACCTTAACATTATAACATTCTTACTTCTTATACCTCATGCTGTTTCTCATACTTAAAAGGAAGTCCCCATGGCCATCCAAATATGGTCATATATGCTAATATAGCATCCTCTTTCAAAACTAGAAAATGTGGGATGTGATTCAGTGGCTGAAACTACCAGCTGTCTTGGTGAAGAATATTGTCTCATTTCACTTTCACTTTTTTATCTTTTCATCCTAAGCTGGAGAAATGTATTGTTTTGAGTTTGTGTTTGAACAGCATCAAGCACAACTGGATATGATCTTGAACCAGGACTCTTCCACATGACACCAATATAAATAAATAGTTGTGGTGTTATATTTTTATGCCAGAAAGTAGTCTCAAGCCTTGTCCTTGTGGGGGGCTATGTGCCATAAATAGACAAGTGAAAACAGGAGAGTTTGAAAAATAAATGGCTTAGGAAATAGATTTTTTTCCTGATAAATCAGAAGGAGAAGCATTGATTTTGTTTTGTTGTTATATCTGTATTCTGCATGTTTGAAATTGCAAAGCTACAGAGGAAGTCTAGCTTCCTTTATATTTCCCGTTATGCTGATACCTCAAAGTGCATAGAGCAGCAGACCTGACCAAGCAAAATACAGTGAAACGAACCCTTTCTGGTGATAAACATTACAAGCTTTATCCTTTCCAAAACTAATATTTAGATTGATTTATTGTCTTCTGAAATTATATATATATATATATTTCATATATTCATATTACTATGATTATTAAATCACACTGTTAAAAGTTTATTTCATAAACCAAATTTTGTATTTATATTGGCAAATATAAATAGACACAGATTTGATTCTGAAATTAATGAATACTGACAAGCTCATTTAGACTGACTATCGTATAATTGGTATAACCAATCATTTTGAAAAAATCACATATTCAATGAGTTACATATGAATTATAGATCACCAACTATTCATAAAAATCCACAGTAAAATTTCAAGTGATGAATGCTATCTGAAGTTGTAACATCTACAAAATAAGAAAGTCTGAGACTGAATGTGTGCATATCTGTGTGTGCTTTTATTGTTTACATAAATCCTTGCTTATGAGGTTGTACTAATGAGTAATAAGAATCTCAACACTACTTTCCAGGTGTATCTAAGCATGTCATCTTATGTCATAATATGTTAAAGACTCCTATTTTAATGGTTCTAAATATGGAAAATGAATATTTGATTCTTTTGTATTTATATATTTATCTGTAATTTTGGGGAAGTATAAATTAATTTACTTTTCTCCAAAAACGGACAAAAATAAAAAGTGCTCATATCATTCTCTTGGCAAGTTTCTGTGTCAGAGCTGCCCAAAATACATACCGCATTCACCATAATTTACATGGTTAGCATATTTATTTTAGAAAAACTTTACACTTGTTAGTCACATCTTGCATCAACAGCACAACCTTGGCAAAGACTTTTCTTACAGATACTGTGGAACTCTCAAGCATCATGACAGAGAGGTATGGGTTATTATCAATTGCTTTTGAATTGCTCCTCCATCTTCTTTATTCACTGTTTTCCCTAGAAGTGAGTGCAGGAGTGAATGGAAAAGAAGATTGTACCTTCCTTTCTTTCTCCTGTGACTCAAAAGTGCAGCTAGTGTTTAGCTGTTGAATTTCCATCATATTCCTTGCTTTCTTATAAAATATTTTCAAATAGTAAATTTTGAAAATATATAAACAAGCGAAATCATGCCCAGAAATTACCAAGCTCCAATGATTCCTGGGTAGACGAATTGAAAACAATAGCTGGTTTGGATGTTTCAGAAATAGAATGAGTTTATAGGTCATTACTCAATCAGAAAAGCTGAATCTAGGACAGATCCTGTGAAAATAAAGGACACGTGTATTTATCATTTTAATGATTTTATTATGGTGAAAGAGTTTGGTGTAGTCATTTTTCCTGTATGAGAAGACAGTTTAGTCAAAATTTTAGAGGAAACCTTTCAAATCCATCAGAATTAATGTAAAGATTATGTGGGATATTTCTAACATGATTTTCAGTAACTTAGATGTGTTATTGCAAAAAAAAAAAAAAAAAAAAAAAAAAAAATTGAAGAATTGTACATCTTCCTCCATATGGAAATCTGGAAACAAATTTTCACCCTCCTATCACTTGGCATTCAAATTTATGACATTCTTGAAAGTTTGAATAAAGTTAAATTTTTCTTTTCTGTCAATGAAAGACAAAATGCTTACTCATTAATCAGTATGAGAAATTTTTCTAAGATTGTCTCAAGTGTTTATCAAAATGTTAAGTTTTAACAATGTTAACTAGTTCTCAAATGTTTTATCTCTTGTCAGATAATTTCTAGAAACCATAATATATTTATCAGAATTTTTTTTCAGTTCTCTCATTCAGCCAATTTTCACTATCACTGGATAAAAGCACAAGAAGATCACATGTTCTAGTGTACATATGAGTTATTAACTTGGTTGGTGTTCCAACCAGAGAAGTTTCTGTCTGCTAGACCTTTGTTTTTACTAGGAGACCATATGGCATATGATGCATATACATTCTATTTAACAAAGAGCTCTCACACTACAGGAATCTTCTCATCCGAGGAACAACCGTAAAAAATAAACAGATTCTTTAGCCTAAATGCTGTCTGAAAAACTATCTACATTATTGGTTATCCCAGCAAATTAATTCAAGTTTCTTGTATACATTAGGATGCCCTTGCTATGATTTACATATATCCTAACAGGTTTGGAAAGAGATTAAAAAGGGATAAAAATGATAGTTAATAAATATTAATAAGTAAATAAAAATTAATCTTGTAGTGATATGAAAAATATGTCCAAATTGTATTAGATAATTGCATTTGGTTTTGCCATTATATGAATTTGTTGTAGGAATATGCTGATGATTCCCATACAGTGATATTAGACCAGCCTATGAATATACTTTTTACTACACAAGTCTTGTAATACTTTCATGTTATTTCCTGCAAAGATAGCAGTGGACTAGTCCCTTTTTTCAGTATTACAAGTACTCTAATGAAAGGGTAAACATAGTAACACAGTATTTAAAGTATGACTGGAACACTTAACCTTCATTCAGTCTATAACCAGTACAGCTGTTACAGGTGGAGGGGAGGGATTAGAATGAGGACCACTAATGTGTGTATCCTTCACATTAAGTAAGAAAATGGCTCCATATTCAGGACTGTTGGCAGGCACTAAAGATCTTGAATGAAAATTAATCTTTTCTTAAACCAAATTGAAAGCTTGTCTTAAGCAGGCAATAAAGGATAGAAAGACTGTTGTAGAATTATGGTAGAATGTGATCCTCTCCAAGTGTCTCTATATCTGAAGTAGATGCCAGAACAGAAAATAAATCAGTGCTTAACAGTTTTAGAAGATCAGGTCTGAGCTGATCTGGTCTGGCCTGATCTGACCACATCTGACAGCTACTCTTTGCTGTTAAGGTTCATGTTGCATAACTTAAAATTGCATAGGGTGATAGGGAAGGTGGACAATGTGTCACTAATGGTGGATGGTTTGGAATTTCTTTGACATCCATATAATATAACATAACAAGTACTACATTTGTTTTTAGTGGTATATAATTTTGATGCTGCCATTAGATCATCACATCTGAGTTCTTATAATCAAGACATCAGAATGCTTGATTTTTATGCATGTATTTTCACCCTAAATAAAACATATAGGTACATTTGTTAAAATATATAGGTATATTTCTATCTTAATAGTCCATTTTAATCTATAAACTATTTTGTTTTATTAATCACATTAAATAACTGTTTAAAGTTAATATTGTTTCTCAATATATTTTTTTCACCTCACAGCCATCTCTCCAACTTCTAAATTAAAGAGACTGACAGATTAAATGTGTTGTTTTTAATGGATTTTTCTCTGTACTCTTTCCAATTTGAAGATACATATTCCACAATATACTATATGCATGGGCAAACAAAGCAATCAGATGTGGCCCAAAAAGGCTCTATGAGCAAGTAGGAGATAAGTATAGACCATAACAAAGATGCAATGTACAAGTAATATACACTTCTGATTTCAGAAATCTCAGAAATCAAAATTCTCTCTTGAGAATTTTGATAAGCACTAAGGAAATTTTTTTATTTGTTTATTTATTTGTTTGTTTGTTTAATTTAAATTGATCTTTTGGAAGAAAAATGCTGAAGTTAGCTATTGCAGACAGAGAAGAATTAACAAAGATCCAACAGCGAAGCTTAAAGTTTGGTTGCAAAAGTTATAAATCCCTAGATACCACAGTCAAATTGGCATTGCAATATTTGCTCTGCAAATAGTAGTCAAAAAGGAATTGTTAATTTGGAGTGGAATATGGGTTCCCCTCTGCTCATGGTAAGGGTGCAAGGAGTTTCAGCAGTCCAGATTCCTAAGGAAACTATGTAGAGCTCAGACCATTCAAATCTGCCAAAACTAAACCAATAGTACTGCAATATGATGAGAAGTGTCAAGGTGAAAAAGTTTTCTTCTTTTTCTGTTCAGTTCATCCTGCATAACCATATTCTGTTAGAAATTCATCACCTTATCACTTACTTTATCATTGGTGGATGAATTTCTTCCAATACAGTGATTTTTTAAAAAATATATATATGCCCATCTTTTCGGTGAAATTTAATAACCCAGCTAGTGTCACCAGTAAGTGGATCCTTTGCAGATTGCTTTAACATAAAGTGAAGTTTATCTAGGATTGTTCGCTCTCACTGGCACCTTCCATGCTTGACACATGTAAAAATTGCTTTTGGTGGATGATATAAAATAGTTCTGTTGGTAACATTTGAGAAGAGAAATATTTTACTGGAATCTGAAACATTGCTTACTGTGCATTCAGTGTTCATGAAAGCAAGGATAAATTGACAAATAAGTCTATCAAGATACCAAAGTTCTATTGGTACAAAGATGTGTACCATAAACTGGATCCTCCAAGCAAAAGAAGAGAAATAGATGGTCTATTCTGAAATGTAAAATTGCTATCACATTGTGAGAATATTTGGAATGAACACATAAGAAATAATATTTTATTTAAATACACAATTTTATACATTAATATAGTAGTAAATTTTTACAAAATTAAGGCACATACTTTAGGTAATTCAAAGCTACAAGAGGCAGAGATAAGATCCTACATCTCCATGTTTGACTTGAACAAGAAATAATATCATTGCATCTTTGAAAGTACAGATGTTTATTCTATTTTATTTTGAGAACAAAGATCATGAGGCTAGAAATATACACAGAATATTTGTGTCATCTCTGTTGGAACATCAGCTCTGTGTGGTAATAAAGATGCAGAAAAAAAAATTAAAAAATAACAAAGAAATGGGAGACAATATCACTAGCTAGATTGCCTATGTAGCAGAGTAAAGAATAAATGCTAAGTTAGGATATGGAGAACTAGCATACCCTGGCACAAATAGAGGCTTATGATGATTACAGCCATCTATCACTGTAGTTAATGTGTTCTAACAAGTTTTATTATATAGTAGGCCTTCTTGACCAAGATTGTTATCAGATCTGATTCTTATCAGATGGTCTTCAAGATAGGGGTTTTAGTGACATGTAATAGATTTGCCAAAAGATTGGCTGTGGCTCCTTTGTAAATGCGTTTTAATGCCACTCTACAGAAGATTCAGTGATTTGCACAAGAAGTCTGCCAAATTACAACTCTTCTTTCTACCTTATATGTTCTGAATATTTGGATATTCATAGACAATCCAAAGGAAATATTCATATTGGAAACATACACCATGCCACTGTCGTATTGCTACTCTTGATTTAAGCAAATTGCTTGACATACTGGTAGAAAAGGGTCTGGATATCAAAGATAAAAAAATAATGTTGATTCTTGCAGAGAAATTCATACCATAATACGTTTCTAACTAACCAACAGTGAACTGTTATCACATATTATAATGCAGCCCCCATAAAAATCTCTGACCATCACCATTTGCTCTTAAGATCAGGCATTAATACAGTCTTTCCATATGATGGTATTTTCATAATCCATGCAAATTATGCATACTGTGAACAATTCAAGGATTAAAATTAAACAGACCAGGTTGTAAAATTGCATGTTTTAGGAGAAAAACATTTAATTTTTATGACTTTTCACATGCAGCAGCCTTATTAATATAGTGTGCCAGAGACCAAATTAAAGATGCAGATGAGTAAGGCCAAAATGTCTCACACACATGCTAATTACCTTTATTAAGTTGAATATTCCACAAATGTTCCAAAATATTTTCTACATATAATAACAGAAAAGTGCCTGGCACTCTTCTCTCCTCTCTTGAAAGGAATCAAATGCTTCTGTGTGTAAAGCCGTGCTAACTGAGCTTAGAATTGGCATCTACATTTGGCATAAATGTCATGCATTTATGTACATGTGTATGTACACTTAAGCACAAACTTATATGTATACACATATGAAAAAATGAAGGAATGGGACAGGTATTATAAATTATAATCTTTCTGGAGTGGGACTGTGGCAGTACAGTACTTTTCAGATTTGTCATAAATCTCCCATTTGATCCAAAAGGCCTTTCTTCATTTGATATCAGAATCTTGATTTAATTTGTTGCCTTTACATTGTTTTGTATTAATAACTGGAGCAGTGATCCTTAAAAGCACAGAACACTTATTAAAATGGGGTAATTTGGACTATTTCCAAATGTATTCCAAAAAACATTATTGCTTTAGTAGCTATAGTCTTGTTCTATAGGACTTTATTATGTTATGAATTTACCAGATATATTTTCAAGGGGTAATGAATAAGATTCAGGAGAGCATTTTCTCAGTGTTAAATTGCTCTGGTTAATAACATCTATCCATTACCAAAGGTTAAATGCAAAACACAGTAAGATAACTCTCTTCTTTCAAATCTGAAATAATAATACCACATTTTCCAAAACCATGAAAATGTAGACGTTTGTTTTGGTTTTTGTTTGGGTATTTTTGTTTTATTGTTTCTTTGTTTTGTTTGTTTGCTTGTTTTTTCTTTTGTTTTGTTTTTTGCCACAGGTAGCTTTGGAATAATTACAGTCTAGTCTCTAGGGAGTTTTGGTTCTGGAAATGCAACATGTTGTCACCAGACTTCTAGCATTCTGGTAGGGCATCAAGATCTTAGGCTGGCTGTAGCTGTTTCAATGAATGCTGAGAGATCATTTATCATTTATCATTTAGATAGCTCTGGTCCAAGCCACTGCAAGTGTGTTTATAACAGTACTTTTACCTTGTGTATTATATCTATTTGTAAACTGAAATGCAAGGGCTCTCTTGAAGAATTGACTAATGTTTTTTGTGCTGCCCAACAGTCTATCACTGTTTTTTTACTCTGACACAAGGGTTAAGTGCAAGTTAGAGTGATTCACAGTGTCTTTCTGCATCCTGAATTACCTCTTTGTAAAATGGTGATGATACTTCATTTCACCCACACATTACTTAAACTCCAGACTGTTCTAGGCAGGACACTGTTATCGCAGTTTTTATCAAAACTGGACCACTTCTTTTTTCCAGAATGACCTATTAGTATAACTAATAGGTCATTATTTTAAATAGATTAATTAAATAAATGAATGAAATAGAATGAATCCGATCTGATTTTAGAAGTCTAAATTTAGGCATTGAGTCTAAGCAAGTCATCCTCAGTTCTGTCATAAATGAAGAGAGGTGTAAACTGCCAAAGGGTGATTCATCCTATCCTAAGTGTCTGGCATAGGTGGAATGAATCGCCATCTCTCCCTTTCCCTGTCCCTACCATGAGCAGAGGCAGGTTGCTGTACCTCTTCACAGCTTAATGCAGTTGAAATAACTGCTTTTTTTAAATGCCATGATTAATCCTTCTCAGAGTCATTTGTAGTAAATATAAACCCAAAGAAGAGATTTGCCAGCTTCAAGTTTCAGATAACACATGGTTAACATTTATATGTATCAAGTGTTGAGATGAGAAATGTGTACTGCTTTGTGGCAATGGAATAGAATTTTTTGAGGGAAAATGTTAACTATGATAGATATCTGAGTTTAGACCCATTTTATTTTCACATGCATTTTTGAAGAACGGAATTCAATACAGCCAAGTACATTTTAGACTTTCCTTTTCAGATTCATTTTAAACTCATCCTAGTTGAGTTTAAAACTCATCTTAGCATTACTGAAAATCTTCACCTACTATAATCATTGTGAGTAAATTAAGGTTATAAAAATTAGTTGATGCATCCACCTGATGTACAAAATTTGGAGCTGCGTTTTCAAAATATCTGCTGGCAGAATTTCTTAGTTGTAATAATTTTGAGTTGTTGGTCAGTGGTAATTTTGACATTAACAATAAGTGCAATGCTAAAAATGTTTTTTTATTATAAGAAAGAAAGAACTAAAATATTTTTATTGTTTAACTGCATCAAAAACTATAAATACATACTGTCATATTATGCCATCATAATAGCATTTTCAATACACTAGAGGACAGTTTACAGCATGGTGTGCTGAATGCTTGAACATTCACATTTTCAGCACTAATACACTGGTTAGCACGATTTTAAGCTCATACATTTTTATATGTATATGTATTTATTTGTATATATATACATATACATATGTATATCTCAGTCTGTTACCAAAACATAGAAATGTATTTCTTTGAAAGGAATGGACAGAGTTGCACTTCTAAGCTTCAGGCTTCTTTGAGTACTGAAAATGCAGTCACCTACCACAATACTGAAATTCATTTTTGCTTGAGTTATCCATAACTTGTGTATATCACTGCAAAGGTTGCCTCCAAATTCCTATTTGAGCTCTTGCACAAGTGCCTCATGAAATATCATTTTTCTTAGTGATAATTAGGTGGAATCATCTTCATATCTGCTGATAATAGCTAATAAAAATATACATTTAGTTAGTTGTCAGACCTCTACAGACATATTGAAATCATGGCGATGCCTGCCATTTCTAGAAGAAATAAAACAGCTCCTATTGCCCAGACTCTACAGCATGGACTCTATTCCCATTGGATTGACATTTCTTTGGCCTACAAAAGATCTAAAAATTTTATAGTTCAAAACCTAAACAAAACAAAACAAAACAAAATTTCAAGAAGAAACAATCCCTCCATGAAAAATACTATACCCAAAACATAAAAGCCTTACAGTCCAGTCAATGCTCTCTGACTCCAAAGATATACTCGCTTCTGTGTGTGAGCCTTGCCTCATCTGACTTTTTCATAGACTGGGTAAGATCTTTTATTGCCAAGAGAGCACACATAGATTACAGAATCACAGAATATTCTGAGTTGGAAGGGACTACAAGGATCATCGAGTCCAACTTTTAAGTGAATGGCCTGTACAGGGTTCGAAGCCACAGCTGTGGGAGTTATTAGCACCATGGTCTAAGTGTGACTTACATTTAATTTTAAACATGGGAATATGTGCAGCAGTAGATAGCAAAAGCTTGTGCATGAGTATTTTGAATCCCTCAAACTGTTTTTATTTAGCTTAAAGCATGTTACAATAGAAACTTACTTCCTGTGTATAAAACTGTCCTCTACTCTGTGTTTATACTCTTTTTTCATTTGTTAAATAATTATTTGGTGAGGCTTCTCACCACTACTAGGTTTTTTGATCTACCACTACATTCCTGAAGCAAATTTGATGTGAGGCCTTGCATCTCTTTTTCCAGTAAATATCAAACACAGCCAAGGTTCCATGGCTTTCTGTACCTCTAAACAGTACTAAATGCCAAACAAATGTTTCCTATTATCGAGATGTGTCATGAGCACTCTTCACTCTCTGATCCAGACTCATTGCATCAAGAATACAAAAAGCATGGGAGACTTTTAATGAAGCTGCTCTACTCTTTCTCTATTTATGCTTGCTTTGGTTTCCCCTTATATTAATTCATTTATTTCTAGTATCAGGTAGAGGACTGGTAGTGGATACCATTAATTCCCTAATGTCCAAGTCTGAGCTTTGAAAAGCAATCATCATGTTTTCAAGTGAGTTGCTGTCTGCTTTGAATATGCTGTTTCCTTTTCTCACGTGAGACTGTTTGGCCATCTGTTGCTTTTGATTTATCTTTTTTCAACTCTGTCTTTAATGCTGTGAGAACATATTTATGGAAAGCTTATTCATTAACATGTTTTCCAGTATATCTTTCAGTATGTGTTTCAGTATGTGTTTCCCTTGCACCATCAACATTAAGTGTTCCTCCAAATTCTGATTTCAGCTTGCAGCAAATAATTTTTGTTCATAAATTTTATCTGTTGAGTTTTAGGGGGTAATTTATGTGCAGCTTGTTTTTCTAAGAGTTATCACTTACAGATTCTCAAAAAGGGTGATGAGGGAGGAGGGGTGTTCTTCATGCTAACAGTTGATGGTGTACAGTACTGTCAGTCCATTGAGAATGTTCATTGTCTTCTCCCATGTTATTTTTGTTCTCTTCATCTTGGTGTAAAAAAACATAATAAGGATCTAGCCATCAGTTTCTTTTGTGTGGCTTTTTGTACTTGCGTATTTCCACAGTGTTTTGTCTTTAACAATCTCCCCATGAGTCCTTCTTCCCTTCCTTCCAGAAAAAAAAGCATTTAATCTCAATTGCTGTTGAACTGATTGGAGCCTTTCTTTGTCTATGTCTAGCCTGAACTATGCTCCAAAGCTTACCCAACAATCCTGGTACTGCAGCTATTCAGATTAAAGGCTGGAATGTGCTGAGATTTCTAGCATATACACCTGTATTTGTTTCCTATGGAAACCAAAGTATGGACAAAATGGAAAGAGGAATGAAAGGTTATTGTTGAACTCATATTTGTGAACTGAGTCATGAATTTTACATGTCTTTTGTGATCATATATCTGCTAACCTCACCTTTGCTGTTCAACTTAATAATCATGACATAAATTATGTCTATTTTATGCTGTTTGAAAAATAATGAGGCTACCATTAAGAGAATGAATACTAGGAAATTTATTTTATGGGATCAAGTTACCATTTTGCACCTTGAAAAATTTATATACAGGTTTTACATATGAAAAGCCTTCCTTAAACTATGCTATTAATTCTATCACTTCAAATATTACTAATTGCCTGCCCAATTCCTGAACCATGTGAGATTTTATAAATTCAGTGCTCTAGTGTATTTTTTCATCTTATACTCCATCCAAATCTCATTTTCCAAAGGGTATTTGCTGATCAATTAAACAAAGGTATCATTTCCTTTTATGACAAAAGTGAATAGGCAGGTGTTTATAAATTTTGAGTCACCATTACATATTTCTAGAAATAATTAAATGGCATAAATTTGTATTCTAAATTTAAGGTTTGCATCCTTGTGAATTCTTCTTTACCAGGTATTCAATAAATATATATATTCTTAATTTGTGAGGAGCGGGACCTTTATAAAAATCTGACATGAGCCATAGAGTATGGATTGTTATATTGTGCAGAGGTTCAAATTATACAATGTATGCTAGCAAAACCTGAGTCAGTTAATGAAACAAACATCCTTCAGTTCCTTGGTTTTTAACAATGTCTGAACAGCATATTATTAAAAAAAAAGTGTTCTGAATGCAAAAGTAGATCAGTTAAAAGACCTGACATAACAAGGAATACAGATTTCTTGGGATGATGAAAGGTGAAGCAGGAAGTTGTGCCTAATCAAAGTCACCATATGAGCAACCTGGGAGTATTAGAATACAAAAATATTAAACAGACATGAGAAGTTAGTTGTAACAAAAATGCTGTCTTGAAGCATTCAAAGAGACAAAAAGGTAATGCTAATGTACTAGTTTGTACAAAACTAAATTGTCCATGATTAACTTCAAGTTCTACTACAAGGCCTTTCTTCAGAAGTGGGGGCCAGTACTTTATCCATGCAGGCATTCATAGTAATTAATTGTCAATGTACTCACAGAAGAAAGCAATGAAATTGGCCTTAATCCCTGACAATGGAAAGTTTCTCTATTTATTATTATTATTATTATTCCTCTTTAATTTATAGAAGGAGGATGTATTTAGAGAAGAATGCTAACCCAACTTCCAAACTGTAAACTGTGTACAAAACAGATTCTTCTTTTGAACTGAAAAAAAAAAAAAAAAAAGTGTGATTTTTAAATTTAATACAAGGATAGGAGAGATTTTATTATTCTGGGTAGCTGTCCCAGAGTATAAAAATAAAATCTGTTTTTAAATAAGCCTGTAAGGTTCGATGAAGCATGGACTGTGACCACCAGAAAGGCTATTGAGAAAAGGTTTCTGGAGTCAGTAGTTAAGATTATTCATACCTGGTAGTTAAGCAGCATATTACTATCACCTTCAGACAGTTTAAAAAGAATCTGAATACTGTGAGCTGTTCTTTAAATGTATCAGATTATGATTTCTTGAAACAATCAAACAAAAACTATCCAAATGTACATAAATTCAGATTCAGCCAGGACAGAAAATGGTGTTTTGTTCACCATGACTATGGACACATATAAAACAAAAAAATCTAATGGCTTCTTGTGATCCCAAAGTATTATCTGTATTGGTTGGATGTTGTAATTACAAGCTGCAGCAGCATCCCAAGAGTCAATGATAAGTTTCCACGTGGCTGTTGCTACAACATAACATGTTTTAAGATGTATTCTCTTAAAATAGGTGACAGTGAGGGGGAGAAGCTCTTAGCTGCTTAAGTAGGATATAAACAGGCAGCCTCCAAACCAGGCTGCCATAGTTGTAGATCAGGACATCACACTGATAAAGTTAACGACTTTAATCTTGGAAATTATTCTTGGAGGTGTAGTGCCCTTAAGATATGTTCTGTATTGCAACCTTCTGTCTTATTGTAGATTAGACTATAAAGGATATTTCTCATGGTGAAGGAAGGGAGAGGCAAAAGAGAATTATTTATGGTAGCCACTTTATACCAGGTTTGCCAAAACATTCCTTCTAAACTCTTTTCAAACCTCACATCCATCTGCTAGGAAACAGAGCAAAGATTCTTTTTTTTCCCTTCACTATGAATAAGCACAATGGAAATTAAAAAAAAAAAAAAAGTCATGATTTCTTGCTTTAAATTATGATTATTAAAGATAAATTTTCCTTTTTCTTGTCAGTGTCATAATTCCTTTGAAATAGACCAGCTGTGCAATGAAATTATTTTAACTGAAAGACATGAGACACTCAGAGCTGTAATAACTTACTTCCAAGACTCAGGTCTTATGATCGTAACTAATACTTATGGTACTTCAAATTGTTCATTATTCCTCAAAATATTTGAAAATTCTTGTCATTGTAAACAATATGACAACTTTCCTTGGTTAAAGTTCACAACAGCTAAACTCCTACTCAGTCAAATTTTCCCTTAAGTTATTAATCTGCAATTTTAAATGTACATTGCAGCAAGAACTGCATTACATAATGTCTCTCTGTCTTACAAGTGTAATTATGAGACAGCACTATTCAAAATATTGGGGAAATTTTGGGGTTTTTTGTCTGGCAAAATAGCAGACTGGAGAGAGAAGTCTTAAAGTTTGTCTGTTTAAGGGTGTGACCTGCATCCCTAGTTACAAATTTAGCATCAAGCAAGATGATGGTTTGATTAGAAGCAGCACATTGCCTTTGATAAACAGATGTTCTCTTTACTTAACTGCTGCCCACAAAGTTAGCCCAAATATATATTTATTTATTTATTTATTTATTTATTTATTTATTTATTTATTTATTTATTTATTTATATTTTTTACAGAATGTTAATTTACGTCCCTTGATTATTGTGTTACTATAATCAAAACATTCCCAATTAATATGTATTGTCATGAATGTATTAATTCATCCCTGCTTGTCTCCGTAATTTCCTTAAAGCACTGCAGCTAAGAAGCTGAGCTTCTCTGTGAAAGCTGTATGAGTAACAGTCCAATAAAGCCACACCTAGGTGTCAGTGGACCAGGATTTGGGTAAACATGGGCCAACCCAGCACTCATGTGTCTGGTGACTTGGTAAACAATGAAGCATTCAGAATTTTAGGGTCCTACCTACTGGGCGAATATGACCCCACCTTGCTATTATTGCTATAACAGCAAGGTAAACAAAAACTCAACATACAATTCAAAAGAGCTGCCATTGGACCTACTTGAAAATAATTCTGTGCAATTGCTTGATAGGTTGCTAAGCAAATAAAGGCTCGGCTTTGTTCTACTTTTCTAGCCTCTAGGTAAATAACAAGCATAGAAAAGCACCCACAAGTTAATAAGCAAATAAAGCTTTTAACTTTAAAAAAATTATCTGTCTTAGATACTGTAGCAGATGTTATCTTGAATGTGTTACTGATTGCACCAGTTTAAGAAGAATGCTTTGTTTTATTCTACCAGGTTATATTTTATCTTTTTGTATCTTTGAGAGCTACAAATGTTTAACTTTTTACTTAAGTTGAAAGAATGGCAAGGTGTACTCTTAAAAATGGATATTTATTATTTCTCTATTTTTTCATTTCAGTTCAACAGCTATCTGTGTATAGCCACAATATTTATGTAGCTCAGGGTGTTAATTCTTCCTAAGGATGGGTATGAAAAAATGTCCTGAAACTGTGGTTGGTTGATCACTACCTCAGAGGATTTGGTTCAACATACTTTTGTGATTGCTGTGTTCCAGATTTTCAAGGCTCAGCATTTAGCACAGCAGTTATTTGAATAAGCTCTCTTTTCAATTATAGCTTTAAGCCTTCACAAAACCTCATTGGAAATGCCATCCCTGGTTCAAATTCTTCATTCACATTCACTGACAATGCTCATATCTGGTGGGCAGAGAAATTTCCTCTCAAGCACTCCATCCACCCCTAACTAAGCATTTTAATAGCATTTCCTGAAGGTGCATAATAGTATAGTTTTGGTTATTTTGTGCTCACAAACAGTTAAATATTTATGACCTGATCTTTTTAGCAGCTGAGCACCTCCTTGAAGGCGATAAATGCCATTGCTTTGATCAACATGCTAGTTAAAGGTTGCAAAGATGAAATGTAGTTCCTGTAGTTGTGCTTCCTCTCATGAAATACTTAGGTCATGCCAGGGAAGTATGAACCTTAAGAGGTTCTTATTTTGCCTTTATTTCCCTGTGAAAACACACAGATGGAGACTGTGAGTGAGCTGTTACAAACGAAGAGTTCTATCTGTGCTACATCCTGTATTTATTTACACCAATAGGACTTCTTGTTTGAAAAGGGGGTGGTAAGAGAAGCATTTCCAAAATTAAATTGTAAGATTTTCCACATGACTGTAAGGGTTTTTCTTTCATGAGTTCTGTTAACTAACAGTATTAGAAAAGAAATCATACAGGCTCTAGGACCTACTGTGAGTCAAAAAAGCTACCGGGAGCCTTATAACTTTAGAACTCATTAGAATTGAGCAAATCACAGCTATATGGTAAGCAAACCAGTGATCACAATAGCAAATAGTTCTGCAATTGCAAACAAACTGCCCTTTCATTTCATGAAATCGGATAGAAATGCAAATTAGGCCACAAGTAGTAATGTAGTTCAGTTGTAATATATTAGACAGTTCCTGCTTCGCATTTGCTATACAGCTCTACTTTCTCTGAGACTATCCCACAGCCTTATTTTAAAGAAATGTTGATATTTGATACGTATAGATATAGGTATTTTTATACCTTTATATAAGCTTTGAATATAAGCAAGGTGTGTATGGAAGCAGACAATTAAGGGAAAAAGCTCCCAGTGTTGCTTTTCTAAAGTTAATTATGAAAACCGAGTAGAGAGTTCTCTATTAATAGGCTGATTCCCACTAGACAGTAGCCAAAGAAGGAGACTTCCTTCCTCTAGTTAGAAAAGATAATATGACATCCCATAGCTTGCTGGCAGTTTACCCCTACATGGAAGAACTCAATCTATGGTCATTTTAAAATGGCCTTCTTTCTTAACAGACAGGGATTTTGGCCCAGAAAAAGACTGAAAAAGATGCACAGGTCAAGGGCTGAACTATCTACCTTTACAAGAAGTACATACTAAAGAACCTGTTTAGCAAACAAATCAGTCCTGGGTGCATTGCAGTTGTACTGTTTTTAGGAGCTTAGGGGAATGTACGGATTTACAGGTGGTTTGCAGCCACTGTATGATTTTTGTCTTTAATTTACCATCAAGCCTTGGTTCTGTTTTGGAATGTAACCAACCTATAAAATATTCAACCTATAATATGCCCATCTTGGCCACATTTTAGCTTTACTTTATGAAGTTTTTTTCACTTGTGCCTTCTTTGGCTTTTAGAGGCAGGAAAATATTGCTCGATAGGAAGGGTTACTTTTCAGTTGCCAGAATTCCCTTGCAGTTTTAATGGAAAGAAGCAGAACTTTTTTGGGGGAGCCAAGATCTCATTTCCATTCCACTCTCATACAGCCACTGTTGTATCTGCAGGGCCTGCAGAATGTAACTGCTGCAGCAGGGTGAACAAAGGCACCATTCAGCATGGAGAGCAGCTTCCCTTCCGCACCACTCTCCGGCCGCGGCGAGCTTGGCTGGAGCACGCTATCTGACCGACACAGGACTCGCTGCTGAACAAAACTCCCCAAGGACACCCGTTTGGCATCCTGAATTAGTCCAGTGGGATGAAGACTTCCTTTTTAGCACTGGCGTGAGTGCTGAAAGACAGCTGTGACTAGCTTTTGTTTCCCCACTCTTTGCACACAGACGTATTCTTTACGAATACTTCATGAAACTATTGCTCATTGGAGCTCAGGTGGCTGGTTCCCCTACCCCAACTGTGTTCTGGAATGGTATATTCCAAAGTTAGAGAAGCTGTAAGAGGACATTGTCTGTAATCTACTGCCTCTGGAATCCCATTGTAGGGGTCATTTCCTGACTTTTATGTAATTTCAATCCAGCCCCTTGAAAATTCTCACCCTCTGTAACTTTGTAAACTAAGTAAATAAGTGCTGTATTTTCCCATCTTCCTAGGTTATGCACATAAAAGAAATTAGTTTACCATTTTGATTAAGAAAATTAATATAGAGGCAGTTGCTGGTGTAAATAATCTGACTAGGATAAAATTATAAACTGTCTAAAGAGAAAAAGATCTCAACTTCTCCAGCTCGGAAATGAGATGGCAATTTCCTAAAAACAGTCTGTCCTGTGACTTTGTAGTGCTTCCTTGTTTCATTCAGGACAGCTGTAGTTCAAGAACAGTATTTTGGTGTTTCCAATTTCAGTTCTGGTTGAAACAGAGAAGTGCCAAGACATAACTTTGCAATAGCCTACAAAAAAATTTTAAGATATTAGATACACTCCCTGTTGGTTTGAATTTCATGTTAATTTTATTTTAGATATGCTTGTCTAGCCCCTTCCACACAATAATGTCCCTAGGTATTTTTACAAACCAAATATATTTTGTCCAGCAGCATTTTTCAAAAATAAAGCAATTTGAATTGAGTGTGAAAACTAGCTGGCACATAATTGCACAGAAAGATTCCTGGACTTTTGGCAAGTATTTTTCCCAGCACATTTTAACCTAACTTTAAGTTGTTGTATACTAATCCTTAGACTAAGTGAAATGAATAGATTTATTAAGGGTGTTGTTACTAAAGGATTTATTTACACTACAGCAAACGAGGCAGAATGCTGTTACATCTTACCTAGTAATATTCTCTACATTAGGAAGTCCTATAGTTGTGTGAATAAGGATTTGTGGAAAAATTGTATCAGGATTCCAATCAGAAACTGGAGAATAATCTTGAGCAGTGATATTGCCTAAAATTTCTGCCTTTAGAAATACAATAAATTTTTATTGTATTTCTTGCATTCACTATAGGGAAATAAATGGTCCTCATCTGCAATTGAATGGGTTGGTCATTTGCATAAATTTATTTGAGTGATGAGGTTTTAAACTCTTAAGAACCAGCTTTCAGAAGAATGAAGATAAATTGCAGAAAAAGCAGTTGAAGAAAACAGCCCATGGATGTGTGACATATTTTGCATTATTTCATTGTAATACTCCTGTTTCCCATATTTTGGCTTAAAGATAAACATAAATATATTTGGACTTTCATTCCTGAAATATAATTTTTCCAGCCTGCACTTTTAAGTCCCACACCTACACTGCTCTTAAGCAGTGGTCTCTCATACAAGTATCCAAACAAAATTCATACATTAAAGTTTCTGCTAAATAAACCCTGATGATACAGCAGCCTTACGCCTGTAGGATGTCAGTGAATTGTAGTGGAATTTAATAGAGGCAGTGTTTTCCAGCTACACAAGTGCCTGCAAATTCTGTTGCCTGCAAAGCTTTCTGAGTATTCTGACTTTTTTCCTTCTTCCCTCATATTTTTGAATGATGAACACAATTTAGTTTATGTTTTTGTACTGAAGAGGTCTAGGAAGGTGAATAGAGTTTGAATAAGAAAAAAAAGAATGAAAATGTGTGTAGATTTTAAGAAACCCAATGATGCAACCAATATGATGCTACTGTAGTAAAGAATTCTTAAATGACCTAAGTAGCTGCAAATGGCAAGGAATTAGTCTTCCATATTTCACCAAGATATAGAGCATAACTTAATAAAAAGTCCATACATTCTGTTTTATTCTCTTCTGAGCATTCAGAGCACCTATAAATATATTTAATACTAGTTGTTTACAATCTTTGGGGAAAAATACTTTTGATAGACATTAAATAAATGAAGGAAAGCAGTAATCATGGAAATGTAAGCTTTTGCTGTGTTATCTACTAATTATTTTTAAAAAATTGCTCTAGGACCTTGTACCATCAAAAGGTATCCAAGTCAGTGACTGATCATCTAACAATTCTTTAAAAAGTGTTAATTAATTTCAGCTTTTCTAGTTCTTAATTTCATAAAAATTCTTGGCCATTAAAAAAAAGTTCCTGGCAAATATCATCTTGGTCACACGGCAAGAAGCCATGAAACAAAACCAACTTAGTATCTTTGTTAGCCTGGCAAAAACTTTAAAAGAGCAATCAAGAAGCAACTTCTTTTGTGTTTTATTAATGATAGGTCTGCCCTGCAGAACTGTCATGGGGTTTCATATACCTCAGAGCTAGTGGAATACTTTATATCAAAATGTTTTGGGTATTTTTTTAACCTTATAGAAAACATAGTGTTGTTATATCCCTTTTTTTTTTTTTTTTTTTTTTTCCCACAGGAGAAAAGCATTTTTGTAGAATCCCTTCCCTTTCCCATTAGGAAAATCAAGAAAAATATTCTTTCCAGTTGAATGAATACGAAACCATATATTCTGGTTTGCTGAACTAATCTGAAACATTTCATTTGAAGTCAGCACATACTGAAATCAATATCACTCTGCAGATGCTTTGCTGTATGTCTCATATGCATATTCCCTCTTGAAGGATAGTATTTCTTGGTCAAACTCTTTTCCAGTGAGATGGAATGGATGATACTTCATCAAAGACACATAACCTGTTTATTAAGTGAAATACTTCAGGTTGGCCATATAAAAATATTTCATTGTGAAAATGCTGAAATTAAGTATTTCCTTATTTCTGCACTGGAATTTTTCAAAATAACATAATACAGTAAATAGGAATTTCAGCTCTAGTTTCACTCTGAGATGAAAGGATGTATTAACAATAGTATTGTCTCAAACATATGACAGTCTGATTTTCATTCAGATCATCCTACTAGTAGAAACTAAATTACTTCATTCTGCAGACTTTGGTCCCAAGTTTTCTCAAGAATCCCATAGGTTTCCATGAGGCTTCCAGAATCAGAAGAAGAGAGCATTTTACGTGTTTCAGGCCTGAGTCTGTTCCCACTGAATGGAGTGCATGTTTTGTCACCGACTTCAATGAGAAAGGATCATCTTAAATGAATATTTATGGGTATAAAAGCAAAGCCACTGGGCATGTGGTTATCTCTCAATAAGCCACATCCTGTTGTGATTTTTTTGCTTACACAAATTATAAATGGCCACTTTGTAATAGAATTGAGTTACCCAGATTCATAACAAAAGAACATTTTAGAGTGGAAGTACTTTTACTCACTTGTGTTTGAAGTTGCTTTCTAACATGGCTTTGATGGGGAGAAGGAAATCACAAAAAGGAGATCACAAAAACTTACCTTGTTTTAAGGTCTAGTCCATTTTCTGATCAGAGAAACAGCATCCACGAGGCTATTCTTTAGCTATCTTGGATGAGGTGTTTAAAAGTAAAACAAAATATAGAATATCCATTGATCACAAGCAGTACCTACTGAACTGTTGTTGAGTTGATTTTGTTTTCTTCAATCAAAACAGTTTCTGTGTTGAAACACAGTAACATCCCTAGCTTAAATATTTGAGACATCATGCATCTCACTTATATCCCTTCCCTTCCCTTCCCTTCCCTTCCCTTCCCTTCCCTTCCCTTCCCTTCCCTTCCCTTCCCTTCCCTTCCCTTCCCTTCCCTTCCCTTCCCTTCCCTTCCCTTCCCTTCCCTTCCCTTCCCTTCCCTTCCCTTCCCTTCCCTTCCCCTTCCCCTTCCCCTTCCCCTTCCCCTTCCCCTTCCCCTTCCCCTTCCCATTCCCATTCCCATTCCCATTCCCATTCCCATTCCATTCTGTTGTGCCCCTGGAAAGTTCTGCAATGATTACCAGAAAAACTATCATGAATTTTGTGAAGATTATCTACATAAATAGTACTAGCACTATGGTACTAGTATTGAAAACTGTTCTGAGTGAACTTCTGAATACAGGATTGAAATTCTTTCACATGTGCCCCTACTTTCATGTATCAAAAAAAATTTCTTTCAAAGCACTGCCAGCTTCACTGGAAAGTGCTTCATGTTTACCATTATTTGCTCTTGTCAGGTAATTTTCAAGTTCTCCTGAGGCAGATCTTACCCAAGAAGTGGGACTTGAGATTCCATTGTGCATATTATTACTATTCCACAGCAGCAAAATGGCATCTTTTCATTCTTTTTTAACACCAAAGGGCTGCATTTATGACAATCTGAATTCCCATGGCTAATGTTGTGATTGACTACACCAAGAGCAGCAGCCTTATTTTATTCATGTTTGGCAGGATGCTTTTGGGTAGTTTACATGACTTAAAACAGACACTTCTGTTTTCTTCATGAAACCCTCAAAGTAAAAATGGAAAATAATAAGGTTTCCTTTACCCATTCTGTGATAAAGTGGTAAAGGTATAAAAGAAGGATACTCACCCACATTAAAAATAAGATCAATGCAATATTGTCCTATATTCATTTTCTTGTAGCACATTGTTGTAATTATGTCAGACCAAACATCTCTTACTGAAGTCAGCTTAAAGTCACACACAGGGACACAAAATCCTTTGAATTTTCATTTTTATGGAGCAAGATATTCAAAATTTTGAGCCCAGGTTGACTTTAGCACCATGAGAATCCCTTAAAAAAATAGATAATTGTTTAAGAAAACTATCTATCAGTTTGTGACTGATGGAGCTCTTTTGCAATCCAATCTACACTACTCTTGTTTTCTTTTCTACTCCATCTTTTTTAGACTACATTACAGTGCTTGATTTCATCACTATGAAGCATTAAATAAAACCTGGATAATATTTTTACCAGTTATTTTCTCTTTCTTTTATACCTGTTCTGTCTCTTTATAAGAAAAACAACCAAAACACCACAACCATAATTCCAAATCCGTTAAATTGCTGATTTCATGGTTTTTGGAGTCTGCAGGTCTGAGTATTTATAATAATGGGAGACATTTTTCTTGGTTTCAAAGTTATACATTTCAACCTAAAACATCTTCTGCTAATTCATGAGGAGACCGAAGTCCGAGTTTAATGAAATCAATGTAATGTTACCTAAAGCTTCTCAGTACAAGCCTGCTGAATCCCCAGTTTCAGGACAGAAGCTATAGTTTTGCAATTTGTTGGCTAAATCATTCCCACAGAATGATTCCAAGAGAAGCCAATCCCTGCACCACTAAAATAAAGACCTGAGGAGACAAAAGAAAAGGTCTTGCAGATGGTCCTTTTGATTCCTGTAGCCATTTGATGAACAGAGCACAGCTGCACTCATCCAGTGACAATTTCCGCTCAGGCTTGTTTTGCCTCGCAGCATCCATGGGAGTGCACCTTCCCTGCCTGGGTCTGCTGCTTGGTACTCAGCCAGGACGTGCTGATAGGAACCTTGCCTGGGAAGGCTCATGTCAGGCTGTGGCAAGCAAGGAGGCAACACAACAAGCAGAAACCACAAAAGGAGAACTCAGCCGGAGCCTGGTTTTCAGTTCTGCGTTCTTGATACCACATGTTGTTTGTCCTTAACTCTAAAGCTGCCGTGTTGATTGCTTTTGTCTTCTGGCCTTTGTTGTTGGTAATTACTGGATTATAGAGGATAAATTATAGAAACATCTGAAATCTAGTTAAAGATACACTTACTGAAGGGAAAAATGCTGGTGTGATTGCGAATCCTGTACTTTCTGAATATCATTAGCATTTATTTTGATAACAACAAGGGCTATACTTGTCCAGTGCAAGTACCTATATTTATTCCTTGCTGTGAAAATATAAAATCAGAATTTTATTTAGCTTAGTATTTGTCTACAGTTTCCAAATTGATTTAGACTGTGAAACTCAGATTTTACAAGGAATTTAAGTCTTTATGCATTTCAGTAGCTGCTTTTGGCAGCCATGTCTATACACCATTCAGGGTTTACCATAACCTCTGTGCAGAAAAAGTATTTAACAGTTGTTAAATACTTGTAAAGTAGTAAAAAACTTAAAAATTAAAATATCTGTGACAGATACCCTAACACAGTCTGAATTATTAGTATCAACATTTAATTAAGGATCAAATTTATGAGGCTCTTTTAACTGGACAACTAATTTAACAAGTTACTGTTAAAAGTTGAAGTAATTTATACTTCCTCAGTTTGACATTTCCTTACTACCTGCTCAATTTCTTTTTTTTTTTTTTGTTTTAAAGATTTCCAGCTGCTGTAATTTTAATTTGCATATCCATGGTACACTTTATGCTGGTGCATCAGTGTAGCAGATGTTTTCTCATTTAATAAAGCTTACATGTGTGACTAGATTTAGTTCAGCAGTTCTATAAAGACAATTTCATTGGGTTGATTACTTATCTAAATGAAGCATGGCTTTAGAATAATCATAATCATGTGCTTCATGGTAACTTACTGAAAAAAATGGGCAATATTTTCACTCAATGGTGTTTAGAGAGTTCCTGTTACTTGTCTGACTAGCTTTTGCTTTTATCTTTTACCCATGAAGGACAGCTTACTTTGTAGAGTCTAATGACCAATCAAGGAAATAATGCCTACAACTTTTTTTTCACATAATTTATTTAGGGGGAGCTTTAAAAGACACATGGAAAAAGAAATGTAAATCCACAGGTAACTCAAAGCAATGCAATATGTTTATATGACTATGGCATTTGTAACAGTTGAAAACTTATGGGGAATGCTGTATCTTCTGTTTAAAAAAAAAAAAAAAAAGGCAAAAAAAGCAAAAAATCAAAAACAAAAAGAGTATATTTTTAGTATATTTTTCCTGTCTGTGTCTTATTAAAATTAAATGCAGCAGCAAATGCTAGCCGTTGACTTAAATTCACCTCAAATTCCTTATGTAGATTTAGGACAGATGAAACTTTATGGTTTTATTATGCAGAGATTTGTGAATATTTATTTCTTGCCACATGCAGGAGATTCAAAATGAGCTACAAATCTAAGTGTTCAGTCTGCCATGGTCTCAATGTTTTCCTATTATATTGGCTCTGTTTCTCAAACTTCCAGAAACCTTGTTTCTCTTTAGAATATGCTGTAAGACTGTATGTTAAAATTCAGTCTCTGCCCATTAACACCTCAGAACCATGAGCCTTTTATAAAAGAGATTATCCCATACTTGTTCTTACACAGAAAACAGAAGTTGACTTGCTGTTGGTTGTGTTTGGGATAATGGTCAGTGACATTTTTTAGGACATGGGAGATGGAGAGCTAATGTCATTCTCAGCCTGAGGGTTTTTAATCTACCTCTCTCTCCTCTTTGTGGCAATTCTGTCATCATCCACTAACAAAGCAGGGTGAGTGAGATGAGGTGATACTGAATTACCACAGAACCACCAGACAGGAAAAAAGGTTACTCTACTCTCACTGTGTAAAACTCAACCAAGTTATTTTACAGCACTGAATTGGCTGAATTTATTAGTAAACAGAGACCTAAGTAAGTCATTTTGTGACTGTTGTGACAGTGTAATAAACCAACTTATAATAATTAACTGTTTGTATAATTCCCAGAAAAGATTGATATTATTTAAACATCTAAAGCATCTAGCAGCTTTGTACACTAGGCCTTCATCAGCATAATATGACATGTTTAAACATGGCAATTGTTTAGGTATTTTGTTGCATTTTGTGTAGTATCTGTTTCCCTTCAGACATGGTAGTTAGATGAAGAAAGTATTTTATAAAAACTTTAAAAATTGTTGTATCTTTATGCTTGTGAAATTAGAACAGAATAATCATTCTCACTTGTAAATGGAAAAGCTTAAAAAATTATTTTTTCAAGTAGTTTATGCAGCTATGGTGGCAGTTTAAAGTAAGGCTCTTCTGACTGCCAAATTAGTGTGTCTTCCTTAGCAGCACAGAATGGTTCTGTTATTTTCATCTGTAGAGAGTTCTTGTATTCAAAATCTCACCCATTATTTTTATTGTATTTAACATTCTAGAATACACTTCTGCCTAAGCACCTTTTTCAGTAATATTCTCTAGTTCAACCTGTGCCATATGTGCAGGAGTATGAAAGGATGGCAATACTCCAAACTTTAATACCCAAAGTGTATTACAATACCTGCCATAAATTGGAGTACACATAGTCAGTTAACTGAAAGTTGTACTGTAGCAGCCTGTGATATATGATGCAGCGCTGCAGAGTTGTCTTAATTCTTCTTGTAGCCTCATGGAGTCCAGCAAACAGAACACCCAGAGGATTTTTTATCTTTTGAAGCAATTATACCTCCTTAATCACAGGGATTACCAGCATCCGTCTACTTTGGTCCAAGTAAGAAATCAATGTGACTGTCAATGGAGTACTCTGAATTTTATAATAAAGTGAAATTACAAGTGAAAAACTGAAACAGATACACGGGTGTAGAGAACACTGCTCCCTTTCAACTCAGGGTCACAAACAAATCAGATATCAGTCACAGGCATTATGGATTTACTGAGTTTTGGACAGCTTCTGTACATATCATCAAAAGACATATCATCTTCATCTATGCAAGATCCTGATGTTATTTGCTTCACATGTCTTCAAAAGCTTACAAGCACAGAAGTACAATAGTAAAAAAAATCAAAATCTCACTGGCCAAAAAAAGCTGTCAAAAATGTCAGGGACAGCTGTTTTTTATCAATCTTATCTGAACCATTGCAACACCTTCAGGCATGAGTTAAAGATCCACACTCCTTTCTCCTCAGTATTGCATATACATTAATTTAAGACTGTACAAAGTTTCTTCCAGTTTTCCCATCTGATATTAATAACTTGAAGGGGATTTTTTCTCTCTTTGTTAGATTCATGTAAACAGATCCCAAATTCCATTAAGTGAGTGACTTTCTCTCCAGTAGAATGAATTAGATTAAAAGTTCAAGGCTGATAAGAGCGTCACCAATCTGTGGCACAGAGCACTGCTGCTGAATGCAGGGGCCACAGTAAAATTAGCCCACTTGAGATGGGAAAATCCTGAGAACTCTTTTCTTTCCCCTCTAGTTTCAGCTTCTATTACCTGATACACACATATTAGGTTTGGGGGAATTTATGTTGGTTGTTTTCTTTTCTTTTGGGCTAATTATTGTGTCAGAAAGCCAGTCCCAGGCAAGATTTAGTCCAAGTCCTGTCTGTTAGATCCAGGTAATTACTTTGAGAAGTAAACTTCAAATTCTGCTTTTTTCCCAGGTAACAGGTAGAACAGTTTAATTTGTATTTGATTGCTTCTCTGTAGTTAAAAGGATTCCTGATGGAAACTGGCTTTTTAAATAAATCTGGTCTCTGTAGTAGGCTACGTCCTGCTCAGGTCATTGTTGGGAAGGGGGAAAGGAAGAATATCTGAACTCTTCAGGGCATTTAAATTGGGAAAAAAAATTAATGGACTCTGTAAGAAGTTCAGTATTGTAATACCCTTGTAAAAAGGCCTAAATTTGAGAGAATTTTCGTAAGTCTGAGAATGTAATTAAATATGTTGTAGGTTTGAACATGAAGATATTTCTTGACCTTTATTTTCCTATGGTGGGAGAAAGGAAGAGCAATACTGACTGATCTCACAGGTGAGCATTCAAGATGATACATGTTAATATTAGGCTTTGATTATGTAAATTGATTTAGTAGAAGGAGAATAAGAAAAAGCCAAACACAATGTATCATTCTAGTATCTTATGTGCATTTAAAGTTACTATTTGTTACATAAAGTATCAGAGTTATTGAAATCTCAGATCTTTAAAAAGAAAATTAGGATATTTCAAGCTGGAGTATGACTCAGAACCCTGTCCTTAACATCCTTTGTGCTGTCTGAAAGATCCACAAAGCAACAGGGGGGACAGACTTTATATGAAAAACAGCAAAAATGCTGTCAAGAGCGAACATAAACAAATATAAAATATAGAGAAAAATAAATGTGTTTTGCTATTCTGTATGACTCACTGATGCATTATGTTTAGTAGTGTCAACCATATGTGTTTAAGGCAAAAATGTGACTGTATTTCAGCTGATGCTTTTTCTTTGATTTTACAATATACCTGAATCCTGCACAGCTCTGTATTATTCACTGAGACAAAGGATGACAAATTAATTCAATACATCAGTAAATTACAATTCAAATTCTTCCAGTATACTTACTGCTAAAGACAGTAAGAACAAGATAATCAAGCTCCTTTCTGCTTTCCTTGTTTATCTCTTTGGCCCTATTTAAACACTTCACTGTTTTTCTAATGGGGTTAAAGGAGAGCTAGCAGGCAGTGTAGAATCATTTTCACTGTATTTCTCTGAGTCACTAAAATGATGGTATCTGAATTTGTCAGCTTGGTCCCCTCCTTGCATCTGACATAGTTTCAGTCTAGAAACAGGAACAAAGACTTGTTTAAAACAAAAAGAAGCAAGCAGCAGGGCCCAAAATTATATATGCATATTAAGAATTTGCACAGCTTGGGAAAATAGTCTCTTCTCTCCTACATTCTCCAGTTCATCCGTTTCTTAGAAAATCACAGCTATTCAAGTTTATAGTGATCTCGTCATAAGTTGGATGTTCAGAGATTTATGGAAAGATGATAAAATTGACAAATAGCATTTATAGCAAGATGAGACCAGCTACATTTACAGATTTTGACTTACTAAAAAACTGTGCTGACAGATGTTTCTCAGTATGCAATCATCTAAATAACTAATATGTTATTATGGCAGAAGTAATAAAAGGCGTTATTATTTAATCCATTAGTGAATATTTTTGCTACTACTACAATGGTTTCTGTATGGCCTCTCAGAGATGGCTGTACTGAAGTGAGAGATGTGATAGATATGAAGTGTTTAAGCCCTTCCAAAAGAGGACATAAACATTACTGCAACAAATAAAGAAAATTCTCCAGAATGAGTGCCATTTAGAAAAGTTATATAAAAATATTTCTTCAGAAAACAGAAATATAAAAATATTTATTTAGAAAACAGAACTAAAACAAACTAGAAAACAAACAAAATAATTGTTTATTTGTAAGCAACAACTGGTCCGTAGATTTATTTTTCTTTAAGAGTAGAATACTGCACCCTAGAAAGCTTCTTAAAAAGTTTTTTGTGTTTTCCTGGTATTTGTAAAACTTTCTTTGATAACTGAAGAGTGAGTTCATATGCTATCACTTCCTACTGATTACAAAATATAAAAAAAACATATTTTCTGAGACAAGGCCTTTACAGAATGTTGCTTACATAATATTTTATTTACTGATTTAAATTCTATAAAGGAAAGAGTTATTCCCAATAAGGCTTAGGGAGGTTCTGCAATAAAGCCTGATGACATAGTCAAAATCCTAAAATTAATATACAGACAGAGAGGGCAAGGGGATAAAAATTAACTACAAAGGCTTTAAATCTGAACTTTATGATTCAGTGTTTCTCATGCAGTAATTTACTATAACTGAAATGAGGACACTGTGCCCTTACATGACTGATGCTGTACACAGATATGTGTGTGGCTTCATTTGAAATTAGCTCCACAGCTGAACATTACAGGAAAAGAACATGCTGAATTTTCTTCCCATACTGTAGCAGAGCATGTCACAAAGGAGCAACTCATTGCCTGAGCTATATTTTCAGTTTCTGTTGTGTTTTGTCATCTTTCTCCTGTGTGGGAAGATGGCATGTCTTGTCTCCTAAGCCCCTACTTTTTATGCAGTAGCTGAGACATAGCCAGCTGCAAAGATGAAACAATTGTAAAATATATCTCTTCCACTTTTTTCCAGTGGACCCATATCAGACAGCTGGAAAACCTATAGTGACATTTCATTGACTGTCTGCTCTTCCACACATGGTCTGTAACACACAGAGTAGGTTCTACTCTACAATACACTATCCTGTGCTTCCCATGTGGCTCTCAAGGCCTCTAATCTGGCACTTTGGGATATGGTTTAGTGGTGAGCAAGGCAGTGCTGCGTTACCAGTTGGACTTGATGATCTTAGAGGTCTTTTCCAACCTTAATTTATGATTCTAGTGGTTGTAACAAGGCAGGGGTCAGTCTTTTCTCCCAGATAACAAGCAAGCAGATGACGAAATGGAAATTAAGGAAGTTATACTGGGGAGGTTTAGATTAGATATTAGGAAAAAATTCTGCTGAGAGGTCATGCATTGGAACAGGCTGCCCAGGGAAGTGGTAGAATCACCATCCTTGGAAGTGTTCAAAAAGCATGTAGATGTGGCACTTGGGGATGTGGTTTAATGGTGAATACAACACTGTCTGTTTAAGTTGGACTTGATGATCTTAGAGGTCTTGTCCAACCTTAACAATTCCATGATTCTAATGAGAAGACCTGCATTACCCATGCACATCTGTGACAATTGGTATCTCATTTTTTCTTTTATTTTTGTTTTTGAAGATGGCCTATTTATGTAATTTCAAGCAGAAGCATCCTTGATTTAATATGAATAACTATACTCTTGCATATAGAGAGGACAGCTGATGCTGTTTCTGGGGAAAAAAAAAAAAAGAAAAGAAGATTAATATTTAGGACCTTTTCAAGACCCTTCACAGTAAATGGAAAATATCAAAATTGACATGATTGGACTGTGGATTTTATGAGCTATATTCTCTCTAGTATCTACTTTTATCAGGATACAAAAGTCACTGAATTTCATGGAATACAATCTGTGGCAGAATTTCTGTCCAGACATTTCAACAAATGTTATTTAGCCAGCTTCAGTTTCCAACCAGAGCCCTCACTGTATGGAAGCTACATATGACTCTTGTGTATCTGTGTCTTTTTTTTCTGTTGCTTGTGTTTTATTATTTCAATAGCAGCTCAACCAAGTCAGCTTCAAGCAAGCCTGCCAAGCCAGCAGGTGCAAAGGTCATCATGGATTCTCATGTACTGCACTACCCACAGTGCAGTATTCCAGAGTGTGGAGGACAAGCTCATTTATGTAGGTAGTACTTATTGGTGATAAATTATTCCTCCTAAAATAATAAAAGAAATAAGTGAACACACTGCAGCAATAGAAAGAAATCTGCAGATTATTTACACACAAAACAAGAAAGAATACTTCCATTTACTTGAGAGAGTCTGCTTGCTCTGAACTAGCTCACTCCTTTTATTTCTCACTTTTTTCTCTTCAAGTTGTCCTACAAGTTGGCTGAGTGCTTTACTGTGCTAAATTCTGATATTTATGCAAGTGGACTGAGTAGTTGCTATACATCTTTGTGCACTAGAAGGTGAACTTCAACACCCCTGTTGACATTTGGAAAGATGTATGGTGCGTATACATGGAGGAGGAAGAGATATGGGGCTTCCTTGCTATTTGTCCTTGTTTTCTCTTCCTTTTTCCAGTCTTATGCATCCACTGATTGTTGTCACAATTATATTTCTTCTATGTGATAAAAAATATAATAGCACAAAAAAATGTATTTTATATCTCCTTCAGCACCTCATCTTAGAGCCTTACATGTTTTACATCTTTCAAATGCTTAAAACAAAGTGCACAGTTCTCATATCCTGTCTTCCCCACTGAGATTTGGTTGATCTCATAGATACACTCATTTCCACTGGACTTCACAAGCATAATGACAGCAGGACAATTTGGAGTGTGATGATCTTTCTGGCTTATTCCATTACTTTCTTTTCCTTGATGATCATTTTGAGAGAGATGCATTTCTTCCTCTGTGCTCATAAAATTCATTTCTTTGTATAGAGAAGTTGCCTTGTATGCTCAATCACTTCCTCTCTATGAGAAATTCATTAGACATAGATATAATCACTCATGGTATTTCTTAAACTCTGTTGAACATGTATTTCTGATAAATGCTACATGTTCACTCCAAGGCATGATGCAGTGTTAGTCAGCTTTATGTATTCCTACTAAAAATAGTCAACCCCACAGCCAACTACCTCTGTGTTAGTGGAAGCCAGCTCTGTGATTGTGTAAGGGTGACTAACTCCTAGAGCAAACACTCTCCAGAATGCCTCCGCTTACTCAGTTTAGCTAGGACATTTCCTCCACTCTCTACATGATTAATGTTCTAACTATTGTCTTCAACAGTAGCTTTGTATTGACAACGGTAATTCGAAACATTTAGTGTGAATCTTTGTTCCAAATTTAAAAGATGCTCTTTAGGAAGTTAAAGGGGATTTCTTTATTGTTTGTACTGCCTGATGTTCCATTTTTGCTAAAGCACATGAGATCAAAGCATGCCCTAAGGCATCTTACACCTCTGCTACAGTTTAAAAACTGGCCAATAACTAACAGCAACTGATTGCTGTCAGATTTCACCAGGCACCACAGAAGGGGTCAAACTAATAGCAAATTTTAGTATCTTACAAGAGAATGTGAGAATCTTCTTGGTAGCAGAGAAGAAAACTGTTACAGACCTTTCTGTTCTGGACTAAGCCAGATCTCTGCAATGCCAAATCATGGCTACAGTTAGCAACAAATTGTACGTTGTTATGCCTCCTAAATAAATGTATATGCATGTTTGTATATGTTTGTGTGTAAAATATTTCAATGTCAATATATAAATATTATTGATAAATAAAGAGATGTATGAACAAAACCTGACACACATCATTTCCAGCTCTTATTTTGGCAAACTGCATTCCAAGTCCTAGTTCTGAACTTAGCACTACAGGTCACTCTTTAACTGACACATATTTTCAGAAACCAGGCAAACATATGTCAAGCCAAAGTATTAACACCAATTAGAAAGCAAACACCAGTTTGAACTTCCATCTGGAACTTGAAGCATTGCGGTGTCCAGTTCTGGGCCTCTCGCATCAAAAGACACTAAGGTGCTGGAACATGTCCAGAGAAGGGCAATGAAGCTAGTGAAGGATCTAGAGAGTCAGTCCTATGAGGAGCAATTGGGAGAGCTGAGATTGTTTAGCCTGCAGAAAAGAAGGCTCAACTCCCTGAAAGGAGGTTTTAGTGAATTGGGGGTCAGCCTCTTCTGAGTGACAGGACAAGATGACATAGTCTCCAACTCTGCCAGGGGAGGTTCAGGATGGACATCAGGCAGGAAGGAATCCTTCATGAAGGTGGAGCCACCATCCCTGGAAGTGTTCAAGAAAGAACTGGACACGGCACTTAGTGCTGTGGTCTAGTTGACAAGTTGGTGACTGGTCAAAGGTTGGACTTGATGATCTTAGTCTTTTCCAAACTAAATGATTTAGTGACTCTGTAATATATAAAAATATTAAGGTCAGAGGAAAAATATCAGAAGTTATCCTACAAAGTTGTTTTAATAAAATGTGGTTAAAAAGATGAAAGGACTTCAATCCTTATATTTAAAGCTAAGTATAATAGTTTTGCTATTATATTACTGTTTGAAGAAAAGTTGGACATAAGCTAACAGTGTGTGCTAACAGCCCAGAAGGTCACTCACATCCCAGGCTGCCCCAAAAGCAGTGTGGCCATCTGGCTAGGGCAAGGGAGGGGATTCTGCACCTCTACTCTGCCCTTGTAAGAGTGCAGAATGTCCTCCCTGGAGTGCTGCATCCAGCTCTGGAGTCTTCAGCATAAGAATGATGTGGACCTGTTGGAGAGAGTCCACATGAGGGCCATGAAGATGACCAAGAGCCTGGAGCACCTCTCCAGGCTGAGGGAACTGGGGTTGCTCAGCCTGGAGAAGAGAAGATTTCAAGGAGACTTTAGAACACCTCCTAGTACCTAAGGAAGGATTATAAAAAGTGGAGAGACTTTTTATACAGGCACATAGTGACAGTGAAAGGGTTTTAAACTTAAAGAGGGCAAATTTAGATCAAGTGTTAGGAAGAAATTCTTTATTCAGAGGATGGTGAAGCACTGGAACAGGTTGCCTGGAGGGATTGTGGGTGCCTCATTCCTGGAAGTGTTTTGTGTCAGGTTGGATGGGGCTCTAAGCAACCAGATATAGTGGGTGGCATCCCTGCCTATGGAAGGGGGCTTGGAATGAAAGAGATTATTTTAAGAGCCCTTCCAACCCAAACTATAGTTTTGTTCAATGATTCTATGATTCTGTTTGAAATGAAAGCTTGTCTGCTCCCTGAATCCTTCCAGAATTTAAACAGAAGTGACAAGAAACTGTGGTTAGTTAATTTTATTTCAATGCTAGTCATTCTAAAAACAGCTATCTCCACAAGGACCTCAGAAATTAACAATTAATGCTCTTACTGAATGTTCAAATTATTTTTATTGTTTCTAAATGTACTTTTTGTCAAGGACACACCACTCTTGACTAGTTTCCTGTCTGCTCTTGACAGAGCAGAGATCTAGAACAATATTAGCATGATAAACAGAAATAACATCAAGGGGCATTATATACAAAACAAATTACTTGCTTTTACCTCACTGACTGCCCAGACTGTCTTTATAAATAATACCCTGGCTCCCATTCAACTCCCGGCTTGCAGTCCTAAAAATTATGGCAGAGACTGTGTTTCAATGTGTGTACTGAAAAAGAGAGATACATGCTCAAGAAAAAAAAAAAAAAAAAAAAGAAAAGAAAAAAAGAGATAATTCAGTTTTTAGCTAACTAAACATAAATAATCTCATTTCTAATCTGGCCTTGGAAAAGAGGTGCAAAAATATCTCTCATCTGGTGTGTGCAACAGTTTTAAAGTAGTATACTCTAGGGGATCAAATTATTCAGGCAGCAGAATGAGAGGCAAAAACAAGAGCCAAGGATTTTGAATAAATACTACAGCTGTGGGAAATGAGTTGCAGAAATAAAAGGAGGAGGGACCGGCTAGTTTTGAGGGTAATAAGCATATGAAATATCAAGGAAACAGAGCAAAACTGAGTCTGATTTATACCCTAAATAACTTCATTGAGTTCATTAGAGTTCCATAGGATACTGAATACATCATCTCAGAAATTGGTTGGTATATGATGGCTGTGAATAAGAGAGGGAATTCTGCAGAAACACCAGTTCTTTTGTCCTATGCTTTTATATTATACTCTTTCAGAAAACTTGGAAAGTGACAGATCTGGAGTGGTAGCTAGGGCCAACAGTACTGCAAGCAGGTGTTACACAAATCCCCAGCTCCCCCAGTTCGAGTGCTCTGCCTTCATCCACAATTCCTGTGCTGCTCTCAGTTTGGATCACTTTATGCTGTAAATTTTGTGATGAGCGGGGTAATGCTTTTGTTAGGCATACAGATGTGCAGCACTGACTAGAAACAGATCTGAAGACTGTTTCCACTCTAGGCATCGTGGCCTTTTGTCAGAGCTTTTCTGTTTCTCCATGCCTTTCAGTCCTCTGTTCATAAAGTTAAAAATAAAATGGGCCGAGCTACTCAAAAGTGATTCTCCACTAGGGATTGTTTCTGCTTCTGCAATTCTGTTCTGTGCACCCTTCCTTCCTGATGACTTTACTGCTTTGGTTCTCCCAAGTTGTCTCTTATTGCCAGGGAAAAGACGTTGTTGCTCTCCAACAGTCTGTCCTCCCCACCATCCCCATATGTGTTTGGGCATGACTAGGAGATTAATATTGCTTCATTGCCTCCTGTCTGTCAGAAAAAGAATTTATTTATGTCTGCAGCCAAAAGGTGGAGAAACAAATAGTGAATCCTCATTCTCAAGGAAACGGTGTTTTCTTTAAGATACATTTTATCTGAAAATATACACGCAGCAGCAATGGTGACTCCCTGTATAAGACCCAAGTTTCTCTATCCTTCTGAGGTGGCCCTTTAAAGTTTCACCTTTTTCAATTATTTCCTATGAGCTTTTGCAATTTTACCTAGCTTTACTGGAGATGGAAGACAGAAGCCTGAGATTAACCCAAAGAAGGAAGCCTATCACTCAGAAGCATCAAGAACCAAATAGGCTTATTTTCAACATGCCTTTACCTGTTCAATCAAAAAAAGGTGCAATGTCTGCCAATCCCACACCTCTTTCTTGTTCAAAGGACTCCTCGGTCACAGTCTTGAAGTTCTTAGATGCATCGTATTTGCTTTTTGCATACAGCTGAAACCAGGTCCACCCATCCATCTATCTACTAACATCAGGCAGTACTCATGGTCAGCCTAAGTACAACTATTCTGTGCAGGAGACTAACTCAGTTTCATGTGCTGGATGCAACAGGAACCCAAGTCATGTAAAAATGTGTTGATTTTGCATTCAGTTTCTTCAGAACAGAAAAAATGTCATAAGTGATACTTCAGTCCCAGCCCTAAATACTGAGAGTCCAATGCATTTGGTACTCAGGGGAGGGGTCGGCATTGTGGTGGGGTGCCACCAAAAGTGGGCATTCACCTCCTTAGCTGGATAGGGAAGAGAAAATACAGTGAAAGTCTCATGGATTGAGATAAGGACAGAGAGAGATCACTCATCAATTTCTGTAATAGGAAAAGCAGATTCAGCTGGGGGAAATTAGTTTGATTTATTAATAAGCAAATCAGAGTAGGGTAGTGAGATACAAAAACAAGTCTTAAACCATGTTCTCCTCCACCCCTCCCTTCTTCCAGGGTTTAACTTCCAAATTCTGTACCTCCTCCCCACAAGAAGTACAGGGAATAGGAAATGGAGGCTGCAGTCAGTTGATCACACATTGCCTTTGCCCCTTCTTACTCCACAGAGGGGACTCCTGATATGCTTCCCCTACTCACCATGGAGTCCTTCCTCCAGGAGACAGTTATCTAAAATCTTCTCTAATCTAAGTGAGTCCTTCCTCCAGGTTGCAGTTCTTCACAAATCATGCTGCAGAATTTCTCCAGCGTGGACTTCCCACAGGATCACAATCCCCTTCAGACATCCACCTGCACCATTATGGTGTTCTCCACATACTGCAGGTGGATATGTGCTCCACTGTAGCCTCCATGGGCTGCAGGGACAACGCTGCCTCGCCATGGTCTTCTCTATGGGCTGCAGGGGAATCTCTGCTCTGGCACCTGCTCCCCTTCCTTCTTCACAGATCTTGGTGTCAGCAGAATTGTTCTTCTCACATATTCTCTTTCCTCCTGAGTGCTGCTGGTGTTATGCAGCATTTCTTAATTCTGTAAGGCCTGAGGTGCTAACACCATTGCTGCTGGGCTCAGCCTTGGCCAGCAGTGGGTACACACAGGAGCTCCCTGGCATTGGCTCTGTTGAACACGGGGGAAACTTATGGCAGCTTCTCATAGAAGCCATCCCAATAGACTTCTGCTACCAAAATCTTGCCACACAAACCAAATACAAGCACAAATAACAAATTAAACTAGAGGAAAGGATAAAGCAATAAAAGTTTTCTAGTTATCACCCACATTTATAGAAGAACAAAATTCTGGGGAAACATGATCTGGAAGGAAATTTTTTTCTCACCTGAGCTGTTTATTTTCTACAGTAAACTTGTAGATGTAGTAACAGTAGTATTAGGATTGTAGGCAGTAGGCAAAAGAAGCAGTTGAAAAGTAAGCTGCTTATGTGGGAAGATCTTTTAAAGAAGAACCAGGAATACAAGATGTTTATCATAAAAGGTGGAAAAACACATGAGGGAAGCAAATCAGTATTTGGTGCAGTATCCTTCCAAAGCATATAATTGCAGTTACCTATTCTCATGAAATCAAGATTAAATCCATTGGAACAATGAATATACAGAGCTGTTAGGTCCTTACATGCTTAAATGCTGAAATACAGTTTTGAAAACTTCATATTTTTTGCTATGGTTAATTGAAAAAAAATGTGGATATGCTTGGAAAGCAAACAGATGGCTCCAAGCCACTGGATTCTTCCACACATCCTGTGACCCTGACCATCTTTAACTACAGGTGTCTTTATAAAGCCTTCTATCATGACTTTGGGAGAAGGCCAAATTATCAATGGTATATTTTCTTCCTTTCAAGGACTTCTCTCCCAAAGCTGAATGTGGTGAGTATTTTGGTAGACAATACCAGCTTCTGCCTGGCAGGAAGGAAGGAGGAGCCTCTATCACATGTATGAAAGATAATCATGAGAGCTTTTTTTTTTTCTTTTTTCTTTAGAGCAACAAATGCAGGGCTTCTTTTGTCATTCTTTCTTCTGCTGTTATTTCAATAATTTCCTATGGAATTGTTCTTAGAGTACATACACATACATACACTGAGGTGGTTCACAGTCCACACATGAGAATTTGTTCATGGATCTCAAAAAAAAAAGGGAAAATACTATTCTCACATCTGGCAGTGATTTGTTCATCATAGAACTGTGCATCTAAAAACATTGCATAATAGATATGCAGGGCCAAAATCATCCTGGGTGTAACAGTACTGACGTCAATGCCCTTACACCACGAAAGAATTTTTTGTATAGAATGCAAACTGTTTTCATGAAAGACAGAGAAACACTTCAGTATGGATGCTTCTTGACTTTATTTTCTTTTAACAGCTGGCAGCTGGTAGACATTGGCTTGCTGGCCAATTGTAATAAATGAGATGGACCATGAAAAAACAAAAAGAAGAATGGGTATGGAGACTAAAACAATTGGTACTGAGGATTTTAAATGCTATGTGCTGTATGTAAGGGATGCCATTTCAGACTATCTCTAGAATGGTCACTTGATTTGTGTACCTACTATAAGCTAGAAAACACAGGGTATGCTCGTGAGATGTCTAGATTTTTTTTAAAACTAACATGCTTGGATCTCCTAGAAACATGAATTATTTCCTACTAACAAAGGGTAAAATTTTTAGGCTTACCTATGTGACCTAAAAAGCAGAACTCTTCCAAAAATAAATGCAGGAGAAATTTGGAATTCTTGTGCTGTCACTTAAATTTTAAATCTCCAAGTACATTTCCTCTCTTGTTTTCAAGATGGCTGGTCCTTGGAGCACTCTCTAACTCACAGTGTTACAAACAGGCAGACTCCTTTAGCTGTAAACTTGAATTTACCTCCTGGTTTCATCTATTGTGAATTAAGAACAATTCTACTAGTAGAGAAGCAGGAAGGGAAATTTCTTGCAGAAAGCTAATAAAAAATGGGAACATTAATATCTGGACATGCTGACTGATAGTTGTCAAATTAATATTTCTCTAAGTTTTGTGATGTTGTATTTTGTTTTTGAAATCAAGAGGATTTTTTGGGTGATCCTTTGTGTCCTAAGAAAGGCACGTATTGTACACCTCCTAAAAGCAACAATGCAAAAAAATATTAATCAAAAATATTACCATTGAACCATAAGACATTATAAAGGTTTAGGGCCTGCATATTAAGAAATCATAAAGATTTAGTATCTGCATATATAATAAAATTATATAAATACTTTTAATCATACATTGTCGCTGTGGGACACGTGAAAGTACAACGCGGACCACTTGCTGCTTGCAAGGTAAAAAAGGGACGTTTATTATGTGACTCTGTCTTTTATACCTTCCCAAGGGTGACATTGGATTGGAGAGTGAATGGGCCACCTCTCCAAAGACATTGGACAAACTACCAGTATATCAAGTGTTTTCCACCCCCATAAAAGAATGTAAACAATATGTTGTTTACAGAAATTGTGTGGGAAAGTTCTCCAAAGGAATGTAAATCCAGAAGGCTTTAGGAAGTCTTAAAAATCAGGGTGACAATACATCTCTGTAAACCTTAGCTGCAAAATTTCAGGGTACATTTGTGGCTTCAGTGCAATAAATGGAATCTTTGCTATAAACAGAATTTTACCCTTAGCCCAAAATCACTTAAAATTGTTTCAGATTACCTATGCTTTTTGCAAGTAATGCCTTTGATTTACTAACTGTATTTGTAATTTGCTAACTGTATTGTCCTACACAGAGGAAACAGCATGAGACAGCTTCCTCCCTTATTCCTCCATGTCTTTGAGCTCCTGACCCTGCTCAAAAAATTCCTGAACTTCTCTGAACAGAGTCTGCATTTGCTGCTGATACTTACAGTAGGCATAAAACTAAGTGGAGATTATGCCAGTCATAGCTCAACCTAAAATGCTAAATCAGGTCTTTCCAGTTAGGAATATTACCATTTTAAAAAAGTTGATGGGTTTTTGTGTTTTAGGTTTTTTTTTAAGTTGTACAGCTCTTTTTTAGAGAATTATAACCTTAAATGCACCTGTTTAATAACTTCTGTGTGTTTTTTTTTTAAACTTCTGTGTCTTTGCAGTGTTCACTTTTTGATTCTATTTACTGGGAACAAGATCAGGATACAGGATCTGGACACATACACATATAAACATACACATACAAACATTTTAAAAATTATTATGGATATATCCCTTATAAATTTTACATTGGAGTTGGGTATGAATTTATATATTTTATATTGTTCGTCTAGTTTGCTTCCAGAGAAACTTCACTGAATTAAATTGAACTACATATAAACTAGCTGCTAGAAAGCAAAAGGAAAAATCTCTATGTGTGCATATTCACAGCTTTGAATTAAAACTATTATTATTTCTTCAACTGAGCAATTTCAGACTGAAAAAAATCAACATTTGCAACTTCAAACACAAATCATAAAATAACATCCTTACTCTAGTCACAGTTAACCACATAGTGACTAAATATAGCATCAGCCTGTCTTCAGGATGTGTCCACAATAACAGCTTACTCAAAATGTTCTGCTGCTATTCCCTACCTAATATTATGTCTACAACAAAATGTGGAAGTTTAAAATATCTCTGTAATTATGGTAAACAGACAACAATCACTAAAATTGCAGAGTACAGTCTGCTGCTCCTAACCTACAGGCTGTATATAGAAAACTAAATTAAACATTCTGCCTGCTGCTGGGAATCAAATACAGACTGAATTCCAGGTATTGGTGAAGCACAGTGATATCATATTTTGAGTGAGATATAAGTTCCAATCCTGATTTTTGTTAATATTTTTAGATTATTTCTAATTCTGAACAATTAGTATGTGTTTCCTTACTGTGTTAAGCATTTTCATAGACATTTTAAAATGTAGAAGTCATTAGAAAAATGACACAATTTCCTTTCACTTCCTTACTTTAGAAGTGGGGAAATTACTCAATGTCCAAAAACCTTTATTCAGGTTAACTCAAAAATCCAAGCCAAATTCCTCTTGGAACTGAATGCAGAAGGAAGCAGGTATCCTTAAGTGTTTTGAGGAAAGCATTCCTTATTTCAGGGCATGGCTTCCACCCCTCCCTGCCTGCGACCCCACCAGTGCCCTTCTGCTTACGTACAGCAGCCTTGGAGTGAGAACAGGAAGAGGCGAATCAAAGAAGCAGCTGTTCTCTGAATCACAATCCTCTCTGGATTTCTCTATTAAAAAAAAAAAAAAGAAAGAAAAGAAAAAAGAAAAGAAAAGAAAAGAAAAGAAAAGAAAAGAAAAGAAAAGAAAAGAAAAGAAAAGAAAAGAAAAGAAAAGAAAAGAAAAGAAAAGAAAAGAAAAGAAAAGAAAAGAAAAGAAAAGAAAAGAAAAGAAAAGAAAAGAAAAGAAAAGAAAAGAAAAGAACCCAAACAAAAAAAACAAACTAATAGAAAGATAAGACCCAGAAGAAGCACCATATTCCTTGAAGCCACCTCTGCAGCTGCTACCAAGAAGCTCAGCAGTGCGGTGATAAAGAGGGGTGCAAGAGCACACAAGGTTTTTTCTTTACAGATTGTCTCTTTGCATTTGATTTGTACAGTCTACAGGGCTGGATAGCTACAAATTCAGACTCACTTGTACAAATGGTCTGTTAGAAGCTGCCTTAGCTTGGCTCCAGAGGTTTCCCTTCTATCACACCCTGAGTAAAGTCTTCCTAAGTCCACTTTTAATATTTTCAGTTTGTATTTAAGAATCAGCTCTGTCTTTGCTGTTCAAATATATATCCATTTTCAGTCACTTGCTTCCTGGCCTAAATGAGCATGTAGAGGCCAAAATCTAATATCAACACCCTTTAAGCAGATTTCTATCAAGACACCTAGGAAAAATTTGTGGATTTGAATAAAGGTTGTTTTGCAAATTCAAGAAAATATTTCCTTTTTTCATTTTAGAAACACCAATTTGTATTGTATTTTTCTGAATGCAGATTATCTGTTTCTTAATTACGTCAGAAGCTTTTTCAATGAATAGAGTTGTAAGACATCCTGAATTTCAAAATAAACTTTCTTTTGTCTTTCATATAACAGATTAATTACACAGTTTCTGTACAAGATACTCTCAAGATACTTGTAAAATAGCCAAAAATCAGAGCCATTTGTTCTGAAATGCTTAGAAACATGACTGAAACCATAACCTATAAATATGATTCAAGTTTTCTGGCCAGAGCCCTGACCTTCTGTTCAGGTTTTGCTTGTGATTTCATCAACACTTAGAGGTTACTAGCAAGAGCTAAGATCATAAAATCATAGAATGCCCTGATTTTGAAGAGACCCACAAGTGTCATTGAGTCCAACTCCTGGCCCTGCACTGGACACCCCAAGAGTCACACCCTGTGCCTGAGAGCAGTGTCCAAACACTTCTTGAGCTCTCTCAGGCTGGTGCTGTGACCACGTCCCTGGGGAGCCTGTTCCAGTGCCCAAACACCCTCTGAGTGAAGCACTTTTTCATTATATCCATCCTAAGTCTCTCCTGACAGTCTCATGTTATCCTTTGGGTCCTGTCATTGGTCACCACTGAGAAGAAATCAGTGTCTGCCTCCCCACTTTTCCTCATGAGGAAGTTGTAGACAGTTGTGAAGTCTCCCCAGAGCCTCTTTTTCTCCAGGCTGAACTAGCCAAGTTGTTCAGATGCTCCACATATGTCTTCCTCCCTAGACCCTTCAGCATCTTCACAGCCCTCCTTTGGACACTCTCTAATACCTCTATGTCCTTACACAGCAAAATGAATGCAGGCATTCCTATATTATTAGAATCATAAATGACTGTGCTTTTACCTCTTCTGCCATTAAATTGTACCCAAAATTGAGAAGTACATTCATTCACATCTGATCAACTTCCATGCTAATTCCTAAAAGCTTCTAAGACTTAATTCTCTCAGTTGCTATTTCCCTTGTGCTATTTAGAGAAAAAAAAAAAAAAACCAACAACAACAACAAAAAAAAAGAAAAAAAAAAACCACCCTCCCCTGCCCAAAAAAACCAAAACAAAACCAAAACCAAAACCCCCTTCAAAAAAGCCCCAAGCAAAAAAACCCCACCAAATCCCCCTGCAAAAACAAAACAAAACAAAACATTAATGACGCTCCTTCCTGGCTCATAGTTCCTTCCTTTCTTTCTGCCTTTACTGAGAAATTGTATTCTGTGTGATCCTCTTGAAAACTAGACATTCAGTCATTCCATAATTTATGTATCAAATCAGATGCAGACTTTCTTAGATTAATAGATATTAATGTTCCCTAACTGCCACTTGTTATGTTCTTCCACAGTACAGCTACATGGTTCCAAAGTTTTACCTACATTCTAGTCTAATATCTTTTTGTTAAAGGAATCCAGGAACTCCTCTCAGTGGGTCAATATGAAACAAATTTCTAGAAAGTACACACTCAAACTACAGGAGCAAGCTAATTAGTATTATACATTTAGGATAATAAATCCCTGTCACTTAATCTAGCAGCCTCTTTGGTAAAATTACATGACCCACACCGGAAATGCTCAAGGCCAGGTTGGATGGTACTTTGAGCAATCTGATCTAGTGAAAGGTGTCCCTGGTCATGGCAAGGGGTTTGGAACTGGATGCTTTTTAAGGTACCTTCCCACCCAAACCATTGTATGATTTTATGATTGTGCCTCCTTGCAAAATCTTTACATTCCTTGAATTCAATAATATGTGCATATGACTAATGGAAGTGGTCACATTGCAGAATACTTGCAGCTTTGAGGATATAGAACAGGTTTTTATGTGCTGAGGACAAAATTAATCACTCACATATTAGATTTTCAGTGTCTGACATGAAACCAGAAAAATGTGGCTACAGTTTACTTGCAACATGTTTGCGGACAACATGAAAAATGCATAGAATCATCATAGGATAAGGGAACTGCCACATTCCACCATGACTCAGTTTAAAATGAAAGCATGATATGCAGAGTGCTGAAACTGGACATTTGCTACCTTGTTGCTCTGTAGTCATTAAAAGTCACCATGGACCTTCAGAAGCCTTTTCTTGCATTCATTGTGTTTTTAAGCACAGATGTTAATAACTTTCATAATGTAGAGGATGGTGAAAAAATAAGTCTCTCTTCTGACATTTTTTAAATTGTGTTTTAAATTCCCATTCTGGTAATTTTGGTAGATATTTTATATATATTTTGCCACATATATTTTGCATGTGGTACTAATATGGGCAGAAAAAAGAACTTTCCAACAAGTTTAATTGGTGACCTTGGATGACACTTTACATTTCATCAAGTGTGAAAATAGACTTAGTTAATTACTTAAAGCCTTTGTTTTCTTGATGAAACATTTCATTAATACATGACTAATTTTCATTGTGACTTGGGCTTCTGAATGGAAAAGTCACTACTGAAAAAGATCTTAGATACCTGACTTGGATTTTTTTTTATCATCCTTTGTTAGCTTTAGCATAAAATAAAAAAAAATGAAGCACTTATTCCTGTAATATTTCATAAAGTTCTGACTAAAAAGGAATCAGAAATGTTCTAAAATGTACAATTGCAAACAGGCATAAACTCTGAGACATTTTTGTGGTTTCAGAGAAAACGGACTTAAGTACATACGTCTGGAAAGTCCCACCAGGAAGCCACTTCTGTATTTTCAGGAAATTAAGCAAAAAAGACCTACTGTAATTTTTCTATTGTCATTTGTCTATTTATTTTAAGCCACCTAATAAGCAGAAAATTTGTAATTGTAGGTGCAGTATTTAGACCAAAAAGGAATTTTTTGAAGATAAAAGAGTTGTTTATATAAACAACTGTTCTGAAAAATTTTGAGACCAATTCTAATAGTCCTGTGTTCTGTGAGGCTGTGAATAGTAGGAGGATCCAAAGCTTTGTAGCTGTGGAACCAAGTCATGATCACAGTCATTCTCTTAATTGCTTTGTTTTTACTTCCTTTTTCTGGAATGACCCACAGAGCCTACTGGGGAGATAAAAAGTAGAAGCACATGCCAGAAGATGCCCCTGAAAAGTCTTGATAAAAGGATGACTGGGGGAGTGGTATTCTGAATCATACCCTGAATTGCTACTCTTGAGCATAAGAAGAGCTGTACTAGATTTGAAGGACCCCGTAGCCCCACATCCTGGCCCCAGCACAGGTCAAGAACAGGGACCTGCAGAAAAGTAAAGAACAGGAAGACTATATTGTCAACATTCCCTGGTATTTAGAAGATCCTGATGACCAGCAGTTTGGAATCCAGAAATTTCTTTATATAAGAGCCTTGGGTTTGTCTAGCCCCATATTCTATCACCAAAAATATCCATAACTAGATGCATAAAACCCAGTAAAAGTGGGTTAAATATACATTTTTCCCAGTCTCTTGATTCTTTCAGATTTGAATACTTCCTAATCCTGATGCCATTTGTGCAGTAATCCAGGTCTCTCTCCCAATTAGATAATGTTTCCCTGAAATGCTATAAACTGCCAGAATCCACGATGTCCTCTGGCAACAAGTTTCACAAGCCTCCTACCCCTTCTCCTTTGAATTTTACTGCCAATAGCTCAATTTGATGGCCACTACTTGCAGCTGATAGAGATTGCAAGAAATTGGTCCATGTTAAATGTTAGAACTGTTAAAATTAGTGGGATTCTGATGTAGTTCAAAATCACATTTTCCCTTTTCAAAAAGCTTATATCTTCATCATGCCCACTCTCTGCATTGACAGAAAGATTTTTTTTTTCCTTTTTTTTGGTAAAGTTTACCAGATCAAAGGCTTTTCCAATTCTCTCAGAATTTCTAGATTTCAGCAGCACTTACTGTCTAAAGCCCCTGGCAATCCAGAACCCAGGCAAAAGGCACTTGAAATATTTCAAGCATGAGTAAAGAATCCTCTTCCAGTCCTGAGGAATCAGATAAGGAAACCTGGAAACCAGACTTTTCATAATAATACAGATATCAGACAATTAGAGACTTGCAGATGCCAACTGAAGCCTGATCATTCAGGATACTTTGACTCTGTCCCAGATGACTTCTAAGCAAAATTCCAAAGCTGTGAGACTCAGAGTGAGCCCTAAGCTGCACAATTAGTGATCATGATGGAGGGATCACAAGTTGAAGCTTAAATAGGAAGTATCTGCTTCATATAATTGCTGTGCAATCTTTGCACCTTTGTGCTGAGAAAAAAGGTAAGTTCTGTAGCACTAACAGAAAATGGACTGAAACAAGAATATTTTTCACACTGGAATAGTAAGTACTGTAGTTCTGTAATATTTCTGCCACTGAAAGAGTGATGAGCTTACATAGTTTGTACAATCACAGCACATGCAGATTGTGGAATGTCCAGCAGCAGTTAAAGACACTGTTCCTTTGTTCAGCTGCCTCTTTGGTCTTGTGAAAGCATCAGTCTTCTGATAATGCAGGATGTCTTTTCATATTACTACCTTACCCTTTGTTTCTGTTTTCTATTTTTAGGACAAAGTCTCCAAGATCCCCAAATGTCTTACCTTACTAAAGGTAGAATGTCATACAAAGTTGGCATTTTTGAAAGGGTTTCATTCTGAAAACTGTAAGCAGTGATGTGAATTTACAGAAGAACCATCCTGTCATCCTGCATCCTGCTACTCCCACACACAGCACAGTGCTGTGTGCAGTGTCACAGCCTCACCTCGCATAAGCCTCCGATCTGACAAGACATGACAGCCGAGCTTGCACACGCCACCATGCCTCAGTGAAATTCCAGGGCTTCTTATGCATAGTGACATGCTGATAAACTCTTAATTAGCTGCTGTTTATGAGTGTCTGCTTCTACTGTAGATCCTAATTCATTTGCCTCTGCCTATACTATGTCTCTATGTGCCAAATATGGATTACATTGCAACTGGTATCCTCTTGTGTGTGCCTATACAAAGATGATTAGCTGTAAAGACTTCTGTGAGAGATTTTATATGGAGAAACTACTTACAAAATATATCATGTTGCACCAGACAGCTGCCTAAATTCTGGAATGAATATCTGCTAACAATTTGTATGCCAAGATTGCCATTCAAAGTTAGTTGTAACTCTATCCACTAAAGCAAAAAAACTATTTGGCAAGTAACGTTTTTCTGACTCCCAGTTGCCCTGGTACTCAACATTATACCAGCCCAGCACAAGGGTGTCATTATGCTTTTTCTCATGTTACCATTCTCTGTGGTCTACTGTGTTGTCACTCAAAATTTCAGGTCTGTTTCTAATTGAATGCTTCCTTCTGTGATAATAAAGGTGATTCATATAGTGATAAAATGTCCTAAATATTATACAGTGTTTTTCAGAACACACCAGACATTTCTGCTTTGATGTCAATCAGTACTATTCTTTCATTATATATGTTTTTATCAAAAGGGGGTTAAAAAAGACAGTGAGGACTGCAAATAATATGACCTCTAAAGAGATTAAAAATGGTATAAAGATATAAACTTTATTCTTTGCACTGGAATAAGTGAAAGCATTTCTGACACAACTCCTTTTGTGATAGCATGTATATTTTATGGTGTCTTCCCTCTTTCAGACATATGACGTTATTTTAGAACATGTTCTGCAGTAAAGATGCTGAACAAAATTAGGCTGTCCTTAGAAGCAGATACCTGTTATAGGCTGTCTTTGAGCAGCAATGAGCACAGTTGAAATCTGTGCTTCTGTTGGAATCCCTTGTCACTCCCACAATAAAAACAACATGACTATACTGAGTAGATATGACCTCAAATTTTATTTATACAGCTTTTTTATTTATTATTTACACCTGCATTTAGATTTCACTCTATTTTAAACTGCTCTGTCATAGGTCATAATTTATGTTTCCTCACCCTGTCTTTTAATTTGCATCCCAATCATAGTAAAGCTTACAAAAAAGTGAACCCTGTAGAGTGAAATAGGGAGAAACAGTGCAGGTTATTTCACTAGAACAAAAGAATTTTCCCCTCTTCAGATACCAAGAGGCTTTATCTGTGAACCTAATGGGTGACCTTATCTCTAAAAATTCACAAACATGCTGAAGTCCTGATTCCTACCACTTTAGGTTTAGCAAAGTAGAAAGAGTTACAAACGTATCCCTGTGGCTTACTACTTAATTTATCTACCCAGTTATTCCTCTCAGAACATGAAAGGATGGATAAAAATAATATTCACTTCACCTTGCCACCCACTTACATTGCCCTTTTTTACCTCTCTGAGCTTTTCCTTGTCTGATGGACATGGGAGTGACAACAGAACTTCCTTAGTTTGGCTGCCAAATCCTCTTTTCTTGTGGGAGTTGGGACACCTGCTAGTAAAGGTACCTTCTGCATATTCAAATTTGAAGGTTATTGTCTGGCTTTGTCTTACTTATGTAGTAAGCTCAGCACTGATAATACAGGATCCCTTCTTTGAAGCTTTAACCCTAAAAGACACCATTTCCATTTGGCAGTAGTTTCTGATTCACATGTTCACTGAAGTCAGGCTTCCTCTTTTGAGAACTGGAGGAAACTAGATTTGTCAGTTGAAATGTCAGCAGCTTTTACATAGCAAAAAAAAAAAAAAAATTAGGATGGGAAGTAAAGCCAGTGATTTGTACTTCTATCATAACACTGTCAAGACCTCTGAAAACAGGAACAAGAGCAGGTCTTGGAATATTTTAAATGTGGTGCCAAATTAGTTCCAACCTGTATCTATTAAAAAATAGAAGTCTGCAGGAACATAAAACACTGCTGATTTATGTTCCTTAATCTCCTCCCAATGTCATATTACTCTCATTGTAGTTGGCTTTACAAGCTCCAGCAAAGGACTGGCATCACCAAGGGCTGTGGAAAGCCCTGTGTACACATGTAGAGAAAAGGAATGTCTTTTCCTTAAATAGCAATCTTACTTATTTCTCTCAGTGTGAGATTAGAAATGGTAACATACCACTGTCCAAATGCATTCTAAAAATAAAAAAGAAATCAACACAGAACTGTCATTGATAAACTATTTTACAAACAACCCAAGGGCATTATTGTCACATGGACAGAAAATCAGTTTTTGTCAGAATAAAGTAAATTAAAAAATCTAAAGCAGTATTTACATATTCAAAAGCACAACCACATAACAGCAATGTAAAGACCCTCTGTGCAGGACAGTTTCTGATCTATTGTCCATTAAAATGGGATCATTTGGCCTATTTTCAGAAAATCTACCTTGAATCAGGTCAGCAGTCTGGTGACTTCACCCATTACAATCACATTTCAGTGCATTCACCACAAGAGACTGAACATTAAGACAGACAGACATGAAACTGAAGAATCAATCAAAATAAAATCTGTAGATAATGTAGTCTGAGAGCATCACACAAAACCCAAGGTGAATGAAATGTTTGTAGATACAGGAGTGCCACGTTTTTGACACAGGACAACAGGTGGGTAAAGGTGTGATTCACAAGCATTTACGGAACAAAGAATTAATCTCAATATTACAAGCAAATTTGTGCTGCAAAGGAAAGTCTGAGAGAGACCATATGGCTTTAAGTCAGGAAAATAACAGGTTTGCTGCCTGTAAAAAAAAAAAAAACAACAACTCTCTTACTGAGTTATGTGGTTTTGATGGCAGATTTAGCAAATGATTGGCACAATATAATAGAGTGTAATTTTAAGAACCACAGAATTATCCTATATTGGTGGCACATGCCTTTATTGTATGGGCTGAAGTCTCGGCCTGGCTTCTAAATGCTTTTTTTTAAATATTCATTATTAATTTTTTTCACAAAAGATATTTTGCTTGAAGAAACATGTAATATATCATTTGATCTATCCACTGAATTTGGCTATTTATTTGGGGGACAGACTCTAAAAGCAATTTATTTCCATTTGGAAATGCGAAAAGTTAACAGGAAAATTCTGTTAGCTTCCGATAATTTCTTTTTACAGATGCATAAGTCAAAACTGAAAAAGTTCACGTTTGAAATTTTGTTCCGTTTTGCAGATAAGATTACAGTCCTCCACAAAACTTTAAAAAAAAAAAACAAAACAGGCTGGGGAAAATCACTTATGGGTTTAGTCTAAATATTTTCAATGTATACAGAGGAAAAAATATCTAACTGTATCCTGTTAAATATTCCTGGAAACTGGTGGTGACCTCTTACAAAGGGGAAACGCAAGGCAAGGGACAGAACATGATGCAGCGGCTTCCAGAAGTCACACCTCGGCTGCCCATAAATGACTTTATGCTGTGTTTTGACTAGAGAACTAGTAGACAACACGTGCACTAAGTCCTTTCCACGGAGAACATTCACACTGCTCCCCGCCGGCCAGCCCTGCTCGGCCTGCCGAGCTGAGCGAACTGCACGCACCAAGTCCACTTGAATCACAGCCCTGGCAGCCACAGAGACAGAACTCGCCATGCATCTCAGCAATTCACCCGAAGGCAGACCAACCAGCTGAGGAAATGAACAGCCATTCCCCGCAGAACGTTTGCATCCTCTTCCCAGTGCTTCCTCATGTTCCTCATTGCATCTTTTCTTTCTCAATATAGAACTTCAAATATATGCATGCATAATTCAATTCTTTATTACACAGCTTATTCTGTGATTTTTCTTATCCTTTTTCAGTTTTAGCATGATTCTCTCCATATTTCTCAAATGTGGGACTAGAAAACATTAACAAAAAAAAAAAACAAAACAAAACAAATCTGAAGTGCTCCCTGGCAATTTTTGCATTTACAGGATGATGCTCAGTCTTCTGTATAGCTGTGAAGAACCTTTATCTAGTATATCAAAATCTCTTTTGACCACTTTTATAAATCTAGTCAGGGCACCAACTCAAGTGCATAGCAGCAGTCCTAAGTGCCCCTAAATTACCTTCAGAAAATACCTGAGATGCCTCTCTTCCATTTACATGCCCGATTAAGTGCTTATTTGCTATGCAGAGCAAAGCTCTTGCTTTGAAAGTTCTGTTTACTTAACAATTATCTTTTTGAACTAGAGCAATGCTAGAGGTTTCTACTCTGGTATTTCCAAATCCTTTTTTGGCATGGTTAATCAATCCAAAAGCCTTTTTCTTGTTTAAAGAGAAGACTGGATTTATGAAGGCCACAAATCAAGTTTCTTTACTTGATGTTATAGTTTGAGTAGTCTCTGAATTTCTTATCTGTAATATGAAGACACTGATCTACAGGCTAACTTAGCAGCTCTGCACTACTCCAGTGAGACAAAACAGTTTTAACTGCTGATAGGCTTTATAGAAAGATTATGCTTTTCACTTTCTTTCTGTAGTTTCAGTGGCTACAGAGTGTTTGGCTTTCCCTTTTCCAAAGACTTGGCATGCAGCTCTCTGGGAGAAAGCAAGTGTGTTCCTCTCAGATTCATCTCTGCCTGAACTGTGGAGTTTAGGCAGTGGTCCTTTATCTTCTCTTAATGAAAAGTTTTTTTCTTTGTTCACTCTTTGTTCTTTTTCAGAATCAGTTCACTTAAAGGAGAATATGATCTGTCACTTTCTGGTGGGACTGGATGTTATTTAGCCCCAAAATTCAGTAAACAGAAAGGATTTCTTTAGCTATGTTCACATCTCTCTTAAGAGAGGCCCTCTTTGTGATTTCAAGCATGCCATAAGGCAAAATGTGTATATTTTAATTCTTCCAAGAATAGCCTAGTATTAAATAACCATAAATCAGTTGGAGACTCATCCCAGTTGAGATCACAACTCAAAATTCCAAAACTCAGAGCAGAGCCCAATATTTGAATCTCTTCTATCCAAAATTATATAAATCCTTAATTAATGTGGCCAAAGTACAACAATATAGACAGCATCAATTGTTTTCTGTCTCTACTTAGCTGTTTTGATGGCCTCAGTCTTGTCACTTCATCTTTCTCACACTTAATTTCTCTAGCATAAAAGGGTGTTAAACTGTACTTCTTTGTAAAGTATTATAAGATAAACTGGGAAAATGTTTCTGTAGTCCTGGAGTTTTATTATAGCGATCATGATCAGAACCCTAAAGATTACAGTGAATATAAGCAAGAGATTTCTGTGCCATTCATCACAGGTACAAAACCAAAACATTTTTCCTGGATATCAAAAGTGACTGGACTGCAGTTGCTGCCCTCCAAGTAATTATCTATTTGTGAGGGACAGACATAGTTACTAGGTGATGTATAGAGTACCGACCTGAGGACTCCCAGTAAAATAGATACCCTTGTTCACCTTTAGTCTGTGATCTGGCATATAAATGGAAAGTCAGAGGATTTAAATGTTTTCCACATTTGTTGCATATATTGGCGATATTAAGACTGGAATTTGTTAGGGAAAGCATTATTTAACCAAAAAGTACTGCCACTTTTAAAAGACAACATGCATTTCTGGCAGGCGCTTCTCAATACAGGACAGCAATGAATCTTCTACTGCTTTGCATATGCAGGTCATTGCTAATTATGTAAATAGGGTAGATAAGAAACTAGAGAATCTCAGATTGGGCAGTGACCTTTACTAGGATAAATAATTCAATAAATATAGAAGTAATCAACCTTGGAAACTTCGGTTTACTTAAAAAAAAAAAAAAAATACCACTTTTGCAGTAAACTCAGTTACCCAGTCCTTGCATCATCTTGCTTTTACAAATTGGCCACATACTCATGCTGACCTAAATTACTGGTTTGTAATTGGACACAACCTTTGAAAAGTTTCTCATTTGGGATTGAACTTTTTATGACCTGCACAGAAAACTGCTATTTGAGGAAAAAAAAAGATCAAAATTTGAGCTGATGAGTTTTGCTCAAAAATTGATTTGGGAATATAATTTACATAGAGATCATTCCAAAAAGCATTTTACAAATACAACTGTAGAAGGCTTTTCTGCAACTAAAGAGTTAAATATGACCCTTGAAAAGCATTTAAAGTAATTTCTGAATGTTTTCTTTTGGCTTTCCTGTCCTTTCATAGTTTCATGCACGAGATGCAAAACAAGTTCTTCAACTGGAATTTCTACTCACCTGGGATTTCTATGCAAATTTCAGCCTAACTGCTGAAATTGGTTGGTTGTCCCAGTGATATATTAGTGATTTGCCAAATAAAATCATTCTGTGCTGCAGATTTATTTGCCGATGCTTGGTTTATATATGTAGACAACACATATGAAAGTATGGCTTTTCTTGTAGCCAAACAAACCTGAATTTGAACATGCCCAGTTTATAAACTGCCAGCTAGATCCTGACAAGCTAACTATAGATAATACATAACTTTTGCCTACAAAGCAGGGGTCCAATGGGTCAGAGTTACTTCACTTACAACTTTTCTTCAGAATACTTTCTCAGGATGGTGTGGACAGTCATTAAGATGAAAAATCTGCTCAGCAAAGAAAGCAATATAAGCAATAATTTGCTGAATCATTCATTTTTACAATTGAAGGGCTTCATTCTTTCTTCTTGCATGGCAGTTGCACAAATGCAGCCTAAACTGGGTATAAAATGCTCCTAAATGTGGAGATATTACCTTGCACTCTGCACTCAGTTCCAGTACAAATATTACTCACCATAAAGACCAATGGCATACAGAACCTGAAGAAGACAATCTAGGGCACAAAATATTCTATGTTATCGCATGCTCTATAGAATAAAACATAGAAATTCACACACACACAAAAGGGGTTATACTGTTATTTATTTTGCAGCTTAGATATTTATCATGTTACTTTGGGCCAAAGATTCTGCTACTATTGTTTAGAAATAACATTATGTTTATAAAAAAAAAGATAAAAGGATCTTATTTCAAACAAGTTACTAGTGTGAACATTGCTTTAGAAAGTTTGTTTTGAAAAAAAACAAACTTTGTTTTGTTTTGAAAAAACTTTGAACACATTCACTTCATTAATTTTGTGTTACTAACATAATATCTGAGTTATAAGTGCTTCTGGTAGTCATTACATAAGTCAGCACTTTGTTCCTTATTTTTAATTGACTTATAAAATAGGAAGAATTTAAATCATGTTTTGCAGCATCAAAGGATCTTCACCAAATTTCATTATTGAAAGTAACTTCTATCTCCACTATGACTTTTGCATAAAACCCCCCAAGGGACTGTACAAATATTTTAAGCTAAATCTTACAACCCTAGCATGAAATATTGATAATAATGTGGACTCAAGGGTACAGAAAGAGCACTATAAGATACTAGGTTCACTACTCATCATCATCATCAAGACAGACAGGACTGAGAAGAAAATAATTTGAAAAGTACCTTGCTTCTGAAAGTCATCAAGAAAAACACCAAGGAAAGTGTTGAGACAAGACTGGCTGGATTCAAACTTCCAGTCTTTGCGTACTTGTTACTCCATTCTTTTCTGGAACTATTTTCTGTGCTGGGACTCTTTTGTCAGAAATGTATGGTTTACATTTGACTGTTTCAGTAGTCATGATAGCAATAGTGGTATGTATTATTATTTCTTTCATGTGCAAAACACCAGTTTCTGGGCACCAAGGAAACCCAAATGCACATGATCTCAGACCTGACAGAAGTTGGGTTACTGGACAAAAACTAACCTGTACTGAGTTACAGATGTCCATAGGTTACTGTGATTAAAGCACTACCAAAACTTAGTTTGATTCTCTGATTTTTGTTGGAGCAAACTACTGTTTCAACTTTTCATTTAGAGCTAAGCTGCTACCAGAAGCAGCTTCTGGAGGATGTATTTCTTGAATGCTTTAAAATAATATTAAGAGAAGTGCTAGCACATAACTCAATGCTGCTCTTTAGGAAAGAAGAGTGACCAGGGTGGAGACTCTGACACACATCAGAGTAAGAAAACTTTACTCTCTGCATGTCTTTTCTTGAGGTGAAATGTGATTATAAAGCATTTTAGAAATACAGAACTGGTCAGGCTTTAGTTCATAATACATTCATGTTAAGTTATAAAATACGATTATTTGTACTACGAAACTCTGAAATGGATTTTGGAGTTTTTTGGATATATTACCAGCCCAAAACTATTTTCATTCATTAATAAAATAGTAAATATATTTTCCATCATTTAAGCAAAACTAAGCACTTCCTGAAACCCTTAGCAGCTGTGTTACAGCACACAAACCCCCCTAATGAGCTTGCACAAATCTACCTTAAGGGGGTTTATTTGGACATTGTAAAAGCCACAGTAACCACAGGCTCCTCCATTATGGCAAAGCTCTAGATCCACGTATAGATACATATAGGGTCAGCTTTTGCCTCGCATTTAAGGTAGGTAACATTCTCTTTGTATGCAAGTGTCCTGTCAGGTTACTCATTTACAAGTTACTTTACAATATTCTTCTCCATCTTCTAGTCTATATGTGTATGTGTGTGTACAGAAAGACACATATGCATTAAGATGAAAACTCAAAAGCACACATAAATATCCAATCCACAAAGGGCTTTCTAAATTCATAACACTTCACACTTATCAGTACAACCAATCTAACTGATCTTTGCTAGGAAGCACGTTCCAGGATAATAATATGACACACAGCATTGTTCCCTGCCTGCTGAATGAAATGTGGATTTAAAATTTAGGAAATATTTACTGTATATTTTAATATACTCAAATGTATTTAAATTCTTTTATACAGCAAGATAATTGTTAATTAAATGATCATGTTTCAGTTAATTTACATGTGCAATATTTGAATGATGAGGTGTTGTGTTATGCGTTTTGTTGACATTCTTATACCCTGCCATAGAATATGAAGCACAGAGTTAATGAAAGAAATTATACTATTTTGCTTGTAATGTTTATTTACTGTATTATCACCATAAAATTTAATTATTCTGAGCAGTTGAGACCTGACTGTCATTACACTCATGCAGAGATATGACAAACATTTGGAACTGTAATGGTAATACTCTAACCACTTTGCATGAAATTATAGGCAATATTTAAATTTCTCTCAAAACTTAGAATAATTTCAGCCCGGGAACATACGTTCTACTTCAGGTTTGGGGGGCTTGTTTATTTTTGTTCCTAATAACCAGGGTTATTTCTAAGTCATTTGAGTTCCTTTAAAAATCAGGCTTTTGCGTGCATATAGCTTTGCTCTTGAATGTCTAATATACAGTTTTGATTTGGAAATTAAAGTTGGCAATTGATTAGACCACTCTGGAGCACAGTATAGCTCCACTTGATAAGAGCTACTCATATAGATTTCACTGAAGTAAGGCAGTGCAAATTGCAGCTTATATACAAGCACCTTTCTTAGAGCTAAATGACAGATACTTGCTCTTTCATCGACTTGAACTTATTGCAACCAATAACATAGACGTGATAAAAATCTGGGCAGTAAAAAAGGATTTGCTTACATTTTAAATAGCTTGTTTCAGACCTAATCTTGATCTTGTTAAATATGCTGGTGAAATTCATGTAAACATCAATTGGAGGTTTAATCCTTTTGTGGATTAAAATGTTCTTGCCCATAAGTGGAGATGCTAGCTATTGGTGCACCTGAAAAAAAAACCTGCACAACAATCATATCCGCCTGAGTCTAAATTAGATGGCTCCTTCAATATTCATACTTGTGGTTCGGCAGAGGAGGTTATCTTTCACAAGGCACACTGCTTTAGACTTATTGAATAATTCACTAAAAAATGAATACTGGAAGAAATGTACTTAATTCTTTACTCAATTCTGAAAGTCTGATAAAATGTGTGACTGGATCAAAATCTGATACGCCTTTTCTAAGAGGAAGATGCTCAAAAGATCTGAAGTATTTTGGTTGTAAAATTGGCAATTGGGATTGCCTGAGGGAATGGACAGGGGTAGAAACTGTTTTATTGAACAGATGAGAATTCTGAAATACAATCTGTAATGCCTTCCAAAAATGCTGGCACTAATATTAAACATGTATACTCATCCCACTCGAGTAATAAGAGTATTGTGACTTAAATTTATTTCTCATAGTGGGGAAAAGCATGTCCCACTGTGATAAAGCACTAGAATAACAATGAGACAACCTGGAGGATGAGCTCTGTGCTGTTCACTGTACACCTGTGCTGTAGTACCTGCCAGCCAGGTCCCATGGCCCCTCCATTCTATGTCCTGCTATCCTGTGCCAAATTGAATCTCAACAAAAAGACTGCTGGTAATGTTGCTGTGCTGCATGACTTCCAAGCTGAAGTTCTAGCTGATGAGAACTAATAGCAATGGTATTAACTATTAAAACACTATTTGAATGCTAAAAACATGAATTCTATGTTGTTTTGTACTTTCTGCTCATTTTTCCACCGTGATCCAAGAGGAACTGCAACAAAGAGTCTGTCCCTGTCTTCCAATATACTTATTTTATAATCCAAGAGAATCTGGGATATAGAAAGCACTTCTGGCCAGTGGGAAAATATCTCATCTGCATAACTGCAAGGTCCATTTTCTAGAACTTGCCTTACCCAGTTCCCTAAATATGTCAACTCCTGCTATGCTGCCTGGACAAGCTCAGCACAGTGTTGTGCATGTGTCCCATCAACTTACTCTGATCCAAGGACACCTGCACCAACAATGTGGCTTTACTACTGAATCTTTTTCAGGATCAAAAGAAAAATGATGTTGCTTAAAGCCTTCCCCTGAGTGCCACAGGCCACCAGCCAATCTTACTGCACAGTAAGAAACAGCCCATGCTTTCTTGTGCTTCTCTCCATTTGCTCTATATCAAGCTACATTTGGACACGATGGGACGTACAGCCTCTACTTGAATAATAAGGAAATGTTGTTATGCAGTAGCCCTTGGTGACTTAATTGTTCTTTAAAGAAAAATATGGGGAAAGGAGCCATCAAACAGTTCAACCAGAACAACATACTTCAAGTTGCATCTCCCTGTGTTTAGCAGATGACAAAGACATTGAACATCAATAATGAAACCATATGGACTAAATTTTTTATCCACTCCATTCCCAATTCCACTTTTCTTGTGGCAAAGTCTGGTTTTGGCATTTGATCTGTTCCAGTAACCCTTCCCATCCCTTTGAGGAAATTAGTTGCATATGTAGATCTGTGTTTGTGTGTTTTCTAATATCAGATAGCATCTAATGCTGCATCTCTTTCAAATGAGAGTAAGAATGGGCACAAGTTACATTTTGCCAGTAGGTTTCCCTACTGTCTTCTCAAAGAATGTAACACTCTTCTCCTTAGACTTCTCTATTTTTTTTGCCTTATCTTCATATATCTTGAAGAGTTCTTTGTGTGTTAATTTCTGGTAGCTAATTCTCCTCTATTGAAAATACAAGGATTGTATTAATAAAACACATTGAAATACATACAAATAAAAAAATAAATAGATTAAAAAATAAAATAAAGTTTTAAAAAAGCTGAAAAAAATCAAATTACATTAAGAAAATAGCAACAGGCAAATATGATCCCACACCATTTCCTAACTTGTGGTGTATGAGGAGGCAGTGATGGATTTCATGCTGTGAGTGTTTTATAATTATACTGAAAAAATAGCATTTTATTGTAGGTTTGTTTCAGACCTCAAAAGCCTAATGATGGTCATGCCAAAATAGCACAACATGGAAGTGGTAAAATAAACCCCAAGCAGATGCCTCACAGGAATATTCTGTGCTGTATGATTGCAGGGTTTTACTAGGGAAGGTTTTCTCATGCAGATAGTCCAATAGATCATTAGTGAACCTGCCAGTCTTAGTGAACATTTCTGTTCTCTGTGGAGAAATAATTCCTCTTCCTGATCCTTAAAACTTGTTTTCTCATGTATTTTTGCATTACAAAACCTGAGAGATTTATATATCATGCTAAATATACTAGATCACTAATATATTGCAGAAGAAGTATACTGAAAGTAGAAAATAAAATTTTCAGTGATATCATTATAAAAATCTTAATATTTTGTAGCTTTTTCAGGTGCATTACTGCAATTTTTACAAATTCTAGTTTCCATGTATGAGTTACCAGACACATGTCTTTGGGAAAAGGATATGTAGTATACATAGAAGAATGACTCACAGAAGAAAAGGACAGAAAAAGAAGGGAGAGAAATATCTAAAACTGGTAAATGGATGGCAAAAGAGAACACAAAATCAGAAAAGTGTGAAGCCAAATCAGGGACAGTTTTAAAATCTAAAAATAAAGCTTGCAAATAGATATAAATAGGAGTAGAATTAGTCTGATCTTCTATAGGGGATCTCTCCTTAAAATATAATTTGCAGTTAGATTTAAAGGAATTTTATTTTAAATGCTGATCATATTTTGTGAGGTGCAGCCTGAGAACCATGATTTATGTAAAGAGACTCCTACGTAATATTAACGAGAATTATTTGAAGCTAGAGAAAAATATTCCAGCTCAGATCTTCATCACATTGGCTGATTAATATTGATTTTCTAGCCTTTTGTGTATTGCCTGATACCTGCTACTGCTTCTTCCAGCTGGTTATTATATGCTCAGTAGTAAGAGGAGAGAGCACCATTTCTTTTACCTGGGTGGTAGTTATGTGTTAGTAACAATCTTGCTTGGGAAGACCAAGTGATTCATCCAAAATGATGGAATAGGGTATCCTGATCCATCTGAAGGTGGCACAGAAAGAGCTTCTGAGTCTCTGTGGGTTTTAGATGAAGTAGGATTTATTCGTGATGGTGCAGCAAAAGAAATGTTCTCAGAACTGTTTCTAAGAATAACAGGATGACTTCTGTAGCAATCCTGTGAGTAATTTGAGAGCAGCATCTATTCTGTGTTTCTGAATCCCATGAGAACTTTTGAAACATAAATATATATAATTGCACAACAGTGCTTTTTTTTATCTGACTTTTTTTTTAAATTAAAATAGCTTGACTTGCATAATAAATTTTCTGTGGTCTGTAGTGTTTGAAGAATCTTTGGGTTCTTGTTATTGTGTTATTTGGAAAGCAAAAGCAGCACCAAACCTTGGGCTTCATATTTCATTACCTTATCTGTGAGCAAATGACAAAAATTTACAGAAATATAAGTGGCAGATTTGAAAATGGGAGATTCAGATCTTCAGAAGATTCATTAAGATGCTGGCAAAGTTTCTTCTATGTGTTTCATTTAATAGAAGCAATCACTATACAGTAGCTAGCATATATGGTCAGTGAAATATGCTTGTGGCCAACATAGGAGATACTAATGATCTCACAGTTTGAGGTAATCCCAAAGCAAATATCAGCCACTCCCCCGTCTTGAAAGCCATTGATTAAAACTCTATTTCTAATGGAAAATCAAATAAAAGCATTGACACTGTTAAAGAAAGGAAAATGCAATCTGGAAAGATTAAAGGACAGACACCCCGATTTAGCTGAACCCAGCTGAATGCAGCTGAAATGTTCAGATGATTAGTTGTGGCAAGAGACAGCTCCTTTTGCATTCTCAAAGTCTTAAAGTTCTTGGTCCCAAGGTCAGACTGCCTCAGGACTGCCTTGTATCTAAATCATGAGATCTAAAGAATGTTTCTTAGCAAATTATTGCAAAACTATATATTCCCAGTAACAGTGTCTTTCCTTTGGAGACCCCCTTGTACTGCTGGGTTGACAGCTATCAAAGAGACTATTTCCTGTAATCTAGAAGAATATGATTTCTTTACATGTCATATATATATATATATATATATATATATATATATATATATATGGCTGCCATAAGCTTATATTTCTCGATAATATAATTTTACATTCTCACACCAGGCAGAAATTTGATCACAGACCTTCTATAAGCCATACCGCAGCATTTCTAAACGCAAAACTGAAACTGTATAGGTAAACATATGCATATTTGCAAGTTTGTAATATTTGTTAGATCAGTAATAAAGTGAAGCACAGAAAATTCCTAACAATAAGATGCATGAGTCTTAAAACTTGAAAATATACACAGGAACAATAGGCCATAAACAAAGATAGCCTGAAAGTCCCAGTTAACTGCTACAGTCAATGTGATCTACATAACTGCTAAAGTAATAAAAGCTAGCAAAAGCTTATTGCTACATATTTCAATCAAGTTCTCCACCTCAAAATTCAGCAATATTTTGAAAGTTTATAAGGATTAAGAAATTTAGCACCAGATAAAGGAAAATGGCCTTCTTGATTATTTCTATATATTGTCCTTTTTTTTTCTATTCCTGCACTTTAAAAATTTTTAACAAAAATCATTTATCCTACCAGATCATTATTAATGTGAAGCAAAATTTTTCTGATGGTTTCAGGAGATCGGGGACAAAAAAATAGACAAATGTGCTGAATTACTATTTTGATTGGCTCCTTCTCATTCCTGCAGAATGTTTTGAGCAGTGTTTATAGAAGTGCTTTTCAGATGGTATTTTTATTTTAACAGAGGTAATTACCATGCTGATTCAGGAGGGTATATCAGCAAAGAGATGGTATCTCAAGACTTCATTGATGGTAATCTAAAAGACAAGAGTCTAAAGAACATGCTCAAAGAGTATTTTTCACTGGATAGCCTTTTGCAGCTCACCAGGAGTCTGTGTCCTCAGCACAGCATGTTTCTAGTCAAATGACTGAAAAAGAAGTTATTTGCTTTTACATTAACATTTGCTTTTGCACACCAGGTGGATTTCTGTATAACATATTTGTCAGTCAGTTGCTTTCTCCATTGACTTTAAAGAAAGTTTCACTCTTTGATGGTCTCTTGAGGTTTATAATCTTAATTTCCCAAAATGCTTTACAAATCCACTTTTAGCATGCCCACTCTTACTGTTCTAAATTGATGCATAGCCAGTCAAGCTAAATAACAGTTCCCAGCAATCTCAAATATGCAGCATTTTCAGGTACACATTTTTTAGTAACAGCAGGAGAATAACGTACAGTTAACATATTAGAATGAAATCAAGAGACCTAGAATCAATTCATGCTCTTGCTACAGAGATTCAGTACAACCTTGGCTAATCATAGCAGAAAAAAACAAACAACACATATCCTCAGGCCTCTGATGACCTAGGTGTCTCACTCACAAGCCAGTCTCCCTAGCCAATTCCAGGCAACAGACACATAATAGGTGTCTCCCTGTCTGCATACAGGATTGGACTTTAACTCCTCACTGGATTATCTCTACATGCTCATTCAATGGCAGTGCAATGAAGCCCAGATTTTGAGAACCATAGACAGCAGCATCAGAGCCTACCGGGCAGGTATAATGTCAAGGAAGAAAAATTGCTGGAAATGTTTATTAATTTTGAACTGCTTAATTTTTCAAGAACAATTGAGATATAAATTTTCAGAAACAGCTGGAACATCCTCTTCTGAAGATAGGCTGGTTCAAGAAGAGACAACTGAGAAGCAACCTTGTCTGAAGGGAGGCGGTCAAGAGGACGGGACCAGATTCTTCTCAGTGCTGTCAAGGAATAGGACAGGAGGCAGTGGGCAGAAACTGATGGAAGTTCCATTTGATTATGAGGAAGAACTTCTTTACTGTGTGAGTGACTGTGCACTGGAACAGGAGTCTTTCTCACTGGAGATATTCAAGAACTGACTGGACACAATCCTGTGCCATGTGCTCTAGGATGACATGGATGTTGGACCAGATGGCCCACTGTGGTCCCTTCCAACCTGACCCAGAGTGATTCATGTACAAGATATGTGTTCATACATATGTATGTGTATCTGTGCACACACTTGTGAATGTGTGCATGGCTATACATGCATGTGTGTCCATGAATGAGTGTGTGTGTGTGGGTGTGTGTGTATGAAAGACATTTTAAAAATGAGGGTACTTCACAAGCATTTAGAAGATTGATTTAGCAATGGAAGAATTCAACCAAAAACCCAGAGCACATTTTCAGCCATGTGTTCTTCATTGTACTTGTCTGCATTTCCATCTAGAATGAATAACTGGAAACACTTTGTCAGTACACCAGATCACAAGAGGAGCAGGATGCTTCTTAACTACCACACATTTCGTAAAGGAGAAAAGGCTGTTTGCTGTAGTGTAAGTCAGATCAGGCTGAAGAGAAGCAATTCTGTCTCTTCCTCCCACACACAGACAATTTACACCTGCACAATTCAGCTGTGCTGAAGCATTTTAATCAATCTCAGAAAATCAAGAATAGGGTTTAAAATTCCCTTTTCAGGGAAGATCAGAGATGTAGGAATGTCATATCATATATGTTGCAGCTGGTATGTGCTGAAAGAATTAAAAATAGTTTCTAACACCTTACTATTTTTTTCATATATTTGTAAATTGGATTTAGTCATTAAATTAACTGAACACTGTTCTTTGTACAGCAAATACATGTACTTTGTTATTTACAGTGGGGGATTTTTTTTTATCCTTACAGAATGTGGAGGCTAAGAGGAAATATGTAAAGCATTACTATTATCCATGATTCACTGACAACAGGGCAGTTTTTGTCCATACTTCTTCAGAAGTGGTGTTTCTTACAATAGTGGCAACTAAGAAAAGAAGCCCATTTTTTAAAGCACTATGGAAACAGAATAATCTTAAACCCTACCTCAAACAGTTTACAACCTAAGGAATGAGAGAAAGCAGATAGCGGTTGTTACTCTTTATGTCTTGCCTTGTATAATGAAACTTAAAGAATTATATAAATTGTTGCTAGTTCTGATGTAGTTCTGTGATTTGCAGATTAAACTGAAACTAAGTATGGTTTCTGCCTCACTGTTCCAAGACACATTTGAATTTCTGGATCTGAATGGACCTGACAACCTTCTTTCTCACAAAGGCTTTTAGTTTTACTTCCAGTTTTTTAATCAACCTTAGATGAAAGGGGAGACATGCTGAAGGTTTTCTGGTGCCTTCTAATCAGAATTCTAAATCAAATGAGTCTTCAAAATCAGATCACATTTCTTTATACTTAATCTGAATATTAATACTGTTTATTTGCACTTAATTTTTCTGAAGTTTTTAAAATGCTCTCATATAAACTAGTGAACTGCCTGCAAATGTTAGCAGACTGAGGTAGCAGAGGGAAATTTGATGGACAAAAAAAGCTTTAAGGCCTTGAATGATAATTCTAATATCTTTGGAAGGAAAAAAAAAAAACAAAACAAAACAAAACACCAACCAGTTATCCTGTCTCTACTTATTGTGTTTCCAAAATGCTGCTTCAAATCTAATTTAAAAATATATGCAGGAGCAGTGGTCTCCATGCCACCTTATAAACTGCAGATGTGATTCTCATCAATTGTTGAAAGGAAATCATCAAGCTGCAAAAAGGCAGCAAGTAGAGTTCCCAAAGCACTGCTCTTGGATTAGTCCTATTTGCATCTGGATGGATGTAGATGTCATGAAAACAGCTGTGCTTATGAGATGGACTAACAAAGCAAAATAATGGCAACAAAGGGAGATCCTGCACCAGAAAAACTGGGTAACTCTGGGGACTGGAGTAGCAGAAATGAAATTCAAATACCAAAACCAAGCATTTTTAAACTAAGACCAAAATTTTTACTGTAAAATCCAAGCTTTTCAGCTAGAGGACACCCAGGAGGAGAAGGACATGTACACATCAACAGGATACAAAAGTATTTGAGCTACCAATCTGTTATAACCAAAGAAACAGAGAAATACATTAACAGGCTATATCAGGGATAGGGGAGGATTAGTAGCACTAGTATAGGACCCTGGCAATCACCCACATGAACTGTTCTGCACAATTCCATGCTCAAGAAGAATGAATTCAAGCTAAAGTAGTTGCAGAGATGGGTTATTCAACTGGTGTTAGAAGTGGAGAGCCAGGCATATGAGAAGAAAATGGAAGACTGTGGTCTGGTTCATCTAGAATATGGGGACTGATGTCATAATGGACTAAATATACCAAGGGGGGATATAACTATTTAAGGTAGCAGACAGTGTTGTCATAAGAACACTTGGGTATAATCTGAATAGATTGAACAAACAGATTTAAACTGGATATTGTGATGCTTTCTCTTAATTAGGGAATGAAGAGAGAGACTGGATTCCCACTAAGTATGGAGGAGAAACACATTGGGTGTTCTAACACAACAGTTTGTTCTAACATTAACAGGCCAGTACAGCAGAGAAATCATCCAACATAAATGCTCATGTGAGCAGAGTCACACAAGTTAATTTAATGGTTTTTTGTCCTTATTACTTTATAGAATTCTTTTACCTATCTATGCAAAACTTCATTTTTAATTAAAACGGTGTTTCAGCAGAGTAACTGAACCTATTAATCCTTTATCTATATATGCAACCCCACTGAATTAATCAAATAAAATACATGAGTTAAAATACTGGAAGTCAATTATTTTTGCCCAAATGATTCATGTGTGCCATGCTGTGCTGTGTAAGATGGGGACTCAGCCATCCAAAAAGGTTGTGATATTATTTTAAATACGGTGTTTTCCAGGGCTTCCCAAAAGCCAACAGTTTAATTCCTTCCTACTTGGTATGTTTACCATCCATTGTATAAAATGTTACTATAAAAAGAAATTTGTTAGTTTTATTGCTTAAACCCTGGATAAGTCAAATATTCCTAGAGAGCTGTTGACCAGGCATTTTACTGTCATGCCCATGTAACACTGAAATACATTGAAAAGAACTAATAAATTATTTTGGCACATTGGTTCCTAAACTTGCGTGTCTGTGATCTGTTCACTAACAGGTACTGTCTTAACATCTGACTACAGACAGCTTCAACATCTTTTCCATTTGTAGCTGACTGTGATGTCTCAAAATAATTAATTTCACTATTGATAACCAAATTATTTTTTAGAAAGCAGAGAGAACAATGCAAAAGTATTTATGGAGTCCAGTCTTTTTCAGAAGGATTAAGTGTGTCCTTTTTCTCTATAACTCTCTGAGAGTTTCTCTATATCTCTCTGAGATCCAAGACTACCTTTTTATGGTTCACAAGTTGTTGTTGTAATCAACTTGGCTGCAGGCCCAAAGCAAGCTGTGTGACTCAGTGACAGTTGCAATCAGTGCAACCGGGAAAAAGACAAAGAGCCAATACATTTGGAATCCACAGCGATGGATGAAAACATTTGGAGAGCTTTTCAAGAAGTCTATTGGTTGGAGAGTTTCAGATTAAACTGATCTTTAAAATATTAAATCTCATTACTAAGGAACATGTATACAGCATCTAATGTTGCCATTTTTTTAAAGAGTATTATGTTTCAATTAGATACAGTTTTGTTAATGCCCCACAGTAAAATGTTTCAGTGTTGCCAGTGTTGCTGTGCACTACAAGACTATTGTTTAGGAAATTCTTAGACATGCTTTAATACAGGCAGCAAGTTACAATATCTTAAAGCTGCAAAGAGGTCAAGAATGTCATTAACATGAGCTTAACTCCGAGAAACATCAGTGAGATTTAAATATGGCCTAGGCAGAAAATTAGTTGATTTTATTATGATCATTTATTATGATCATTATCATAATCCCAGAGCCCAATAAATCTTAAATTATAATAATAAATAAATAAATAAATAAATAAAAATAATTATAAATAAATAAATAATTATAATAAATAATAAGTTTCCTATTCGTATTTTGCAGATTGCTTTGAAATAAAAAATGTTACTTCAGTAAAAGGTATCTAAAATTTTTCTTTTCATAAATAATAAAGTCCCTTGGTACAAATTTATTGTGTAAATTCTTTCACAATTTGTAAATTCTTCCAAATGTGGTAACATTTGTGTGATCTGCTTGTGAGAGCAATCAGGAATCCACGCTAACACTGTAGGGAGAAGTTGAATCTTCGGTGAGATACAGACAATGTTAAATGGTTACACCTGTTCTGCACTTTCTGCAAGGAGAAGAAAAATGCACAAGCATATGAGAATGAGTTAAAGAGATCCTGAATAGCTCCAACTTATGTAATAGTACTCCCACTTTCTCTGCTAGCAATTCATTGCTTCTTCATGAACAGAAATGTACTTTAAAGTCACCCACAATCACACATATGAATACAGTCCCACTCGCACATTTGTACAGCGATTCCTATAATATTACCTTGTATCAAGTAGCCTAAAAATGAACTTTTAAGGAAGAACACACAATACACATTTTAAATAGCCCTGGGAACTCAGCACATACATCAGTGAGAATTATGACATGCCCCCTTGTCACAAAGAGCCTTTGCTTACATAAAAATTGCTAGATTGGCTCAGATTAGTTGTCCATCTAGTCTTGAATCCTGTTTTTGAAGGTGACAAGTACCAGATGCTTCAGAGGCAGGTGCAAGAAACCCCCATACTGAACACTTATGTAATAGAGAGGGTTCTTCCTAAAATCAGGCAGTTAGTGGGTGGCTTGTGCTTCACAGCAGGAGAGTTTATAATGCCGTGAAATGTTTATCTTCATTATGTAACCTTCGATGTGATTACCCATCTATAGTCAGCTTGAGCAAAAAGTGCCACAGGGCTTTTAATAAACACTGCTAATCAAGACCTTGTTTTATTTCTCAGCTGAGAGACATCAGAGCAATTGAGAATCTGAGAGACCCTAGAGTATTATACCAATTTGCCAGACTGATCATCTTTTACAATATAGAAAGTACTCTTAAGTAGAGTTTGTATGGCCATCTAAAAGGCAAGTGTCTGGTCTAAGCTAGTCACTAAACCAGAAATACACATTCCAGTGCTGATAACTAGAAACAGTGAATTTTAGGGTGGCCACAATTTTTAGGGTGATTTTTTAGGGATGAGCTTGAATTGGGAAAGTGAGCAATAGGACTTCAAGTCCTTCATGGAAAAAAAATAAATTCTTACACAAATTGAATTTAAAATAGCCCAGACCTGAAGCAGACTACAATTCTAAAATAATATTCGTAATCTCCAGTACTCTAGATTAAATACAGATTTTTTTTTCTAAAATAAAAGGATGAATTTTCTCCATACTAAAGAAGTAAGAATGGAAACTCACAGTAACAAGTAGGAATAGAAACATGCAGTATACATACCAAAAAACTCATCTATACTTGATGCTTGGTTTTTAGACAAATTTGATTGGTGTTTCAGATTCTTGCTATACTTTTCCAAGTTAAAGCTTTTCTCCAAGAGGCAGCATGCATGTATAATGATTTAATTGAATGTGTTTGATAGCACAATCATGTAATTAGTTAATTTAGTACAACTCTATGTGGCTTCCAGAAATAAGGGCACATAGAGTAGTCATCACATAGGTTTGCAGCACAAGACCATTTGTAGGAAAATAAACAAGTACAGTGCAGAAAGTCTCTGGGTTTAAAATTCTTTTAAACTAAATTATTTTGATGAAATTGTCAAAATAAGCATGGAAGAAGATACTGGAGTACCTGGGCACCTGAAGTGGTACAAGGCAAGTTCCTCCTTTGCTATCCTGTCACTGTGCAGTCTATTTTCTAAAACAAAGCCTTGCACAACCTCCACTTGCACATGAGTTAACACTCCATTCAGACCTTGCTTATCCATTCTTGATTTCTTTCTGCTTCTATCAGACCAGAAGAGCTTGAGAGAGTTATGCATGTGTTTGCATATCTGAGGGACCCTTAAAAATAGAGTGGATATTTCCATTCTCATTTCTAGAAGTGAGAGAAATCAGGGTGGAATAAGAATTATCCTCCCATGGAAGTCAAGTGATGTAGGAACCTACTTCCTCATGACTGAACATATTAAACGGTTGTGCAAATGCTCCTTGATGATTTTACTGAAAAAACAAAAACAGGTCTGCTTGAACTCCCTGCAGTGGTAAGTTGAAACTTACCCATCTGTGCCCTGAAATAAATTTAAAGTCTGCATAAAATGAACCACAGCATCTCAGCTGCAATCTCTTCAACTGCATTGCAAGCTCTTGTTCCCTCACACCACACCCTGGAAATATTCTAAATGAATTGCCGAAGACTGCACCAAAGAGGGTTGCAGGGCTGGGAGGAGAACCAGGACTGCTGATGGGTGATTCTGTGTTCAGTTTCCCCTAGACAGAGAATCTCTGCATATGGTATAGAAATGTGTCTCCTATTTCTATTTCATATGGCCTGAAATGACTGCAATTAATCTGTCCCCAGCTGCTGGCCAGCAGGTACCACTGTAATTTCTGAATATATTTGGGGCTTTCCCTTTGGAGGATCCTGAGAACTGATTTTCTAGGTGACTACTGATCATAACAAGTCAAAAAGCAGAAAAAAAGAGAAACACACGAAAGCTTATATTAAATTAAGAACAATATTCTAAGTAAGATTTTAGCATGTTCTTCACAGAAAAATTACTTCTTAGCATAACCATTTGTGAACAAATGAGATCGCAGTCTTTTTAATGTACTTAAATAGTCTGTTTTCTTCCTTGGATTTACCCAAATTTTGTACCAAGCCACACTTTAGGGTAGCACACCTCACCACTGCCTCCCTAAAAAGCAGTTTTGCATGTCACCATCTTCTTGCTCCCCTCTCCATGTTATCCATTCTTGGGCGAGTGTGAGTGTTTGTCTAGTCATATGGTTAGCTGAAAACACTGAAAGACTAATCAGGGTGGTTTTCCCACGCTAGTTTTAATCTAAGTGAACATCCCGGTGAAGTACATTGCCCAACACACAGCTATTTGGGCCACCTAAGGTGCCAGATAGGGAAGGGAACAGAGTAGGACGAAGGTGCAGTTGTTTCAGTAGCAATGCTGTCCTAACTGGCCTTACCTTAAAGCATGTCATATATCACCAAAATCAAACATATACTAATCCCAAAGCACCCTGTGAGCACGCTCCAAAAGAATAGAATAAATTTCCTGAACTGATACCACAGATCACCACTGCAACTGCTGTGCATATCAACCACATGTGCCACATCAACATCACAAGATGTGTTCCACATCCTCCCACCTGGGTCTCCATCTTTCCAACATGTAGCAGTAATTTCTGTCCAGATAATTTTGGGTTATTGCAAATCACAAACTGGAATAATTTATGGAACTTTGATATTCTGATGAGTTAGATCCATCTCAAATATATTAGAATTGATAAGGATTTAACTCTAAAATGGTTTTGTATCTTGCCAGAAAACATTTTTTTGAGCCAGTAGCATCAAGTAGAACAAATAATTTTTTTATCCCATGTGCAGTAACAGGATTCCTTAGAATCCTAGAACTTAACAAAATCTGACTTTACTGATATACTAATATAGATTTAATCAGCTCGGTTTAGCTAAATCCTTATTAAGATGTGTGTAATGACCACCCAGTGTTTTATCTCACACTAGGATTGTGAATGAAAGCTACTGCAGAAGAAATTCCCAAATAACCTCTAATAATTTTCCTCAAAATGGCAGAATATCCATCTGACTTTCATTTTTTGTAAATGTATCATTAGCATCTGTATACAAACATAAGATCATGGTGTTTTGTGGAGGCAGAGTTCCAAACTTTCATATTTAGGACTTAGAGCCATGAATTGGTCACTTAAATTCTGCAGTGACTGACTAATCTGGATTGCATTACTTAACCTCCACTGATCCTATTATGGATTTTAAGATGTGAATGCCATGCAGATCAGAATTATGCAACCTAACCTCTATAATCCATCTATATATAATTCTTCTGCCACACACTCAGAGTCCTGCTACACTCCATGGCCATTCCTGACAACCTCTTTCATCAGAGGTGTCACAGACACAATGTGGAACTGTTTCAAGGAATGGCAAATAAGAAGACTGGGCCAAATGTATATGTTTTGTACATGTTTTGCCCATAATGGTATTTGGTGAGTGATGTCTCTGCTGGACCTTATCTCAATCCACAAACCTTTAGTTGTGTTTTCTCTCCCCAGTCCATTTGCAAAGGGGAGTGACAGGGATGCTCTGGTGGGTGCCTGATGTCCAGCCAGGGTCAGTCCACTACACTTACACAGATTTCTTCTTGTATATTACATGGCTTCCTAATAATATAATTACCTTCATTTTGCTTTAGCAGTAATGGTTGCCTCCCCAGTTCTCATTTCAAAAGTCCCACAGCTATCAAAATATTGCAGCAGAGCAATGACATTGACATATAAATTAGTTTTTGTAAAGTGCAACTTGAGGTATTTGATATAGCAAAACATCAAATGCAATGTAAAAAATAATGATTTTTAACCTCATTTGCCCTTTTCCATACTGAGCATATCTTGTCTCTAGCTAAGGAGTCACCTCTGTACCCACACCAGAAAGTGAGTGCATTTCAGCACCTCTAGTGATTCGAGTAATAGAAGCTTTCATTTTTAGAGGTAACTTTTCCAAGTCATAGAGAAGGTGGCCAAATTTCAACTCAGAACACATATATGGTGCAGATTCTAACAACAGCAGAGGCACAGAATTTACAAAGACAAGGCCCTAAAACATGTGGTGGTTGGAACAAAAAGTAGTAAGTTGTCTGAGGTGTCTGAATGGTGACATATATACCTAACTTGCCTCTGCTTTGTTTGCACAGGCAGGACTCACACATACTACAGAAATAAACTATTTGCATTGAAAACACCCGTTCGCTTAATTCTCCTCAAAAGAATCGAACGTGGAAAGCCCTGAAACCAGCTGCTGCTCAGCAAAATAATACCAGTACTCCAGGACTGTGTTCTTCCAGCTTTCTAGCCTGGACAGAGGAACACAAACAGGATTTCAGAACTGAGACACAAATCAGGGCAGATTTTCTGTCCTCTTTAGGATATTCAGGTAAAAGGAAGGAAACTGTCTGCAAGACCTCTGCTTCACACACTGCTGCATGAGACTGCTTGCAGAAGTTGAAGGACCTACCACAGGTGAAGAAGCAGCAGGTCCTTCTCCCCATACTACCTCCACACAGAAAAATAAAAGCCCAGGATGAGTCTCACATTTTTCAGTTGACAACTGAATACACATTTTATTCTTAACAAAGAAGCTAATGAAAACTTTAAGGAGACTGAAATTATTTGAAAATTATTTGTGTTATATTAAAAAAAAAGTTCATTTTATTGAATTGTCACTATGAAAATAATTTTTTTATTAAATATATTTAAGGAATCAGCATAAAAAACACACACCTAGATTAATGATCTTGTCACCATTGTTTCTCATTCTTCAGATGCAGTGAACAGAGCTATACCACCAGACAAACTGAACTATTCTTGAGCATTCTTGTACAGAATCATGTATATTGACTTAATCAAAACAACAATTTACAGAATGTTAAATATTTTTACTTTAAAGCCAACAGAAAATGGGAAATAAATTTGCAGGAAGTCACATTATCTTGCCAGTCACAAGACAGGAAGTTGTCTGAGAGGATTCTTACTGCTAAGTAGAATATTATATTATGCCCACAGCTGTTTTAGATACTTTTCATGTGAATTGTAAAATTATATAAAAGTGGGTTTGTAATGTTTAGTATCTGGACGAGGTTGTGCCATGAATAACCGTTCCATTTTTGAATGTACTCTTCCGAAAAAAAAAATTACAAAGCAACTGGAAATTTTCCCCTCAAAGCCTTCTACACAAAGAAGCAAACTTTAATGCTGCAGGTTTGAGATACGCTGCTTGAAACATATTAATGACTTTATCAGATAAAGCATGATAACAGTTTACTGTAATAGTACCATTAAGTTTATGGCAGAACCCCTTTTAAAGAACCATGGAACTTCAATCCCTAGGAATATTGCAACATAAACTATCTAGAAATGAAACATGCCTTTCCTTGCCTTCTAGGTAAAATAAAAATAGATTTTGTTTACAATGCTCTAAGCAACCACCCCACAAAATAAAAATCTAACTAAAACTGCATATACTTAGCGAAAAGAAACTATTTCCTTAACAAATATGCTACATAAGTGCAATATTGCCATGCTTCTGGGCATTCAAACAAATGATGCAAGTTTATAATCTGGCCTTCAGTGATGTGAGGCACTCCAGATTCCCTTTAAATAGTGAAAATTCCTTCTCCTGATTTCCCATGTTCCTGTCTCTCCCTCTTGGGAAAAAGCCAATCAACAGTAGTGTGGGAATCAGACACGTTATTACTGCCAGCGTAGCTTGCCCCATCTTTTTCAAACAGAAAAAGAGAGTAGGTCATTGGCACTCCTATAGTACCACCAGAGTAGGGAAAAAAAAAAATCTCACAGTTACAGGAAAAAATGAAATGGGATCACAATTGACAGAGAAGGTTCTTAGAGAGCAGCTGTGAAAAAGTGAGGAAGAACACAGGAAGCCTGAAGTAATGGAATGTGCATTGGGAAAGTGACGTCTTCCAGCAGCAGCACCACTGTTTTGGGTTCTCCACGAAGTTTGGACAACGAAATATATCAGTTGGCAAGCATGCATACAAAGACTAAGAAGGAAGAAATAAAAATCCAACCGACAGACAAAACCACAGTATAATCTTTTATTATAACTTAATTTACTTGATGGTCTGACTCATGATTTTTGAGTCCTCCGGGTTTGCAGCTATGCTCCACTTCTTCACCAGATCAAGCAGCACATTTACCGTGTAACTTCCTGAAAAGGGATTTGGTTGCTGCTGCTTCTTGATTTCACTGCTTTACCTAAATCAACTACACATGCTTCTACTTCAGCGTGCATTTAGAAAAAGGGACAACTCAAGCACAAACCCTCTCGTGCCGTCACTCCCTTAGAACCGCATTTCGGAAATAATTACGAGGGCCCCGCTTTTCCCGGTCTCCGGAGCGCACAGTCCCACAGGGCAGCGCTCGGAGCAGCGCAGCCCGGGCTGCCGGCCGCCCTCCTCGGCCCGCCGCGTCCCAGCGGGGCCCGGGGGCTGCGGGCGGCCGCTCCGGGAGGAGCCGCCCGGAGTAGGTATCGGGCCGGGCACCGCTTCCCCAAGCCCCCGCGTCCCCAGAGACGGCCGCACTTTCGCGGCTACATTCACTCCGGCTTCAAAAAGTAGCTGAAAAGTGGGAGCCCAGCCCGCAGGCGGAGACTCCGGCGCTCAGCCGCGCCTGCCCCAAGCCCCCCAGCCGCTGCAGGCGCCTGAGCCGGGCCCTTTGCCACCGGCGGCCACCGCTCCCGGGACCCCTTCGCGGCCCGCGGGGGGCTGCGCGGAGCCGCTCCGAGCGGGGGCCGGCCGGCGCGCCGGGCCCCGGCAGCGGCGGCCCCGCGCCCTCGGAGCAGGAAGGAGCGCGGCAGCGGGCAGCCCGCGTATCCCTCCGCGGCGCCGTGCGTGCGTGTGCGGCGGCGGCTCCCCGGGAGGCGCGTGAGGCAGCGCCAGGGGGAGGGAACTACTTTCAGGAAACTCGAGCGCCGGGCAGCGCCGGGCGCCGCGGGGAGGGCGGCGGCGCGAGCCCGTCCGGCGGCGGGCGCGGGTCAAGGGGATTACTTTCCTCCCTTCGCTCTTCCCTCCTCTCCCGCCTCCCTTTCCCCCGTGGTTATTTTGGATCAAGCTGTGGCGGCGGAAGGAGCCTGAAGTCAACGCTTCCGCCCAGTTTTCCTGTGAGGAGGAGGCGGGGGCGGCCGCGAGGAGCCGAGGCGGCGGCAGCGGCCGCTAATGGAGTTGTTGCCGGGGAGGAAGCGCCTCCGCTGAACTTCCCCGCGGGCTTTCTCCCTCCTCTCCCCCTCATCCTGCAGCCGAGGGCTCCTCTCTGGCCCCGGGAGCTCGGCTCCCCCTCCCTGCTCGCGCCTCTCCTCACACAAACAGCCGTGACGCATCCTCGCTCTCCGCCGTCCCCCCCCTTCCCACCCCCAGGCTGGTTTAAAACGCCTCCCTCCCCCCGTCGCCAGCCTTCTCCTTCGGGCCGGCGCGTCCTCCCTCCGCAGTGCTTGGCGTCGCTTTGGAGGGGGTGGGAGATCCTCGCCGAGCCTCTCTGCCCCCCTTTCCCCTTCCCTCCCCGCCTGCCCCGGCCTGTGGTGGCTCCGGTGTCTGGAGGAATTTCTGCCGCCGCCTGCCCCGGCTGTGCGCGGGAGGCGGGTGGGCAGGGAGGGAGGGAGGCGGCCGAGCAGCAGCAGAAGGAGGAGGAGGAGGAGGAGGGCAGCAACGAAGGCGGCTGCAGCGGGAGATGAGCTGCAGCGGGAGGACGGTGCGGTGCAGCTTTTTGCGGCGGGGAGCCTTCCCTTGTCTCCACAACTCTATCCCCCTCTAACTGGGAGCAGCTCAATATCAGAAGATCCGTGGGTTTTGCTTCTATTTGCTTCACCATCGCCACCATCATCATCGTCGTCTCCAACGATAGGGGAAGTAAGGCTGCACCGCCGGACATCAGGATTTCGGGTTTCCAGGATAAAGACCGCTCTCCTGTTCCTTCCCCCCGCCTCCCCTCCCTTACTCACCGCACGGCCCGTGCCCTGGCCGGGGGCGGCAGACAGGGGGTAACAATGGTGAAGTTTCTGGTGAGTTCTGGCTGCGCCCTGGCTGCGTCGGTCCTGCTCCGTGTGCCTGTCGGATCGTGGTGAGGAGAAAATGAGCGAAGAGACGGCGACTTCTAACGAGTAAGTGGCGGTGCTCCCCCTCCCCTGCGCCCCGGGTTCGGAATGGGGATGGGGCTCGACGCGTCCCTTCGGCTCCGCGCCCCGCGGGGCCTTTGCCCGCGCACGTACGTGTGCTGTCCTCCCCCTGCGCGGACTGCGCATTTCTGCTCGCGTACATGGAAGCCCAGAAGCTCCCTCTTTGTGAAGGAGCTTAGTTATGGAAGGGCTACTAGCCGCCGGCCAGAAAAGCCTGATTTAGTTAAAGCCCGGTAGAAAACGGTGCAGGTAACGATGGTGCCTTGGAGGGGCAGGATAGGTCTGAAATGCCCAGAGAGGTGTCGGCACTTACTACCTCTGATAAAATCCTATTACTTGTAGATGTTTCACATGGAAACTAGTGTGTGGGAGCTTCATCCTGCAGGAAACTGCTCCTGAATTTTAATTGGATGAGTCAGTCAGTGTAAATACAGTTTAAACCTACCCTAAAGCTCTTTTTTCCCTTTCTTTTTTCTCTCTTTTTTTTTTTTTTTTTTTTTTGTCTTTTAATGAGCTCTTGGGACTTTTCCCCCTTCCCTTCCCCCTCCCCACCCCCCAGAGAGGAAAGGGATCTCTTAATATTTTTGCTGTGACTGGTTTGGAGGAAATCCAGAGGAGATTGTGTGTGTGTGCGGCTGTATTCTCCTGCATGTAATTGGTCTTTGAAATACATTCGGGTCGGAGACGGTAAATGTTTGTCAGAAAATATCCGAGTTCTTTATGGCTTTGAAATAGGAATATAAAGTATTTTGAAACTTTTCTTGTGGTCGGGAAGTTTAAAGTCGATTGCTGCGGTCTCCGAGCCGTAGCGTTACGATTTGCGATGTCGATGTTTGCTCGGTCTTATTTTATGAATGATGCGGTGACGGCCGCGGCCATGGCGGTGGGGAGGGAGCGCTGCGCCCATTGTATCTGTAGGTAGCGGTGAGCGGCCGGGAGCAGCCGAGCTGACAGGCAGAGTGCCGACGGGGCTCCTCCGGCAGGAAAGATGGATTTCCCATTTCACTGCCTACTTCTGAGCAAAGCCTGCGCACCTTCCCGTGCGCTCCGCAAGCGCGGCGTTCGGGTCCCCGGGGAGCGGCGCGGGCCGGCCCCGCGGGGAGCGGAGCCCGGCGGGGCGCGGGGCGCGGGCGCTGCCGCCCGCGGCGCTGAGCGGGCCGGGGCGAGCCGGGCCGGGGGAGCCGCCGCGGCGCCCGCGGGGCCGGCAGCCGGGGCCGCCGCCGCCATGTTTCCTTTTTTTGTGAATCGCTCTCATTTGCATACCACAATCTCCATTCATAAAAAAAAAAAAAAAAAAAAAAAATTGCGAAAAAAGAATTGCTGTCACCGCCGCTGACCTGCGGCGGAACCTGCCCTGCGGAGCGCACGAAGCGGCTGCTCCCGGGCTGAGGGCCGGCCTGCGGCCCGCGGCCGGCGGCGGAAGGTCTCCAGAAGCTGCTGTATTAATATGTACTGTTCGCTGCTTGTTGACACAGTTATGTGGGAAATATCAGCTCGGGGAGGTGCTGGGAACACGTGATCAGCTCCATTCATAAAATACCTGGCTGTCCATTCACAGTGCAGTACAGTGTCTGCATTCAGCAGCCTCGAAGATCAGACCTGCATGGGAAGGGAGAGGCAGCCAGGCCGGCAGGTTTATCGAAGAGGGCAGCAGAAAGAGGGCTTATGGCTGCGAGCATGGGAAGTCACTGTAAAGGGGGATGTGGAGGGACGAGACAGGCTTATTTTTATGGTTTATGTTTATCCTTTTCCTATAAAGGAGCATGAATTCAGAAGTACCTTCTCGCTGTACCATCTTACATTTAAACCAGGAAGAGTTTTATTCAGAAAATGTTGAAATATTGTCCCCTTCATGAATACTGTGTCAAAAATAGAATACTGACAATCAAATTCATTATTATGAATGTATTTTCAAGACAGAGAATTAATCCATTTGGAGTAATTTACATTTTATTGAACAATACAGCCTTACATCTGCAAAACATCATGGTGCAGAAGGAAGTCAGTCATACCTAATTAGGCATCTGAAAATGTTGCCTATTATACAGGTGACAGTGAAGACAACTAAATTGATAGAAATCAACATTGCTATTCATTTTTCTGTCTGTTTACTAAGAGAATTTTACAGCAGATTAGCAATCGTACTTTCTCCTTAACCTATGCCATGGCTAAAGAAACCTCTGAAATATCAGAATACTATGAATGTTTTTAATATGGCATAAATTACTTAGAGGGCACTGTATTATCTTTGATTTTAAATTTATTGAAAATTAAAAATCCCACAGTGGAATTTACTGATGAAGGATCCGCAGAGTAGACAGTGTATTTTTTTTATGCAGCTGTTTTGTGGTTGCCAGTGTTAAAATGGTGATGTTCATTGCTCATGAGTATGCTTTTTTATTATCTTAACAAATTACACAGAGGTGATCCTTAATTATACATCCATGGAGTAGAGGAGGCTTGTTGTTAGTACAGCCTAAGAGATATTACAAATCTTTATTTAATAAAAAAAGGAAAGTTCATATACAGTATTTGCTTTGCATTTATTCAGTGGTGCTATAGAATGAAATGTGTTCTTATATAAATACCCTTACAAAGCACTATAAACTATGCTTTTTCTTAAAGAATAAATGGTTTTTTTGGTTTTTTTTTTTTTACCTCCTGTATTTAAATATCAGAAATAAAATAAGAAAAATGCTTCTCGGTTGCTTTGCTTTTTTTGACAGCATGTTTGGTGTGGCCAGAGTTATAATTTCTCTCTGGCTGCTTTTGCACATAGCACAAGCGTGTCACTTCAAATGGCTGGGAAATAGGATTGAAATGCCAGATAGATAAACTGTTAGTGAAAATAAGACAGGGTCTGCAGATTGAAATTAATGTATTAGAAGTTCACCGTGTTTAATTTTATCAGTAGAATTGATGGCATCAATGGCCTTGAGCTCATTAACATCTTTCAGCATATAAGAGTGAATACGGATATTTTGCAATGCATTTTGTGTCATTGTAGCTAACAGGAATATTCTGGTAATTGAGCATTATTCTTTGCTTATAAAACTTCATTTTACAGAGTCAGATATAAATATTAGTGGTGTCTGGAGTTTGACCTCAGTTAATAATAAATTCTCAGTGGTGGTGGGAAAGATTAATTAAGAAGCTCCATTAAGGACTACTAGGTTTCTTCTCGATCATGAACATATGCATATCATGAACATACACAGTTCTGATTACTACGGATGAGTTTTCATTGATGATTTTTACATTGTTCTTGTAATGATGTATTGTATTTGTCAGTTAGGTATTACTTAAAGGAAAGTATTTCTGTACCTCAGATAATTTTATCCTTTTCTTCCTCAGTGATATTTTGCAGTCAGAGTGGTCAGCATCAACACAATATATTCCCAAAACCAATCAGTTTTTAAATGAAGGAATAAGTAGATTTTTTGGACTCATGGGTCAATTTGCTACTCATGCAACTGAATATAATAATGTTAAAGGAGTCGTGTCAGTGAGCACTACACCAAATTCCTGTTTTGATGGCAGGTTTGAATTGCTGTCTAGAAATGTGACTGAATTTCAGTATTGGGGAAAACAGAATAGTTTTGTGCTGTGTAGCCCTCATTCCGTGGGGATGAATGATGACAGGCTTAAGATGGAGTCGTAGTTGCTGCAATCGAAAAGTAGGAGCACTGCTTTACTGGCTTGTTTACTTTCCTCTGTATTGCAGGTGGCCACTTTTTGTTTCAGGGAATGCTACTGCTCTTGAATCGTATTCAGTTGTTTTTACATATTGTATTTCTTACAGATTCAGACTGTCACATGCTGATTGTTTTACCACATAACTATATTCATTTTCCTGGATAATTTAATTAAAGAGATTGTAAATTAAACACAGTATATTCTAATGCTGTGTGCTTAATAACCTCAGGTTATGATGCTATAAACATCAAATGTTGATTTGAAAAAGTAAAGGTGAACTAAATTTTTAAATAAGGTATTTATTCATGTCTTCCTTTAATATAGATGAAAATGCTGTTTGTACTTCAGAATTGTATTCACCTTGCCTTACAAGCCCAGATACTGAAAGATGAATGTTAAATTGTACCATAGAAAGTAATGCCTGTTAGTTTGGGCTTACTAGTTGAGGATTTTAACACTTTTCAGCAGGTTAAATTTCTTTCCGCAGTTTAGGGCATATATAGACTCTGAAATTCTTTATCCCTCAATGAAAGGAATTTGTAAATAGAACTATATATATATATATATATTTTTTTTTTTTTTGAGGATAGGATTTTCTAACCCAATTGATTATATTAAATCACTGCAATTCTAACATACTTTCATTTGAGGGAAAGTTGCTTATAGAGTCCTTGGGAGGCTTTTCCAGTCTTATGAACTGATTCTTGCTGTTTGGCTTTATGTTGTATGACACTGTTTTGAAGGTGAAACTGAATTTGCATGTTACATAATCTCAGAGTCAGCTGGAGGGGGGGATGGGTATTTTTACTTTTTTCTTTCAGAAAAAGGTTCACCCTAGCAACAGTCCTTGATTACTGTGATATTGCAGAAAAAATGCTTTTGGATGTTTCAGTGCAAGTGGAGCCAGCAGTAATATTTGAATTCAAGAATGCCGAGTGTTTCCCTTGTTTGTCCACTTAAATTGTAATGCTCTTGATGTGTTAAAGTGACTGTGAGGACATCAGCGTAATTTTTAAAAGTAGGGATGTTTCTTGAAAAGAATAAATCCTGACAGGATCAGAAGTCACAGGATTAAAGCTGAGGGTAATCCTGGTGCATTTGGGGGTAAATGCTGGCAATTTTGCTTGTTATTTAGCCATTCTTGTGTGTATCTGGAGAAACTGTCTGTATAGGTGATGACTTAATGGAATTATGATGAACACCAGAAATAAAAAATACTCTTCAGAGTATTAACACAAATTTGAAAAGGAGACAAAGGAAATAATTTTGTCTTTTTTGGTTTTTACTCTGCTGATTCCAAAAGACTGACTATGATATGACATAGAGTGTATGTTGTCTTAAATGTTGTTGTTCAAATGTTAAATGTTTGCTTTCTCCCTTTTACTCTTCTTCCTCAATTACAAGATGTTACATGTTACTCTAAATAATTTGAAATATGTCTGGAAGTTGCCATATTGTTCGCGATCCCAGTTTCTTTATGGCTGCTTTGAGAAGGAAATGTCTCTTTTTTTCCTTTCCATTCTAGTGTGCAAAAACACTTCAGCAAGTAAATTTAAACTAGCAGAGTTTGCACAGTTATTGAATAACTGGAATTGATTGCAAACAAAAATTTAATATTCCCTAAAAATATAAAGTTTGTTCCTCCCTTCTCCCTTGAATATATTCATACCTCTTTCTGAAAGCATTATCCATTGTTTTGTATCTAATTATGGCCAACTAATGTGCAACAAAGTTCCAAATTAAAATACAGTAAGATATAAACACATTTGCAACTTTTTTTATACTTTCTAATACTTCACTAGGTGTGTATTGCCATGTATTTCTAGACTTAAGACAATAGCAATATATACTTCTGTTGTGCATGGTTTTTTGTACTCTGTAAGTAAAATTTGGGGTTTTTTTCATTAATTCTTAGACTGTGCTCTAGTCAAATCTTTTGACTGTTACTGTTGCCTGTGGTTTTTCTCATTCATAAAGTGGTAACATTTTGTATATGGTAAAAAATTTTATGGTATGTTATACTAGCTTAAGCACAGCACCTCTCCTACCTGAAAGCTGTAATAGGAATCAATCTATAAGACTGCAGTGGTGTTGAGCAGCACTTAAACTTGTTAAAAGTAAGCAGACATTTTATAAGTGCATGTGTTTTCTAATCTTTTCAAGCTTATCTTTACAGTAATGTTGATGCTGATATCTGTGATATCAATTTGTTTAAAAATAGATATTAATTTGTCTATATTCATTGCTTTAATTTTTCTCCTACATAGGAACAAGAAAAGGAAGAAAATCCAAGCAACCTGCAAGCCTTTAGATATGCTGAGGGACAAAAAAAAATTGCATTTAAGTGCTCTGAGTGCTAGAATTTGTTTATAAATGTGGTTCTGATTAAATAACAATTCACTTGCTACACACAGGCGCTAACTCCCAATGCCCCAGTTAAGGTGGGGAAAACAGATGATGATGGTGATACTATTATTATTATTACTATTATTAATTTTGTCCCACTATAATGACAGTAAATTAATCTATCTCTGAAAGGAAACCACTCACAAGCATTCTTCTCTGTAAGAACTCAATGTCATATGACAGTAAATAATTCAAACAGGGAAAACAGGCCATAGAAACTTCATCAATTACTGTGTTCAGTTCTGCACTGCTATGTGATACCAAACCTCCATTCAGAAGGATATATTTTTCATGTGTACACTATGCAAGAATTCACCAAATGTGTATAATTGAAACATCTAAACCATCTTAAAAATTAGGTGGTATAGCATCTGTTTCTTCTTCCCCCCCCACCAGATGTATTCATTCCTGTGTCTTGACTACTGCTGTTCATAATGTTTTAATTATGTAAGGAAGTCTAATTCTGCTAATGCAAGTTTAACACTCACCTATTCAGAATACCAGAAGGAATGCTGTGTCCCAAAAGCTTTGCTTGAATGGTTTTGTGAGCCAGTTTTTGACTGGAATGGTTTGCAAGAGCAGGTGTCATTAAAGTCTATGGAAGAGTTGGGTTTTTTTGAGGTTTTTTTTGAAAACTCCAGAAAATAGTAATAAATTAATAAGCCTTCTTCAAGATGATCTGACAGCTCTTAACAATCACTCTTTTTCTTTGACTCCTGCTGGTTAGTTGAGATACTGAAGTTTGTCAAAGCAAAAATGAAACTGATTTATTTCAGTTTTAAGTAAAGTCAAATGTTGTCAACAAACATAGGTAACAACAAGAAGCATCAAAAATTTCATTAATGAAACAAGTAATTACTGAAATCTAGTGCCAAGTTTATTAAAAATAACTGAGACTGACTGTCTTCTCTAAATAACCCCAGAACTGGTAAGATGTAGCTGTCAGTGAGGATTCCTGCCTGGCATTTTTATTCCTACAGAAATTGTGCAGAACTGTTTTGGTGAAGTGGTATAAACCTTGAGGGCAGAAGAGATTTCTCTCTCCTTAGCCTTTTTTGAAAGGATTAAGTAAGAGTAGTGAAAGGTGGGAGTACAATGCCTGCTCTGATTTAGGATTTTTTATGTAGCTTCTTAGAAACTTTTTAACCTCTCAGATGTGATAAAGTATTCTGAGCGCTGGGTATTCCTTACTGTGCATGGTGTGCTTATTCTGGATCCCAGTACAGCATGTCTTAATATGAGGCCTGTGATTGAGGCTGATATATGTTGAACCTTGAACAGGAATACATTTTTAAAAGGTGTAAAGAAGCTAATTCAGGATTTAGAGATGAGATTTGTACATTTAAAATGGGAAATCCTGATGGTTTTTTAAATCTATGTATGGAGCTGACCTTATGTAACAAAGCTATATGTTTGTAAGCCCTAATTATTGTTGATAATCACTGGTCTTTGCTTGCTATAGGGTCAGCAATAATTTGGAAGTTTCATAGTAGGATAGACTTCAGACAGGTATGTTTGTGCCTTCTTCAGGGGGTAGTTAACTATCTCATTACAAGTTCCACTTGTGATTCAAATGATACTGATCTGTGCTACAGATGTATGACTGTGCTACTGATGATGCAAAAAACTTTCGGCATTGCTGTCTCTAATTTTAGAAGATTTTTAAGAAGAAATTGATTGCTGGTACCAGCTGTATATAATGAGCATGCCAAGGGAGTGCAAAATTGTAAAATTAAATGTTTGAGAATTTTTGGGTTTGAGAACTGAGATTTTTTGTGCAAATAAAATCCATGTGGCCAGGATGTATGAATTTTGATGGTTTTGGTAATAAGACAGATACATAGTTGTAATCAGATTGCCTGGGTTCTGCTCTCAGACCTTCAATATTAGGAAATGGCCAATTTTCTTTTTTTTAAACCCCTTGCCTCATTTACTTCTCCTGTGCCAGAGAGGAGGATTGTGTCTTCTGGTCATGCAGAGGTGGTTCTGTGTAATTGAAGACTGTGTCTTAGTAAGTGTTAAAATTCTATAAATACTAATATTGAAAAATAAAACAATATTCTGACACATTTGCTACGGGCTTTTTGTTTGATTTGTTTCTTCCGTTTAGTCTGATTTTAGTCTTTAATCTTCAGATTTCGACTATGTGAGCATTTCAAATGTTGGTAATATCACTGTAATTGCATCCAGACTTGTAGCATGCTATTTTTTACATTCTTTCTGCTAATGTGATTTTCTTAATCATTATCTGAAAGTTGGAGTTTTAGTGTTGGGGTTTTTTTCCCCCACCAGTTCAGAACCTCTCTAGTTTTTTGATAATTTTATTTGAGGGAATAATAAATTTGTTATGTTGAACTTTATTTTGGTTTGGTTCTTTTAAGGCAGTAATAGCATCTGTTATGAGAAGCCATGCATGCTAGACACATGCATCACAATGTGGCAAATCACAGAGTGCCACTGAGACTGTTAACAGTGTATGGGCTTATTTGCTGTGCAGCTATCTAATGTAAGGGGTGCCATTAAGCCTGGGTTTTCTGTGGTGTCCCTCATGTATCCTATAGGAATTGTGTTATAGTTCAGGCCAGTAAGTGCAAGGTACTTGCTGCTCTCATTGACATGAAAATACCAGTTGATTTTTCGTTTCTTAATGAGTAAAAGAAAAAAATTATGTTTTCTATCTGGATATTTTTTTCCTCTTTTTGGGGGTTGGGGTGGGTGGGGAAACTTGTAGGTAAACTGTGTTCATTAAATCTTTTACTATGTTGTGCTTTGTGGTTCCCAAAGAAGTTAGTGTGTGTAAATCAAGCCATTATTAATTACGCAGTTGTTTTAATGCATTAAGACCCATAAGTGTCTTGACAGAATCTTGCTTCATTTTTCTACTTCTTTCAGCCTCCAGAAAACTTTTTAATGGATGTGTAACCACTGCTTGAACAGTCTTGTGATAATCTCTAGCACAGTACTTTGATGCTTTCTGTATTTGTACTGAACAGGCTAGCTTAAAATACCTTATATTGTCTTAGGTGTATTCAACTTGACACATCCTCTAGAAGAGCCCCCATATGCACCTTAAAATGTACGTGCTTTGTTACTATGGTGATGCAGAAGAATCGTGAATGTTAACAACCCGTGTTAGGTAATGGAGGATTTGCAGAAATCAGTTAAGCATCTGCCTGGGGCATGGAAAACTGAGTCTGTGACCATACCTGCACCCCAGCCTCTTGGCTGCAGGCAGGCTGAGGGGATCTTGTTATGGGATCTGCTTCCCTGTTTTCAGATTGAGGAGCGAATATGACTTTTTGGAAGTGGTCTCAGAAGGTGAAGTAGTCATGCCTTATCATATACTTTTAAGTATCTTCTATCATATACTTTAGGTGTTCTGCATAGTGTAAATGAGATGCTTGGGCAAATGTGTGTTTGTCACTGACACAAACCTGATTTTGTTTTTCTTCAAACTACCTGGGCTGATGATGCATGAATTCATGAGCTTTCATTTCTCAGCTATGGCTGGTTGCAAATCCTGCACAAGGAGAACATGTCCACATTCATTCCCCTGAAGCAATGTAGAAAACATGAGCTCTTTTTCATCTATTAGTTGAATTCTGGATGAAGAACAGGTGTATTCAAGGAAGCTATTCCAGAACCCATTAATTTAGAGTGCTGTACTTTAGTGTAGTGTAATTTCTTGTGGAGTGTATTTTCCTTGTTCTGGAGTAAGTTGCAGTTAACTAGGGGAAAATTAATAACATTAAATGGTTAATTAGAGGAGCTTTTTCAGGTTCTCCCTTCTTTCCTTCTTTGCTGTACATTTTAACAAGTATAGGTTTTTTGCATTAATTATTTTATTTTGTTTCTTTGTGTTTTTTTTGTTTGTTTTTCATTTGATTGTTTTGTTACTGCTTAAAATGATGTATCTTTTCCATGTTTTGAATGTATTGGTTTTGAAGTGTGTGGGTTTCTTGCCATCTTCATAGATTTTAGCTTGTTTTTAGTAGTTTTAGGAAGCATTTTTTCTGAATATTTCTCTATTATTGTACTCATACAGGTTATCCTGAAAAGCTTCTCTGGAAAGTAAGCCACTGTTTAGTGTCTCTTGGAGATATTTCACTGGTCCATTGAGCATCTTTACAGGTCTTAATACCAGGGTTTTACCCTTGAGCAGTGCTAGCAAGAGGCTTGTCTTTTACCACTTTGGAATAATAAAAACATAAACCAAATAAAAACATGTGTTTCTTTTGCAGTAGAAAGAGACTGCTTCCCACAGGCTACAAGTTCATCTTCTTTTCATCAGTGAAAGAAGACATTACAAAAATGTTGAAAATCAATGTTGAGTCATTTCTCTGCTACAGAAAATTCAACTTTTTTGATATTTGCAAACAAATCTTTCTGAAGTAGAACTGCAGTTAGATGTGTAGTTCCTTTTCAGAACAAAACCAAAACGTATGGATTAGACTTGATGAGTAACTGGAAATAAGTTTACCAAGTCTGTTATTTCAGCTGGTGTTTTAGGCCCGAGTGGCTCTTGGCAGATACAGGATTGGCTTTTCTACTGTTTGGCAAATCTATGCTGCTTGAGCTTGAGCTCCACAACTAAAGCTCAATGGATGAAGTAAGAGCTTTTAGTTAAAGATCCTCATGCTCCTTTCAGTATGAGCTTGGATCAACTTAGCATCATAAATAAAGCATGGTGATCCAAATCTCTGTCATGTACTTCAGTAAAATATCGTTTCAGTAGAGAAGTTGCAAGAGAGATCCTAATTGTATTTCACATGGTGAAAGGGGAAGGATCAAGTGTCACTTCTCAAGGGCAAGAGTTGATTTTGGTTAGCTTTTCTGAGATTGCTTCACAATTTGTTTTAAAGGCAATTACAATCAGGTAGTGCAGAAACTGTAGTATCCTACAGGAGAAATTACTTGCTTTCTGCATTTTTTGTTTCTTCACTTATACCTATGTATTTTACAGTGGAGGAAACATAACTGTCATTTACAGCATTAATGTCTGTGATCTAGGGTATATTTGGTGAGAGGATTTTTTTCAGTTACTGCTTGACTTCCTGTATTTTGTCTAAAGAATATAACAGTACATTTGATTCCTGTTGAATTCAGTCTTAATAGTTGAAATTAAAGATGCTGTTCAATCTTTTATCATTAACAAAAAAAAAAAATTTTGGTTGTATCATGTTTTCAGTAGGATATAACTTCCGTTAGCTTTATTTACATTGGGAAATGGTGTTCTCCAAAGAAGTGATCTTACTTTCCTTTGCAATGAGTTCTTACTATAACTCAGCAAATAATTTGGTCAGGATGTATTCCTATTTGTCTTTTGGATTTATCCTTTGTCAACAACAATGCTGGACAAAAAGTAGGAAAATATTTGGTCTAACCTTTTCTTTATGCAATATTCCAGTAGATCACAAGAAGCTCTGATCAATAGTTCTCACAATTTAAATAGCCAGCTACTATTTGTATTCCTTTCATTTCCATGACAGTAAGATCAGAAATTGCTGTAGCATCTGGCAGTGCAAGTAGGGAGGTTTATGTATTCCTTCTGTCTATCTGTTTTTGAAGATTTGATTTTTCCAAATAATAAACTTAGCTTCATTAACGTTCAGTCTCTCAAGCTCCATTATGTACCATTTTCTTCACAAAGGAAAATGTTGTGTGTGTGCTTTATTCACTCCAATATTAGACTGCAGTTTCTCAGTCTTGGCTGCTACCAAGTGAGGTTCCAAGATCCACAGGAGTGAAGTTGAATTCAGTGTTAATCATATTCCTTGAGATTACACAAAATTATTTATCTGTGGCTCTGAAGGGTCTCAAAGTTGTTGCTCCTTTGTAAAAATACGCAGAAAAGGATACTCATGAGCAGATCTTCATAATTCTATGGGTGTTTTTAAGAGATGTATGTAAATGCCCCCTCTCCCAAGCAGTATGAAGATTTGTAATGATATATATAATATGTGCTATTGTTGGGTTTGTTGTAAAGGTTTCTGATAGCCTATATTATTTGAAATACTTAACTCTTCAGGATAGGTTTAAAGATTTGTTTGGGTTTTTTTCAGACCCTTTCTGTTAGCCTGTGAAGTATTTCAGAATAAAATACAGTTGTATAAGTACAGAAGCAATTTAAAATAGAAATAAAAGAGAATTCCATTAATGCACTCTGTTTAATCAACACTGACAAATCCAGTTTCACTAAATATAAGAGTACTGGTGCTGTCATTTTGACACACAAAATAACATTGTCTCTATGTAGTTAATAGTCCCCTCTTAAAGCAACTAAAGCAAATTTACAGTTGAAATCAGTTAATGAGAGAGAGTGGGAGTAGATATATTTAAAATCTACTGAACTTAAATGCTCACTTGTTTGCTTTTTAATGGTAAAACAGATATGTGGTTTGAAATGGTTGGTAAGTTGTGACAAGGTAGATGATGATTCAGAACTGTTGAAAGACTACAGAGGGGTCAGCTAGTTTCTCCTTTTTGAGAGATTGGAAATGTTCCTTTGAAAATGTCAAAAAGTGAGAAACTCAATAGACATTGAAGATGCTCATATCTGGACAGTATTCAAAGAGCATCACAAATGAATAATGATTTAGTAATATATTTTGTTATTTTAATTTCTTAATGTTACTGTTACCTGCAGATGATGATGCTTTACATAAAAACATGAGTTTCCATAAAGGATCTGGCAAAAATTTTTGTTGACATCCTTTCTCTGACTTTTCCATTTGTTATGGGACTTGGTTAAATTCCAAATACATCTGTTTCCTCATCGGGAGGTTTGAGCTGAAATATGTTATTTCTTTCTGGATTCTTTGGTGGGAAACTTTATCATGCGGTTGTTTGGTAGGGCTTCATTGGACCTTAGCAGAAGGTTAGGTTTGGGTGGTTTATCTGTTCCTAATTGACGTGTTGTGTTTTTCAGCTATTTAGAAGTTCAAGCGAACTGAAATTCTTACGCCAGCTTATGGAGTTAATAATTTGATGTAACTGGCCATTCATGCTTGATGGTAGAACTTGAAATTAGTCTTATCTAAATGTATTTCAGTATTTGTGTATTACATGGTTATTTCTTTTCTTGAAACCATTTGTCTTACAAGAACCATGTAAATAAGGTGATGAGGGAAAATGGTAGGCATAATGTTCTAGGGAAGAACTTAGCAATTCAGTTTTTTAGGAAATGCATTGAATTTATAGTCATGTCAGTGTTAACTGCCTACTTTTTGATCTTAAGGTGGTTTAGCAGAGAAAGGGATTGGGAGCTGCTGGTGCTCTTGGGTTTTGTTGTTGAGCAAGGACCTCATGAATTAGGAGAGAGATTGCCTATGTTGCTTTTATTCAGTCAAGGTTCATTCATTAATACTTGGAAACCGGGTGGGCTTCTTGTTTGTTTGTTTTGTTGGGTTTTTTGTGTAGTTTTTGGTTGTTTGTTGTCCTTTACGCTAGATACAATTGAAGCACAAAAAAAATATTTATTGATTAAAAGTTAGGTACTTCAAAATTTGCCTGTGTTTCACTTAACTGTAGGTCTGTCATTTTTGTACACAAAACAAAATATGCTTAATGGAAATCAATTGAATTCAAGGAAATTCTATTAAATTTGGGCCAAGGTGATACTGACTGCAAATGTGAATTCATATGGATTTGAGAGAGCTGGTGAGTGTTATAAATTACATTTTTTGTGTTGTTGAACTAGAGTTAAATTATACCAGGTCTGGTTTTGTTGCATGTAACACTTCCTCAACTGTAAAATCTTTTTTCCAAGGTGGTATTAGAGAGATGAAAGTATGAAGTGAAAATAAAAGCAGGAGCATCGAAGGACAAAAGTAAAGCTGTAAGAGCTACCTGTGTCTGCAAAATATAGTAATTCCTTTCCCCTAATTAGAGCTGGACCTTCTGCCAAGACAGGTCTGCTGTTCTGACTGGAGCTTGCAGTAGGTGATATATACCGTTCTTTTAATTCTCAATGGCATTGATGGAACCTGAAGCTACTTTTCTTTGCTTCTGACTATCCTTGTTAGAAGTTGAAATGGAAGGCAATAGAGACAGTAAGACAATGGTGAAATAAAAGAAAAAGACTGACAAGGAGAGAAATCTGGGGCCTAGTTTTAGGTATGCATCTAGAAATCAATTAGGCAAACTGCTGGCATTAAATTTTTAAAATTATTTCAGATGTCTGTCTTGCTATTTGAAGACTTGTTGTAGCAGATTTTTAAGGTTTTTCATTGAAGTATATAGTACAGTGAACATTAGAGTCCTTTATTAAGACTGCTTCTCATTTTGAATTACTGCTCTGTTGCCCAGTGCATTGAGTTCTGGAAAAATACCTAGTAAACTCCACAGCCTAATTCATGTTCTGTTTGGCAGTGTTGGAAGCTATAGATAGTTTGTCTAAGAATTGATTCCAGTCCTACTAGTGGTATCCATGGCACTAGTCAGAAAGCATTTTTAGGCAATTTTTATCAGCTTCACTTGTTAGCTTTCTTACTACTTTAAAAGAATGCCCAAACACTATTCTGAAACTTTAAAGAAAATGCAAAGAGAAGTTTAAATGGTTCTGTGGGCTATACAGCTGCCACTCTTTATATGAAGAATGACAGGCTTCACCAGAATGTCTGGCTCTTAAAGCAGGAGACCATGATGCTGAAACACATTAGAGCAATGTTATTTATATTCTGCCAAAAGCAATTATCTTGCAAGACTTATAAATATGTGTTAACTTTTATGTGTGTGATAAACTCTACAGACTTCCACAGAGATCTGTAGGTCTACTTGGAGTGATATATTTAAATTTTTGCAGGACTGAAGCCCAAGTGTTTGCATAAAAAGATGTTTCTAGTTCCAGACATATGCTGATTATTCAGTAGTGTGGCAGGAGTGTTTGGGATTGGTCTGCTATGATTAGGATTGTTCTTATGCTGAGCTAAAGAGTTTTATATTTAATAGAATTTGATAAGAGTTGTTTAAAAAAACCTGTCTGGATCCACTGGTATTTCTTTTTCAGCAACAGCTTCTACGCTCCCAAGGGCTCTTATCTATCCAAGTAGCCTATTTTTAATTTCTGTGAATCCTTTACTTTTTTTTCCCCCAGAAGATGTATTACTTCTTAAAAATACTTTCAGTTAGCTACTTCAGGCCCTGAAACTGGCTTTGTTCTATGCTGTGTCTTTTCGTCACCCTGTGACAGAAAATGAGCTCCACTGTTTGAGAGGAAAGGCCTGTGCTTTGGATCTTGGCTACCAAATAGAGCAGCTTTTCTGTTCACCCCACAGCTGTTGTTAATGTTTCATTCTGCAACTGCTAGAGGATGGGCAAGTAACCATCCTCATACGAGACAAAAATATAACTCCATTAGTCAGCTGGCGTGGGTTGTTGAAGCAAAAATGCAGGCAGTATTTTCTCCTGATGGAGCAAAATCCATCACATCCTATTAAAGTTGCCATTAGCTGACTATGGGGCAATGTACATTTCCTGAATTCATGATTGCCTGTTCTCCTTACTTTGATGGCTGTCTACTTTAAAACTTGTAATTTAGTCAAACTATTATAGGATCATGTTACATCTATGGGGTTAATTTTATTTGACATCTAATCTGTCTGGGAAGAATTTATAAGAAATAATGATATTTGATGCTAACTGAAACTCAATTTTCTCAAATTATTGTTGTGGGAATTAGAGAATCTCATTCCTAAAGAGGTTCCATGAGATTTCTCAAATCTATATTACCCTATAAGACTTCTAAGATCTAGTGTTTAAACTCATTGCTGTTAAACACAGATTTTTAAGTTTCTATCAAAGATGGCATTGCAGGGAGGAGGGGGTTGTGATTTTTTCATTGGGGTCATTTGGATTTTTATTTTTACAGCTATCTTCTGAAGGTTGAAAATGTGATAGGCTAGTGGTATCTCTGACATTCTCTTGCCAGTCAATATTCATTATAAATTTTAAGTGAGGGAAAATTATAATCCTTCGATTGTTTTACTTTAACATTTGAACCCTTAAGATTTTTGTATGTCTAATCTTCATAACGTGAAGTTATGACCTAAAGCACAACCAAGCAAATAAAAAGGTGCCATCTTTTCCTAGCTGTTTATCAATGTAAAGAAAACTATTTTTCTTTTGTATTGTGGAGGTGTGACTCTTCCATCATACTAGAGCAGTGTTTCAATAGAGGATGGCTCCCTCTCTGAGGGAAATACATATGTGGTCAGGCTTCTTCTTAGTGTGGTGCTTGGTGATTTTGTTACAATCCTATTTCTTTTATTATGTACTTTTTTTTTTTAATGTAATCTGGACAGAGAGAAATGTACAATCTCTTAAATTGAGAGGGATGAATATTTAACCTTAACATGAAGATTGAATGGTTTTTTTACAATAACACTTCCGGTATTAGTGTATCAAATGTCATAGATCCTTGGTTGTAAGGTTAGAGGTGTATTAATACCTATGAGTTAAAGGCAGAATAATGTGCAATTCCTATGCTGTGACCTATGTCTATTTCCACGTTGTGTAGGATATTGATAAAGAAATCATGCAATGGAAAGCTGTGGTTTAGTTTTTGTCCTTATTGTAGTAATGTTTCAATATAGGCAGATCCTGGATGTATCTCCAGCTATTTGACAGTTCTTTGTCTCTGGTGGTTTTCATGTTTATTTAGGGCAGGTAATTGGCAATGCCTTCTGCTGCTTCAGTTTTGCTCCCTATTCCCTGAAGTAAAACCTCTTCTTGTTGTTCTCAGTAAGCTGTCTATGTGGTAGTAAAGAATTTAAGAACATAGCAGTGAGCAGAAAAGTTAAAGCGTAAAATTAGATGACTGTGTTCTAGTTAAATTAAACTAAAATGTAAAAATTACGTAGCTCTGGCTGAGGGAACTATTTTCTGTCAAGTCACTTGTTGCATGGTATGTATGTTGCATACTGTAAAGCCTATTGTAAAAATGTTGACAAAATGTTGTACTATTTTATACAAAAACTTGATTGCTCAGCTAAAAGCTGTTGTAAAATGCAATTATTAATTTATTAGATTGGAAATAAAATATCTGTAAAAATAATTAGTAACTTCCTGGAAAAGAACATGAGCAAGATCCTATTTCAGTGTATTTGATCAGAAAATTCTATTTTTACCAGAGTTAAGCACAGGTTTCATGGATGTAAAGGCTGGGCCCTTTTGGGAATCCTCTCAGCTCCTCACTGAGAGTAGTGGAATATCTCCTCAGGTGCTGTGTCTTGGAGTGGTTTTCCTACTGGATTTTTCCAGTTTGGTGTTCAATAAAACTTTAATGCCTTCCCTTTGTGAAAGGAAAATCCGTCTTCACTATGTTCTGGTTGGCCTGGTTTTGTCTGGCAGCTTCCAGGCAGCCATGGAGGTTTCAGATTCTAACCTTTCTCTCTAGTCTCACTCTCCAGCAGTAGGTTTCTCCTCTGCATGCATTGCTTATCAAACAGGCACTGTTTTATCTTCAGTGCAGTAATTTTCTTTTTGTCAAAGCCTTCCTGTGTGCTAAACAATACATCCGAGTCTTTGGTTTTTCTCTGGACCACTTGAAGGTGCATGTCGGCAGCTAGATAGAGGCTGGAGCATGCTTCTGTCAGTATGGATAGGGCTGTTCTTGTCCTCGAGTAACATTTTTTTGTACTTCCTACTTGTTACATTAGGCATAGATGTAGTACTGGTCTCTGTCAGCATAGGCATGTGGACACTGGTATCTGTAGGCTCTACCTGCTTCTCTTCAGATTGGCTTGGTAGGAAGCTTGTTTTGCCACTTAGGAATTGAGAGAGATTGCCATATGGTCTGGTACAGTTCATGTACACAACTGTGATCCAGTAGAGGAAAGGCAAACTCCCAACCCCCCTTCTGCTGTTTCAGAAAGGAACAGACAGGAGGAAGTAGGAGTGAGAACAGATTTCTGGATAGATTGGTAGGCAGTGGGGTGAATTCTTAGCACTTCCCACCAGAAGTCTATTCTAATAAGCATCAGGTTTTAACTGTGTGTATGCTGCTGAGAAAGCTGGAATATGAGTAAATGCATAAATAGACTTAAAGGGATAATTTCAATTTAAAATCATAAAAGTGTTTTTATTTCATATCTGAAGCAAGGCTGTGGTCTTCTTAGCCTCTAGGTGGGTGACATTAATCATGGCTTGATTTTTTTTTTTTTGTTTTTAACTTCCATTTTTTTCAAACTCTACATTCAACTGAATGTATGCACTACTGGCTTTATCTAGAAAACATGCTGTAGCAGTATCCTGGCTGAATGAGACTTTCCTAGGATTAACACCTAGGAAGTATGTGTATAATTACATCAAAAGTGATTGAAATATGCCAAATGCAACAGAAATTTTTTCTTGGTTTTCTGGGTCCCTTAAAGCAAAGGGATGATATTATTTGTTCCCAGAGTGTACAGGAGGAACAAATGGATTTTTATGTTAGACAAATGGCTAGGATATTGATTATCAGTTTCAGTCTGATTTAAATTTTTACTGCTTTTCTGAATTAAAGTAGTATAAACAAGTAGTAAACAGGTAGTCAATGTAGAATTTAAAAAATTGTGTAGACAACAGAGAAACTTTTATGGCTTTCCTGTGGATAAAAAAATTATTTTATACATACATGTGTCCCCCAAAATGACTATTTTAGATAAGTCTTTAAAAACCTATGCAAACCTGCATTACTAATGATAAAATATAGTTTTGAGCTGCCAATGAAAGGCAGCTTTGGCCCTAGACATAAGGGCCACATGACTGAAGGTAAGTTGGGGCACTGATCCATCAGAACAATCTTTTGGGGAGGATGGGTTTTCTGTTTCGGTTGCACAACTAGTTCTCTTTACAGTTGTATACTGATATAAGTTAACAAAAAGGAGGTAGGAGAATTGTACCCCAAGACTGGAGAAGAGAGGGGTAGGAATTCAGGCTGGATTTAGGTGCAGAGGTTCAGCTGATTCCCCATTATCCCATAAAAGCAAATAATTTTTGCTGCAGACCTACAGATGCTGAATCACTAATAGAGCTCTGAATTTTTGGCTGCTCAGACATCTCCTATGAATAACATCTTGCAATTAATAAGGAATTCAAAAAATGAGAGCTCTACGTAGCATTTATGTGCTATGCATAGTACTCCTGTCACATAGCTGTTCAACAGAGCATCACCCTTTCATTTGTCTCCTGGAGATGCATCGTCTGTCTGTGTCAAAATGCTTACACAAGTGCAGTCTTTTCTTTTGAGTGCCAGTTTACTGGAACCCAATGTTAAAGTTTCAAATCCATGGATTTTGTATTATTTCCTTGCATTCTCAGCAAATGCTGAATGACTTTTTATAAATAATGATCCTTATTAAAGGATGAATAGCTGCAAAACTTGTTGAGTTTTCTTGTTTGGGGCTTTTTTTTTTTTCTCCTTCTTCCTCTTTTGTAAAGAGGAGATTTGTATTTCCTCTCCCTTATGTGCTTGGCATAATAATGTAGAAGCACGAGCAAGAGGGGGGAAAAAATTTTTACAGGCAAGTGTTCATGATGCCAGTAGTACTGTGGTTGGAAAATGTGTTTTACCAATAAATTGACTAATCTCAATTTAAAGTATCTCCTTAAAAAGTAGTTAGTTAGCAGCATGGCCACTTCATCAGTTTTTGTTTTTCTTTATTGTGAATAAATGTTTTGTAGCAGAAAAGGTTCAGTTGCCTGAATTTTTCTAGGTTATTTTTAAAGGCTACTTTTCTATTGTAAAACCTTTTCTGGGTGATATTTCCTTGAGTATTGGTGACTATGCATCAATGAAGATGAGGTGATGAATCACTTCAGGCAAATAACATTTGTTTGCTGTATATTAAACTTCTTCCAAACAGAGGCGGCTACAATTCCTTTCCAGTGAAAAGATCCAGACTGAATATTTCTAACCCTTCCTGAGACTTATAGTAGCTTGCATGCAGACTTCTAAATTAATCCAGTATGACTACTATCTTTGGTGCTAATTTATTGTAAAATTCTTGCCTTATTAGTATAAAAGTTTGGCCATATATTCTGTATCAATGTTTTAATGTGTAGAAAGGTAGTACTTATTTCTTTTATATCTGCACTGAAAATATTAGGTTTTGCATGGAGTAATGATAGACAGATTTAAAGCTACATGCAAGGTTATATGTGCTTATAATTGATCCTCTCCTTGTGATATATTTTAAATTGTAGTTCTTGAAAATTGCTGTTTCTCTCACTACGTTAAGGGATGAACTTTTTAATGTTCAGAATACCTATTTTCTACACTACCAGAGTTAATCCCTTTGCACCTTCTGGATCAAGAGTGCTTTCCTTTTTTGTATTCAATCATTACATAAAGGAAATGGTTTTCTTTGTTAGCATGTAAACTGGGCTTAACAAACACAAGGAGGGCCAAAACCACTTACAGTAAGAATTCAGAGAAAGAAAATATATGTTCCTTGGGAGGAAGAACTTTTTTTTCTGCATGTTTGGTCCTCAAAGTTCCTCACATATTAAGCCAAAAAACTTGATAATTAGATTTTCTCTTTATGTTTATGCTACAGAAAAAGGTTAACTGTGCAAAACTTTGTAACTTAAATCCTGGATGTTCATATTCTTAGTTGTGTCCTACTCTCAAAATACATATGTAGTGTAGATAAGCAGACAAGCTCCAACTGGGCTGTCATTTACTGATCAAAGTTGGATAATTGTTCTGGATTGAAGTTGCTCTTTCTTCTGGATTATTCTTGATTCACATCAGCTTTCCCAATGTTGATCACTGCAAAGCTGCAGAAGCACTGGAGAAAGTGCGTATAGAAATAAATGATCAGGGCAAGAGAAGGATGGAGAGTGCTTCTGGCAACAGTGCCAGATCACATAACTTTAAAGTGCTTAGAACAGTAATTGTAGTGTAGATATGCAAGTTACCTTGGATTTATGAGCAGGAGATAGTGTACAACTGTCAGTAGCTTTGTGTTCTCTCACAAGTCTCTGTTAAAGGACCTCCTGAGATCATGCTGCAGAGAGTAGTTTCAGGAAAGATCAAAAGAAATCTAATTGCTCTGCATTTTCAGCTATCTCTGCTTACTCATTGGAAATGCTTCTTAAAACCATTCTTTCCACTTACTTCTTTATGATGCTTACCAGTTTTCCACCTGTTAAAACTGTTAATATCATATAGATTTTGATACAATAACTTGTATTTGCTGGAAATTACTTAATGAATATAAAGTTTAAAATGAAAAATTTCTATCTTACTCTGGATTTTTAATTTGAACCAGTCTAACCAATTTTTTCCTAACTTAAATTTGGCTGCAAGATTTTATACTGCCCTTTTAATGCAGGAAAAAAAAAATCTGTGTGTTATAGAAAGCCATAGCATAACAACTGCATGTCAAACAATGATGTGCATTGTAGTTATGCTTGTCACTGATGAAGGGCACCTAGTTTTTCCACGTGTCTGCTTCTCATTTGGGAGAAGAAGATACTGTTTCCTTTCTCTTTCCTACTTCTTCTGCATCACTTATTTTATTTTTTTCTCCTTTTTCTCTCCTCCTTTCTCTCCTCCTTTTTTTTTTTCCCTCACCTCCTTTTTTTCCCCCCCTCTCCTTCTTTTTCTTTACTTAACAGCAGACAATGTATGCAAACCATATTTTTCTGCCCGATCATCTAATGTCACTGGCTTTTTAATCATCTATTACTTCACTTCGGTTACTTGAGTTTCTGGCATTTTAGTTCCCTCTTCTTCCCTTTAAATAATACTTAGGCTTTTTTTTTTTTTTTGGCCTTTTTTTGTGTGTGTGTGTGTGCTTCCTAAAGAAACAGCTCTGCCAACATTTTTTTTGTTTGATTTTTTATCATCTTTTTATGTAGTATAGGCAATATTAGGTGTTTACTCAGTCATCTGTGAAAATGCCTCATACAGATGGTTGTATTGAGTTCTGCGCACACAACACATTCCAGTCAACACAGGGGTGAAGAAAACAAGGATGAGCTACAAGGATTTCACTGCATAAGGTATCTAAAAGTCCAGTGACAGTTCTAAAATTCTTCTACTCACAGAATCGCTTCTCGCTGTAAGTATTACTATTTCTAAGAATTTACTGACTAAAAGAGTCTTTTATCTATTCCACCCAATATTATTGAACTTACAGGTAAATGAATCTGTCTAGGAATTGCTGCATCACTAGAGAAGATTCTTTATTCTCTTCCAAATCAATTTAATTTCTTGATATTTGAGCAACAAAGTTTAAGAAGCAGAGCCCTCAAAAACAGTATTTTACATCCTGTATGTAAAGCTCATATGTGATAAGTGCATTCCCAATGTTAGGTTTTGAGCAAAATGTACAGAATTCTGTCAGATGAACATATGTGATGCAGCTGATATTTGAGGCTTAAATTCCTAAACAGTGAACATTTTAGCTCAAAATTTAGAGGTCGTTAACACCACCAAAGCAGTTGCTTGTATTATGCTGTTGGTCTTTTGACTTTGCTTTTCAGTATGCATAATAAAATGCTGATTGCTTTTCTTCAGCTAATAAAACAGTTAATGACTTCTCCTGCCTTATTTGAATTACTTGGGCAGTATCCTTGCAGATAAAAGTACTCAAAATTCATTGTTACATATAATAAAGGAAAATTATTTGTAATCCTCACTGTTTTGAGTATAAATATAGAAGGTCCTTCTGTTGCTGCAGTAAGAGTAAAGATCTGTAACAAAACACATAGGTGCTAACAAAAGAGCCAAATTGAGTTTGATCTTCTCTATCTACACCTATTTATCCATTCTACCATTTTAATTTCTCCTTATTTTTATTGAATATATAATGTCTTCTGTCTCTTTAAGCAGAGGTACTTAATTTTCTGGTTGTATTTCTTCAATTATGCAGCTATGATTGATTTCCAGTACTGTTAAGTACAAAGACACAAATATTTTTGGAATGGCTTCATTTATAGCTCATTATTTTAGAAAGGTTTTTTAGTTTTGTACTTTAGCCTATATTTTATAAACTATTACACATTATTTTGTATAATAAAAGGGGAAAATGCTACTTAAAACATATTTACAGTGGATAGCAGTCAGCTTTGTCTAGTAAGCTATGCAACATTGATGTCAGAACTGCACCCAAAAAAAAATCCAAAATTGCTTAGCTGCTCCTATGTGACATTTTTGTCTCATAGATTGACTGCAGCTGAAAGGCTATTACACTCCTTGCTTGGATTCTGCTGTCTAAGAACTGTTTAGAGCTTGCATTGCGCAATGTTGCACTTGCTTTCTTGGTACTCTAATCATATATTTTGTGCAGTTTCACCTAGCTGTCTCCATCACCTTTTTTAGAATTCCCTCCTTAGGGTGAAGTTCCATCCTAAATAATAATTTATTATAGAATAATTTATATTCAAAGGGAGCCCAGAGGTTGTCTAGTGAAAGATTTGGGCAGGGGCTTCTTCCACTAGAACAGGTTGCTCAAAGCCCCATCCAAGACACCCTTGAACACTTCCAGAAATGGAGAATTCACCACTTTTGTTAGAAACCTGTTCCAGTGCTTTACCACACACAGTAAAGAACTTCTCTCTACTATCTAAGCCTATCCTTCATCAGTTTAAGGCCATTACCCTTCTAATGGTATTAATGGTTTTAAAAGTCCAAAAAGGAAACAAGGAGATGTAATTATAACACTAAATTATTTCATTATCTCATCATCTCTGTTGTAACCCTTTGTACAGGGTTGTGTTGTTGCCAAAACAAGGAAAATGTATCTGGTGGATCCCTTTTAAGTTGAATAGACAGAGATTTAGTGATTACTGCAGGAGTTCTCATGACTATCATTTATAAAGTGTGAATTTGTTCTTATTTTGGTTTATTGCATCTTTTGTGAGGAAGGGGGATGCATGTGTATTCCTTATTCTTTTTCTGTGTCATTGCTTAGAAGTTTCTAAACTTTTCTTCTGGAAAAACAGCAAATAACGGAACTTAAATAATCTTCATTTTGAACTCAGAGGCCTTGCAGTGCTTTATTATTGCTTATCTCTGTGTTATGTTCATACATGACCCATGTATTCATTACTTACATCTTTTTGTAGAAACTTCTGAAGAGTAATACTTTAGCAGTAGTTGGAATGGGGAATGTAGTAAAACCAAGGCTTAGTTACACTTTTTTGTGATGTGCTGTTAAAAATCCTATGTTCTAACCTTAGGGTCAGCTATTTCTATGCTTAGACTGCTGGTTAGGCTGCTAATTATTACTGAGATTATCAAACATAATAATACAACTATATAATGGCTATGTAAGTTACATTATTTATGCTGATGCATGACAAATATAAAGGACATACCATTGAAACCCTTTGTTACTAATACTTTTTTTTTCCTGGTTTGATGGACTATTGTCAAAGAAATATTTGCATTTGTTTTTCACTTGTTTATTTCCATTTACTTCCTGTCTCTGAAATAGTCATGGTTTGTTAAAACTACAGAAAAGACTGATTCAAGCCATGAAATGCGGTGCTATGTAGCAAGGGAATGGTAACTTCTTTTTTTGGTCAGTGAACCACCTATAAAAAAGTTCTGTAAGTTCACAAGCTTCTTTTTTAAGGTTTATTCGGACTTTCATTTTTTAGTTTGGCTTTGGTGTTGTTCAGCATTTTGCAGTTTGTAATCTTTCTGTTTTGTTAGTGCAGACATTAATGATTTGTCCATTTCTATATGCTCAAAACGTCCTTTTGGATGTTTACTGGTTTTTTATTATGATAAAAGTAGAATTTTAGCATTAGGGATTTTCTTAGAATATAATTTACTTTGCAAGATCCCTTTCATATCATGTGGTTAAAGTCCTTGAAAAGCCATGTCAATGTAAACATTAAGACAAGCTTAGATTTAACAGTAGCAATGAATGATGCTACAGCTTCAATTCACCTGGGTTTAAACATATGAATGTTTTTTGTATATAACATTCATTAGCAATCTCACATCTCAGCAAGGCTGAGTATTTTTTGAGTATTTTTGAGTATTTTTTAAGTGTGGATATGCTTTATTTGGTTCCAGGTTCCGTTCCTTTTCTGTGCAGGCTGAGTGGGAAATGCATGCCAGAAATGACCTGTACTGTTTAGAAATTTCTTTTAATGTTATAAGAATAAAATTTAGATTTTGTGCTTGCCTACCTAATATCAAGTGTCATTTTAGATGAGCAAGCTCAGGTAGGTCTGATAATTTCTTTTCTTCCATAATGCACTGCCAAAAGTTCAAGAGTATGTAGCAGCTCACCCTCTAAGCTCTGTACATCAACAGACAACTCTGATCTTCATTGGCTTATGCTCATTACAGATGTTCTCTGGCCCAAAGGGTCTGTAGTCCAGGATGACCTAACAGAAATTCAGGCAGAGTAAATACAAAAAAATCTGTGATTATGTTTTCTGACCTGTTTGAGAAAGATAACAGCTTTGTCCTTTATTTTTGCTATATAAGTTCTTAGGTGGAGGAAAATAATAACTATCTGAGCATTTGTAGAGTGCTATTCCTAAATACAGCAAGCAGTGGAATAAAAAGTACACAGGTGCTTGTTTGAAAATAATATAGTCTGTTTGAAAATAATAGTACGGTCTGTTGTACCTTAGTGTAGCTAAAATTGTTTATAAGGAATGTGGTAGTTACCTTCATCTTATTTTAGTGGTCTAGAACTTTATGACAAAATGGCTTGTTGATTAATGTATTCACATGTGTTAACAGGGTTTCCAGTCCTGAAATCCATCACCTCAGTGGCTAGATGATGAGCTTCGACAATGAGAGTGATCTAATTGCACTTGCATAATTCATACTTGGACTCTGTGAGCATGTAAGACTGGAGGACAATGGCTGTGAGAGAAGAGAGAATTCTCACCTGTTCAGATACAAATATTACCTAAAATATTTCCATAAATTGTTGTACTAAACTGTAGTATTCCCAGGAAAATGAAAAGCACAACTAAATTTGCAAGCTTCACTTAAAAAAAAAAAAAATCTAGACTGGGTGGTGTTGTCTGATGAAATTTACTGGAAGTGTCAAGTTGTCTTAGTTTCAGTGGAATCTGCCTTAGGCTGCAGACTTATGCTTGTTTTGCTAAGGAGCTCAAGAAAATGAAAAGCTTGTGTTCCATTATTTCTTTAGATTTTTCTTTGTTTTTGTAAGGTTGGAAGGAAGTGGTAACTTTTCTCACTAAAAACACCCAAACAAAACCTTTTTCTCTTGTTTCGTTTGTGGGCTCTTCCATCTTTCTCTGCATGTTTCCATGGTAAGCAAATCAGAATTAATACATGGCATCAGTACCCAATAGCTTGATAAGAAACAAGTAATAATTTCACAGAATTAGAAGAGGGTACAGACAGTTCTGTACTATAAATGGAATTAAGAGATTCCTGTAGATCTTCAGAAATTCTGAGGTAAGGAAGAAGTAATAACTATGAGAATATATGGAGAGAAGGGAAGACAGGCTAGATAGAATAGAGCATGGATGTTTCTGGAGTTATGGCTGTCAGCATTTAAAAATGAGACAAATTTAGGATTTTCTGGAAGAAAACTCATTAAACTTGGAGGGTACATGCGTACCAGGATCTGACCACTCGAATTATGTTACCCAGCTGCCTAAAACTGGATGGAATTTAATCCAGAAGTCCTTGGTACCAACAGTCCTCTGTTGTGAACAGGCAGCTGTAGAAATGGTCAAAAAGCATCTTCCATGTCCAGCTTATCTCATAAACCACTACAAAGGGAAATAACATATTAGATACTATTTATTTAGTTCTGCTACATGTGTCCATAACCTCTAGAGCCATCTTTGAATGCTACCTTGATTCTTTCTAATTTTTGTGGGGAAGGGTAGAAAGAAAAATAAGTTTGTTTGGGTTTTTTATTTGATTATGCATTTTATCTTAGATGCCATTTTCTAAGTATTATGCCTTGACCAGATGGTGTTACAGAACTCTTTCTGTTATGAAAACCTAGGTCTTCAGGAGGCAGTTTCTTGAGAACGAGTAGAATCCAAGTAGGTGTTGTGATCTTTAGTGTGATAAAATACTACTTCATTTAACCAACCTTCATGGATGACATACAGAAGTAATAGAAACTAGCTACAATTATCAAAGAAGAGAAAATGCTGGGGAACAGGGCTAAAATGTTTTTTCATACAAATGTCAAATACATACTTTATATGTAATTTTGATGGGTTTCAAATCTTAACAGCTTCTCCCTTCTTCAGGTATTCTTGTTCTTTGCAAAAGAGCTTACAGCTGCAGCCATTCTTGCAGCATTGATTACTTTAAATGGACATAATTCTTAAATTGTCTGTATTCAAATGGGAGCACTATAACCCCATTCCTACTTTATTTTTTTAATTATTCTATATTATGTCCAAGAGAACAGTTCATGATAGCAATATAGTATTTTGACACTTGTTCATTTGTGTCTCATTTTCCCTTTTGAATTGTATGTGTGCTGTTAACACATTTATACATACATACAGCACATGTGTGCTGTTTTACGAGCTTCTCCTAAATAATAATTGTAATCATGTATTTTTGGCTCTTTCAGGATACCAGTTATCCTTTCCTTACATAAAACTGTTTCCCATGTAGCTTTTTCCTTTTGCCATATTGGGTTCAAGCTAGTTTGCTTGGTAGCTCAGGTGTCTATAAATAGATTTTCTTCTTGTCATTTTGTTTTATTAGTTTTTTGGGGTTTGTTATTTGAGCAGAAATGTTCCATTCAGGTTTTTTGACAAAATCCAAAGCTCTTCAGTAAATCAGTGTGGTTACCAATATCCTAAATGTAACAGCATTTGTCTGTAGTTCCTTTGAGAAATCCCTGTCTTTCCTTGCTAAACTCCTCACAGAAATAAACTTCCTAGGCATAGTAGCCATGTACATTTGCTGTTTATTGTGAGGAATACCTCTTGCCTCTTTATAAAGGAGAAAATCTGACAAGTCTTGTAGGAGTTTGGTGTATATTCTGATTTGTTGATATAATTTTGAGAGGAGAAAGGTAACAGACATGTTAAGCAAAGCCTCATTTAGTGGCTCTTATTAAGGCAATATCCTCTTCATTAAAAAATAAGAACATATGCTGTCAAACATTTTCTTGATTTAAACAATCTTTCCTTTAGCACTTGTGCTACATTTGCATCTCCTGTTTTAGGTAAGTCATTAATATTTTGTGCCAGTGGCACTCATTCTCTAGACCTTTAGTAACGGAGGGTTTAACATCAGCAGTGTACCGATAAGGTCATCTGGTATCGGTGACATTATTTTTCTTTCTATATTGAGTCAATACTCAAAAAATGGTATCTGCAAGTAAAACAGACTTTAGCTCAGTGGTCTGACAGTACCTTTTGGTATGTGGATATGTATGTACTCATGCACACTTCTCTAGCTGGGAATCACAAAGTCTTCTGCTAAGTTCTTTGGATAATAAGAACCATAAAAAGCCAAGTGTGGTTCAGGTATGTTCTTTTGGTAAGGCTACAGACACAAAAGTATATTGCACCAGAAGCTGGAGGGAGTAAAGTATGTGTGTAAAATGCCAGTCAAAGGTAAAGAGCCTTGATCCATTTCACATTTGGAGACCAGCCTGGGGCTGTTACATGGGTGCCAGCAAAGATAGTGTAATTTCATAGCAGAGTGTGTCATGATTTTTCAGAATGCCTTTTTTTTTTTCCCTTAGCCTTTTCAGAAGTGTTTAAATAGCAGTTCGCACAGTGACAACTCTTGCTTCAAAGTATCATGAATTCTTCTAAATTAACCCATATATTTATGGATTATATTTATGAAGTTGTATTTTATTGAAATTGCTATGCTTTGAAATATGATATTAAAGAAAAGAAAGAATAATTGAGCTTGGAGGGCATCTCTGGTTGTCATCTTCCCTGCTGCTCAAGGAAGAAGGGTCACCTAAATCAGCTTACCCAGGACTGTGTCCAGATGGATTTTGGAACTCTCCAAGGATGGAGACTCCACAATATCTCTGGATAGCCTGTGTCAGTACAGAGGTGCACTCAGAGTGAAGTGGTTGCTGATGTTCAAATGGAACTTCCTGTGTTTCAGTTTGTGTCTGTTGTCTCTGGTGCTCTCACTGGGCACCACTGAGAAGAGCCTTGGTCTATCCTCTTTGCAGCCTCCCATGAGCTATTTGTGTACACTAAGAAAATACCCACAAGTCTTCTTTCAGCTAAGCAGTCCCACCTCTCTCAGCCTTCCCTCATATGATGGATGCTTCAGTCTCTTAATCATTTTTGTTGCACTCTGCTGGACCCCCTCCAGTAGTTCTACATTTCTTGTGTACTAGAAAGCCCAAACCTGAACAAAGTTCTGCAGATGTGGCCTCAGTAGGGCTGAGTAGAGATAGAGGATTGGCCTCTGCGACCAGCTGGCGAAATTGTTGGTCTATTTTGTCCCAAGGGCATGTTTTGGCTTGTGTTAAGCTTGGTGTCCATATGAAACTCAAGGTCCTTTTCTTCAAATCTGCTTTCCATCTTTGAGAGAAATTAGAATTCTAAATATCTTTACCAAAGCCGAAAAAGTCCGTTTCTCTTATGGTTCAGTTTATAATTCCACTTGCAGATTCAGGTTTCTTGATGGTAATGGTAATAGCTGTATAGTACTAAAAAAGAATTTGCAATTACAATACCATCGCTTTATGCAATGTTTCTGAAATCACTTTTGTTTTTCAGTACTATATTAAAATAGAAATGGGCAAAATGCAGTACAGGTAGAAGAATGGCAATGTTTAATATGAATTTGGAGAGAGATGATTTGCATAATGTTGAAGCTAGGTTAAAATATATGTAAAAGCAACAAGATGGTTGCTTCCCCACTCTCCCCAACATCTCTTCCCTTTTTCTCTGGGAAGAGTATTTTGGCAGAAAATTCTAAGTACTCATTCTCTTTTTCTTGGCTAGTGGAATAAAGGACAAATGCAATAACACGTTATCTTTATGGTCTTGATATTAAATGTAAGAAATAACTCAAATTATCAAAGCAGTTTATTTTTTACAAAAAAAAAGGTGATTAAATTACAATTGTGCTCCTTCCCCAGCCACCAAAAGCAGATTTATTCCTTAGTTGTTGAGCTGAAAGTCCCAGCCCATCTTGGCCCATGATGTGCCTCCTGCACTTGCACAACAGTTTGGTCATCCAGCTTATGGTCATCCAGTTGGACCCAAGAGCATTGCACTGATATAAACACATATTTTCATCATATCTTTCCTGTTCACTTGTGGTTTATAAACTTTTGATTTTGCCCCTAATGATTTCTTAGGCTGCTTAATTCACCCCACTTTAGATTTTGATTTTGGTATAAGAATAATCTTGATTTGATTATATTTTTAGAATGAAACTTCACACATCATATTTATTATGCTATCTTAAAATTGCTTTGTTTCAGGTTTACTGGGTATAGCACTCAGACACATGCTATACTCCTCAGTAAGTCTTCACTGCTAGAGGAAAAAAACAGTGTAGATAACCTTTTTTTCCTCTTTCTCCTTTATTCCAATTTATAATTCCCTTTAATCATGTTAGAATACCATACTCTTATCTCCTACCTGAGGCACTCACTTGTTAGAGAGATCTGTTTCCTTACTTATTTAAAAGTAAGGCAGTCCTTTATTAAAACAGTCTTACTGATCCTCAGTACTGACTTTAAGAAAGTAACATCCTCCTCTGTCCAGAATACCATCTCCTTTAAACCTCTGTCTGCCTCAAGAATTTCCAGTGGCTACAACCAAAACCAGGGAGTCTCAGAAAACGCTGGCTTCAGTACAGTAGCTGTGGACCTGCTGTTGCAATGCTGCCTTCATGCTCCATTTCAGACTCTTGTGGTAGCTCTGGTAAAAGGCTTTGTAAGAGCAATGCTCAACTGATCATCCGGTTTGTTTGGTTTTTCTTTTGTTCAGGTTTTCCTGACAGAGCTACCAAACATGCAAGAGTAGGTAAAAACCTTAGGGTGTGTTAGGAAAACACTAGAGCTTGTCTGCCCTTTTTCCCACTGCTAAGGTACACCAGCCATTTAACAATTTGTTCTAAAGTTCCCAAGAATAGATGGAGTTGTAATGCTTACAGATACAAGACTTCCAAGTGCTTTTGTAGTGCCAGTAGTGTGACAGGCAGATCCTGTTTTGTTTGCAGAGGATTTTGGAAATGGGAATCATTTATAGGTCCTGCTGCTGCATTCTGGTTAATTGCAAACCAGCTTGTGTTGTTGCTAAAAACAGCTATTGTTAACAATTGTGAGTTCCATTCAAATATAAAAAAATAGTAAAAAACAACTACCAACAGAAACATAAAACTAAAAATCTTCTTTTGGACTTAGGCATTTTTACAAGTACAGAATTTGTCTAGTTAATCTACAGGGTGGTTATATGGAAAAACTGGCTTGTTTCAGTTTAAAAGATGGTTCATTAAATATTACTATTTAGGGAATTTTAGTTTTGCACTAATGCAGTGGGTTTGATAGTGATTTCTAAAATATTTGAAAGGATAAATGTTTAAAGTATTCATTTGGAATATATGAAAAGCAAATCACAAGATGGTTAACTAGACCAAACTAAGCATCTCATTGTAGGATAGGGGGGAAAACCCCAACACTGACAGAGAACTCTATTGAATGGAAGTAGCTTAAGCCTCTGTCTTTGCTTCTTATTAGCAGTTCCTGGAAAGAAAATGTATGTGGAGTGTGAACTTCCATTTTAAGAAAAAAATAATATTGTATGTTTTTCTCATGTAGCCTAAGGGAAGTTCTCTTTAACTGAATTCTTGCTGCAGTTGATTGATATACAAATAAAAGCTCTAATTTTCAACCAAATAACCAAATTTATAGAGTGAAAAAATCAAAAGCTAAATTTGTCGTTCACTTAAATTGAGAATAGCAAGCAGTTTTTAGACTTAACCCGTCATTGCATCGTATTTCTTACTGGTTTACAGGAGAATCCTAGTGTCCTCAGTTTCTGTTAGAAGAGGCTCTTCTGAGAGGAATGAGTTGAAAGTTGTGTATGAAGTGTACAACTACAGTCTGATCTTAGCTCTGAGTGAAACACAGTGATAGAGACCAGTGAATGAATGGTTCAACTTTCAGTAATGTTATTCGGCATCGAGATGTAGCCAGTTGTATTTGCAGATATTAGATTTGTGATAGATGCAAACCATGAAGGATTGGATTTTTCTTTATTGTATTTGTTTGCTGTGTTTGAGTACTTAATTAAAAGACGTTGATAAAGAAATGGTGTGCAACAATGACTGAACTGTCTTTTTAACTATGAGATTTAGAGAGAGGAGGGGGCTTTGCTCAGAGGCAGCAAATTAAATACAGCTGTCTATAAGCTAAAAATTTATAGTCTTGTAAAATTTTCCAGTTTTCAAGCCGTTATGTACTTAGGCTTTACATGCTTGCAGCAAAATTCTTATGTGTGTGTGTGTGTGTATATATGCACACACAAGTGAATCATATTTATGAATCATACATATGTGTGAGAATGTAATATAATGATTATGCAAAAAAGCCTACCTTTGTTATTTTGGGGATTTTCAGGGGGGTGTTGGAAATAAAGCAGTGATCTTTTAAAAGCTCAACAGCTTAATGAATAATTTGATCTCAAATATAGAAGGAACAACTTTGATCTCGTCTAATATTTCTTCTTCAGCCCTTAAATTTGACATCACTGGTGCTAAGTGGCATAAATACTTAAACCCTCAAGAATATGTTGCAAAAAGATAACACCTTATTTTAAGGTGTTGAAATGTTCAATCATCAACTGCTATATTCTTCCAGTAAACTGTACTTGAAATGTACAGTCTTATAGCATGTTTGGCAAATCATGGGGTTTTCCAAGTGATGTAGTGGCAAATTCATAGCCAAAATTAAAAGTTTTCATTTAATTTAAAAGAAAAAAACTAAGAGCAGAGACAGAAGGAAGTGACCAAAACCTCTTTTTCCAATACTCTGGACTTTGGCTTTTAAGTAATAACATGGTAATAATTTGTTTATTTTATAAAATCACTAAATGATGAAAAAATATGTTAGATTGAAAAATTAATTTTACACACAATGCAAATACAGAAGAGAAGTGGCAAGTAGATACTGCAAATACGGATTGTAAGTAGTTGTAACTGGTTATGTCTTCAAACCCCACAGTGCATATCCTGATCTACCCTTGCAAAGAACGAGTTGTATGCATGGGGAGGAGGGATGGATGAAGGGAATCAGGGTGTCTGGCTAGAAGCCTCTTCCTGTTTAAATTTCAGTGACAGAAGGCCTGACCTCTTTCTGTTTTCTTGTTCTCTTTTCTGTGCAATTTCATGGTGGCTGACTGGCTTCATGATTAGTCTAAAATAAATCAGGAACTGGATTCGTATTCTTTTCAACCCTCTAGCTAGATCATTGAGTGTAAAGTTTTTGGAAGAATATTAGTTTTGATTTGGCAACTATGTTCTCTGGTTAAGCCTCTTTACAAAAGATCACAACCCCTGAGAAGTCTTAATGAAGGAACAAAAATATAGGGGAACATTTTTAGAGGGTGATTTTAAATTGTTTTCTTCTAGGTGATGTTTGTGGAAAGAAAGTGCTAATTATTGTGATCTTGATTGTGGGTTTGTTGTTTTGTCTTGTTTTTTACTAGACTTAGGTTGTTTATGTTTACGGAAAACTAATTTCTTCTTTTGCTTCTCTTTCAGTAATAGTTATGCACGAGTGCGAGCTGTGGTGATGACCCGGGATGACTCAAGTGGTGGATGGTTACCACTTGGAGGGGGTGGACTAAGCTGTGTCACAGTCTTCAAAGTCATTCCCCAGGAAGAGAATAGCTGTGCTGATTTTCTTATCCATGGAGAACGACTCAGGGATAAAACGGTAACAATTTTTATCTATTTAATGATGATACTAAAACTATATGGGACATAGGTATTGATGCTTGCTTGTTAGTGCCTGTAGACTACAAAGTTAACTTAGCGTCTCAGTCTAGTATGACTGCTGAACTTCTCTATATCGATGTTTGTGTACCAAAAGAGGTAGTTATTTGTTTTTGATTCTGCTTTTTTAGACTCAAGCGCATTGATTTTTCTTTTTTTTTAGGAATTCTTCATCCATTTTGAGAAAAATGTTGCTATTTTTCTTCCAATTAAAGATTGGATTTAAATCTTGTTTCTATACCAGTGATACTGCATTTAGGAGGAGTGTTGGAAATGAGAATTTTAATAAGAACATGAAACCAGGTGGAATTGATCAGTAGTGATTTGGTTAGCTGTAGAATATGTCAAAAAGAAGCCATTTTACATGAGAAAAACTTTGTATTGAAAGATAGCATGAAGCTGACAGGTCAAGAGTTGACCTGGTTTGATGAGTATGTAGACAGTATTAATTCATCAGCTACCTTACATAAAATACCAGTAATAAACATATCTTAAGAGGCATCATGAAAATCAGCCTCATAAAAGGAAAACTGGTTCAGGATCTCAGCTATTTCTACATGCAGACCTAATGAAGACAAAATGGGCTTACTAAGGATTGCTTGGTTACTTTTATGGCAAACAGATTTCTGAATGGGGCTGTGTTTTACTGCAAAAACAAAGATAAGTAGAGAAGGCACAAAAGCTCTGTCTTAATGACTTTTTTCAGTAATTTATTCTTTTCTGCAAATGAATGTTGACTCCTCTGTAAGCTTAAATGATAGAATTACTTCTTATACTGTACTGCTGACCCTTCTTCAAGCATACCAGTTTCTACCCTGCTGAGTTTCCTGCCTTGACTGTGACTATTGTAGGAAGAAAGCATATAAATAGAAATTCTGCTGACTCAGTTGTTTCAGTGGGGCGTAGCGCTATTAGCAGAGTACCCTGTGTTCCCACACAGCTACGTGCACCTGCAGTTCCTTCCTCACTTTGCAGTAGTTCCCTTTAGAACTTTTTGTAGCCTTGTTGATGCTCTTGTTGAGATGCTTAATTGCATCTAGAGATACTTGATAATTTTTTCTTAATACTTGGAATATTTACAGCTTGCCTTAAGAACAATAAAATGCTCCAAAGTAGAGACTGGTTTAATGTTTTGCCTGCATGCATATAAAAATGTCTGGTCATCAGTGTCCTGATCTGTTTGCAGTGTCCTTTCTCCCATTTCCTGTAGACAAGATTTGTTTTGTTTCCACTTCTGGTAGAAGGTTTTAAATGTTTCTCCTCCTCTTCCTGTATAAAATCAAGCTCATGTTAGCATGAATATGTTTTCCAAATGTTTATTGTCTTGAAGAGTTTGTTTTGGTTTTTTGTGTGTGTCCTATCCTGTGTCCATCTATTTTCCTTGTACTTGCCCCCCAAGTGTAACCTAACAAGATTGTAATCATGCTGTAGTTATGGGAAGTGGCTGTTGGAAGTCAGATGAACATCTCTCCTGTGTATATTAAATAAAGCTCAGGGAACTAACAAATACAGGTTTAGGGTTTGGAGAAGAACACTGGAGAACCAGTAATTAATTGATAACTGAATGAAAGTCACTGTATTCATGTATTTCTACAGACTTCAGATATTGCTAATGTGTAATGAATTAACAACCGAGTTGTATGGAATTCAACAACAAGATCCCACTTGGCACAGAAGAAACAAGATCCTACACCAAGAAATGTGATGATAAAATTAGGTCATGACGCTTACTTAGAAGGGCAGAAGATAGCAGGCACTGAAAGAGAAATTCTGTTGGACACGTCACTGATTCTAAAACTGTTCTGATCATTATGCTTTCAATATGGTTAATGTTTTACATTCATTCTTAGGATATTCCTGTGGATTCACTGTTCAAACTCAAATTTTAACCTTTTCTTTAATGAAGCCAAACAACTGGGGCTTTAGTCCAAATAGAAGTGACAGGTGATTATTATATTTCATAGTAATTATCTATTTTATTTTTTATTTAAAAGTAAAGTAAAAGTGGAAGCCACTGTATTTGCTATTGGGTCAAGACCAAATATTTTTATTATCTTCAGATTTTCTGGAAGTATTATGCTGAATCTACTGTTTCTGTGCACCAACTTCCCTTTAGTCTTGTTTTAGAATGCCCTTGGTAAATCTCAATGCCTGAATAATCTTTCAAGTTGGTAGTATGCTGTTTAGTTGGTTGTTCTACCATTGTATTTGAAAAGAATGTTACAAATTTTTTTTTAAGCTTCCGAAACAGCTTTCTAACAGATACAGATTTTGAGTACATGTGTCTTCAGGAATGTTTAATTAATAATCTTCTGTAATATCTACAAGTCACTTGGACCATGGTTTCCAGTTCACTAACATTTTTGCAAGGTACACACAGCTGTTTCTGAAAATACTTCTATGGATTAAAAGAGAAAGTAGTTTTTACAAATCAACTTCCCTACATTCTTCAAAGTCACATTACACGTTTCTAAAATACCTTTCTAATCAAGATTATGTCTTGATTTTCTCTGGCCAATAAGTCTCTTTTTTTGTGAACTGGCTTAGCTTCCAGAAAAGATACAGAAATTCCCTTATCCTGGAAATCTAGAGTGTGGAACTTGGAACATGTTTCTGTGACATGGGGAAGCATAGGTTTTGAAATATCTTAGTTTAGAAAGTAAATGGAGTTCAGATCTATAGTTTTTACCTAGGATAAATGGCAATCATAATGCCAGTATTACTGTCAGTAATAATTATGTGTCAGTAGAAAGGTGAAATTCTCTCCAAACTAGCTTGAAATCCACAGGTGAGGTATTTGATGGAGGTATCTTCCAGATGCCTCTTAAATAGTTATACTGAAGAGGAATTAGTTTTAGTTGCTGCTTCTGACACAACACTGCAGTCCATTCCAGTGTGCCAGATCTTTTCGTGTATTTTATAGGGTATGCAGGCATTTAATTATAGCTATAGATCTCAGTGTGTAAGTCAGCTGTATAAATTAAATACTTTGGAATGAACATTAAAATACTGAAGATCCTTGTTGGAGAGGGCTTGTCTTTTTCCTTTTTAGACCTGAAAGGCAGGTTGCTGTCAGCCCTTCCATGAACCAGCTTCAGACTACTTTTGTGCAGTACACAGCTATTTAAAACATCTTGTGGCGTTCACAAAAAGCATCCTAGTTATCAGAGAAGAAAATAAAAATGGTGGCTCCATTGAATTAATCTGAGAGAGAATGCTTCCTGCTAGTTTGCTCAGGTTGCTTAGATTTGTGTTGGAATGTGAGGGTATTTCATGAAGGCTTTTCTCATAATTGCACATTTCCCCCTTTATTATAATCACCTTCCTAGGTCAGGCTCCAGCCAGTCTGCTTGGAACAATTGCACTCCCTCATAACCTGGTCAGGTCTGCTGCTCTCTTTTTCTGTTTACAGTTGCTCTCTTCTATCTCAATAGCTAAGCACATACTAGGTTCAAACTTACTGGTTTTTAGGCTTTGGTGAATTTTACCTTCTTGAATGAAAAGTCTAATAGACTTCTCTGGTTTATTGTCTTCTCCAGACTTTAGCCATGCAAGTTTTTATCAAAGGAGAAAAAAAATTACTAGTATCTTTTAGATCATGAATCAGGAGTAACAAAGTTTAAAATCTTTCCTTTGAATAAGAACTAATTGTGTAAAGGGAGAGACACAAAGCTAAAATTGAATAGAAATACCTTTCTTTTCTAAAAATCTGCTGTTTATAAATATTTACTTTTTTAATTGTCTTTAAAGTTTGAGGGGAAGTTGATTCTGATGGGCTGTAGTACAGCCCAGTACATAATCTTCTTTTTGAACTGAATGAAAAGTATGCATAGAATAGTTAAGTCATATGGTTACTGTGGCACTGTAACATGAATATCCTCAGGTCGTACTGCTTGTTTCCAGGAGTAAAGCACAAAAGGCATTGAAAAACTATGTGCTTATATGTTTGTAGGTTTGGGTTGGGAATGAGAAACAGTGAAGCTGTCTATCTTACATGTGCTCTTATAAACTTTGAAAGTACAGGTAGAAACCAGTAAAACAGGATCCAGGATCTCAAAATGTTCAATTATTGGGTCTGTTACCAAGAGAGAAATTTGTATCAATGCAAAAATTTCTTGTTTTTTGAGTTTTTCTTCTGAAATAAGCTCTAAATAATTATGTCATATTTTCAATATTCATTTTGTGTCTGTTTAAGAATATTTGGGTTTTAAGTGCTGAAGTAGAAAATTTCTGACTGTGGAGATTGATCTTGTCTACATAAGCCAAATAGATTTTATTGTCTTTAAAGATTTAGTTTTTGGAGATGAGAAAAAAAAGCATTAGGCAAAGAAGTATTTTTGAGTAGCAATGAATTAATTAGTGTTGCATTCAATAACATCTAGATATTAAAAGGAGCTTTTCATTAAATAACAGGAGACATAGAGCATAAATAGGGCTCTGTATTTACGCTCTGAGAATTTACATTTTGGTCATGTGGGTCTGGTTTTCTTCTGTCTTGAGTCTGATGATTCTGCAACATTTTCCATTATGCAGACGTTTCATATTGGCATGGAAGTCTTATATTTAAGTCTTCAAATTAAGAGAACCTTCAGAACAGTAACCCATGAGGTGTTTTTTAAAATGAAACGTAGTTAAGCTGTAGGCATTTTATTTACAATTTTTCAGGCCTTTTCTGTACTTATCCCTGGAAGTCTTGGGGAAGGTCTGCCTAAAAAGTTTTGGGAGTGCATATTTTGGGTAACAATGTGGAAGAGTATATGACCTTCACCTATGATGTGGAGAGTTCTGAACCATAGTAAATTGCACTAAAAATAATTGGAGTTTTGAAATATATCTGCATTGAAAAAGCTTAGTTTCCATTTCCAGACCTTGGAGAATATGTGTATGCGGATGCTTCCTCCCCAGCTCCCATGATAGTTAACATGCTTGAGCATAAGGTAGCCTTTGGCAAAATTAAGTTTTACAATTTAAAAATTTACTATTCTGGCAAAGCATAGGGGTGTTTCAGGGAGAGAAAAATGCTTCTGGGGATGGTTGGTATGTTTTTTTATTTAATTTGGATTTTTTTGTATTTCTGAATGTATCAAATACTGTTGAAGGGCTGGATGTTTATAAATTTGTGTCCCACTGCTAATTGAGACCTGTAGTTTTTCAGTTTTCTCCCAGGTAGGGCAAGCATCAAGTCTTGCTTGTATAAATTCTTGTATCTGATTAATACATACAATTTTGATGTAACATGTTTTCCCCTTTTCAATGCCCTTTCAGTTATATCTTCTGTGTTAAGCAGTCTGTTTTCATACAAGTTTAGATGGAAAAAATCAGTGTCACCCCCTCAAAGGTGTTATTTCCTTGAATCAGGTTGAAAACAATTACAGTGCTGGGTGGAGTGTTAACTTGTTTTGTTAATCAAAGCTTGTTATATATAATACGTGAGGGTTGGAAGTGGGGTGAGTGTTGCTTTTTGGGCTGGAGGGAGTTGGTTTGGGGACTTTCTAGTTCAGTTTGTGTGTCTTTGAAAACCATAGCTTCTACTCAGTGAAGTTCTAATACAGTTTTTATCTCTAGTGGTAAAATTTTTACTGGGTATGAATTTTCAGAATGAAGTAATCTGGATTAATCCCTTGGGCACCAGAAATTCATTGTGATGCTATAAAATCAGGCTTACAGTACTTTTTGTTGATGTTTTGGATGACACTACACACAAAATTGACTGTGAAAATAGTTGGTGTTAATATATTAGAGATTCCCCCTAAAGAGCGCTCGACCTAGAAAAGGCAGTGGTGTGAGAAGCCTTCCTTTTTAACTGCTCTTTGAAAGAGGAAGCAAGTTTAAAATCATCCAGAGGAACAAAGAACAACTATTTGATGCACCTTAGAACTGCAGAATAATCCTTCTTTTCTTCCTGCAACAACTTTTCCCACAGACCTACAGCAAACAGATTCCTGTTTGATGTTTTAACTACATATTGTTGACCATTTAGGGAGATCTGAGTGGAGAAATAAAATATTATGTTAATGCTGAAGGAGTTTATATGAGTAGATAGAATATTATCCTTCTAGTGGCAGAGGTAAAATCCAATAACAGCTGAGAGGATGTGATTACTAGTGGATTGTAGGGGGAATAAATAGTAAAAAGTAAGAGAAAAAAACCTATTTGCCTATGTAATAATTAGACAATGAAAGGAGAAGAGGAACACAGAGAATGTAAGAATAACCTAAATATAGATATATATTTATATTTTTTTAAGTTTGAGGTGTTTTCTCAGTTGTTTCTGCTTAAAATAATTTTACAATATCCTGTGAGGAATTTTGTATTTTTTCTTTTAAAAAGCCACATATGTAACAAAATATAAAGAAATTCTAAAAGTGCATCAATGAAATGATAGGATTTTGAAATTCCTCATTCATCTCTCAATCAGTGTAGTCCTTCATCAGCAAATACTGATACAGAGACAATGTTGTCTTGCTGGGAGCTTTATTATAATATTATACTGCTATAGAAGCAGATCAATGCATCTCCCTCCATACTTTCTTGTTCACAATGGATTTTTTTTAAATCAATAAACACTCAGTGCAACAATGTTGCTTAAAAGAATTTTTGCCAGTAAAGTAAATATACAAATACATTTTTAAAACCAGACTATTTAAAGGGGAAATGATAAGGCTTTCCAGTACCTGAAGGGAGCCTGCAAAAAAAGCTGGGATTATTTAACAGAAGGATTATTTAACAAAGAATATAGTGACAAGACAGAGGGATTATTTAAGAGAGAATATAGTGACAAAGCAGAATTACTTCAAATTTAAAGAGGGTGGATTTAGATTAGATACTTGGAAAAATTCTTTCTTGTGAGTGTGCTAAGACACTGGAACAGGTGGCCCAGAAAAGTGGTGAATGCTCCATTCCTGGAAGTGTTCAAGGCTATTTTGGATGGAGCTGTGAGCAACCTGGTCTAGTGGAAGGTGTCCCTGCCTATGTCAGGGGGGTTGGAACTGAAAGCCATTTTGTGAAGATTGTGACTTTGCTTTAGTACTGAATGTACATGTATACCTCTAATGATTTTGTAGCCAAATAATTCTGGTAATTATTCACAGTTACTGCTTTTTTTTATAGTTGAACATGAGCCACAAATGTGTTTTTGTCTAGGTGCAGGCAGTAATACGCTCATAAAGATTTTAGGGTTTATTAATTTCATTTTTGTAAACAATTCTCTTATATTACTTTCACTTGTTTAGTAGCCTTTCTGAGAGAAATCTGAACATCTGCCTGAAAGCAGCATGAAGTTAGTCTAGTGCTAAAAGATTTTGTAGATCTCAGTGATACAGTAAAATTTGATCTCGCACATAATGCTTTTTGGGGGGATGTGAGCTATTTCATTTGCTGAACATCTAAGTCTGTACTACTTGTTGCAGGTATGAGATACTTTTATGGGTATGAGATTTTTGAGTAAGAAGGTTGACTCAGTAAACAATTAGTGCCTTCAACCCATACCATTTATCAGCAACTGATAGTGAATAATTTGGCCATAATGGAAATGAAGTTAAAATTGCATCCTTGTCGCAGGAGGAAGTTTAAAAAGAGACCTCTATGATGTATGTTTCCGGTAGTTCACAAAGATGACCTTTTGTTCTCAAATTTGATATATTGGTCATTGATATCTTTTCCTTCTGTTTTCTTTCTGAAAGGTGGTCTTGGAATGCACATTAAAGAAAGACCTTGTTTACAACAAAGTTACTCCTACTTTTTACCACTGGAAGATTGATGACAAGAAGTTTGGCCTCACATTTCAGAGTCCTGCTGATGCAAGAGCATTTGATAGAGGTATTCGGAGAGCAGTAGAGGATATTTCTCAAGGTACGTGTTTCAGGTGAAATGGTGGTGGAGTGGATGAATATTGAGTGTTTACTAAAAGAGATGTCAAAGTGCTTTGTGTAACAGTATTTTGTTGACAGTATTTAAGGATGTGGATTAAACTGTAGTATATTGGGATTTTAGTAGTTTTTGAAATAATATTTCTGGCATTTCTAAAGTGCCATTCATTCAAGTGTCTTAAATTGCTTCACAAACACCAATAAGGTAATTTTCTGAAACATCCCTATATAATAAAGTATTGCCTCTTTCTTTTAGACATGAAGAAATGGAGGAAGCTGGAGTGTAATATTCTCTTACTTGTATCTTAGAAGCTTTTTGCAACTCCTGTGTTCTTGTAGGATAAGCTGGGAAGTTAAATGATTTCTGACCTATTGAGTTCTCTTTTTATCTGCACATACTTTCAGTTAATAGTTCTATTTTTTACTAACAACTGAGTTAGTAGTAGTTCTGCATTCAGTGTGGTTATGAGAACAGGTTCTTTTAGGAACAGAAGAATTTACTCAGATAGCAATATGACTAACTGGTTCCAGAGATTCACTCAATTAATGGAAACCAGTGAGCAAACTGGAGGATATCATCAAGCCTAGATTCTGAGCTGAAAATATGATAAATGTATTGCTGGGTTGAGTCAGAGAGGGAAGAAAACTAGTGTCTATTGCATTGAAAGAACATGTCTTTCAGGCTTGTAGAAAGTAACTTTAGGGATTTTATGTGTGTTATTCTACTAATTAAGGGAGGAGCATGTTTCTGAAGGGAAATGCTTTTTGACATACTCTAATGACTGCTTTGGAATTTTACTGGTATGATCCATATCCCTTCAAGACAAATATTTAGATAACATGAGAATAACTTTTTTTCTCTTATGGTCTCACACTTTCTGTTGATTTATAGCAAAATACAACACAGTGTGCATTCATGCCAACCAAATGTGTCTGCCTTTAATTTTCAAAATGCTACATTAAAAGGAATCTACTCTTGCTTCTGACTGCTGATGACACTTTGAAAATGCTTTTATAAAGAAGGTGAGAACAAGAGAGAGAGGAGTATGGCTAGGAATACTCAGTATAGAAAATGCAGTGTTGAAATGAGTGATGCTTACTAAATCAACTTGAAATGGAATGATCTATAGGTTAAAACAGTAAACAAGAATATTTATATAATAATCACTGGCTATTGAGACATGATGTGGATTACTGGAAGCAGTAAGTGGTAAATACAAAGAAAATAACCTTGTCTATTTTTTTTTTCTTTATATAAAGGTTATCCACCCTCTCAAAATGATGTTGAAGTGGCAGAAGACTGCTTTCAAGTGAGTAAATTTTTAAATTAATTGTGCATTTTTCTTTTACAAATGTACTGAACAGATTTTGCTCTCATTACTGAGAATAAGCAAAATATGAGCAATAGCAAAATTCAGTTTAATGAAATAAGTTCCAGAAGAATTATCTAGAAGACTTATAAGACTTATAAGACTTACGTGTCCTAAAAAAAGTAGTTACTATTTAATCCATAGGATCATTAAGTGTCCTGAGTTTGATTTTTAAGTTCAGAATGTCTGTTCAAGTTATATGTCCTCTTTGATCTTATTGAAATAAGAAATATTCTCCTTGGAAACAGAAAATAGAGGGATGAAGACTCTTTTTACTTGTACATCCTGTTTGTTTCTTTAGATTTCCCTTTGCAGTGATAAAACTCTTCTAACATCAAATGGTTAGAGTTGAAAAGATGCTGAGGCAATGGTTGAGAGGATCCAATCCAAAGAAAGACAGATGCTCAGACAATTTTTAAAAACACACTGAAGATAAAGTAGTCTCTTGTTGATAGTAGTTTTTATTGATCCTTATTCAATTTCTGTAGGTCATAATGGCTTAAGAGTTAAAAATTTATGTCCAACCATGCTTCAGAGTTACAGTGCTTTACTAGTATACCACACCATATACCATAAGTACTGTAACACTGATGCATAACACTGCCTGGTAATATCCAAGAATCATAGAATTAAAAAGCCAGTATAAAAAATATGTTATGGATATATATACACACACAGAGTAAATAACTATATTATAAGTGAGTAAGTCATATTTGTGTCTATGTATGCTTGTCATTTTTCCCTTCTTATTTATGGTTTTAGGGAAAACCGTGTCTTCATTCACACGTATATTCAGTTTTCAGAGTGCAGAAATTTAAATTAATGGGAAGATGGTAAAGAACTAAGTTGACTCAGGTGTCTTAGTGACTATTCAGAAAACTGATAGTGTTGCTAAGTGATTTCTTCTGGGAAGGAGTCTTGTCACTTATGCAGTAATAAATGCTGTATCAGTATAAATGGATCCAGTGTAGAACCTCTAGAAACAAAATCAAGAAAATTAGCAGCTGACTTTGAAGATATGATAGGAGACTGAGAGTCAAGTATTTAGAAAGGATACTGCAATGCAGTGGCAGTACAGAAGTGTCCTGATACCTTTTTGTTTTGTGGTAGAAGAAATGTATTTCTTTGTGTTGCCTGTGTAACAACCTGTTGTTGTTTATTTGCATTGTTGTTTTTTTTTTTTTAATGCATTTGAAAGTAAAATTGCTATGAATATTAGATATTTCAGATTTTAAAAAGAAATTCGATTTTGACAGGGTGAAGGAAATATATGCCAAAGTCAATGCAGTCCTTAATCAGCTCTTAAAACACTTGCTTAAACATGCTTTGTTGCAAGGATTAATAATTGAACAGCTTCTATGGGCCTAATGAGATTAGAACAAACCAATTACCTCTGATTTTGCTGCCTAGTCATTACATTTCTATATAAGGATGCCAAAATTGAGGAAAATATTTGAGATTCATTATGGTTACATATTTGTTATTGGGAAAGTGGAGAAAAGTAAGTGTATTTACAACATCTATTCTATACATGTGAATATCAGTACACCACCTATTTACATATGTAAATACAGGCTTACTTTATATTCCATTTTAAAAATAAATATATAAATATTTTAAAATATCTGTAAGTCATATTTGATATATATATAAATACTCACACACTATATATATTTTACAGGTACAAACAATCTTGTGTGGTACAAACTGCTGACCAAACTATATTTTACATTCTAGACAGGAAAACATACTTCATGACTTCATCACAACAGATATTGTTTAACTGTGGATAGATGTACTGTTTTCTAAAAACAAAAAAGCTAGCCAATATCTCTTACCATATCTCTGCACACCAAAGTAAAATAAGTGATACTGATACTAGCATTTATCAGAAGGAAGGAAAAAAAAAAAAAAAAAGAAATGCAGAGAAAACTGAATCCACCCTGGTTTTAGCTATGTTTCATCTAAACTGGGTTTATGTATCAATAACAAAGCTGCAATTGCAGGCTTATGAATGCGAGTATAAAAAAGCTACACAATTTTAGTTACAGGCAGCAGGTCTAGTCTCCAGGAATACCATTGAAATATCAAATAGTCTGCATTCTCTTTCAAATTATTAATTCCTTCCCCTTCCAAGATTGATACTCTGATAAGTGAAACTGGATACCCCAGGGTCTTTTTAACTAGATGCCTATGACCATCATTATTTGAAGAGTATGTATTGAGTATTTGAAGAGTCATGTTGACTTGTCCCCCACTTTTTGCCAGTTCTATGTAGTTTAAAAGGCTTAATGATTTTTTGTTTACCTGTTTATTTTATAAACTGTTTTCCAAAGTCTCCATTATGTATGTTTTGGAGTATATCTATGCAAGGGCATTTTGGAGTGTGGATAGAATATTAAAGAGTAGTTTTTCCTACACTGTTCTAGTAATCTTACACAGCAGGAGTCCTATATTTAGTGTACATTTATAAATACAGTATTTGGTTTGTACATAAATTTCATTAACAGTGGCTTGTTTCTGTTCTTTGTTTTTAATTTTTTAATGAAGATGACTAGATGATGAAGAAAGCTAAATATGTTTCATAAGTTATTTTACTGCCTGGTTATATTTGGTGCTACAGAGAGCAAATAAAATCATCCAAAGATCAAAAATTATCATCACAGTGAAATCTCAATGCTTCCTTGTAATAAGTATTATCAGATTTTATAGAAGTAGTTAGTAGAAATAGTGATTGTCCAAAAGTTGTATATATATATCTTAAATGTAAATCCAAAAACTGAACTCTTGTATTGTTCTTCTAGGCTAGCAACTGGCTTGCTATGTTATACCTTGGTTCACTATATTTACATTTTCTAAATAAAATCTCCCAGAGAAAGTGTTTTTTGCTCAAATGTATAATTTTAAGAAGGCATAGCTTCATTATACTTTCTTTAGCCTATCTGTTGTTTACAAATAATGTTAAAATACTAGTATTAAAATGATATGATCAATTAAGGGTTTTCATGGTTGCTTAAATGATTGCAATTATTTTTAGTTTTTAATTAACTTATTAGATGAAAATTGTTCATATCATCAAATAAGCCCTAGTATTACCAGATTAATTTCAAACAGAAATGCACGAATGAGTTAAGGCACTGACTTCCTATAATGGTAAATGGATCCTGGAAAAGTATTATGTGCTTACCTGGAACTATACATTGGGAATTTCTTCTGCTAGGAAGTTTAGATGTTTTTGGTATAAAATCTTACATTTTGAATGTAGGAGTAGCTTGTGTAAGTCAGTTTGCTTGTTTGTTAAAATACTGGCTCAGGTTATTTCCCCTACCAAATATAAACTTGGCTCAAACACTCACCTAGGTTTACTGAAAAAAACCAAAAATATATTTTTTTTTTCCTTAGAAGTAAATGTAAATGAAATCTAGAGCTCATGCATTTAAAATTATTTTTGTGGGGGTTTTGGATCCTGGAATGCATAAGTGTTGCTTTTGTGAACTGAAAAATAAGAGTAGTTGAGCTTTAATTTTTTTCAGTTTTTGTTGATTCAGCCATATTGGTGTTATTTATAGGCTACCAACACATTTTAACAATTTGCAGTAATAAGAATTGGATCACTTATTATTTTGAGTTTCTTACTACTGGCAGAAGAAAACTGTAGACTGATAAATTGTAAGCAGAAAATAAAAAGTTTGGCTTGTTCTTTCAGAAGTAAGTGCACCAGACTTTCTGTTAATAGTAAGGGGGAAAGGCCTGAAACTTACATGCATTTTAAGTAGTTTTGGTGCAGGCAGGGAAGACATTAATTGTTCATGTGATGCTCTGTAAATACACTATTTTGTGACCTCTGCATAGGGGCCTTCAATGACCCCTCAATTTATTTTGTCTCTAACAAAATGTTCACAGAAGTTTTATTTTATAAAAATAACATGACTTTTAAGGAAATGTGAAATAATTTACCATTGACACATTATTGTTTTATGGATCAGACAATACTACATGGTAAAACACTAAATATTAGAAATATTCAGTGCCGTTTATAAATTGTTTAGGTCCAGTTCTTAGAACTAAAAGTAATACCAATTCATATTATCAGTTTCAAATACATCTATTTATATACTGTGCTAAAGCATTTTGGTTTATTAAGCTTTTTTTGTTGGTAGTTGTATATAAAAACAGGAGGAATTTTCTTCCCCTTACCAGTGTTCCTAGCAGCCTTTTTACATGTAGTGTCCTCTTTATATTCAGGTGGAAAAGCCTTTGAAGAAAGAGACATGTCAAATGTCTTATTTTTTAGTTTAAACTGTATGAAATATTCAGAGTAATCTAGGTAATATTTCAGCCTATGTCAGAAACACATACCTGAAAATAATAGTTTCTTTGCCAAATATATTGCTCCATCAGTCTCAGAAATAGCCAAAGCAGAAGGAAGTCATTCAGATGTTTTTGAAACCTGTATAATTTATTCACAATTGAAAAATTAAGGTCAAAGCATTTAAACGTTTCTTGTGTTGTTAGCATCAAACAGCAGATTTTTGGGCCTCATGGGAAGTAAATGCAAGAGCTGGGATGCAGCGGAAATGTGGTCTCTCATCCTCCTTCTGTGTAATCATTAAACTTACTTAGAGGAGAACATTTTTAACAATGTTTGCAGAACAATGTTGAATTCTCTCCCAGACTTAACTCTGGCAAACTGGGAGAAGTAAGGAGAGAAAATTTGAAGAACAAGAGAAGCTCAGTCTGGTTTTCATTTTCTCTACAGCTGTCATCTGGCTTTGAATTCTGCTGGAGAGCTACAGCTGGAGTCATTTTATTGCTTTACCCAGCATCCTTTTGCTTGTGCGCACAGAAATGTTTTAGTAGTCTTGGAAAAAAATTCGGAGTATCTCTTAGCAACCATAGGACAGTAATTATTATACCAGCAGCTGGGAGCAAACCAGATTTCCGTTGTGCATTAAAAACTGGCGTAGGTTACTTTACAGATGATACTGAATAACCTATGCCAGTACTGTACTTTGCAGGCTGTGGTTAAAGAATATTGAATGTGGGCGGTGTAATTGCTTTGGACAGTAGAAAAGGAGAATGTGTGCATCTGTGTTAGTGTGTGATACTCTGTATATTTGTTCTGTACTTGTTCTTGTGGAAAACTTTATATGTTTGCTTCTTACTTAAATGCATTTTCAACACAATACCATTTTTGTTTTTAGGGCTTCCTATTTCAGATTGTCTGTGTTTCCATTATAAATGTGGGTTTTCAGATGTTTATGACCTTCTAATAAAACATCACATTGTAGCAGGAAGTTGTCCAAGGAAGAGGTTTTTGGATGCTAATAAGCGTGGTTTGACTGTATCAAAACTGCAGTTTAATTAAAAGCAGAGAGTTCAGCATGTTCATCTGGCATTTCTGTAATTCAACATAGTGAATATTTATTGGCTAAAGGACTGACATGATTGCTTTTAATTTTAATACCAGAAGTTAGTCTGTGTCCACTTACCTGTAGTGTATAGGATGGTAAGCTGAGCATTGTGCTTTCAGAAATGTTGTCTGGCGAGTTCTTGCCTTACAAAGGTCACATGCTTTTCTCTGTCTGCTGCCACCCTGAAATTTGTCCTTGAAGTCAATTAGTTTGAATTGTGGTATCTGTGTTGGAATTTTCTAAAAGCATTCTTTGATAATTGCTGTGTATAGGGCACCGAGGTTTGCTTTAAGATTAAGGTTTGTGTTTTGTGCATCATCTGGCACTGCTAGTTAGCACAGCAAGAGGTGATCTGTGCCTGTGTCCTTCATTAGGTGGAGCCCTCCTTGACTGCCAAGGGGAGCACCCGTGCGTGCCTGTGTGTGCATGTGCCTATGTCCTTTTTGCTCTATAGTGTAGATAGTTTATTGTTAAAGAGGAAAGGTGCAAACCACCTGCAGGGACAGGAAATCGTGCAGGCTGCTGCAAATCTCACCCAGGGATGAAAACTGGCTTGTGGGTAGTATGTTGTTTTTATCCTGGGAAGGAAGGAGTAGAAGTTTTTGCAGCTTGCTCCCTTCTCCCTAGACCACTCAAATTTATACTAGCCAGGGGAAGGGGAAAAGGGATGCTTATCACTGTGGTTTCTGTAAAATGGCTTCTATCTGTTAGCTTAAATGCTTGTAGTTATTTTAAGAATTGCTCAGACCAAAAATGGTTGTAGGCATTTCTTCCTCATTTTGAATACAGCTCTACTGTAGTTTGAGCCACTGTTTTGTGGCTTGTTATGTCATTGGGCAATGTATCTGCAGGAGTACCTCCTGCCATGAAGATGTTTGCTATTCCACTAATATTTGATGCTTTTTGCTCTTAAAATACGTATACATATATGAAGTCTAACTGGTTTTAGTAATTCCAATATTTCTTTTATACTCATTTCCCAGCAATGTTTGACCAGAAATTTAATTTTCACAATAACAGGGTCAATTACTTTGTGGTGGTGTCATGCTCAAGGATCTGCCAGTAGTACTTCTTTTTGGCGTTTTGTCTGTCTTCAAAATATTTCAGGGGAAGTTTATCCTGATTGAGTGAACTTTTGTCTTTCTTGAGGTGCATGCTCTCTAGTATTAATTACACTGATCATGAATTAAGTACTAAATTAAATGTTTTAATGCTTTAAATTTAATGTTTACCCACATGGTGCTTCTGAAACAATATTTATAAATTTAGTGATGTGTTGATTTTCTTTCTCCTACAAAATCGGCTACACACCAGCTACTTCAAACTATATAGATCTCTTAGAACTCGATACATTAGGCTTTTATGTATGTGAGGTACTAATGTAATCCTAGAATAAGTTCTTTAAGTACTTTGATAAGTGAAGACAAATGATTCTGAGTTAATATTTAACTTGCCAAAACTTTAGGCTTGCCTCTGCCTTAGTATTTTTCTGTAGTATTTTTATTATTTTCCTCTAAATGTTTTCTTGATACATACAAATCCTTATAATAAAGGTGAAACATTCTCATTGCTGGAAGCTGGATGGCGCCAGAATTTTCTCAGTGCTATCCATGATGACAGCCAGTTAACTTTACGGCATCCCTCAATGCAAACAAAACATACAGTACATTTTTGGCAGCTCAATGAAATTTGTATCAAAATGCTCTGCTGTATCCTAAGTATGTCCCAGTCAGTCAAGCTTAAAGAATGAGAACTGTTCATTTTTCAATTCATTTCAAAAACTGGATCATCTTACAAGCCAGTATTCCACCTAAACATACTTCCTCTTCCTTCTTCTGAATGGCACAGGTCCTGCAGCTACCTCATCATGCGTTGCTTCATAATCTTACTTTTGTATCAAATTCACTGATACAAATTTAATTGCAAAATGACAGTCATTTGTGTTTAATGCACACTTGCTGCATTTAGATATTTTAATTGGGTCAGTATAGGTTAAAAATAATTTTTTCTTACAGCTGATTTTGCTTTTAATTTATTAAAAGATCTGACTAGCTTTTGTCTTGCTAAATAGTTTCAGAATTTTTTTTTTCCCCAATTGTATTTTTTAAATACTGGCAGCCTCATGGGTAGTTAGAGAAAACATAATCTCAGAGACAGATTAATTTCCTTTAAAAAGTCTGATTTTGGAACTGTATTTCAAAGGCATGTATCTCTAGTGCCCAAGTTGTGTACCGTCTGCAGAGAAAAGTCTGTATTTACCAAGACTGATTCAAAATAAAGAAAATACTTGCCTACTTCTAAATGCTTTAAAAAAAATTGCATTTAAGAATACTGGTGTTTGTAGATATTTCCAACACATTATGTGGAACATTAACACACTTATGTATGAACTTGTTGGGTTTGGTGTTGTTTTTATACAAATGCAAAATCACTTCAAGGAAGTTCTTGTGTGTTCTAGACTGCTCAAGAAAATACATCAGGTTCACTAATGAAAGATCACCTTTTTCAACACGAAACTGTAGTAACCAGTGAAACTTACAACAGTGCAAATTTAAGGCCTTCAACATTTGAGGATTTCAACACCAGGAGAGCCTGTTTTCCTAGCCAACCTAACCAGGTAAGAATACCAATAAAAGAAGCAGTCCGTACTTTGCTTGCTGTATTAATGGCACAGTGTATAGTTCCTGACAATAAATCACTGCATTCCAAGTCCATGTAATGTTCAATATAAACTTTGCAGCTGAAATATATTAAGTCTTATATCAGATACTCTTAATCTGCTTTATTGGGCAAAAGAAGCAAGGAGTGCTGTCTGGATGACTAAGAAGCTTGAAATTATTATTTTTTTTATCTTTAATAATTGATCTACTCCAATTATCTTTTCGTATAAGTCACCTCATATTTTTGTTTCTGTTAAGGTACATATTTTTCCCTCTTCTCATTTATTTGCAAAGAGAATTGTAAATATTTTTTAGAATAGAATGGATTGGTGATTAGGTTATTGCAGCTAAAATTTAATGGCTGCAGTAACCAGTGATGTATATCCTGTTAGTCTTCTTTGCATTGTGAAGAAAGCTGCAGTAGCTTGAAATGCCTGTATGTTTTAAAAGCATGTATAAAATCGACTACTGAGAAAGTGATAATTTAGGTTGTGTAAAACTGATTAGTCTGTGTCTGTCTGATAGAAATTGCATCAAAATTTCTTTCAAATGACAATGTTAGAATTATGTTCTTGAAAAGTGAAGTTATGGGGGATTCCATGAAAATTTAAGTAGATATTCTTTAAAGTATTCTTCTCATATTGTAACACCACCTGCAAGCAACCAACACTCAGTTTTTTGCATGGTCTTGTGGTACACACATTTAGAATATAGGCAGCTCACCAAAACTTCACGTTCTATATGTGCACACACCGCACTGGCTCTACTAAACTCCATGCATGTGACCATGTGGCACTGCAGATCTTGAGCTAATTACTGGTTTTATTTCAATTCTGTGTAAATTAGTTTGAACACTCTTAGTTAAGAGTGTGTTCATAAGTTGAATAACTCAAGAAGTACATGCTCCAACTAAAGAAATTATTAATCACTATTCAGATTTTACCTGTAATATTTTGGCTGTTAGTAAAAAAGTACTCAAGTCCTTCAGCTTTCCAGCTTCTGATACATGGAAGTGTTTTAAAATTAGTACTTTGCAATGATGTAGGCAGATGCTGGTGTCTTCAGACTGAGAAGTTTCAAGGTGAGCAAAATCAGGTGTAATTCTTCAAAGAGAAGCAGCAAAGGCTGCTGTACCAAGGAAGTGACTGTGCCTTGTTTAAAGGTGCATCCCTTCAAGTAAGGTGCGATACTTGTGGGTCAGTTGCATCAGCAGAAATTTTCTGTCTTATTTCCAGTTGGCTAAGCATGTTCAGAATCAGATTAGCTGTGGAATTTATTTTGCTGTAACAGTCTTCCTTCCTTCCTGCTTTAGCTTCACATAGATGACATTTGTACTGAGTTTTAGTTTTGACTATTTAGAGGACTGAGTGCATTATTCTCGTTAAATTTTGCTGTTATTTTTAGCTGTGTGGATTTGGGTTGTGAATTGTTCATAAGTTTTCATATACTTCATGCATTCACATAGGTTCCCTTTAATACCCAATGAGTAAGCTCTTTCCAGCATTTCTTGAGTTTTCTTATTTTTCAGCATGTTCTGCTCAAAAAAAATTTCTTAATATCAGTGCTTTAAAGAATGTAGTGGTGCCTTATTTGTAACATGCCAGTTAAGCATTTCTAGGTGTTGGACTCAAGACTTGAAAAAAAATGAGTTCTATATTCGTGGTGTGTTCTGCTCAAACAAATAAAAAGCCTTCAAAGGCTAAGGAGAGGTCAAATTCTACAGTTGTTAGTATTTGTAGTGATCTTTAATGGGGTGTTAGCTATCTGGACAGTGGGAGTTTGCAGGTGCATTTTTGTATTGAGGTTTTAGGGGTTTTTTTCTTTTAAACAATGAGTTTTATTTACTGTCTTAAGTGCATGCATAATATTCTATGTGGACAGTGGGGTAAGGATTCTTTATGCCTGTAACATGGAATTCTAGTTACTTTTGTGGCTTTTTTTCTTAAATAAGTTTACGCTGTAAAGTGTTCAAATAAGCCCATTAACCATAGTTAGTTATTTTTGCTAAACAATAGATTCTTCCTCTTATTTGCAGAATAAGGCTGAGAAGCAGTCTGCTTTTATAAGCAAAGGAGAAGCCCAGCTGCTTGTATAGGAGCCTGGGGATGTAGGGAAGAGAAGTAATGTTAGCTGAATAGGGTATAACCTTTCTTCTCCCTGTATCCTTGAAACCTTGTGGAAGTTTAACTATGTGGCTTGGAGCCAAGAAAAAAAAATATTCTTGTTAGCATACTTCAGTTGAAAGTCCCAGGGCAAAGCATCTCTAATTACAGTTCTGTACTCATCACACAAGGATTGTTGAGCAGGGAAGTGATGGTTAGAGCAGGCTACAGATATTCTTACATAATCAGAAGATAGCATATTTTAAGAAGCTCTTCCTTCCTCTTTTCCAGCTGCCTTCCCTTTTCCCTTCTCTGTCTCCTACCCCAAAATCAGGACATGCAGACTTCAGCATAGTAGGAGTATAGATGCATGCAAAGTGACAAAGTGTTTTAACCTAAAACAGCATCTTCAATAGTTTCACACACTGCAACAGATTAGGAACATGCAGTTCAATTGTTGTACTTGACTATGGAATGGTGACACATTAATTCTCATTAACTTGAGTACTAATAAGATAAACCCTCTCAAAGTAACAATACTGATGCCAAAGATTATTCCCAGGTAATTCATGATTCTGGAAGAATTTGTAAGGGAGGGGAGGGGTATTTTGTGATTTCTGAGAGATGGTTTACAGGCTGTGCTCTAGACAGAGAGAAAGGCAGAATTTGACTTGAAGCCCACTTATAATCTGGCTCTGTTTATAATAGCCCTACAGTGTAGGAAAATAATTGCCTGCCTGTAAGGTAGAAATACTGGAGCATAGTGAGACCCTTGCTTTTTTGCTGCACTGCCTGCTATTTTCAGGAGCTACTTTTATACACATGTGCTAAATTTTTATCCTGTCATTATTTGCACCTTTTCTTGCAAGTCACTTCTAATGTGATTTCAGTAATATTTAGTGGCAATCCACTATCTTACACTTAGATATCTGAGGCCTGCAGATGTTATCTAGAACATAGCCTTGATAGTAAGTTACCAGTATTGAGTACTCTTATGAATTGGAGAGACCTTGAAAACTTAGAGCAGGAATTAAGGAAAGCTTCTCCTGGAAAACACAGTAGTGAATATAGCAGGGAGTTAGTCCTAAAGCAGTAGATCATCAAATGAAATCAGTACATAAAGTAGAATAAATCTGTGGAATTAGTTTCCACTTTAAAATGTTAACACTCTAATTTTGAGCATAATTCACAGAGCAGCATCAAGTTTCATGCGGATACCAAAATACCCAAAACTCTTACGAGATACTAAAAAGTCAGGAAAGAATATGAAGCTTACAGACCTAATACCCTGCAAAAGATTCATTATTGTGGGGATGTTTGTAAATTTTAGTAGTGAGAAAATAATCTGAATTTTTTTATCCTCAGGCAGCAAAAGAAAAAAGTATTGCTTTTTTAGTTTTCTAATCTAAGTTTTCCATTGTACATGGACATAAATTTGGGGCTTCACCATAGTAAACCTCTCTTTGCCATTTCAGGTCCCACTGAAGTCAATCAGACACGTTAGTTTTCAGGACGAAGATGAAATTGTCAGAATAAACCCTCGTGACATTTTGATACGTCGTTATGCAGACTACAGGCATCCTGACATGTGGAAGAATGACCTGGAGAGGGACGATGCAGACTCAAATATACAATTTTCTAAATCAGACAGTAAAAAATCTGACTATTTATACCCTTGTGGAGATGGAACTAAGTTGAATTCCCTAAAAGACTCAAAGAGTTCTGTGGTATTTAAAACTCAACCTTCCTCATCAAAATTTAAAAACTCAAAAAGAAGAAAAGAGGATGGTGAGCGCTCCCGCTGTATATACTGCCAGGAGAGGTTTAATCATGAAGATAATGGCAGAGGAAAATGTCAAGATGCGCCAGATCCTATTAAAAGATGTATCTACCAAGTTAGTTGCATGCTTTGCGCAGAGAGCATGCTGTATCACTGCATGTCAGACTCTGAAGGAGATTTCTCTGATCCTTGCTCGTGTGACACTAGTGATGACAAGTTCTGCTTACGCTGGTTAGCACTGGTGGCACTCTCGTTCATTGCTCCATGTATGTGCTGCTACCTCCCCTTGAGAGCATGCCATCACTGTGGTGAGGTGTGTGGGTGCTGTGGAGGAAAGCATAAAGCTGCGGGATGAATCAGTCTTGTGCCAAACAGAGCTGAAAAATCTTTGTTTCCAGGAAGCATCTAACTTGGATTTGTGGAAGCTTTTTGGCAAGCTGAAGGGAATCTTTTTTCACGTAAGAGATGCTTGATGTGGAGGAAGCAACAAGACTTGTCAGACCTTGGCATTTTACAAGTGCTAGCCACGCCTAACTATTTCCTTTGAGTGCGTGGCATTTGTTGCGAGTTGTGAAGGAGATTTTGCGAAGGAAAGCCTGTTCTTATTATTGGCTACACAATGAGTATATAAACTATGATTATACTAAAAGGGATTAACTTTTGCCACTTTGTACATTCATGGTTTAGGTGAAGGGGCTCTTTTAAAAGGATTAAAACTTACCTGAGGGGAAATTTTAACTAAAAGTGCACTAGTGACAGTTGATTTAAGATTAAGAAAAGTTAATACTCAGCAAATGAGAAATGAAACTGATTTTAAGTGCAACTAAATCACTTATTAATAGTTTTTTGGAAGCAACTTTATGTATAAATAACAAATGTTTATATTTAACTAAATGTGTAAGGTACGAATTATTACTTGTTAAACTTTCCTTCCCTCTGATATAGTAGGTATGGACCATATCTACTGTCACATTCCATGGTAGTATTTTGAATAGTTAATTTAGTTGCATTTTTATTCCAGATGGACAAATTGATATTTTCAGTCCTGGTTCCCTTCAGCTACAGTTTGTGTTGAGTTGTATCCATGCATTCTGATAATCTAAAAACCTTTAAAATATTAATTATTCTAGTCTTGAGTGACCAATATTTTTTTTGTTAAGCACAGATGTAATTGTCTAAAATGTTCTTGTTAGAACATAACATTTATTTTTATATATAAATTACTTTGATTTCAACATAATAGCAAAAAGGACATTCTTTCTGTTGTTCAACCAGCAAGTTGTTTTCTTTTGGGGTGTCCTCCAAAAATACTTTCTTGCATATTCAAATGTTCATTAAGCAAAAGGTACATTAAGGCAGTTGTAACAAATTGTCACCAGTGTTCTTGTTTATCCTTCTGTTAAACTAGGATCCTGTTCAGCTGTTTATCAAGTACTATGATTAAAACAAAAGATTAATAACAAAAGTGAAATTGTTTTCATTATTTTGAACCACAACTTTTTCTAATTTGAATGGGCAAGAACAAAAGTACTGTGTGTTTTGTTCAAAAAGAACAACAAAAGACTTAGCTTGAGAAATAAATTACAGCCCAGGCAAAACTTGAGTGAACTTCTTAATTGGGGAAATTTGAAGGCAGGGCTGGGGAGGGAGGCTGGAGAGTGAGTGTATGTATGTATGTGTATGAGTGGTGGTATATTGTGTGTGGTATTTCCTATGGTTTTGTACTTGGTAAGTCTAACTTTCAGGTAAGAATTAATCAACCCACAGAGAATTTTTAAAAGCATTACATGTTATGCTGTGTTATAAGAATTATTTACTTCTTATTAAAAACATGTAAAACACTAAAAACAGTCATAATCATTAGCAAAGGTGCCAGTTTGACATCTTGGCTGGAGTGGCTCAGATTGTCTTTAATATATCCTTGTTCTTAAACACAGAATCAAATAATTTTATTTTTAAAATGCATTACTTTTCTCACTTCATTTCTTCAGCATATTTTGTGTAATTTTTTTCTGCATGTATCTGGCCCCTTAATGTTCCTTTGTAGCCCAGAAGTAAAATGAGCAAATATATATAACTATCTGTGTGTAAAATACTTTTTAAAAGAAAACATTTATATTTATATTACAGCTTGACTTGACCACCTTGTGTACATAGATCATCTCAAAGTATTATTTCACATTGAAAAAGATGACAAATATCGTGATAACTATAGAAGTTATGGAAGAGCTTCTAGTTTTGTATTAAGAGTTGATTGGATGGCTGAAGTTCAAGAATATGACACGGTAGCAGCAGTCTTGGGTTTTTACTGTTTATGTATTTGAATGCTGCTACTCTGGTTGGTTTTCATGCTTCACACATTTTCAGCTAAACTTGGTTGCCTAGAATAGACTGTTAACTTTAAAAACAATTTTCATTTAAAAATGGTGATTTTTTTTTTCTAGTAAATGAGAGGAAATTAATAGTTCTAAGTGCTAGGTTCCTAATTCAAGGTGGAGAGGTATGACCAACCTAAGAAAAGAACTTGCTGGCTGTATAAGAAAATGCTATATAATCATACTGTATATATATTTCAGAAAGAAATTAGTTTTAGCAATTTCCTCTGAGCACTATACAACATAGTGAAACTCCTCGTCCTGTACTGTATTTTATATGACACATATACTTTAATATTTTTATTAAATGTGTGCATTAATATTTTCATCTTGCATTTAACCACTTTGCTGCTAAAATGTTTTCACCTTTTGCTTTTCTCTTTGAAGATTTGTATCATCTAAAAATGGTTACTGAAAGGGCCTATGCTTGCTTTTTCCTGTTGTGCAGCAAGTGTCAACCTGCTTGCCTGGTTTGAAAGACCAAACAAATGCAAAGATCCGAGGTTGCATAAGGATTGTTTTAGTAGCATGCACATGTACTTTTTCTCTGGTGCTAGGGGTTTTACCCACTGTTACAGTTAGGAGATGAGCAGTGGAAGATATACATACAACAAGCCCATTCCAGAACAGCTTGTTGCATCCATACATCTTCTGGTTTGGCGGCACATAACGTTCATTCTATCTCCTCTGAAATACTTTCTTGAGCATTTGGAAATAGAGAAGTTTCTTCCACAGCCCGTAATCCTTGTCCTTAACATCGGGGCTGTAGTTTGCCAAGCATGTAGTAGTAGAGCTTTGTGTTGCTTGGAGGGGGACCCGAGCCTTTGGAAACCGGCACTGAATATTAAGTCCCTGGCTCGCTGAAAGCCTCGGTTAGTGAGGAAATCGTTTCCCCTTGAAGGTGGGGAAGTTCAGGGAGCGCGGCGCTCGGGCACCATCTACTGGGGGAAAGCTCTTGATGACATCGCAGCTAAGGGGCTGTCCGTGCACGGCTTCAGGTACACGATAGGGGATGCTTTAGCCATGAATTTACAGAATACTCATTTGCAGTCTGACTGGGATACTTTAGCTCACGTGCCTCTTAAGTTTCATTATTAACACTGAAGTAAAAATCCTTTAACCATATATTTTGTTAGGGTTAAAATTGTTGTGATGGCCTGTTACAGGACCATAAGAGCCAGGAATGAAATGAAAATTCTTTTGATTGTGTCACTGGGCTTCTAAGAAAGGGATTTTATTTTTTTTTTTAATATTACTATTATTTTATTTATTTCCCCTCTCAAAGTTCTTCCCACAGCAAAGTGATGGAGTTTTGATGCTCATGCAGAGGAATTTGGCCTTTTGTGATACAAATCAAGTTGTGAGTATGCACAGGTAGGTGTGTGCTCTCACACATGAAATTCAGTAGCTTTGAAGGATACATCTACAGCTGTGTGCATGTTTAGAGCAGTTTCTAATGATAATCTACAATTATTATGGTAACTGTTTAGTAAACAGCATGATGTCATAAAACTCTTTGAGAGCTTATTGAAGGGATGTTTCAAACAGTCTTAACCAATGCAGTTTCCCCTAGAGAAGCAAATGTTTTTTGAAGAATGCCTTAATTGTGCATGCTGGAATATAACATTCCCATTTTGAATGAGTTCTCCTCAGAATGATATGTTTGTGTGTACCTGGAGGATAATGTTGAACGCTTACGTAAATAATGCCCAGGTTTAAATGAGACTTTAAATCTTTTCCAAGCTTATGGCACAATATGCAGCTAGTACAGCTATACATTCATATTAGAAAAATGAAGATCAGGCTCGCTGGCTGGCAACAAAAACAAGAACTTTTAAAAGATGCCTTATGGTACTATCAGTCAAGGAGATGGGTGGATAAAACTTGTTTAATTTGGTGCATTTAAAATATAGAGAGGGGTTGAGGGGGTTGTTGGGTTTTAATTTTGTTGGGTTTTTTTCCTCTGAAAGTTTCCTTTAATTGCAAAAGTTGTGGTTCATTAAAGAAATCAAAGCATTTGGTGAAAAAGCAGCCTTCATGTTTAAAGCTGTGGTATAAGCTGTACATGGTTTTCCTTCTTTTGCTTGGTGCCATTTGCTTTTCACCCTAATGACCTCAAAGTGCCTCATGTGTATATTGTTTCCATTCATTCTCAACTGCTATTTGTGTCTACTAAATTATGTATAATTTAATTAACTCATCCCATAGGTGTTTGCGTAAAGAATATGAATATAGCTTGTTACTTTGAGTATATAATGTAAATATATCTTTAAGTTTGTAACTGGTTTGTTACATCATATCCTTATAAGTTGACAAAGTAGATAATAACCATAAAAACTGTTTCAATGTTTTTCCTGTAATTACCAGATTAAAACTATCTTGAAATGAAAAAGAATATGTTTTTCCATTCTGTGTTGGGATTGCTCAGAACAGTGCACATGAAATGAAATGTTGCAGCTCAAGAAAAGAATAAAAAGAAGTAAATACATGTATTACCTTCAACCTCCAACATCTTTCAATGTAGGAACCATTTTTACAAGTTGTTATAATGTTTTAAAGAAAAATGGACTTATACCAGTTTGCTTTGTACACACAGCAGTACTTGTTGTTGGCATCATGTTGAGGAGGTCAAGATTCCTTTACATAAAATAACATATATATATCAGAGTTCCCACTTTACCCCACAACAACAGTGTGTATCTCTGAATATAATTCTAAGTTTTGTGTAAGTTATAGAATAAGATATACACCAGAAAAGGAAGGAAAACTAATCAGTCCATGAAGAAAAATGAACAAGTAGAAATCTGTGAGACCATAATTTGAAAGATCAGTGGTCAGGGTTTAGGATAGATTATTTTGAATTGTATTTGTCTCTAGGTTTTACAAATGTTTTCTTATTCATTACAGCCAATAAAGTAATTCTCCCTGTTCATTTGATTAGTTGCTATCTTGAAGAATTTTTATTGCCAGGTGTAAATTTTACATGGACTATTAAGTGTAGATATTTGAACTTTTAATTGATGCTGTGAAAATGCACCTCTGCCAGAGAAATTAAATAGGTAAATTAATTGAATGACAAATAAGGTGAGAAGCTAGTAGAGAAAACCATAGAACTGTGTGAGAAACATGTATGAGAAAGCAGCTCAGCATTAAATATGGTTTCATACAATTTAGAAACCTAGTGTTGCATCTCAGACAAATCTACCTTAATGTAATAATTAATACACAGTCTTCTGGGTTTGAACAAGAAAAAAGGATAGGTAAAGAGTTCTTGTTATTTTATTTTTCTTGTTGATTTCATTTTTCTCTTTTTTTCTTCTTGGTTGGTTTTTTTTTTTTTTTTTTTGGGGGGGGGGGTTGTGGTGGTGGGTTTTGTGGTGGTTTTGTTTCTTACACTTTTTTTCCTGTTTGTTTTTTTTTTTTCTTTACAGCTGAGTCAAACTCAGTTGCTGGAGTTCACAGAGCTGGTGGCCAGTTTCTAAAAAAATATCCAAAGTCATTTAGCAATTAATACTCAGCCTTTTGTATCACTGTTTCCTGAACCTTTTGGCTTACTCTTATGGATCACTATGGGGTCCTGTGCCACAACAGAAATACTTCAATCTCTGTAGGATTGTATCATCAATTCCATAATTTGAGAACACTGAGCTGTAATTTTTAAGTTTGGAAATAGACATAACAAGTAAATGAATCACAATAAACAATAATCTACATTTTATACCTTTCATTTGAGATTGGACAGTGTGTGTATGCACACAATGGGACCTGACTTATTTTGACTTTGAGTAATATGTACTGTGAATCACTGAGAATGTTTGGTTTTATCTAGAAGAAAAAGGAAAGAAAGAGATAAGTCAGGTCTTCAAGAAATTTGTATCTCAAGATATCCATGCCCTGAATTGAGGGGTTTGGGAATATTTGAGAATATAATGTCTTTGACAGAATAAGCTTCTCATATTAATTGTGATTTCAGCTGAGTGGTGGTTTGGCAGACTCCAAGTACATCTCAGTATCCACCGAATTAAATACAATGTTTTTAGCAATATGCAATTATCTGTATCAGTTCAAGGTAATGCACAGGAACAATTACTTCATGTTTAGCATTTGCTGCTATTTTTTTTTTTTAAACCACCAACTAAAACCTTTTCTGCATTCTGATTTTGAGTAATATGAATTAGGGTAAGTAAGCTGACCAAATAATAACTGTTTCAAAGAGAACACATGCTTCTCAGTGCAGATCCAGTACTGATCAATCAAATCTGTTTCTGTGGTCAGTGCTGAAAGTAGCTATAAGAAAGCCTGTTATGATTAAACTTACTGTTGCATGTAAAAGTGGCTTTGAGTTATGGGCTAATCTTCCTTACTCCAAAATTGCAGCCTGCCAAACCATTCCTGTGTGGGCTCTCCTTCCAGTACTACATTTGTAGGATACAAATCTTTTTACACCTGACACCTCCTAGCTCTTTGTATAAGTAACTTACCATTTTGTATCCCATGTAAACAGCAAGTGGTGTAGCAAACTATTTCTTTCAAACTGAAAATACGAAAATATTGTTTCTGAAGTAGAAAGGGGTTGTGCAAATATATTGCTGCTGTCAGCAGTTATCAGTGCCCTTTGCTGGAGCTGGCTGTCTCTTTGTACCTGACAATATGCTTAGGTGCTTTTCTGTTGTTGCTTATATTGCTTGTGAGGGAAGTGTTACAGTGACTTGATCTTTCCTGTCTTTTCTCCATAACTTGTTCCCTTTTTCTTTCAGTGTGTTCTGAAGTTGTCTTCAGCTTTCTCTGCCAGTATATAGAGTTTTAATAATTTGTGTGTGCATCTGATGATGATAGCTGCTGATTACTAAATGCCCATTATAAATAGTATTTATAAGTTGTATTGCAAGCCTCAAAAGAGTTTGAAATACTGCATCGCTCTTGAATATAGTAATGCTGAGGAGTTGTCTCCATTAGGTGAGCATTCAGCCACAGAGTGACCATTCCAAAGAACTGTTTTCTAAGTCTGATATGGTTCAACCTAAGTTTTCTTTCATCTCTTACCTATTTGCATTTACCTGTTTACAAGATGGGCAATGGGCTGGATTCTGCAAAACATTGGGAGACTCTTTTCAAGGGGAGAAGAAAAACTAAAACACTGAAGCTCTAAACAATCGTTGGTTTGCTCTCTTGCCCTAACAATCACATTGGTAATAGAATTAAATAATTTAACAGTTGTTGGAACTATGTTGAAACCAACAAGGTGGAACAAATTCATTTGGGAAGGTTGTCATTGTTGGCCTTCAAGAGTACAAGAGACACTTGAGTCACCAGCTGTGCAGGATCCACTGTTCTTGTTTTTCTTGACTCTACAGCTAAGTATTAAAAATGCTGCTTATAAAGGAGAGAACTCTTTTTCTTTCAGGGCTACTTCTCTCAAGAGAATGGTGAATGTCTTTTCCTGCTTCCTTGGGCTTAGTGGTCTTCTGTTAGTTCTTGGAAGCCTGGAAATTGGTGGAGGCGTAAGAAGTGAGAATGGTGATCCCTGCAAGGTGAAGAGGTACACTGTGGGACAGAGGTTAAATTACCTCCGTGGAATCATGGGATTAGAGAGGGGGAGAAGAGGATCATAATCTGGGTTCTGCTCACAAAATTAATCTCTTCAGGATGTGTTGACAAGTGATGCAGCATTCACAAGAAATTTCAAATATTCCTAATACAGCTATGTAGTTTCTGACTTCCCCAGAGCCTCTGAGCCTTTTTGTGTATCTGAATTAATAAGTAAAGTCTGATACAGTCAAGGTCCTGGCTCTTCCATAACAGAAAGTGTTTCAGAAATCTGCCAAGTCCTAGTCCAGAACACTCCTCTTTGTACATGGTGCATGTTTTATGCAGATGAATAGACTGGTATTGAAGGCTGACTGCTGTCCAGACATTTCAATTAACAATGCTGTTCTAAACAGCAGTGCTATCCAGGCTTCTGATTAACTCTAGTTTGTGGCAGACTTGCACAGATACCTCTGAGTTAGCTACATTAGTAAACTTCTATTTCTAAAGTCATAGTTCTAAAGACTTTAGTGCATTTGGAGCTCATTGATCAAAGAAGTGATGAGTCTCCATTCTCTGAGACATTCAGAATTCTCCAAGGCAGATCCCTGACTATTCTGCTCAAGCTGACCCTGCTTTGGGCATTTGAGGTTGGACTAGGTGATCTCCAAAATTCACTTACTGCATCAGCAATTCTGTGTTTTTTCAAGAGAATTATGAATTTTGAAGAAGCAAGATAATTTCAGAATAAGTGATGTGATTTTGTGCCTGCTAAATCTGATCTCCAATTTTGAGGCAAATCCTACCATTAATGCTTGAATATTTCAAGTTATGATCAAAGAATTGTCATTTTAGTCATGTCATCATTATAACTCAATGTTTTTCACTGTCAGAATTATTAAAATATTAATATATTTAATGAACAGAGGCTTTTCAATGTAAGTAATAGGTGTTAACATGGTATTGAGGTGAGGGGGAAAGCTAAGTGTTAGTAAGCTTAAAAATATTCACAGGTGTTTGCATAAATACTGAACAGCTGCTTCACATGCTCTTTTGGCACAAAAATGTTTTCACAGAGTTGCTAACTTCAGAACACTTTAGTTTAAAAAAAAAAATTCAGGTCCTCCAAACCTTTTCCAGATTACTAATCTATTTTAGAAGCATCTCTGAAAGCCTGGCTGGAATCTGGGGCCTGGGCCAAGCTAGGTAAAAATGCCTGTGCACAGTATATTTAGTAGGCACACACATCTGCTCAGGCTGAAGCATCAACAGCAGGGTGACACTGGACGTGGGTGAGTACAGGCAGAGCTGGCAGCTAGTCAGTGAATCTGGGACCCTGTTTCTACTACAAAATTTCAACTGATCTTAGTAGCCAGAGCCAGAGGATGGGTGGGGACTTAAAAAGACTGAGTCATTCCACTTCATTCCACTACTAAAAAATTGAAGTAATACACACAAGTAAGTAAGTAAAGCATACAAATATTCATCCCATTTTTAGTCAGACATTTTTCTCAAGTGGTTACTAGAATAGATGTTAACTATGTAATTGCCAGCTCACATTTCCTAGTCCTGTTTCTCTTTTATGAAGTTTAGAAAAATGAAATATTCTAAAAACTTTGGCCCTTTTTGTGTTTCTGGAAAATTCAAAAGTACCTGAACTGCATTGTTTGCTCGTTGGGTGTCCTGTTGCCAATGGATTCCTGCTAGTTTACCTCCAGCCAGCAGTGAGGTGGTAAGTCTGGCTCATCAGCTTACTCAATAACATGCTGATCATGACTCAAGTCCTTCCTGCACTATCCTTGATGACTTCATGCTCACTGTAGCTTTTCTCTCCATTAATCTATCTAGTGTCTCCAAAAACGCTCAATTATTGCCTAAGGTTTCTCTTTTCCTTAGACCAGTAACATCTTTGCTTTCCCTTCAGTCCTCATTTGTTCAGCCTGATACATCTGAACTGGCTCACATTCACAAGTGTGGTGACAGCTCTCACTACTGAGAGTATTTTCCTCCAGTGTTTATTAATTGTAAATATAATTTCTTGGTAAATGCTGCTGTGAATGTGAATTTCTTGGTAAATATGCTTTACAGTAGTGTAAGGAAAGTAGAACAATTTTGCCCAATGATCAAATGAAAAATCCCCTACTCCTCCCATAAGGTGGGAAGTAAGCTAAGGGAGAGTGGGAGTGGTTATGTTGGTTGTACTCTTCCATGCTGTCACTCCTCAACCTTGCAGTAGTATACCTTTGGCACCGGAGTTAGGAGTGTAAGGTACCAGAGCTGTAAGACTCACTTTGACTTCACACCCTGAATGTGTGGCCCAGATGTATCTACTGAAATTCCTTCGCTGAAGCAGTTTGCTCCATTCCCTCTGAATTTCTTTAACATAAACATTTACATTTAGAGGGAAAAGTAGAGTGAGAACATTAGCAGATCTGTATTGTAACAGTTTGTTAGGACAGTTGCTAATTACTTGGAGTAATTTAGAAAATGCTCAACCTGTTGACTTCTAGATTTTCTAGATAACATAGAATAGTTTCTTCCAAACTAACCTTTACAATGTGCTTTGCCCAGTGCAGGTATTCCCAATTGGCTATACATCTGCTGAAGTACAAGACAGAAGTTACCTTTAACCATACCCTTGGGGATGTTACATCTGGAGTGCAAAGCTGCCTGCACTAGGAAAGCTTATTTCAAGTCTTTGCTCCCTTGATTCAGACATTTTTTTACTCTTTTCCTGAGGGCTTGCACTTGGGAATCTACTTTTAATCTCCTGAGGAAGATATAGAAGCCTTCCTCTTCATAAAGCAGGCAATAATAAGGTTATACAGTGGAGTCTTTTTGTAGACATGGACAGAACACCACCTGGGCTTGCTCCTTGATTGATAAGTAGCATGTACTAACTCAGTGATGGGTTGTGTTACTGTTGTTTACCCTCAAATGACCTCTAAAAATGTAGGCTTCCTTATCAGGTTGTTGGCTAAAGAACTGTCCTTTGCAAGAAGACATCAAAGTGATACAGACTTGTAAATGAACAAACTAGTCCTGCTATGTGTGTGGACCTCTTCTGGGATTGCTTGCCTTCTAAAAATTTTGGGTAGGTGAAAAAATCTCACCTTGTGTAATGAATGTTTGTACTGCAGAAAAGATCTTCAAGCATGCCCAGTTTAAAACTGTGTGTGTGGCAACTGGATGTAAGAACATTTAAATGGAACTGCTCCCACGTGTTGCAAAGGTCATTTAGGAAAGGCTGACATCATTAATGACTCATGTCTGCAAAAACACAGCAACTGACATACTATCACAACATCACTTGAGATGAAAATCTTGGCTGTCAAAGCATTTGGTGAACACATTGCCAGGACTTGGTGGAACTTTGACATCTGTGATGCAGCCCAAGAGGAATTTCAGGTTACATATTTACATGGATGGCACCTCATCAGTTGCAGTCACCTTGCAATGGTCTTTTCTTCCCTATTTCCACTACATGGTGCAGTAATTGCTTAACTATATCTCTGACTTTGAAGATCAATTCTACTTGCAGTACTCTCACCACCTATTGACATGCTTGGATAGTTACTTACTAGACTTCACAGAACTCCTGAAATGTGACCGGTTGCAACATGCTAGTCGAATTTTCAGTGAGTTCTTTTCTTCCTTTTTTGGACAGTAAGTAACTTGTCAGTAACACATCTACAGCGACAGTTTTAAAGAAGATCTTGAAAGATTGTCAGTTCACTCTTACCTTGATTTCTTAAAAAGTGGAGAAAGCTAGTAAAGGAGTAGGTATCAACGGTGCAGCTTAGTGTCAGTAGGCATAGTCTAGCTATCCTATGCAGATTTATTCAAAAGCCTGCCATGTCATCATGTCAATCAGCACAATACCTGAAAACTTACCTTTGTCTTTTGATACTGACTGTTAAATCACAGCTGACAGTAATTTGTGATGTCAAATCAGAACTGAAGCAAAGATCTTTCTCTAATGTGGTTTTTTTCTGTAGTATCCTCCAAGTCAATTATATGTTTGAATATAGGAACTTACGCTGATTGTTGATTTCAGGCATTCAGAATATAAAATTGCTTAAAATCATAACTGGGCTCATACAATGTGGTGAATGCCAAGGATTGCTGAGTGCACAGTCTTGGTTTTATCCAAAAGCTTGTGCTTGCTGAAACCTTTTATGTCCATCCAGTATGTATGTCAGTGAGCAAGCAGCAGTTAATCAGTCAGCTAGATAACATGTAAACAATGTCTTACAGTGGTTTATTGACATCCTCTTCAGGTGAAATAGCTCCAGATGAGTTATTGATGGCTGATGCTACACGTAATCTGTATAAATTCATTTCAATGTTTTCAAGCAGAAGCTGACCAGAATGAGAAAGCTGAGCTGGGGTTTACCTTAGCAGCTTGGTATTCAGCCTTGCTCAACCCCTGCATTAGTTCTGCTCATCTGTTTAACTCAAACACAGTCATTTTGGCTCTTCTACCAACATAAATATTGCATGCAGCACTCTGTAGAGGCATGGCATGAAAAGTTTCTTTTCAGCTGAGCAGAGCTTAGTGAACCACAGCATTTCCCAAGGAATGGCAAATATACCCAGCCTGATGTTGAAGCAAATTGTGGTATCTTAAGCAAAATCTCCATAGCCAGGTAAACAAATTGTGGTGTCTCAAGCAAAATCTCCACCGCAAGGAGATTCTGCTTCTCTCCCACCAGCAAATAAATCCTAGAAAAGTGTTTTAGGTTGTTTTGTGGTTTTTTCTCTCTTGTTCTCAGTCACTTGTTTGCTTACATTCATTGTTCCCTGAGAAGCAAGTTTAGGTTTTTATGCTGCTTGCTGGCTGTAGCTTTAGAAGAGCATTAGCTTTGGGAACATTTGTAGAAGTGCGTCATCTGTATGCACTTCTGCTGCTGTAGAGCTCTTTTGTCAGTGTCATGAACAGTTCTTTAGGAGATCTGTTATAAGCCTGAATCTTCAACAGCAAACATCAGGCATGAACATGATCAGTATCACTTGTAGTCTTAGAGGTTTCTGTGCTGTGACTTGAAGCCTCCTGATGCTTTTTGTTAATCTGGCAGTGACAGAGTTGCACCTCATCTCATCACCATTCAGCTATATGATGAAATTGCAAACCTTGTGTTAAAACGTACAAACCATGATAGTTTCTTTACAATCATCCCCCAGGAGCAAATAGAAAAAAAACTTGCCTAAAAAGCTACTCCTAAAAAATGTTTCAGGAAACCAAGAGCACATAACAAGGTTTCCATCAATATTATCACACATAATATCTTTAGTTGTCAGGTTAGAGGGCAATGTGCCTTCAGCTTGAGGTCCCAGCAGAGGAAATTGATCTATTCCGTTTGAAATGGTGAAATGTGATTAGTTTGGCTCCCTGATATTATATTCTTCTTTTTACATCATCTTTGCTTCTTATCTCAGAGCTTCCATTGTGACTCCACTCACCATTTAGTATTTTCATTGTTTAAATACATTAATAAGCACTACCTGCACAGCTTCAAATGCTGCAAGGCTAATGTAGCTTTCTACCACTCCCCTTACACATCCTGACAGGCTAGGTGGGAACCCATTACCTGCTTCCTATGCCACCAAACATCCCAAACACCCAATCTTTAGAAGTTAATCTTGGATTACAACCTGGAGAACAGCCCTGTGCATGTGCAACCCTCCTGTGCGTTGGGTTCCAATGACCTTGTTGTGCTCTGGTTTTAGCTCACTTTCAGACTGTGGTTGTCCAAATTCCATTTTCCTTCTTTGTTTGGTCCAGTACCTCTATTCCAGCTGGTAGCAGGACTCTGAGTTTGTCACTGCTCAATGAATGAACCACATTTATAATGTTTTTGTAAGTTGCATGGAGAAACCCTGTTGTGCTTTTCCTCCCTTACTCCCTCTGCTGTAAGAACCTTGCATAAATTTTTGTGTCACTTAGTCATGCATGAATAAGACTCTTTCAGTGCCAGGGAGAAAAAAGTCATTGAAAGGCCAGTTACGAAAAACTTTAATATCTCTTAATTCTAGTAGAAGCCGTATCTATTCATTTTTGAACTAGATCAACCCTTTAGCTAGTAGAACTTATTACTTAGGTGCTGTTATTGTGCCTTACATTTTGAGTAAAGCAAAACTGCATGGATTACAATTTATGGAATGAGGAATGTCAACAGAGAAACATGATGAATATTTCAAAAATTGCTTTAACCCATAAGTGGTTAACATTAACATTTGTTTAGTGCTAATGAAGTTAAATTTATGTGGCATGTAATTTAGGTAATCGAGTAGGCAGAGAGCTGCTAGATGCCTTTTTAGTTAAAAAAAAATGTTCATTTTCCCTTAAATGCTCACACATTTGTCATAGCAACCTTGAAGGTGGCCATAATGCTAAGCAAAATAAACAGTCCTAGCATAATGTTCACTGTAATAACATGTCTCATGAGTTAGTTCAGTACTCCTTTTTATTACCTTATTTTCATTGCTCATTCACTGTGTTGGAGTTCTGTTTTGTGGTTTAATCATTATTACATCATTTTCCTTTCTTAATTTAAAGGTGCTGCCCTTTTCCTGTCATTCCATGACACCTCTTTACTACATGCACGTATCCCTCTTAATTTTTTTTTTTTTTTATTTCTTAACAGTGAGTTCTTTACTAATTCTCAATAATGACCAATAGTTGGGTACATTTTTTTACAAATCTAATTAGAATCTGCTTTGTCATTAGGAGAAAAAATACAACAAGAAGGGCAACAGGGAAAGGACAATACAAAATGCGTAGAAAGGTTCTTCAAAGTCTACCATAGTGACATCTGTGCATTACAAAAAGTTCTAATGTTTATAGTTAATGCTCATAAAATTTCATGAATCATGGACAAAGCACTCAATGTTTTGCACAAATTCTGAGTTTAAAGTAGGAAAAGCTGTTCTCTATTCCAGTAGTATTTTTTCCTCCTCTTTCTTTTGGAGATGAAGATATTTGGGTAAAATTGAGCAGAACAACATAATAGAGATTTGCAGCAGATGGACAATTTCTCTTCTATGTGTATTTCCTGTCATTCCTAATATACACAGGAAAATCCCCACTGACTTCCCCTGGGGATGGCAAACTGCCAGGTCAGGACTGAACAGGGACAAGGATTCTGGGCTGGCACCTGATTTTAGCATTTTGCCCTTTAACAGTTGACATATTGAAATAACTATACTGTTCGTTCTTAAGCAACATACATATACTGCATAAACAGGAAAAAAAAAAAGAGCAAGAAAATACTTTGTTACCCTTTTCTCTTGGTAGAACATGCTAGTTTCATTATTCAGGTGGATATTTTAATCTAGTAATCACATTCATCTGAGAGCTGGAATTTAGTTTATCTCAGATAACTTGGGAAAATAAAGAATATTCACTTTTCCAAAATCCTTCTGAGATTCCCATTTACTCAATTCCGTTAATTAATGAAAAATAAGTAGGTTGTTTTGTTTTGTTTTTTAAGTCTCAAATTGTCCATCCTCTGATATTCTGTTCAGGTCTGTGTATAAAGGTATGAAGAAATGGCCTTTGAGGCATCCAAAGTACATCTTATGATATTTAGCCAAAGTGCCATATTCATGGAAAGTATCTAAAAATTATGTAGAATCCTCCAGGATTAATGAAGAGCAGAAGGAAACAACAGAGTGACCAGAAATCAAATTTGCTGATAGATTATGAATATTTGCTTTATAAAACCCCAAAGAAAACATCATAAATTCTTCTCCCAAACAAAACATATAATCCAAAGAAAATGTACTCATTCCCAGGAGCTTATCCCAGGTGGTGATACTTTAGCAAGGTTCCTTTCACTTAACTGTCTGCACTGAAATTTGATAACATAATTATTGCAACAGTTGTGTGGTTTTTCTCTTTTCTCACTAATCCCCCTCTCTCTGTGTAATGCTCAGGTACCAGAATAATAGGGAGGAAATGCATTAGGCAAAGCTTGTTTCCAAAGGTCCATCTGCGTGAGATCTGCTTGCAGGAGTGGAGATTGGGTCAGTTTTGGAGAAAGGATGACAAATTATTTATGGAATTAGATTTACTTGAGTATCTAAGCCCTAACCTTTTCATGTAATGGTATTCTGAAGAAAATAAGAGAGTAGCTAAGAACTGATGGGGTAATGCTGTTTGTATTTGTTTTATGGTGTTAATTTGGTTTACATGATTGTCTGCCATTTACCTCAGACCACAGGATTAACTAAATGCCTTCCTATTGACTCCCTCATCAGAATTATTATCACTGCTTTTTCCAGGCAGTATTATTACTCACAACATTTACTTTAATTTCCCCCAAATATTGAATAAAAAGTGTATTCATTATATAATGCATTTACTCTTCGAGTCATGAAGTCATGAACTCATTTTAAGGACTGAGAAAAAGAAGCAAATACAAAATTATTATGGGCAAGACATGCTGTCTGCCTCAGCAGTCAGTTTAATGACGGTCATGGAGAAATATATTTTCAAGGCCAATTGTGGCACAAGTATTTTTAACTTGCCCTTGCTTACACTGGTTTAAATCTGGAATAACTCACTAAAGTTAGAGAGTAGAAGCCTGGATGAATTCCACAAAGTGAGAAATGAATTTGGCTGCTAGCATATAAAACTAAAGCTGTTAATCTTCCTTTTGATTCTCAAATTGGTCATCTCTATATAAATGTTTACTACAGTTGTAGAATCTAGGAAGAAACTTACTTAACATTTTGGTTTGAAAATATATTTTTTCCAGCTGAAATCTGTATTTCAAGACAGTGTCTCACTCTGTCAAGTGCAGTAACCTGCCCCCTTTCTGTACAGCTGTACTGCCTTTGCACTTCTCACTGTTACCAAGTGGTTTCCTTTGCAATACTTCCAGGAGGTGTTCCCTTTTCATGGACAGCCAACTGCATCTCATAGGGATTGTGAGCTAAATTCAGAGCAAGGACTGTTTTCCTCAGGTGTTTCTGTAGGCACTTACAGACACATTCAGTTGCTTTATCTACTCCACACTAAAAAGTGTCTGAAATCACTCATTGCCTAGTATTTAATGTGTGAATTTATATTATATATTGGCTGGACATACAGGTGCAATCATATCAAATAGTAAGTTGCTGGGCAGCCCCAGGTATCTGCCAGGATTTACAAAACAGAGGTTCTTCATAATTTATCTATGATTCTTGATTTACTAAAATTCTTCAGTAAGGAGGGCGTGTGAATTAGTCCCAGTAGTTCACCCTGTCTGAGTAACCCCTTGGGCTTAGAGTGCCAGGCTTGGACCCCATCAGTGCTGGTGTCAGTGCTCCAAAGTGATGGTGATAGTTCCATCCACCAGGCTCTCTGAAAAATGTCTTTAGTGCAATGTGCTTTCTATAGAACACATATTTTCTGTGTCAAAAAGGCCTATTTCCAAGGCATGCAGCTAGGTAGGGGTGGACTTAATTCTAGAAATTTCTCAGTGAAACCAATTTATTCATAACTGACATTTTTCAAGAAGAAGGCTTGCCTGAGAAAGCCTCAGCCTGCAGCCTGGTGGGATGGGGTCAGGGACGTGGTGGGGGCAGTGGCTGGGGACATGGAGCAGGGAGAGCAGTTGGGATATGGTAATGCACGATGGGCTGATGGGGCTTTGTGGAGTTGCGTTATTTGTATGTTTTATTATCCCTGTATTATGTATTGGTTTATTCCTTTGTACCCCCGTGTGCAACTTGGTTTATCCCCAGTTTTCCCGCCTTGTCCTCCCTTCCCGCCTTCCCAGTATCTATCCATCACCCTGAAAGAGGCATTTTACCCCCCCCCGGGTGCCTTGTCTATCACTCGGTGCCCCTTCCCATCCATCCAGAAGCTTCTACTCAGGGCACCGGGTGATTGGGCGAGGACCTGGGGCTCCCCCCATATCCTTCCCCCATTGGACCCCACCATATCCCCCCATCCCGGAGCCACCCCCTATCCCTATCCCCATTGGTCGTTGGATACCCCTCCCTTACAGTTTATAAGCCAGTGCAAGCACCTTGTGCTTGTTCCTGTTGGCTGGCATCGTTCTAGGATATTTGGCCCCGTTGGGCTACAATAAACTCGGACTTAGCCCCCAGCAGGATCCGCTCTTCATTTACCACCGCGAGGCTTGCTAGCGCTGCCCGGAACCCACAAAGGCACTCTCCAAACCCCAGCTGGGAGCGGCGGAGGGTGCCTCCATCGCCCGCCCTCGCCCCAGGACGAGAGCTAGCCGGGGCTGAGATCAGGGATTTGGGGCGGGAGCGCGGCAGGGCTTGGCAGACAGGTGTGGGAGCATCACCTGAGGGGTGTGACCAAAGGCTGCACAGTAGAGGTTCAAATTTGGATCTCCCACAATATAGAAAATGCAGAAATAGTGAGTTATAATATACAACCTCCATCCCTCTTTTCTTAGTGATTAAGAAACACAATTTGACTGGTAATTAGAGCAACAGCAACCCTTGGACCCTTGCCTGTCCCTTGGTATTTCCCAGTGGATAACTAAGCTATCTGTTGCTCAGATCAATCAGATTTATGAGCTTTGTTCTTCCGCATCCAGGACTTTTCATGCTTTATGAAAGATAGGCTGGGTTTTCACATCACGGCATTGCAGCTGGTAGCATGCAAAACCCAGGGAAGACTTGGGCCCCTCCATTAACTTGTCTTCAAGAAAACAATAGAGCTGAAAACTGGCCTAGAAACTGCTCCTGCATGTTATCCTGACTCCTTCCTTCTGTCCACCATATTTTTCTTCTTGAAACACAGCGTCTCAGTGGAATCACCAGCAAAACCAACTTCTTTCATCTAAAAATACTTTTTCACCATCTCTATGTTTTAATTGAGAGCAAGGAGCACCAGCCCTGTGTTAGAAAGGAGTGGGGAAAAGATCTCTGGGTGCCTACAAGGTGTACTCAAATTGTCAAAAAGGAACTTTTCCATTGCCACAACTGGGCCATTGACAACTTACATGCTTTGTATCTACTGTGATTCGTAACAGAGAGCTTCCTGTCTTGCAAGATGCTGAACTCTTCATTTAGTAAAAGAAATAGGAAACAGCATACATTAAAGTTTGGTCATGTCTCAGCACTACTTACTTTTTAGTCCTATTTATGACTGGAAATCTTTTAGGTAGTTTGGTGTCTGAATGGGTGCCTATATTGCAAAAAAATAAAACAAGGATGAGCAAAAGCTCCTACAAAAGAAGTCCTAAATAATACTAATGCATTAGAGATGGCCCCTAATGTTCAGAACAAATAAGGAGAATTATAATTTGGGAAGGTCAGCATCAAGAGCTAACATAAAATGTATTGAAAGTAAATTTATTGTTATTGTTAAATTGGGTTTTAAAAGACTATTAAGGAATGTAATTCCCAGATAAATACCTAAATGGATCTAAATGCAACATGTAGCTCTGTGTATGGAGCATCCAATGAAATGCAGTTAAGCTGTGAACAAACCTATTTGTTAGTTTGTTTTTACTTGCTACATGATATTTTCCTGCAGAAGCCAGATCTCCTGAAGTAAGCCCCTTTATGATCACACCGGAACTCAAAGATGAGTTGGACGATAAGGGGCAAAATGTATATTTTCAAGTAAATGTGACTAGAATTGTGAATAGCTTGAATTTAATATGTAGGTTTTTTCCCAGAGTTCTTTCCATTGCACCAAGGGAAGGCAACATAACAATCACCATCTGTAAAACCATTCTACACATATACATTGTGTGTGTAGATAGTATACAGAGCACCATCTACTGACATACAATGAGCATGAAATACTCTTCCTTCCTAAATTATCTTCATTGCAGCTCATAACTGTTTTGAGATTTTAGTTTTGCTACACCCCATAACCTGTCTTTGATTGAGGTATGTCTTCCACCTCTAATTCACACTGTAAAATGCAAAAGGATTATGAGGCAAATAAAAATATCTTGGGAAGTAATCAGGCTAAGGACTTTCTATGTCTCCAGCCAGCACACCCTGAATTTGATGATTTCTGTGAATAATCTCATCATGTATATTATAACAAAAATGTGAATTAAAAAAAAAAACAACAAAACTTGTATTGGCAGAGAATAAAAAATGCATTTGCAAAGGCCATAATCTTTCTTTCATTTTCTCAGTCTGTGTAATTTACATCAAATCCCAGCTTGGATTAATTCATCTTTCATTACACTAGTCTTAATTTTGCTTGCTTGCAGGAAGAAAACCTAGAAAGTAATATATTACACATATCACTTTATCTGACTCTCCTGTTAAACTGAGTTTAAAGGTTTTATTAGACTGAGAGCTGTTTATTAGGTACCTCTGTCCTCACTTTCCTCAGCAAGAGAAGGCAGTTTACTTTGCAGTTTTTATTCTTCTGGCTTTACCACAGTGAAGTTGAATTTCCAGACTGCTTGTAGTGATTTCATTGCTGTCACCCTCCACACATGAGCTGCTGTGCCTAAAGTATCTCAGATAGCAATAGTTTGCTGGTATGAGATACTGCAGCTATGTGAGAGCAGCAGAGATCTCTGGGGCATCATGTTTTCATCAGAGGGTTTTTTCCCCCCAGTTTTATAGAACTAAAATGCAAATCCACAGATAGAAGGTATGAATGACAAAGATGTCTGGGAAATAGAAAGGAACTACAGTCTTCCTTATTTCTCTCTTCTGTAGTATAATTATTTTTTTATACCAAGTAAAAAAAAAAAAACAATAAAGGGAGCAAGAAAACCAGATATTTTTCCCTGTGTCATTCAGCCATTACTTAGTATATGAATTACCAATGCAAATAGTAAGAGGGAGAGGAGTATTTACAGAGTAGCTGGAGGATTTGTGGAAGCACGTTACTCCCTCTTCTCAGTTACAGAGCCCAGCATTCTGAGGAGCAGCCATATGGCTAGGGAGGGGAGAACTGATGCTGCTTGGACAGGATTTGGGGCTGATTTTCCTTCTGTGCTCTCAGAGAACTCCTTGAGGATAAGCTGGGCTTAGATGGCTGTATGATTCCACTGTACTTCCTAAATGATTTTTTGCAAGATTCTTTTCAAAGGCTTGCAAATTCTACTTTCCATAGTTTATAATCTTATCTTCTGGTTTCCATCTTAATACTCATGTGAAGGTAAGCTCTTTGCAAAAATCTGTCATTCAACAGAGATACTCCTTCACAGCAAAGCCAATATTTTGAATTATTATACTAATATTAAGAGGATACACACAAGTTCTACCAGATTCTTTCTGAAAGAATTGATAAATCTCTGACCTTCCTGAGCATTCCCCAAAGGTATTTAAAAATATGAAAATCAATTGTGGATGACCCTTCTGATTTCATTTCACCCACAGTATGTTGAGAGCATCTGAAACTTATGCAATGCAGGCATTTAGGAAAAGGGAGAGGAGACTATTCTAAAAGAGCTTCAATGGTGCTAACAATTATTGTCATTACATGTTACCAGGAAGCTCAGAAGAAAGTTAGAAGCATCCTAATAGCATCAGCCATGATATAATCATGTGAAATTGGACCCCCAGAAAGGAAAGCATAAGCAACAAATATACTGGAAGTCAGATGAAGAATTCTGTCAGAATGGAATGGGTCTAAACATTTTTCTGATGGGGAAAGTAGCCATTAGAAAAATGATTGTTGCTATTTATGAACATCAGGTTGCTAAGTGACATCATGTGATGTTCACCACTTCATCGGGCACCCACAGTTCTCAAGGAATAGCAACAGAGGGGGTGAAAGGGGTGAAAGAAAACCAAAAGGCTGAGTTACTATTTAAAAAAAGGCCTACAGTTCAAGGGAAAGGAAAATAAGCTTTCCAAAAACACCTTAATTTTTTTCCTAGGACAATCCAATAGAATTATACTAACTAAGAAGTTTTCACAAAAGCAGTACCTAGGTGAATCATCTGAAACAGACAGACTAACAACCAAAACCTCCCCCAACCTGAAATATAAATTAAGGACCTGCTTTTATAAATACATATGTATATGCATGGATGTGTGCACATATGAGTTTGTATTGAATTTTTCCATGAGAGGAAGACTCCATTCATTAAAGGCCACATCATACCTTTTTTATTTGCTTCTAGTGCTGTCAGATTTCAATATTCTGGGCTCAAATGCTTCACGCTCCTTTAATTTATTATTTTTTAAATTATTATTTCAGCTGTGTCACCTCAACTGCCTCACATGGATTAGACTATTTAAGCACCATTTCTCCGAACCTTTGTCACTTCCTGTGATTTGCATTCTCTTGAAGTTTATAAGGGGAACTGGGACAAGGACAAGATTGAGATGGAGAGGGGAAAAAAGTTTGGATCAAACACCCCACAAAAGTATGAGTGAGAAACTGATGAGCATGGATACAGAAATAGAGAAGACAGAGAAGAAAAAATTAACTGTACAATTCATTTATTTCTGTTGTCTGGTAAGAAAAACTCTGACTGTATAGATTGATGGTCAGCATCCAAATCCCCATCACTTCCTGTTTGGGATACTCCTATCACTCAGGACTTGAGAAGCATGTTGTATAACACAAGCATGTTCAGCATTTCATGCTAGTGTATCTTTTTAGCTGTTAATAGTCATGTTTTTAATCGCACCTTTTTTTAAACCACCTCTCCCATTATGACTTATTTTTGATAGCTTTTTGACTGCTTTACTCTGGACCATAAATATTCATTTTAACTTTACTGATGCTTTGCTTTAACATTTAATATTAATATATAAAGTGATTGAAAAATATAGATACATCCTAAAAGTCTTGTGGTAGAGAGGGAAAAGCAAGAATTTAATTCCATGCACACTTCTTTGTAGACATTTTCATTTGTGCAGTTGAAAAAGAAAAACCCAGCAAAAAGGCAAATATGCCCTCAGTACATTTTCCCATGCTAATAGAGTAGCTTTTTTTTGCTGTGGCAAACACACCTTCCAGACAGGGAGTTGCTTTCGGACTTTAGTGGTTCACTCCCTTCCTGTTTGAGACCAATTATGTCTCATTTGCAATACCATTAGTCAAGGAAGTGGCTATCCTGAGGTCACTTCTCAGCCCACCCTTCCTAAATGGCACTGGTATGCCTTTCTTCCAAGCCACCAGGATGGGAGGCCCTCTGTGTGCTGCAGGCTCCTCCAAACCTACGGCAAAGTCAACCTTTCAGGACTGGCCACAACTAGTGCGAGTTGAAATGCTCCAAACTAATTTGAAAGCTGTGGTTTGAAAAATGATGCTGGCTATTTATTAAAACAGCAAGCATGATCAGACCAAGCCAATTCGCTGGTTTAACAGATGGAAGCTTGTTAAAAATCTTTATTCCAATATGTTAAGAATCCAGTTTTGCTATAAATTGTGAAGTATGACTTGTGAGTCAAGCCCCAGTGGAATGGATGCCTCATATTCTGAAAGTGTCTCAGCCTTACATTTAAGACCCAACATTTGCCACTTTATGTTTTGATTCAGGGATTTTTTTAGAAGTAAACTATTCCCATCGTTTAATAATATTCCATGTTTCCTCTCTTTTATTTTAACTAGAATAGTCTGATATTTTACATTTTATCAATCAAGGACAGTATGATGATTATTATTATTTCTTCTATTTATTAAATTCTGGTCTACCCTCTTTACTACTCAGGTAACACTGTGCTGTTACACCTGAAGTACAGAGTTTTAAGTGATTTCCCAAGGTCACACTGTGAACATGACTAGCAGAGAAATAATTTTGTCTTACTATATGCAGAAGTTCTTCCTTACCATGGTCTCTCAGCTGGGGTGAATAGGGGGAAAAACCCCACAGAAAATTCACTTGATTGTGGGAAATCCATGGAAAAAAAAAAGAAACAGGTAGTGATAAAAGATAATTAAGAGCTGAAAGAGGGAGCTGCTGCAAATCTACATCCTCAGTTTCCTTATGGATGCAGCACAGTGTCTGTGCTGCCCTTATTCACAGTCTTTCCTGGACAGCCCTGCAGCCTTATGGTGTTACTGACACAGGCTGCCAGGACTTGGTAGCAGGTCTCTGACCTCAGGGAATCCCTCTCAGGTAACTCACACTCCTGATCACATAACTTCTTTGCCATTTAAATATTCAGCATTTTTTATTAAATATGTATTTGCTATAACTATCAGAAGACTTTTCTCTGTTGTACTTACTTAAAATGAAAACAAAGTAGCAATCAGGCACCTATGACTACATCATACATGAACTTGTGTACATTTATGAGTAAATTAAGTTTCAACCAGAAAACCTAAAAGCAGGAACTCTTTGTGCTTGGGTTTTACTCCCATAACTCTGGTTTTGAGCTGAGATTGATGAAGTTACTTTCAGTGAAACAAGTGAAAGCAACAAGAATGGCTGTAATACATGAAGCTGCCCCCAGTGAAGCCCCACCACTTAACTTCTAAGAAATAATGTCAGTGTAAATCATGATGTGATGAATGCTTCACTGAAATGATTCATGCCATATGGTCTGAAGAGCAAAATGGGCACAGTTTATTTTTAAAAGAATAAGAAATAAGAACTTGGAATATTCATTGCTTTGTCCTGCCAGGCTGAACATTTGCTGCAGCAGGGGCCAGACTTACTGCAGGTCTGTCATTTTTTGCTCACTTAATATGTTGCACTAGTTTGTGGCTTCAATCTCATTCATAATGGAATAATGCCCACAAAATTATGACCAGCACTCTGCAGCCTCTTCAGCAAACAAATGCTCACTGGGCACCTAAGAGCTGCATCATCTTCTCACTTTCCCTTAAAAATCCCAAAAAACCAACGACAGAAATTTCAGATGTGATTAGACTTTACAGTATAATTACTATCTTGGTAGCAAGAAGACAAACTGAGTCCCCTGACAGAGCTGAAAGATGCTGGCAATTCTAGGTGTCACTCAGCTTTCCCTTTTGTAAAGCTGCTTATGTTCAATGCCTTTCTTTCTGTATTGTTTTGTATTAATATATTCCATGGGAGACTCCACTTAAGCAAAAAGAAATCAAGGTTCTTTCATAGTCATAATGCTTCTGGAGCACTAGGAAAAACAGAGAAACAAATTATTCATATTTATTTAGTGATGCTGAAAGGTGCAAGCACATCTCACTGAAATATTTAAGCCCCACACCTACTACCTCAAAGGTAAATGACAAAATTCAGTAGCTTCAACTACGTGCAATTAAGTCTGTAATCCTACAAAGCTAGACTGCCTTATTCATTTTATTCCAACTCAAGGACAGTGAAAAAGACCATCTTCTTAGACAAGTACTGGAAAAAGGGTACTAGTGGGTATGTTGCAGTCACTGTGCAAAGTGTCAATGGCTGCCTGGTTCTGCCCTCTCCCATCCCTGTGCCACAAGAAAGTCATTTGAGAGCAGTCCATTTTCAAGGAACTGAACTTTGTATTCTGCAGAATGAATTTATTACTGTGCATAGTTTCTTGAAAGAATTCATTCTGGACTGAGAACTTTGATGTCACTTTCAGGTGGCTTGATTTGGTCTGGAAGATGTTAAAAGGGTGATTTCTAAATCAAATATATATGATGGGATGACAAGTTCAATTTCAGAACGATAGCCAGTATATGGATGGGCAGAATCCTTGTAGCTAGTTGAAATTTGTTCAGGTTTGGTGACATGGATATCACATCATTCACATTGCAAATACTTCATTTGCGAGACTGATGTAACTAAAATATATAGATCAATGTCAACTTGCAGTCTGATTCCACAATGATATAATGAGGTTCATACTGCCTGGGGTGGCTACTCCTAAATCATCCTTAAAGATAAGAACAAGTTTATGGAAGAATTAAAAGCAATTTAATACTAGCTTTTAACCAGGTAAGCCATACTTGTTTAAATGACAGCTAGTCTGAAGAGCAGAACCTAATTTTTTTAATAGGTTAAAAGAATGATTAGCACCTTTTTACAGATGGAAGCTGAACAGACTTATTCTGGATTAAGTTAAACTGATGAAAAAATCTGTGTAAAGAAACTATTTCATTGTAACAAGTAAACCTGTTATTGATGTATTTTAAACTTAATATAAGCTTCTTATATCAACCTAAGTACACACAGAGTGCTGTCTTTTCTCAATCACTTTTAAACTGTGCACATACAGTTCAACATTGCACGTAGGCAAGCTTGGATTAGAGGAAAGCATTTATCATGTAGTACATTCAACTCCTTCTCCACTCCTGTGATCCCCTCTAGTGGTCAATTAATTGTCTGCTAAATGTTTCTTAGTACTACAAATTACTTGTACCTCTCCTGCATTAAAATGGTGTCTGGCTCCACTCTGTTTGAATTCAAGAGACCTCATTTTTTATTCTTATGCTGCATATGAGAAGGACAAAGCAATGAATCTTGGAAATGTGCAGCTGCTGCATCTGTGGGCAGATTTATTTTCCCTTCTAGGAGCAGATTGTGCCCACCACACAGAGAAGCCAAAGCCATCTCTGTTGGCAGGCAGACCAGGAGGTGATGGCCCTGCTGCAGCAGTAAACAGGAGCCTCCCACCCCGTTCTTGCCATTAGGCTGGCTGAGGATGCCCGTTGCAAGCCTGGCAGCAGGAACACTTCTCAAGCAGTTTTGAACAGTGTAACAATTTGTGACTTGTCTTGTTCATACAAGTAAATGCTTGAGGTTTACCTACCTCAGTAGAAAACTGAGTCATGTATTTCGGTTTTTCTCAAGATTACAGGCAACTTGTAATTTAGAGATTTCATACAGATTGGCAGACCTTTCACATCTTCATCTTGCTGTACAGACAGACACTGCTGCCATTTTGTATCAATTCCAGCTGATTCAAGTCACTGCTGATCCAATGCTATCTTCATTTCCTAATCTTGGCTGTTCACTTTTATTTCTTCCTTGTGCTAGCACCAAGAGTTACCTGACTGCTGAGCGAGACAGCTAACTGGCAGTCCAGTGAAAAAGAAATTCTGACAAATCCTGACCCAGCTAAAGTCACACAGGCCTTCTGTTGGAAAGTAATGGCTGTGGAGTGGTGAGTCCTCTTCTTTTGGTGTTCTCACTTGTGTGCTTGTGGTTTGATGTTTATGTTTGTATATTGCAAAGGGCATGGGGCAAAGGCAAAAACCATACCCATGGGCATAGATGGTTACAAAATATGTTTTAGCCAGCGTTCTCATGATTCTTTTCCCCTTCTCCAGAGATGGAAACTCAGGAATGGACATTGAGAAAGCTGTGGACTGCATTAATGGTACCACCATGAGAGGAGCATAAGTGTACAATCACAACCAAAATCATCATTCCATTGTGGGTGCCAAAAGACAGTGTGGGAAATTCAGACTTGTCCTCCCTCATACACAGAACATCTCTAGTACACAGAAAATGTGTACAATTTTTCAAGAACACCCTGTGGAATTAAAACAGTGACTCATACACATGCTTGGCTATCATATATATATATAAGCAATGCTATCAAAAGACAGTGGGAGAAATTACTGATTTAGGTGCTTTCCTGTAAAATAAATTAGCAAAATACCTTTATTAGGAATATTTACAACAAAACACACTGCTGCCATCTACTTGTACCACACAGTATCTCTTAAATTACCAGGTTTCTTTTTACTTTTGATAATGTTATGCTAGTTTCACTTCCAGTTGTTCCCAGTTCTTTGTCAGACTGCATTATTGACTGATATGAAAACTTCCCAGTTTTGGAGAACTGTACAGTGATGAATCACTCTGGGTGACATAGAGATACAGCTTTAAAAAAAGGAAAAGAGAAGTGGCTATTTCTGTGCAATTCTGTATATCTTGTTTTCTCATGCTACAAATTGGATGTTAATTTAAAAAGGAGCAAGAGTTCATGTTCTGAATCTCTGCTCTCAGATCATGCTCCTTCATTTAGAGATATTATGTTAGCCCATTTGAAACAAAAGCTAATCAAAGTTCTGTCACATGGTACAAGCCAGCTGAGAGCTGTGAAAGAGGTTGCTGAGGTACTGGCACTGATGTACACATATGGTCAGGATGCTCATCCTTCCCCTGACTGCCAAAAACAATGTTTTTAATTTCTAGATTACTGTCTGTGTGTGTGGGAGGATGTCATAGTTGTCCTGATTCCCACTTTTTAAAGCTTAGCACTCAATAAAGCACATCTTCTGTTAAACAGAAACAATTCAAAATAGTTGCTTCAAAAATTGTAGAGATTTCATGCATTAAGAACATCTATGTTGTAATTACTTCCATCCAATTGTATGCCTTTCTGATCTTCATCACAGATTTAGCCATTGGATTTTCTGAAGGTCCATATAAGAAAACACTGGTTTAAAAAGGTCAGAAGGGCTGTTGTGGTTTTACATCACCTGGCAACCAAGCAACATGCAACCATTCACTTCCTCCCTCCTTCTCTCCCTCTGGGGAGAGAATCCAGAAATGGAAACACATGTAGGTTAAAAAGTAAAGAGAAAAGGCTAGAAAACGTGTGGGTTGAGGTAAAAGACAGTTTTATACATAAATTAGAAGTTGTGTATGCAAGCAAAGCAAAACAAGGAATTAAGTGACTGTGTCCCACGAGCCCACTGGGAGTGTTCAGCCATCCCCAGGACAAGAGTTAGTTGGGAAGACAAATGCCATCATCTCCAACTCCAAATATCCCCCCTTATTCCTTTCTTCCCCTGTTTTATATGCTGATCATGATGCCACATGGCCTGGAATATCCCTTTGGAGGTTGGGGTCAGCTGTCCTGGCTGGGCCCCTTTCCAGCACCACTGGTCCCTTCACAGGTGGAGTACTACGAGAGTAGAGAAGCAGAAAAAGCCTTGGCTCTGAAAGCACTGCTCAGCAATAACAGAAACATTTCTGTATTATCAACACTGCTTTCAGCACTACCCTGAAACACAGTCCCACACTAGTCACAGTGGAGAGAATTCGCTCCACCTCAGCCACAGTCAGCGCAGCAGGGCTGGGGCACCACCCCAGAGCGGAAAATCTGCAGGTGCCCGGGAGATACGGCCTGGACCATCTCAGGCAGAATGTCTGAGATGTCACAGAAATAATGCAGAAGTGCGAGCCTCAAAAGCTGCTTTTTTGAACCACGTCCCAGAGGGGCCTTGCGGCAGGGGCGGCAGAGCTCGCTGCCCTGGCAGGAGCCGTGTCCGGAGCCCCGGGGGGGCTGTGGTCGCTCCCGATCCTGTATTCCTGCATTCCTCCGGGCGGCTGGCACCCGGCGGAGCGGGGTAGGAGAATGCAGCGGCCAGGGCTTCGGGGCCGGATCCGGAGCACAGGGCCAGGAGGAGCCGAGCCGAGCCCAGCCCGGGAAGGCGCGGGGCCCGGGCCGAAAGGCAGAGCCGGGCTGCACCGAAGGGTCACTGCGGGGCACAGGCGGCGCCGGCCCCCAGGGAGGGGCGGGGGCAGCCCGGGGCCGCCTCCCGGCCGGGGCCGCCGTGCGGCGGAACGCGGCGGCGGGCGCGGGTTGCGGCGGGCCGCTTTGGGGCGGGCACCGCGCGGCGCGGCGCCGGCATGAGGGAGCCGCTGCCGGGCCCGGGGATGGAGAGCGACATCTTGGACGCGCTGGAGGCCCTGGGGTAACGGCGGAGCGGCGGCGGCTCCCCTGCGAGGGCCGCGGGCGGCCCGGCTGGGCGCGGAGCGGGCCGCTGCAGCCGCGGGCGAGAGGCCGGCTCGGAGGCGGGAGCGGAGGGGAGCGCGGCTCGGCAGAGGAGCGGGCCCGGGGCTCGGCGGGGCCGGGGCTCGGCGGGGCCGGGGCTCGGCGGGGCGGTGGGCTCGGCGGGGCGGTGGGCTCGGCGGGGCGGTGGGCTCGGCGGGGCGGTGGGCTCGGCGGGGCCGGGGCTCGGCGGGGCCGGGGCTCGGCGGGGCGGTGGGCTCGTTCTTTGGTGCCTGCCCACCTCCCAAGATGTGCTTCGGATGGTGCGGGACAAAAACCGTGCGAAATTGGATTTTTAGTTATGTTATTCCCAGTACTCCAGGGCAGCCAGTTGTTACTGTTAGGAGGAAATTTGACTACAGTTAATACTTGAGGTCTTCTCTGTCAGGCGTATTCTGAGAGATCAAAGTCTGTTTTCACATGCACATGTAAAAATGCCCATCTCATATTTTCTGACAAACTATTTTTTTTTATAAATTACCAAGAACTTTTGGTGTGTTTAAAAAAAAGAAGTCTGAATTATTCCTTGACAAAAGTAATGTAGAAGGATTAATTCATTTAAGTGTAGTTACTAACCAGCTTACAATAAAATAATTTGAAAATATGTATATTTTATGTTATGTTTACTTCTTATTACTAATATTTATCTACCTGTGCAGGTACACGGGTGCCCTGTTGGAGGAGGAGGCTTTGAAAAAAGCAGCAGAAAATGGATTGTCTTCACCTGAATTTTTTGAGCTTTGCATTTGGTTAGGTTCCCAGATAAAGTCACTTTGTAATATGGAAGAAAGCATTACTGCAACAGATGGTATATGAATGTTAATTTAGTATTTATTCAGTGGATTTAGACCCATACAGCTAATAATGAAATTACAGTGTTGAAGTTTACAAGAAAGCTGAAAGGTAGCCAGACTCAGGCTGATATTTGTATAATGTGGCTCTTAGATTAAGGTCTTCTGTTCTGAAGACTTGTTTCAAAAGGGGAAAAGAAGGTGATTTAGGGTGGTTTAAAATATACGTAAATGTGAAAAGTACATTCATGCCTGCAGTCATATTTGTATGGTATAGATTGCAGTGCCAAGTGTTTTCTGCCCACTGGTCCAACACACTGTGTGTGTGGATACATGAAGCGTTTGGTAGCGCTGCCTGCTTATTTCTGTTGAGGGCTGGAATTTGGCTGAGGTTTTATATTACTTAAATTTTCATCAAAAAAGTAGTGTGACTTGAAAATAATGGGTTCATGACTCCTTGTCACTTCTTCACCAGAAAATTAGTTACATTGACATGCTATTTAGTGACATAAACTGTTCACTTCCTACTGGTGGTCATTTGTGTTCATGTCTTCACAGACTGCTGTAGTATTACCTCATTCAAAGCATGAGTTTCGCCCTGTAGTGACACAAGTACAAGATACTATTAGAAAGCAGTAGCTTCCTATAGTACTTTTCTAAGCAAAATATTAACTGGTGGTTAATCTTTGGATTGTTGAAATCTGCAATAGAAGTGTATGTTAAAAAAATTAGGTTGCAGTTTGATGTTTTTGTAAAAAGCCATTATTTGTGCATTTATTTCCATAGGTGTAAAAGATACAGAGAGCTTCCAGCTTGAAATTAGTGGCTTTCTGAGAGAAATGGCTTGTCCGTATTCATCACTGGTGTCTGGAGACATCAAAGACAGATTAAGAGAGAAGGAAGATTGTCTTAAACTCCTTTGTGAGTAATAATAATTTTTCCCGTTTATAATGCAGTACTTTATGTGCGTGCTTTATCATAACTGTATGATTTACATTGAAGAATTCTTTATGTGTTTTTAAGTTGATGTATACAGTCATTACATACTAGCTCAGCATGCATCAGCTCACTTGTGCAAAGTGAAAAATAGAGCAGCATTAGAAAGCGGTTTAGCAGAAACTAAAATTTCTTTTAAAAGTGAGGTGTAACCTACTGGGGCCTCCTGATCCTTCTCTTGATCCAGTTGTTCCAGCTCACCTAAACTGAGACCTTGTTTCCTGTGTTTGTGAGAGGTTTCGGGGCAGCTTGAACATAAATGCTGCATAATTTGGAGGTGCTGAAATCAGAATTGAGAGAAGGACCATCTAGGTGTAAGTTGGACTTGGAAAAAGGAGTGGCAGCAGGAACCAGTTTGATAATATGAAATTAGGCAAGGAACTTGGGATCTGGTGGCAGAATGGAGTTGGACAGTTAAATGCAGTGTGTAAACTGAAGATGGGAAGTCAAGTGAGAGGAAATTGAGGTAAAGAATAGGAGACATATGACCTATTCCAGAGATAACTGAGAAAGTCTCCCTTTTATCATGATTATTATAAAAATGTGAGATATTGTAGCTGTACTGAGAATGTGGATGCAGAAATGCTTAAGTGTCTCTAAATGTGATTTTTCTCTATAGTATTTCTAAGTACAGAACTTCAGGCTTTAAAGATACTGCAGAGCAAGAAAATTAAAGGCTCTCATTTGGAAAAGCACAATGAAATTATTCAGGAAGTGCAAGCTATTTGTGATGCACTGGGTCTGCCAAATGCCTCATCTTCTGGTATTCCTCCCTTGTTAACCAGTGTGGAACAAAAGGTATGGGCTTTTACATCTTCTCAATATTGCTAAACTGTAAGCACTGTCTATGAAAGCATTCATCGTAGAGTTAAGGGCCCAGCACTCTCACCCATAAAAACCCTGTCTGACAAATGCAAAATAATTTCAATTCTGAAAACCAGCTTTGTGTTTTAAGTTAAACTGTTTTGTTATGAGGGTAAGTATTTGAGCATTTCCCTGAGGTTGCAATGTACCTGATCAGACATATTTTGCCATGCAAGTTTTAAGGTATAAGATTTCCTCTTACCCATTCAAATGTGCTGTAGCAAGCAGAAAACTTTGGGTAATAACTGATTGTGCATTTATATACCTGTAGTCATTTCTGGAATGTATTTAAATTTAATATCCAAAACTTAAATTAGTCCTTTTTAGTTTATTAATTTCTTAATTGCAAGCGTGGATTTGTTGGTGGTATTAACCTTAGTTGCAGAAAGGGGTGAAAATGCCTGAATTGCCAGTATGCAGTGAATAAGCCAACTTAAACCTTAGTCAGCAAGATATTTCTTTCTGTTGTGTCCCTCCAGGTTGTAACTCCTGTCACTGATGTGATCCTTAACCTGATTTCCTTACTGCAGAATGTAAATAGGCTCTTGGGGTGGAATTTATCCTCTCTGTCAGGCAGCAAAAATTTTGCTCTTCATCTCTCTCTAGTGTTTGGGGAAAGAGTGATTCCCCCTGTAGGGTAGAATAACAATCCCCTCTGCTTCTGAATCTTTGAATTTAATAATTTGACATTATTGTGCTTGTTTTTTTCATTCTTCCTCATCAACAAGTGGGCAGTTGAACATTCAGAGATTTTGGGGAAAGGGCCTGCTACTTGCATGATTTTCTTACATCTGTCTTCATTGTGACAAGACAAAACCTTTAATAGGTTAATTTATAAAAGGCATCCCCCAGGTGCAAGTGGAACTGCCTATTCCTACTCTATAACTGTACTTGATCTGTGTAGTTCTAAGGAAGTCTTTACATTCAGTAAATATTTTTGAAGGGATGAAGAAACAATTCTAGCACTGTTTTGGGAATGAAAATATCAGAGTTAAAGCTGATGATTGTGCTGATCTCCCTCTGTAAGTGTTAGCTGTGTTTACATCCATGTGTGCTTCATGGGCTGCAGCTATGGCCTGTGACCTTCCTTGCTCAATTCCTTACTTCACTTCTCAGGTGCACATTGAGTTTCATCCCATTATAGGGACAGGACTCCAGTTCTGCAGTTGTGGAGCACCAGTTTGTTCATACACACATAGTGATATGGAGTGTTTTCTTTGAATTGTTGGACACATGATATCTGCCATCTTTTGCAAAGTCTGACACTTCCTATCAGACAGCATCACAGGCTTGAATTGTGCGTAGTGTTGCCATCCTAATTTGTATAAACCGTTACACTTTCAGAAGTACTAAAATGAGCAGAATCTTAGAAGTGTTTTGTCTTTGATTTTGGCTGGCTTTTGTTTGGTTTTTTTTTTTATTAATTCTGCCTGGACTATTTTCCAATAGTTTTCAGGTCTGTCAGTTCCACAGTGGTTATACCACTTGTACTCACTTCAGAGTGTAGAAAGGTGGCAAAACTAGTTCATTCATCTTCTGTGACTCCAAATAGTGTAATTTGTTCTCTGTGTGTTTCATCCCTTATGAACAAAGCATTTTTTCTTACCTTGCAGGATATTTTGTAGAATTTCTGTGATGTGTTTACTTGTCATTCATCCATTACTTTAATATAGGACAAGTTTGGAGTTATTTTGATAGATGACAGTTAAAGACCTAAACTTACTGTTTTAGAAAGGTAGTGCCACCAGCTGAAGTTTATTGGCTTTGTAAACATTTTTTAAAAGCACCATTTTATTACTTTTTTTAATATGAACACAGAAATTCACTTGAAATTATATTTTTATTTTTCCAAATACTTTTTGGCTTTTGATTTAATTAGATTCTGCATAAAATTGCACTGTTGATGTTTAGCATTATATAATTCATAATAGAGACTTACATAATGATCTAGTATCTTTAGTGTATCTGCACATGTATCCGCAACATTTCAACATGTCTACTCTTTGTCTCTGTCTAGCATCTTCAGCATTGTCAGTAGCTGTGGGAGTAGTTCTGAGAATAGTTTGGCTATGCAGCAGCAACCTACCAAAGGCCAGATCACACACTTTATTTTGGTATGGAACATTAGAACATTTATTGTTTTAAGTGATTTTCCAGTTTATTTAAGAGATTGATATAAAATCAGGATTGCTTTCTTCATTCAAAATGAGTTTTATAGTAGCTCCAACTTTGAATGTGCAATCATAGTAAGTATCTTTTGAATCTCCTGTAATTACTTAGGCTAGTGTTTATCAATATACCTAAGAAAATGAGAGATAAATTGACAGTATTACAGCCTTCTATCACTAAGTATATCTTATTTTATTATACAGTACTGAAAAACTAATAGTAATTTTTAAGTTGTTTAAGATGCTGTTCCATTGTAAAGTATATTTACAAAGGGGAAATCTAGGAGTCAATCTGAAATTCAGTGCCAAAACCTCTATAAATTCTAAATGAACATTGATGAAAGATTCAGAAAAGTTCATGCCAGTGTTGTGCTTTGTAACTAGTGCTTACATCTGACTGTTTTCACACCTAATTACAAAGTGACATTCTAATACTGTTTATTTGAAAAAAACTTTTAATGTGATATTATTATTCAAGAGACTTCTGAACTTTTTTTGCCCACATTATTAAAAGTACTTTGCTACTTTTCATAAAGCAGTGGAATGAAAAGAAACTACAAAGGGCTTCTGAACAAACTAATTCAAAATTAAGCTGACAATAACACTTAAGTGAAATGTGAGAAGAATATTTCTTTAAGTATTTGGGTAAAAATCCTAGAATTTATTATTATTTAAATTAATGTGTTTCATTTGTTGATCTGTAGTAATTTTACAGATCTAATGGTGCCTGGACAATAAGGATTAATGTAACTGTTGGGAGCAAGACCAAAGAGTTGTCCTGTTCACCAGACATCAGAGGCAAACAAAATTAATTTAAAGTTAGATAAATACTGAATTTGTCTGCAGGCTTAAAAATATTTTGTGCTTTAGATTTTAGGTGATATCTCTGCAACTGTACAGTGCACCTTATGACTAATTAAGGCAACAGTGTTTCCTCAGTGTTGCTATTTTAAATTAATAACATGACACCTTTCCACAGGTCAGGTTTTTTCAAAATCTCAAAAAACTCTGGAGGTGCATACATATATGATGTTGTTCTGTGCAAATGGTGTTAAAGGTAAAAATCACTGCTCTGACAGAAGATGAGGATATTTAATAAATACATTGAACATGGTAATTAAATGGGAGCTAATTTTTTTCTCAGTTGTACAAAATTACAAAACAAAATGAGAAATGTCATGTTCAATAAGGATACACTTTATTTTTTAACAGTAGAATAACTGTTAGTTTTATGTAGCAGATTTGTATTTGGTATTTTTGTCTCAGATCCAATGGCTTATTTGTTTTCATTTTATATTGAGAGACTGTGTAAAAGATTCCCAAAGCAATCCCATAAATTTTTAGTGTTACCAAGGTCATTGATTACATCTATGTCAAATATTCAAATATACTTGTCTACGTCTAGTTTAAATTATTTGGCTTTATTTTTACACCCAAAAGTGTAAAAACATAGGGATGATTTGGCTATACAATTTGTTTTGTGTTTTCTTTGAGTGTGTTTTCACTGCTCTTTTATCAGGGCACTGCATTTGATTTTGTTCCCACTTACACGTGCAGACTTCTTTCTGGGCTGTGGTGGGTTTTTTAAACTCCTGCATATCCTTCTCAATCCAGGGCAACTATCATGTGTGGGAATATGGGTTATAGCATAGATTCTCACATCCATTGTATTCTTATCCTCTGGCAGACTCTTGTGTGTCAGAGTTCCTGTGCTCAAACCTCTGTCATCAGTCATGGCTGGACAATGTATTCTGCAGCTGTAAGACAGCTCAGCTTATTTCACCATTACAGCTGTAGGATTTACCCACAAGCCCTGCTGATGGGAGTGAGGAGAAAGTAGAGATTCACTAATCTGAACATGACTTTACAGTGTGTCAAAAACATAGACCAGTTCATGAGTGTAGACCTGTTCATCAGTGAAGAGATTCCTCCTTAACTGTTAATGATTAGTAAAGCTGTGCTCAATAAACATTATGTATGTGTTCTCTTTAACTTAGTAAAGCTGTGCTCAATAAACATTATGTATGTGTTCTCTTTAACTTGGACAGAAAACATTGCAGAAATTTGGTGGCAATTCCTCAGTCAGTAAAGGATTATTTAATTTAGCTTCTCTTTTTTTTTCTAGTTTCGGTTTTCATTGATTATCTTCCTTAATTGTTCTCTCTAAACTTCCTTTTACTTTTCAGTTCATGGAAATCAGGAGTAAGCAGTAGTGATTGACTTGTGATGGCAGAATGTGTGGCTTTTGTATATGGAGCCCAATGTTGTGTTTACCTCTTTGTTATTCTTGCACCTGCAAACTTGAAATAATTCTAATCTCTAGGTACTGTTCAGCATCACTGGCTTTCAGATCATCTTTCACACTCTAACTGTTACATTGAGGATTTTTCATTTTGTTGTATTAGTTTTTGTTTCAGCAGCTGGTCTCATTTTAATAGACTCTCAAACTTTGAGGTAATATTTCTGACCTCAGTGATATATGAATAGACACTTCCTGCCCAATAGAATTTTTAATTTGTCTGCTGTTCATTCCTTCTTCTATACCAATTACTCATCTGTTCATCTCTTGTTGTCATGTTGATCTTATTCTATTGTTGGTTATTAACTTTTGATTTTGATCTTCAAACATTTATTTAAATTCCAACGTAGTTTGTGCTTAGGTGCATTTGCATATGGCACTGTGTACATGATTCAGTAAAAAAAAAACTGACTACATGCAGAAGACAGACAACCTTGGAGTGTTTTTTTGTAAAGAAAAAGGTTATAGAGAAGCAAGAATTATCAGAGAATTAGGAGTATTGGGATAAGTATGGTACATGGAACTGAACGTCACCCCTTATTGTAGCCTCTTTTGATATGAGTGAAATACACTAATTAGATTGCCACTTTTCAGATACTGCTAGGCTGTCTTTTCTGATAGAGTCAGAACAGTGTTTTCCCTTAATTTGTTCACTGCACAATATATTTACCTCAGTCATTTTCTAGGATATTGTGTTTTTAACCTGCCAGAGTGCTGCCCAGCCGTGATGTAAAAAGAAAGAACAAAAACTTTGGTTTTCACAGAAAATTTGAGATCAGATATTTTTCTTCATATACACACAGACACACACACACATAAAAAAAGAGATAATTATAAAAATCCTGCCATTTGAGAGTTGATTTTCTAAGTATTTATTCAAAAAATTATCTAGGTGCTCCAGAATTCGGTTTTTGACTTATGGAATTTTTTTTTATAGCAGTCATTAGAGAAGATATTTCTGTAACATGTGAAGCTCAAAAGTGAGCTTTGAACCATACCTTTTGTGACAAATGTAATGTAAATGCCTGTGTGCCCGCATGAAGTCTTACAATCCTTGCAAATGTATCTAATGGCTGTCCCCAGTTACAGGTTTTACTGTGGATCATGCACTACCTTAATCCTTTATTTGACATATAAAAGAAAATAAATTCTAGTTTTACTCATTTTGCTTGGTTCCCCATGGTTATTTACTAAAGCAAATAATGATGTAGTTCTCTCCATCAGACTGTGCAAAACTTGCAGGAACATTAATACACATGCAGTCAACTGCAGATGAAAAATCAGCTGGATTATGTTCAAGCTATGTACAAGTGTTGTGGGCATTCATGGTAATGATTGTAGAAGAGCTTTCCCAAAGGAAGTTCACTCAAAAAGAGGAGGTAGAGATTTCTGGTAATGAGACAAGAATGCAGTGGTGTGTGGAAGGTAGAGAGAGCGTATTTCATCTCTAATTATTGAGGGCAGGAACTAGTGGAAGAAGTATGAGCAAATTTGATTTGAAGTGAATGCAAAAGTTTTAAACATAATGTTAGCTGGAACCAGGTATAGGATTAGAATAAAATTAATGAGAAAGAATGACTGCCTGCCTGTCATATCTCCTGCCTTTCTTAGTAACACCAGATTTTTTTGTAGCCCAATGTAACATTTCGCAACACAACTCCAAACTTCCAATTATTGTCATTGCATTACTTAATAGTATCTAAAATGAGTAATTTAGCTAGTCCTACTTCCTGTATGCACTTGATTAATTTGCTATATAACTATTGTTCTGTTAATGGGAGGACAAGTGATGTGCCATAAAATATTTTTGTATAGAGGTTGGTCATCTTATAAAAGTACTCAGGAAATCTTTTTATAGTGGATCATAAGCTAGAAGATGTGTTTCTTTTTTCATGAGTGTGCTAAAACAAACATGATATGTTTGATCTTCCAAGTAGCAAAATAAGATTGTAGCAAATTTTGCTGAAATAAATCTAAATATTGTTTGTATTCTGAGATGTATGTGTTTTTTTTCAGGTGAAGGACATTCTCTCAAAAGTTAAAAATAACCATGTGGGGAAATCACTGCTAACAAAACCTCTGAACTCTGACCAAGTGGTAAAGAAGTTTCTCCATTTCTTTCCAGTATTTAACAGGATGGTCAAAATAAATGCATATGGCTTCATTTAACTTTGCCTTTTTACAATCACTGTTATATTGCTGAATATTAATACTGAAATTCAATTGCTATATGCTAACAGTGATAATCAGATAATTCCAGAATTGTCATTATAAAACAGACCTTGTGTTGATTCTTCCATTGTTCATTTTCAAATAATTTTGTACATGCATACTACTGTAGCATTACACAGATGCTATATAGTTTATAGTGGTCAGCTCAGGATAGACATCTTAGTTGATGGATGGGGTTAAGTTTGAATTGACCTCTATAACTTTATGTATTTGTCTGTTTGAATTTCTCATTGTAACACTGCAGGAAAGATTGGAAAAAATCAATGATGCTCTTTGTAGTGAGTACGAGTGTCGACGGCGGATGTTAATGAAGAGGCTCGATGTGACTGTGCAGTCTTTTGGCTGGTCTGATAGGGCAAAGGTAAACTTGATGTATTTTTTGCTTCCTGCAGGTGGGAGTCTGCTGCTGTTCCCCAAGTCTTCCTACAGAATATGCATGCCATGGAAATACATAAATAGACTTCCATCACTATTATCTTTTTTCCAGCCTGTTCTGAACTCAAGTTGTAATATCCAAATCCTAGGTATTGAAGAAGGGGATGAATTCAATAAGGTGGCACAGTCTATCCTTTGTGACTGTTTACAGCTTCACAATTAGAAATTTTAGCATCCTTTGTTGGGGTTTCTCACTTTGATTAAAGTTTCCGTCTCCCTATTTTCTGTATATAACACCGTCCAATGAAGTAAACTAGGAGGGAGCCTCTGCACCTCATCTGATGCAAAAGTAAGACAAACACTAGGCCTTAACATAGACTGGTATAAAGTCTGGGAGGTTACAGTGACTGCCCCCTATCTCGGATTCAGTGCTACTAGATGAACAGCTGTTTGATTAAACAGGTTATTTGAATAGTAGCTTGCATGAGAAAATCACACAGTTGTTTGTATTCCTTCAGGTCACTAAAAATTCCAAAGCACTCCTCTGTATTTGTTCCGCTGGTATTGCTTGAATTGTGATAATTTCATTTGTACTATTTCCTAGAACTCTGTATATTTAAAAAAATAGTCACAGTATTTCCGAGCTGGAGATACATCTTGTTTTTATCCCAAAGAGTAGGAGAGTAGAAAGATAAGACACACAAAGTTTGTCATTTGATGAAGGCACATGCAAAAAGCTGGAGGTAGATGGTTTTGTTCATTAGCAGCAAAAACAGCTTTCCTTTAAAGGTTTCTTTAGAAAGCTTAAGATTAATAAATCTTAAAACTTGGAAAAACTTGGATTGTTACAAGTCTTTCTGACATCACAATTTGTCATTAACACATGCAGAATAAACCACATGAAGTTCACTAAGTATCACTGGAACATGAGTCTAGGTGCTGCTGTGCTGCGTTGGAATAGCTCACTGTTTTATTTCTGAAGGGGTTGTGAATGCTGTTATACTGCAAGAAAGGAAAAGGGGAGCATTTAGCTCAGAGAAGCCAGGAGATGTCCCTACTTGAATAACTTCCTTACAGCTGTACCAATACAATTAGGTATCTTCAAATTTGAAGTATACTTCTAAAATGTAATTGATGTGACTGATGACTAACTTAAGGAGACTAAGACTTTGTCACCTGCTATTGTTCCATTCAAGCAATCTGAAAAGCAATGAATGCCCTTTTGAAATAGAACAATAGTTTAAAGAGATTTTTGATGATAAAGTAGTCAGATGATTCGTTTTCCTGTTTTACAAAGCCTGTTGATGTGAAATATATGCAGTTACAGAAATAATCAGGTTACATACTAATTAAAAATAACATACTGTTTCAAATCTCTTTTTTTCCCCCATATTTCTCTTGAAGGATGTTCATAACTTCTTTGAGAATGTTTTGGGGATTGAAAATGTTCTGTCATTGATAAAATTTAGAGTTTTTTGGGTTTTTTTAAGCCAAGAGACAAATTGTTGTCTCTTTAAAATTTGTTAGCTTGGAAAAAATCTAATGTTGTCCCTTTCTCAGTTTTGCTGCATTGATGTATTTTCAGGTTTTTTCCACAAGTTTAATTTATGTTGAGGCTGCTCTGTTTTCATTGTATTTATAAGCAACCTGTTGAATATGGTTATATAAAGCTTTTGAGAGAGCAGTGTGGACTCCTTAAGTTTTAGTCTGTAGACATGTTGGAAGGCATTAAAGAATCTCTTTGATGCCAGTGGATAGAGGAGTTTCTTTTACTGTAGTACTGGTGCTAAGTTTCAGCATCAATTAAACATAATTATCAGCACTTCCTATGTAATAGCTCCACCAACAGGAAGAGAACTGGTGATAACTGGTACTATGTTTTGTAATATAGTTTGTATTTTTGGAAGCTACACCTTGTGTTCAGAGTGAAACTTACTGAGACCAGCACATGAGTTATAGTAAGTCTGTTGGCGTGTTTGGTACTTGGCAAGTAAGTTGTGTTTGATGTTACCCTTTAGGTAAAAACAGACGAAATAGCACGGATCTATCAGCCCAAGCGCTATGCGCTGTCTCCAAAGTCCACCATTACATTAGCTCACCTGCTTGCTGCTCGTGAGGATTTGTCCAAGATCATAAGAACAAGTAGTGGGTCCACACGGGAGAAGACAGCCTGTGCTATCAACAAGGTATGCTTTTCTGGCATGTGATAAATGGACAGGGGCATTTCCAGACCTCTCAAAAGGAATTCCGGAATTGCAGTGCTTTTGCTTGGTACCTTAATTTCATTTTTTCCATTGAAGAAAGGAAGGTTTGCAGTATTCCAGTAAACATTGTAGAAAGTTCTTTTTTTTATCTTCCTAGATAGTCAGTCATGCAACATGATGAAACAGTGTAGATGAGGTGGAAAAGTGGGGGAGTGTACATGTGTGTAAATGACCTCTTGAGTTCGGTGGAACTGCACACCTCAAGGATACCTATAAGTATTTGTGGTATGAGTTCCTGAGCTACCTTGCCAGGATATTATTGTTTGGTTTGTAAACCCACATCTCTAGTTCATCAGTGTGTTATAAATCACAAAAGTTTCTATAGAAATGTCACCAGCCAAATTTTCTGTTTTGGCTGCAGTAATGAATCGACATTGTGCTGTTTCCTTGTATGTGATAAAAGCTGAATCTTGTGAGTAGTGACACGAGTCTCACAATTCAAGTGATGACTAAATTTGATTTTATTGATTCCATATTTACAGATTTTTCTAATGTTTTTTGCCTCATATAGATACTCTTTCATATGTTGTGATCCTTAACACTCTGAAATTTCTCAGTTATTGTAGGATCTCAGAGAAAGGTGTTTTTTTTTTTTCTTGAGAGGACTTTAGTTGGAATGCCTGGGACTGATCAGGGAATATTAACATTGATCACATGGAGTTTAGGAAATACAAAAGCAACAACAAAAAGACCTACTTGGCTACATCTTTGTTCTTCATAGATGTTTGTTTTGTATAACTTTGTCCAGTGCATTTTCTCTTTTTATACACTGAGTAATACCTGCCATAGTCAAGCCTTTATTTTCCCTTTTCTTGGAAGTGTTACTTCAGCATGTTTTGTTTATTCTGCCTCTTTACTGAGTGTCAGTAGTTTCTGATTTTAGGCAAACTGGTGTGCCTTTGAGAACTGCACATCAGTTTGTCAGTTGGTTTTTTTTGTTGGCTAATTTGAACTTTAACTTTGAAATTTAAGTAAAAGTACCACATCACAAAGGGTCTTTTCTGTATGAATATATATGTGTATTTGTATATGTGATATATGATGTGTATATATTGCTTATTACAATACTAATACTTCATGTATGCCGTATTCTTCCTAAAAAATTCACAAAAATAATATGAGCCACCTAGCTGCAGTTATTTCTGTTTTAGAGGTGAAAAATGAGAACATTTAAGAGTTCTGTTGTGGTGTTATAAGGACAGGAGATAGCGATTCTGCTGTCAAGCACTGCACTGAGGGGCAGTGTCTCTTCAAGTTATTGCTACTATTTTTTAACTGTGAAAATGACCTGTTTTCCCATACAGGTTCTGATGGGGAGAGTCCCTGACCGTGGAGGCAGACCAACAGAGATTGAACCACCTCCTCCTGAAATGCCTCCATGGCAAAAAAGACAAGAAGGTGGTGGAAGAGGTGGCTGGGGAGGTGGTGGTGGTGGTGGAAGGGGTAACTGGGGGGGTGGAGGGGGCAGAGGAGGAGGAGGAGGTGGAGGTTTCAGAGGTGGTGGAAGAGGTGGGGGTGGCTACCAGGGTGGGGGTGGCTACCAGGGTGGAGGTGGCTACCAGGGTGGAGGTGGCTACCAGGGTGGGGGTGGCTACCAGGGTGGGGGTGGTTACCAGGGTGGAGGTGGCTTCCAAGGTGGCAGGGGAGGTTATGGTGGCAGGGGAGGCTATGGTGATCCATATGGTGGAAGGGGAGGGGGAGGATACCGAAGATACTAAAGCACTGTACATCTTAACAGAGCAACTGGCAGAATATAGTGGTGGTGTTTACTGGTACTAGGAATTTAGATTTGTTGACTTGGGTTTAGGTTAGAATTAAGTATGACCATATCAGTAATTTCATTAGACCAACGGATGTTCCCACTGAGTTCTTTTAGTTAACTGAAGTTTTATACTGAAATCTGATGACTGAAGTCCTTGTTTTTCGTACTGCTTATATGGTGTTTTTTATTATGTCATTTTATTTAAAATAAGTCTCAGAAAACTGAATAAAACACTTTGTAAACAAACAAAAATATGTTAATGGTCATACCTCTCCAGTTATTGCATGTTGTATGTCTACCCTCCTGCTCCAAAATGTTGTGTAGAAAAAACAAAGTAGGCCTAAGAATTGGATGAAACCACTTTTAAAAGACTCAAGAATGCTGATTTCAGGCTTATTCTCTTCATGTCATTGTTCTTCAATCATAGTTTTAATGAAAAGGAATTCATGAATTCATTCATGTAAATTAATTTTAATTTCAAATGTTAAAATCCTTAAGGCTTTGATCAAAATTACTCAATTAGATTTGATTATTCTTGCAGAACTGTACCTTATAGTAATAGTATGAATTAATACTCTGCACAAATTAATCAAATCAGGTTATTTTTTGTGTTCATAATGTATCAGACACTCTTTAATGGTCAGAGCATGTACTGTAAAGTCATCATAGTGAGTTTTGATTGTGTCTTATTTTCATTTTACCTGTTTTCCATCATGGATGTTTCATTAAAAAAATTTTAAAATCAGATTGGGCAGAAAAGCTGCAGCCATCATTTCTGGTATGAATTCATGTGTCTATCCTTGTGTATCAGTTTTGAGACACAAAATTTAAATAAGCTGAGCTTTATAAGAAAGAACATGACATTTCTTCTCATCTTTTTTACTTTGCCTTTGTTTTTTTTAAATTATTCTATTCTCCCTTGCCTTTTCTCAGTGATTTATCTCTCTGCCAACCTAAAAGAAGCCCTGTGTTGACATGGTATGGGTGCCTTGTTCATCACATACACTGTTAGTCTAGAAGGAGTTAGCTGACATACCATCATGGCTGTAAATAGATGTAGACAGGAATTAAAATTAGAGCTGTCACTTTAAAAGTCAGTTCCTGCTGCCCAGTATCTTTTAGATCTCCCACGTTGTGAGACCGCTCCTGAGAACAGAGGTAGAAGGGGGGTGCTGCCTGAGTTGGTTCTCATGACAGTATTTATCAGGGTCAGGTCACTACAGAGAGATTCAGGAAGGCATCTGATTAACCTGGTGTGTCAGATGATTAAATAGCACAGCTGTCTTGAAGTACTTGTAATTGTAGGCATAACTGCAGGTTGAACTTTTGGATTTGATTTTGGATTTGTGTTCCTCACTTACAAGTCCTTTCTGCACAAATTTCCTATTGGTGTCCATTGGTATGCTTTAAAGATTTTTTTTTACCTTCATGAACATACATATCGTGTCCTGTTTCATTGGTAACTTCATGCATGAATGTAAAGTTCTGTTCCAAATCAAATTATCTCTCAAAAGTTTTTCTTCTGTTATTTCTTCTTTCATCAGTTTGCTTGAGAATGCTGCTTCTAATGTGGTATGTATGGCATTACCCGGGCTTTAGGGTCACAGCTGGTGCCTGATAAAAAGCAGCAGAAGTTTTGCTTGCTAGAACATGTTAGGTGGCATGTGAACTTTTGCAGTAATGGTTTCATGTCACCCAACTGCTAGCATTGTAATTCCTTTGCCAAATTTTTTCTATGCTTCTTACTGGCCTAAGCTCTTGGCAGCCTCTGCAGTCGTTATGGAGAGACACCTCATGGGTCATGTGGGAGCACAGTACTGGTTCTCTTGATTCTGAGCTTGGTTTTTTGCCTAATGCTCTGCAATAGCTCCCAAACCCGTGACATACCAAATGAGGCTGCTGGCCTTAGAGCCAAGTGTTGCTCAGCCAAGGAGTAGAGAGCGGCTTTTTAACAACCAAAGCTTTAAGATTAAATCTGTTTGCTCATCCCAATGTTACTTTTTGCTACAGATAATCAGCAGTCAAACATGTGGCTTCATCAAGGAACTACACTCAGAAAAACAAATGACTTACCTATGCTTAAAGGTTTCATTAGTCTTAGGATGCAAGATTGCAGCAGTTTAGTTAGATTGTTGTAACTGCAGATGTAGATGTGCCTTGGTGTTTTTACACTCATCAGTCTGTCCTGTTAGTAGGCAGGACAGTTCTGAATGAAGTAAATCATCAAGTGAAGGAGGTACATGCCCACTTCAATTCTAAGTTAAATTATTTCAGTATCATATTTCAGTTATGTGTATGTAGACCATATAAAATATGGAAATACAAACAGGCTGGAGATTCTTTTTTCATCTGGCCATGTCAGTTTTTCCAAATAACTTGAAAATGTGAAGCCAGTAGTTAAAAAATAAAGTAAGCACCATCATATTTCATGGAGGTATCCTTTGCTGTCCTTTTGTCAGAATGTATGCTTTTAATTTCTTAAACAATGCAATAACACCATGAAAGTAATTGATTTAAACCTCAAGTTTTGTCTTGAAAAAAAGTATTTTCAAAAATTCTGTTGTAAGTAAAAGATTTTCATATATATGTTTGTGAACATTTTTGTGTTTATTCGCACTTAAGGAATACCTAAGTTAATATTGTTTAGTTTGTTGAAGATCTGAAAAAAAAGGCTGGGGATTTTTTTCAGGAATTGAGAGTGATGCTTTTGTCAACAGCTGTAAACACTGAGGAATAAAGTACTGTATTTGCAATTATTTGCATTATCTCTGTCTATTGTGATTTGGATCTGCTATCATATGTTCCTCCTTTGTTTGTAAGAAGGAATTCCTACTGGTGATATACAATAGTGGTGAAACTTACTTTTTATGGTAATGGAAATAACATGTATTTTGACCAAAATGGAGAAGGCAATAGATAACTTTATAGAAAAATTTTAACAGGCAAGGTAAGTCACAAGTCTGGGATTTTGTCTGGGATTACTAAGGAATCTCAGTTATATTTTATCTTACTGAAAAAAGATTTAAAAGCATAGTGATCTATATGATCACTGCTTTTGTGTTTACATAAACTAAGGAAATATCCTCCATTTACTTCTCAGGTTTTACTTTATTACTTTCTATAATTATGAAAAAAACACAACTTGTTTTGCATAAGACTGTAGAGCAGATTTGCCATACAAATAGGAGTTTCACCTTTTGTTGTCTTCCCTCACATGATTGAAGATAACTGAATGGATGCCCATTTCCCCATATATAAACCAATTTAGGATATGGTATTTTGAAGTTTACTATAAGGTAAATAGCAAGTCTAGGGTGCTACAGTTCTGCCTGTGCAATAGGCAGCATTAGCAGACATAACAGAAGCCTTGCTTAAACTTGGCTACTGTGCTGTGGAATCTTTTCAAAATCAGCATTCTTAACAAAAGTGAGAGAATATGATAACAAAGACAAGTGCTTTGTAATGCTTGGAATAGTGAGTAGCAACACAGTGTTTGTACTGTGTCAACCACTAAAATACCAAACAATCTGCAAATTCCTAGCTTCTTAAGTTTTCCCAGGCACCATTCCAAGGCTTAGAGAAGGTGAAGCTGGTCTAGACACTGTTACTAGATTAATGCTGCAGAAGGATCTCAGATGACAGTCAAGAAAGATGAGTATAGGTTGTATAGATTTCTCTGAGATACAAAATCAGAGGCGGCATGAAATGCAATTTTAATATTTTTCTATTATAAATATTAAACCAATGTCTTACTATTTATATAAAATCTTTACAATCTGTACACTTTTTCAATCTTCTCAGACAGCATTAAACTTTTTCAAGTTGCCACAGAGATCAGCTACAACAAAATAACAGATGCTGCTAGAACAAAAACATAGTTCCAAAACATATATGAGATAATCTAAAAGCAAGTGTATTTAACCTGAATATGAACAGTAGCCCTGCCTTGTAAATTATGATACTACTCAAGTCTATTTACTTTAAACAATCAGAATTCACGCTTAAAAAATAATGGGGAATGGTGCTTGTTCTTTCTGCCTTCTTGTAAGTAGAGCTGGACCTAGAGGAGGAAGTTTCCATTTGAGAAGAGTGTTTCCATTTGACTTAGCCATGACAAGGTAAATTTCAGTATCACTGTTTGATAACATGACTTCTAAACAGCACTTTTAATTGTGTCTCTTTTTCCTAACATAAAGCAACTTGAAGATTAACACAAAGGCAAGTGATTCTTTCTGGGTAGCATTGTCAGTTTTAAGTTTCCCTGTAGTCAGGTTCCACTGTTAAGTCTTTCATACGGGGAAAAGGGAAGTACCAGAAGAGAAGGGACTAACAGCACTTTAGGGGAAAAAAAAGAAAAGAAAAAAGGGGGGGTTGGGTGGGGAGGAAGGAGACAATTTAGGGGCTTTAGGCAAATGGAGAACCTGAAGGTACGTAGAGAGCTCTGAAGTTATCCAGGTATCAGCTGACTTCGAAGCAGGAAGTTTTCAGCACACATGAAGCACTGCACACTTGCTCTGAACAACATTGCTGCAAACAGCTCCCTTTTAAATCTTTCAGATTGAACAAGCAATCGTCACAGAAACATTAACTTAGCACTTAGGACTGTACAAATCTGTGGTCATAACTCAGTTTGGAATATTAAGTAGTTAGGTATACAGTAGCCTTTGAGCTAGCTGCTGATATTAGGGAATTTTCCTTTTAACTATGAGGTTTTGTTCATGAACTCCACATTCCATCATAGACAAAGAATATGTATACACACAAACTCTATTCAAATCCAGAGTTTAGACCACCAGTGAGCACTTACCTTGGCTGTACAAGAAGATTTATGAGGCTTAGCTGCTCCTCTGGAGTATCTTTTAAGTAAGTGAAAATATATTCAACTTTTATCTTGTTTAATAGTTGTAGAAACAGACATTTATTTGCTAAATGCCTACTAGAAATACACCTTGCTGTAGTTCCCTGAATAGAGGACAAAATCAAGAAGTTCACAGAAAATGGGCAAACCAATTTTGCAGACATGACCTGACAGTCATTCTGATTGCTTCACTGACCAAAGTGCAATTCCATGTTACTTGTTAATTCAGGTTTAGTGTATGAGTTTAAAAAGCTGCACAGTCTTTAGAGCTGTTTTTATATGCATTTCAGTTATTTACATTAATGTTACAGAAAATCTACTACTACTACTCTTTCCCTCCATTTGTTTTTACTTATACACAGAGTTGCAAGCACAATCCAATTTCCAGACAATTGTGAATCACTAAACTGGCAAGTACATTCAAATTAACTTCATAAATAAAGCATTTGTATAGTTGATAATGACTGTAAATTGTGGATGGAATGTTTATTTATGCCACTTTGAACACGAAGCACAGGTACTATTTTCATTGACTAAATTTCAATGTATAATGGAACTGATAATTTAGAAGTATTGAGCATTAAGTGGACTTTATGATGTTTGTGTGATGACAAATATACAACTCTTTAAGTGTACAGATTCTCTTGGAATGCAAATGCAATTTTCAAATAGGCTATTTTGACAAGTAGATTTATCAGTAACTTGAAAGACTGTTTTATTTTAAACAGTATATACACTTTGTGTCTTTAAGTTACCTCCCTTGCACCTATTACTATACAAAATTTACAGACATAGGAGCACACTAGACTTTATGTAAAGTGCATGTGAAATCTAGGAGAGAGAAAATGGAGAAATCTTGTTAAGGGGCGCTGAAATGCAGTAGCTGTTGCACAGGGATTGCTGTACAGTTTCCCTCATAATATGGCTCTAAAGGTTGTGCTCAACAATGGCACCTACTTTGATGGGAGAGAAATATAATCAATCTTATCCCATATCGACTGTATGGATAACTTGTTGTAAGGACAAGTTAACCCTTAAGCCAAATAAGTGGAATTAAATGTTTCAAGTCATGGCATGGAAACCATCTGAAAGATGCTTAAAAAAACTGTCAGTTTATCTTAAAGTGTATGGATCAATCAAATATCATTAGCTTAGCTACTTACTTTAATTTTCTCGTTAATTTTTGAATTAAATGGGACCGTTCACTTAATGTTTTTAATTGGTTTCAGCTCTAAGAAGGAATTGTTTTCCTACAGTTTCACTTACTCAGCTTCATGAAACTGAGTTTGGGGCAAATATAAGGTGACCCAGTCTTATGAATAGCTACTTTTTCAGAACATTTGTACAGTAAGGTATGCTGCTGGCAGCCAAGTAAGTCACAGGGAAATCAATATGGTCTTCAACAGGAATAGAGACTTCAACAACACTCTCACTCCTTTTAAAAGCAAACCCAGAAGATACCACTTTCATTGCACAGATAATGCTAAATTTCCTTACAAGGTCAAAATTATTTTATACATTTGGGAGTGCATGTTTAAAAGGGAAATGTGTTGAGTGAAGAGAACATTTCCACTTAATATCCTTCAGATTCTCTCTCCAGTTCACTTGGTAAGCAGCTTTATCACAGCCCCTCTTTCAGTCTTACATTCTTCTATTCCTTAGAAGATTTTCCTCTCATCTGCTAGGAGCAGTCTCTGTGCTGCAGACCATCAACTACATGGTTTCTTTTCTGGATTGTGAGAGATTCAATAGTTTTGTGTGCCTGTTCCAGTTGGATCTTTAAACCTTCATTGTCTGCCTTTAGAATATTCCTTTCCTAAACAAACAAGAAAAAAAAAATAGAGAATTGTATTTTATAGTGCAATTGTTTGTGGACTGTCTGGTTGAATATTTAGGTTGGCTGCCATAAAAATAAATTGGTGTGGCTCTCATCAGAACCAGTAATTTATCTGAATATTTCCACAGTCTCTATTCTACCCTTTGCGTACACTCTGACAAATTTCCACCAACTGGTATCTGAGTCATGTCCAAAACCTGCACTTCTCCACCCTCCACTGCACCTCTCATAACAACAGTAGTCTGGGGAAACAAAAATACAGGTCATACATTACCTCTTTCCTGCTGCAGAAATTGATGTACCAGAAGCCATTCATTTATAACATCATCTGCTGTTTAGTAATGAGGTTGGAAAGAGGGAGCAAGGGCAAGTGTAAATTACAGGGCTCAAATGAATAGGACATTTTAAAGAATGCATTTTTACAAGTTACATCCATGCTTCACATCCTTGTTGTATTGAATATACTGTTGATTGAAAGGGAAGTGGTTTGTACTGGAAGATTGTCTTAATCTTGGTGTTAATAAACCATTCATCTTTGATAAAACATGAATTCACTTTATCAGCACCAAGGGATATTTTGAAAGTGGTAATCATCATTCAAAGATTAGAGTGTGGTCCTGTGATCTTCACAGAACAGTGATAAATATTGAGTAAAAAGTATGAAAATAAGACTTTGTTCCTCATAATTATAGCTGGATCCACCCATTAGTTACACCTTTGGAATGGTAATCGTCTCAATTATAGCTGGATCTGTCCATTAGTTGCACCTTTGAAATTGTAACAGTCTCTTTAATCTGTCTGGAGAGGTGTTTGTACAAACCTGAATTTGGGCCATGTTTGAGGTGACACAGTCTTATGAATAGCTATTTTGTCAGAACACTTTAGAGTAACCTGAGACAATGGGGCTGATGCAGGTGAAATCTAGCAAGAAGCATCATGTTTGTTCACAGGAAAATTTCTTGGTGGTGCTTACACTTACCAGCTGAACAAAAGCAGAGCTCCCTACCCTCTCAGCCCCATATAGTCTGTCACTTGGGGGAGCAGAGGCCACTAAAATCAGGAAGAAATTCAGAACTATGTTCCTCATTTTATGAAGTAACATTCTGTCCTGAGTGATCGGATTATGTTCACATTCTAGAACTGACAGGGATCAAGTGTGATCATAGTATCTTCAAAGCCCTGCACTAGCACTAAAATTTATCATTTAAATGAAGCATTGCTGGAAGTTAAAGTTTATCATGCCATTCATGGATTGTTTAATTGCAATTAAATTGGCAATCACTGGAGTGATTAAAATGACACATTTCCACCCAGCCACTCCCCCACACATCAACCACTTGACCACACTGTTGTGCCAAACAGAATTTGTACCTGCTCAAGTTCCTGGTATGAGGGTTTACAGCTGTGATGCTCCTCCTTCATTTTCTGGCTGGAGTCCTTGTTTTCCCATTTAACAAATGCCTTTCTGCGGCCTAGGATTGGGCTTGGAAACGCGGATGCTGGGGCTGCCTGGAGATAAGGATTTTCTGGCATCCTCTGTTCTTTCTTCTCTCTCCGCTTACGAGATACATCACCAGCCAGCAGTACAGGATCAGTCTGTGTACTTTTATGAATCACAGCTGGTTTCAGTCTCACTGAGATTTTCTGAGCTGAGGAACCCATGAGCATAATGGTTCTATCCTTGCTGTCTTCACTGTGCTCCACTACTTCTCCATTAGGAAAGGTGAATGATCCTTCTTCTTGTCCTTTAAAATACATATGGTAAATTAAGGCAAGATCTTCTCCCAGAAAAGGAAAAACAGGAGGTGTGTTAATTAAACATGATCTTAATAAATAAAACATTTATTCCTTACTGACTTTTACATTCATTGCTCTCCAATATAGCTGTCATTACAAGTTTCTCAATGTTGTGTCCCTTGAAACAACTCAGCCCCTGTCTCAGTAAGACAAATATGCATCAGTAAGAGGAAAACAGGTGTGGCATCAAGGTCAGCTTGGTTAAGAGGTGGTTATTATGTAGTGCTGCAGTCATTTCAGACACAGCCACAGAGATGCATATATTATCAAGAGAAATGGGCTGTACTGAGCTCTGCATATGTGCTAATAGGAAGCCTAAGGTGGAATCCAGCAGTATGAGTCTTAAATGTAACACAAAAGATTTGATAATTGAAGTGGCAGGAAGCAGATTTGAAGAACATTAAATACAGGCAAAAAGCAGGAAAGAAATTCTAAGAAAGTTCATATACAAAGAGTTGGAACACGAAAATCAAAATAACAACAGAAGTAATCTGGTGTTTTTCAAGGACAACATTCCTTCTTTGAAAGCCTACACAGTAATAAACAGTAAGAAAATTTTATGCAGTTTGTTTGATATAAGGTGAAAAGAACAGAGAGGTATAGGTTTTTCATTTCCAATTCTGTGGAAGATGGACAGATGGACAGAAGTTAAGAGATTCAGCTACTGAAGTGAAAAAAATAAAGACAATTAGCTGTTTGTTTTCCTAGCACACTGATACATAGGAAAACTGGTTTTATAAACTCCACATTAAAATCTGAGTCAGAATTGTAACAGTGCAGTAGTCAATTTTACAACTTCCTAAAAATCAAGACTTGCTTGTCACAAGGTGAGAGAGTTAAGGAAGCCTGTTAGCTCTTTATGTCACATAGCATCTAGTTATTATAAGAGTCTGGCAGAAGATTTCCTCTTTTTTTGGTGGAATTTGTGCACCATACATTGTGTAGTGTGACAAGAGATCTCCTGGAAAGGGAGTCCATCCTTAGTGTAGAGCAGAAATAGTGTTACTTGATACAAGCTAATATACACCTGTTTCTAATTTATATGCAGATAAAACACTGCAGTTAACTCAAAAACCTAAAAGGATGCTGTACAAGTTTTAAAATAAAAAGAAGCAAAGAAAGGAAAGTTCATCTACATATTTTGATCTTTTCTCACCAGGGAATTGTTCTTTAACTCCTACTGGGCAGAGGCTTGAAGCAAGAGCAGATGTTGGGCTGCTGTCTGCAACTGAAGTTTTGGGTCTTCTCTTGCACTCTATCACAACCAGGTCTTTGCATTGCTTGTGACAGTTCATCCCACAGTCTGTAAACAAAACAATGTTTATGTGATTCAGTGCCTCTGGTGCAGCATCTAAGGTAGCTCTGACACTACTGCCTTCCTGGCTGCTTGCCTTCTTTGGTGTTCTCTACGTGTATTACCTGTAACAACATACATCTGTAAAACAACATCCCTTTGCTATACATGCCTAAAACTCCTTTTCATTATGAAAGTACAAAATGGCACCAGTCAGTCACAAAAGTGTTTTGACTGTAGGAGCTGCAGAGAAAGCTGATACCTGTATGAGGAAGAAAACTGAAAAGTAGATGTTAGGAATGTGCTGCACAATATTCACAGAATGGTGATGTTTGTGTCCAAGGGTCTGTTCCCAAACCCTCTGAATTCAGTCATGTCTTGCAAGCATTAGAGCTGTCAGTAACAAGCTCCTTCATCTCTGCATTTCTTCTGTCATACTATTCTTGAATCAGTCTTGTCCTCCCTGGGAGGACCTCAGATGGATCAGCAGATATATCCACAGATCTCAGGATGATCACGGGTTTTTGTTATTCCCTATCAATTATGGATTAAAATTAACGAAGTATAAAGTACTTTACCTTTGCATCTGTATCCTTGTTTAATGACTCCCCATAGCTGAAATTCAAACAAACAAAAAGCCTACATATTAATATATTTCTCTGCATGTTTGATACCCCCAGATAAAAAAAACACTAAAAGCTCCACTCTTTTCTAAGATCTGAGCACTTGCAGAATACCTTGTTTCCCTACACTTCTAATCATAATGCCAAAATAGAACTATTTACCCCTTTAGCATAAGGTAAATAGAATATTTTATGTGTCTCAATGACAAACAAAATATCTTGAGCTAGTCTACTGAACACATCATCAGATGTGGCAGTTCCTCGAGAAGCTGTGGAGCTGGAGTAGATGGGAAGTTCTCTCAGCACCCTTGTCTTATCTCAGCTGAACAGAAGATTGGAGGACAGTCAGTTTTATTAAACCTTCTGTGCCACAGGCAGAGGCATGCAATGCCTGTGTCAGGACTTGAATTCTAGCAGCCCCAAGGAGTGGAAGGCTCTGCATTTGGAAGTCTTGCCTGACTTGGTGACATAACCAAACCCCATAAAGTATGAACCATGTTTAAACATACTGGCACTGCCAAGAGGGGAGTAAAGGGTACCTTAAACATATACAGAGGCAGAAGTCTAGTGTTCACTGATGTTTTATATCCATTTCTGTATATTTATATTTATATCCATTTCTGTATATGATACAAGGCAATTTTGGGATAAAAAAGGCATAATTCCAAAGAAAGTTAACATAATTTACTAAAAAGTAAGCTTACAAATCCAGCACAGTTGTCACAAAAAGTGGGCCTTAAGTAAGTGGTCTCTTGGAAGTTGTGAGCAAAGCCAAGTCCTAATTTGGAATAGATTGAGCTAGCCCTCATGAAGTAAGCTGTTATTTCATCTCTGCTAATCAGACCTTCCCTGGAAGAAACAAGAAAAGTTGTTTGTGAGACACAGATTTTGTTAAATGCATAAGGAGAATGAAACATCTTTTTCTTCACATTTTATAACAGCAGTAGTTTAATGCACAAAAAACCTAAAATTATCTCAGTGATCTTGCCAATTGTTTAGAAAGTATACAGAAGCTTATCTACACATTTAAACTGCAGACTGACAGAATAAATTGAATATCTGCATATGTGATGCAACCTCAAAACTACTTCATAGTAAACCTCTGACAAATCACTACTGTACTTTTCCATACTCTAATATGTTAAGAAAAATGTTCCTGATTTTATCAAAATACACATTTGCCAATTCTCTATTTTTAAGGGACAGCTTTATCATAGGAAAATTATTTAGCAGTATATACTGGATATAATTTGAAAAATGGTTATTTTTCTATTGTCTGTTTTTCCTTCTAAATGAGCTTGGACACCACTGCTGTAAGCCCAATGAAGATGTCATTCACGACACATTTTGAAGATGCTTTTGTCAGTGATGTTTTCACTTCTGTCTGTGCCTGAAGAGGATGCTTTTAACACCCTAATGATACAATACAATTTAAACATAAAACCCCTTCAATATCTTCCAAAGCAGATACTACAAAGCTGATAAGCAGGTACTCACCAGTCCTTAGCCATTACACAAAATGAGAAAGGGAAACTGGCAGCAATCTTTTCAAATTCTTCCTGGGAGATGTATCCGTCCTGATCATGGTCATAATTTTTGAAGACAGACTGCACGAGGGAATAGCATAATAGTTTATAATGAGGATGGTCTGAATTGCCACTTTAGAAAGCCTCCTACATTATTTATGGATTTCATCTCCCATCTCTTCCCAGTGTCTATTAAACAGTGCAACAGTCTAATTGCATTTTTTGCTTGAGACTAAAAAAGCATTATGATTTCTTGATTTGCAGCAAAACATAAGTCAACACAGGCTGGACTAAAAGCTTCGCAACACAATGACAGCTGTTTTTTACTTCTGCTTTAAGACCACTCTGTCCAGGCCCACACATACAACTCATACTAATGCACTCAATTAGTGCTCTCAATGGTCATTTCTGTAGCCAAATCGGTGTAGCTGCCTAGCTTATTTTATCAGGTCAGTGTTATGAGAAAATCAGTTATAGAATTGTCAGGCAGACACCTGTTTCCACTTGTGGAATGTATTACTGTTTGTCACTGGCCACAAGGCAAGGAGCACACCCAGAATAAATTTATAAATATATTCCAAAACAGCGTGTATCAAAGGATGCCTCACAATATTATAAGTGCTTAGAAAGGAAAGGCATGAAGCAGGCAAACAAAGATGAACTATTTACATCTCTACCTCTATCAGTTTTGGAATCAATCACATTACTTAGTAGTTTCCCATAAAGCAGAGGACCCAAAAAAAAAAAAAAAAAAAAAAAAGAACAATTGCTGCTTATAAGAAAGCCACTGAGAGACCTCCTGTCAGACTGCATCTAGTAACATGATGTTGCATCAGTAACAGGATGTTCCCTGGTAGAAATGGACTCCCTGTCTCCCTGAAAGAGTGACTCTGCAAGTACACAAACCAGTATTCACACCTCCTGCTGGCCCTTTACCAACTGAAGGAATTTCCATCTCTGCCTCACAGCTGCTGCTGCTGCTGCTATTTACAGGTAGGCAAAAGTATCTGTTTGTGAGGACAGAAGTCCCATCCTGGTATTTTCTCATACCATGACATTAAGGCTATAAACATTTATCATAATATGAAGTACACTGGCCAACCTTACTTACATCTACCATCCTCTGAACATGTTTGCTGATGGTTTTTGGATCAGGTTTTGGGGCCACTCCTGAGGCCCAGTCTGCAACTACTGGTGGTTTGGAAGGTGTCATAGGCTGAAAAAGATCGAAGTACCACATTAGTACCACATGGAAAGATTTTCAGTATTACACTTCTTGCATTTGTGACAGTAGACTATGTGACACAGGATTGCAGAAATTACCTGCTGGACCCAACATAGCTTTTTTGATAATTACATGGTGCTTAAGCTCTTTCTTAAATTGTTCAAAAGAGCAGTCATTCCTTAAATTGTCACAGTTCACTGACAGCCCTGTAAAATCACCATCTTTTCCATATTAATAAAACCATAACAAAACTACCACATAACACTCATGGATTTCATCATTTGAATCATATAAGAATTCTCCATTTGAATAAAGTTGAAAAAAGTATCAACTGGCAAGATTAAGACTGATGTCATGTCTCTATACAGCAACTTCATTTGTCTTTGTGTTCATATTATAAAACCTGATAGGGTGTAAACTCTGCCATATATTCTATCTTAGACTTCATCATGAAACCAACAATTTGTGCTTTAATAGATTTCACTCAATCTACAAATCTAAAGTGTTTTCAATTTAGCATATAATAAAATAAAATAATAAATTGAATACAGGAGATAAAAATTTCTTTTAAAAAATCCTGTTTTTAAAATATAATCACTCATAAAAGCCCTCCTTTTTTTAAGAATCTGTAAAAGCCCTTACAGCAGCTCGGTGACTTCGTGGCTCTCGTGCATATGAAAGTTCATAAATTTCATCTTCTGTGTAGTAAAGATCAAGGGACAGCTGAAAACAAACACATTAGTTTAATCCCAGAATGGTCGCTACTACTTTAGAAATTTGCTGCTGGATTTTTTGGTGCATTTCTTCTTAATTTAGATTACATCTAGAAAAAAAATGAAATTGAGCTGCACAGGTGTTCACAGTGATTTGAAATGTGTCCAATTCTACATTACAGACTGTTATTGCCATTATTTGGAAACCTGAAACATGGAGTGTTTGGAGTTCAGAAGCTCCTGCAATTTCAATTAATATTGAATTTTAACATATTAATATTAATATATTTTTAATATATCCTGTCACATATTCCTGCATGAAATTATGATCAAAGTTCTACATATTTGTAATAGCTGCTTTTATAAAACATTTTTTAGAAGGAAAAAATATTTAGAATAATTTCAAACAAAACACTTAAACAGCAGGAAGAAGAAGTTCACCATTTCACATAGCTGAATTTCTGGGTATGTGTGCTTTATCACACACAAAGGTGCTCCCAGACATAACAAATAACCTCAGGCACATAAGCATATTTATCTATTAGCTTCTTCCTGAAACAGGGCTTGTAACCAGAAAGTGGAAGTGGAGTATCTTGTTTTTCCAAGATGAGATACTTGTTAAGGCCAAACAAAACTGAGAAACAAGAAAGGAAGATTTACTCTTTTAATAGAAGGTTAAATTACTAGGAGAACCCAAAACTATACTTCTAACAATGTCCTAGGTAGTATAATTCTTTTAGTAGCATAGGACTGACTAGACAGGACTGGGATCTACTGTATTTGACTAACGTTTATGTCAGACAGTTTCTTAAGTACCAGAACAGACTTGGTTAGAAATGCAGTATCTTGAGGAACTGAACTTTTGTGTGATTTTGTTGTCAACACAAGGAATCTTCCTTACTGACAGTACAGTGAAGCAGAAATGAACATTTCCTTCCCTTATAGAAAAAAATTGACACATACTGCTGAACTGGCACCTCTACCCTTGCTACCACATAAATCATCACCAGTCTTTTCTCTTCTATTCCTGTACGTTTCCCCTTTGGGGGAAAAAAATTACAACCTTACGTATTCATAATGAATTAATTAATTGGATTCTCTATTTAGTTATTTGATAGGTATATGACATTTTTAATTGGATGCATTTATCGTATCTAACACACTCACTGTAAGCAAGTGAACAAGGTCCATATTAGCCTCTAGGGGAAGTGGCATTTCCTGGAGTTGTATCAGCTCATCTATGTGGTTATAGAGAGAATATAGTTTGTATACATTAATTTTTTTGTCCTCCAAGTAGTCTGGCATGCCCTCATAAAGGGATATCAGGTCTTTCAGGTGGACTCCAAGGATTGGGATCTTAAAGTTACTGCACTCGTTATAGGCACGTCGGTAACTATCATAATTTCTGTAAGACGAAAGCAATTCTGTCATTTCATTAAACACCTAAAAATAAGAAGAAAACAAAAAAATCAGCACTGGTTACGGTTTCTGTTTTTATCATACAGCACAAGAACTTCCCATGTTATTGTTAAGGAATTTACTCACAACTCTTGAAAAAAAATTAAAACTTTGAATGAAATCTAGGCATTCTAGAATTTCTATACCCATAAATTAGGTACTAATATGTTATTAAAGATGGTTAATATATAGCCTAATCAATAATGCTGGTCTCCTTACACTCTCCATTTATTCAAATGAAAAGAAATATGATTCCCTTTAATCAGGGGGGTCTGTATGCAGTCAATGTGTAAGCATAGCACAAGCTCTCTGACATTCATAAAAGCAACCATCTTCACATTAAAATGTGGAATGCATTCTCTGACTTTCTGGAGACCAGCTGGAACTGCTGGAGAGGTCCTGGCAGTGAAACCCTGTGCTGTGCCATGATCCCATCATGGTGTGATCAGAAGTCATACTATGGTTCAAGGCAGCATACCTGTCTTTTTAAGAAAATTTTTTTGCATGGAAATTAATTAGAAACAGTTATCTTGGGCTTTTTAAAGGCCAAATTAATCTTCAGTCTAGCAGTATAAATATTTCCCTTTTTTAAAATTACACAGGTACAAAGTTGACTCATTAACATAATAAAATCAATGGACTAATGTTTTCTCTGGGAAATTCCTGTCAAAGTTCTCCATTTGTAGCCTTTACTGTTTGATGTAGTTAAACCTCGAAGTGTGTTTTCAAGTCAATAATTACCAGCTTTTTATTACCTGCTTTCTATTAGCACCTGTATACAATTTCTTGAAACAAAAAGTTATTCAAATGATGTGCACACATGCAGTCCTTAAAATGAGAAAATTTGAAAAACATGTTTCTAAAATTAGCTTTCTAACTGATTTTATAGATCCCGATAGCTGTAACCATTTCCAGTGGCAGGTCACACTTCCAGGTCCTTACTCCAAGTATGCACTGTTCATTTAGGTTGATCATACTGTGATCAAAACAGGCTCATTAGATACCTTCATAGACTCTTTCTGGCCCAAAAATAAGTATCTTACTCTTTTAAGAAGTCTCTTAAGAAGCGACATGAATGCTTAAGAAGTATCGCTAAAAATATATGCTTTCCTTCCCTTTTTTAATAGCTTTCATTGGTATTTCACAAGAATTTAACTGGAAATTAAGATTCCTAACAGTCCACCATACTATGTGGCTAAATTTGTTCAAGTCTAAATTAAATAAAACCTGTCAAATGGAAAGATCAGAAGAACAAAATCAGTCCTTTCACTCAAAGTGCAGAGCTCTATGCTAGCATTTTACAGATTAAGGATGATCCATGTTACTACAGAAGACAATAGTTTTTTTTCAAGTGTTCTAGGATCCAATTCTGTTTTCATGTTTGAATATTATTCTGAACTACTGCATGTAAATTAAAATGCAGCTCATCACATCTGAGACTAAAGAAGAGAACTTAGAGAATCTATACAAATCTTGAGGAAAGGTGGGATTGCAAGAAGTGTAGGAGTAACTGATGATCTAGAGATTAAATAATAAATAAAAACCCTTCAAAACCAAAGAAATTTTTGTTCTGTCTTTCCATCTTATCCAACGAAGTAGGGTAACTTCTAGTGTGTGCAGTGACAAAAAAAGGTAAAGGTTCAATTATTTATAAAACTTAAAGAAGCAATACTAACCTTAATTACATCATGAGGAACACATGAGCTTGTTTCCTTGAGCCTGGAAATGGAACTGTGACAGAGACCTCCTATCACTGCCATTAATGTGTTGAAATTCTGCAGCTGGTGGAGCTTCTGTGTTCATATTGAAAAAAAAAAAAGACAAAAAACAAAACAACAACAAAAAACCAAAAACAACAAAAACAAACAAACAAACAAAAAAAAAAAACCCGGTATAATTTAAAGGTTCAGATTGTTGTGCACACCTAATTTTAAGTTCTTCTATTGTCTTCATCCAAAGTCTTACAAGTTTGTGCCATTTGCATTTTGGTGCTAAGTTGTGCTTTTACTGGGTATAACATGAACTTACTCTACTGTTATTAAATCAAATACGAAATTTTCAGATACAGTAAGTCTTCAAAGTACCTCTTCAGTACTTCCCTCTCTTTCCACAGTCTACCACACGTAAGCAACACTGCCTATTATCTTGGTTATGACTGCAGTTGAATTAGTATGCAAAGAATACAAGTGGACCATAGTTCTCCATTTACACAGAAAGGTGTTTCTGGTGGAAGGCTTCTAATTACAGCCAAAGCTGTGAGAGTTGCTCATGCTTTGGAAAGCTTCACAGCCACAGCTGGGAATCTCATATGCTGATTCAAAAGCAAGCCTAGTCTTACAGTGAAATAATTTCTTCAGAATGAACATGAGGAAGTCCTGGTGCTGTGACGCTGTAATATCTGAACACTTGGTAAGAAGCACACTCACACAAATGCAGATGTGGCGTGCATGAACCAGGAGACCACTGCCAACACTCCCAGCTCACCCTAGTAGTAGGATGGGGAAAGCAGAAAAAAGGGCTGCATCAGAGAAAGATAAACACCAAACATGCTAGATTTTAACTGACCTGTGCAACATGAATAAACTTGATGAACACTTCAGCCCGAAGCTGTGGTGTTGGTCTGCTGAGCACCATTAGCTGCACCCACTGAGAGATACCATTGCAAAGAGAAATCGATCTCTCCATTGTTGGGTTCTCTTTCACACAACTATTCACAATGTAGTTCTGATAATCTGAGAACTTAAACAAAAGAAGCTTAAATGAAAATTCATGTAGTTTCATATGCCTCATGATCTGTGTGTGAACAGAGGCTTTGCAAATGAAATGCAAACTATATCTTTTACACCTGAACTATCCATAAAACTGAAATCTTCCCTTTGTAAAAGCTTTGTTAAGTTCAAAGCAGGGGCTTCCACTAACTGAATTAACTGAAAGGTTTTTTTTGCCATATCTCAGAAGTCTTGGCTCTTATAAATCCTAGGAGGAGTAGAACTGGGGCTTTTCTCCCAGCCTCAGTGGCTTCATAGATTCATTGACTTCTGTTTAGAAGGTTTAACAGAACTTAAATTGTAATCTATTAACTCAGTAATAATTTAAGTGTTCAGTTTATGTATTCTGTAGCTGGGGCACACTTCTGAATTAAGCTACATCAATACAAAAAGCAAGCTCAATAGGAGTAATACAAAACTGAGATAAGACCATTAAGAGTGAGGGCTGCAGATTCCTTAATGCTTTTAATACCACTTGTGAGATTCTCTTATTTGATCAAGGCAATGTAAAAATTTTCAGTAGATACCTGCAACACAGTTCTTTTTTAAGCCATTAAGATTAAAGAGAAGAAATAATTTGCAATTTTTATCCATTCTGTTGATTTATCCATTGGCATAAGTCCACAAGAATTTGAATCATCAGAAATTGTTACAATGGATTTTTACATCCATTCTTTACTATGGTCACTAACATCTTACCAAAAACACTCATAGCTGTAAGAGACATACACTCTTTTCCACAGGAATATGTGGAATAGCATTGATCTTTAAGCAAAGGTCAGGCTGTTGTTTGTTTCTCACTCTCCCTCTCTCACCTTCTTAGAACTTTATAAATTTTTTTCCATCTGTTTAATAAGAATTATTAGCACTTTAAAAGCAGATGACAGCAGACATCCCTAGGTTTGTCCTTATTAAATTAAAGATTGAAGAAATATTAGTAATAAGTAGAGCTGTCTCTGAGATTACGTAGTACTTACATTACAATTACTCTTTGAATTTTGAACCCAGCCAGCTTTTGGCTGGATTTTTTGAAATTTAAGCAACTACTATATACAGATAGATAATTTTTAAGTACCTGACTACATAATTATGAACTTCATAGCAGTTTCAGTACAACTATGAATATATTATTTTTTTCTCAGCAGTCATCTCCTTAGGATTTTTTTTTTAATGCTGAGGAAATTAATCTCTAAAGTGCCTCTTGAAAGTTTTGAATTAATTGTGGTACACAAATTTATTGAGGTCAACTATAACAAGCTTGTTAGTGGCAGATACGCTAAAGTAGTTTAGGTATTTAAATATTGCAAGAGTCTGTTATTGTGATGACTAACTTAAGAGCTTCAACAGGAATCCAGAATCCAGATTCTTACAAAAGATTGTGGCCTCCCTGTACTTTTTGACTAGAGATTAAAATACTTTCCAAGCACCAGCATGCCTCCAGTCATTACTCTGTGAACACCACTCCTTGCATTTTAATTTGCTGCAAGATGGACGGGATTTCATGGAAGATTTTCCTGTATGCTGTGTATACAATCAAATATTCCCTTCTGACTTCCAAATGCCCAAGCCTTTAAATAGTTATTCTAGGGACTAATAACACAGCTGGTCATTTTCAATCTTTCTCATGGTGTATGATACCATATTAGAATAATGAAAGGATTCTGTGGCCTAGCACATCATGAACATATTCTGCAAAGATTTAATTAATATAACTAATTATTAATTACATATTACTTTCTGACCTGAAGTCTTGGCAAGCTCAATTTATACAAAAACATATGCAGGTACCCTGCACATAAAATGCATACACATATGTGACTGTTGGAACTGCATGACACACCTGACACTCTGACTAAAAACATACTTGTTATACTCATTAATTACCTTACATCTGCACAGAGGTTTTTGAAAATGGTACGTTATATAAGCTTTGCATATTATTACTGCCTACAGGCAGCAATCTCTGCATGACTTCAGTTCCACAGCTTTTTGAGTTTAACACAAAACACATTGTCACTTACTGGCAGCTCAAAACCAAGTACATGAAAACATGACTGTGAAATCTTCCACCATCTAGTGAGAGCCCCTTTTCTTGCATAGGTTCAGCTTCATATTGTAGTGTTACCAAAAAAACCACCAAAAACAACTAAATAACAAGCAACAGCAAAAAAAAAAAAAAAACAAAACCCAAAAACAAAAATAAAACCACAACACTGGAAAAAACCCTTTGCTTTCAGTCTTATTATCACACAGATTTTGCAACCCTCCTAGATTTTGGTCCCTAACATTCACTTTTCCATATGCAAACTGTATCAGGTTTGAAAAGAGGCAATGCTGTAGCATACAATGATGCAAGTGAAGCCAAGGTGCATAGGGAAGTTTGCATCTTAGCAGCTACAAACATTACTGAGAAAATAAATCAAAGGAAAGAAAAAAATATCTTAGGTAAATCCTTTAGAATTGTTTTTGTATATGAAAGCTTGTATAATAAAATAAGTTTAACCCCCTTGCATTAAAAATGGCATTTTCTAAAGTGCTTTCTTATCTCTGGTCTTTGTTATGCACAATCAAAAAGGCAAGCAGAGTCCAGTGGCCATCTTCAGTGCAGTCCCTTAATCACTGCACAGGATTGCTGCACTGTTCACTACAGAAGTTAGCACCCCAGGAGAATATTCCAAGTTTCCTTCATCCCATTTCAGCCTGATTACTGATTTGAGTCAACTGATGCTGCCTGTTCTTGTGCCCAATGACATCCCGAACTTCTTTGGAAGGTTTTCTCCTCTTCCTTCCAAGTGATCTCGCCCCAGCTCTCCCACAGTTGAGGTTCATTCTCTCACTCCCACATGGTTGCAGCAGAAGGGTAGTTACTCAGAATCTAAGTTACACTGTCCACCTTCAATACTAGTAAAATAAAAGAGTCTGGAAACAGACTCAGCATGTCCAACATCCTGTATGGCAGAGTTAATCTTGTACTACTACCTACCTCTCTGCCATATTTCCTATGTCTTTCCCATATTTGCTTAATATAAATAAATAATTATGTAAATAAATAAAATTTAAATAACTTACTGATATTCTTCTGAAAGACTTAAACTCAAGATAGGTAAGGTGGTCTGACAGCTCTTCTGGCTCAAGGTGATCAAAAAGAAGTGACACTTTCCGTTTCTTACTGGTGTTGGCCTTTACACGCTGTGTCAGCTTTCTAGACCAATCCCTGGAATTTCTTTTAAAACACAATTACTCCAAGTTATTTACTGAAGAGCAAAATTTTCCTCATTTCCTAAGTCAGAGGTAACATTGTTTTCATGCCTTACTACAGTAAAAAGTGAATTATTTGAATTTCAAAACAGCAAACTGCTTTCATGCATTAAAGATTATATGACAAAATATTATTGCTTGTCTTTATTGTATTGATGTAGGACTTTAAGTACAATACAGCTGTCTTACTAAACATCATGAGAGCCTATATAATTTCTGCAATCAGTTCTACATTTTCAGAATAGCAGTAACTTTGCCTTCACCAAACACATCCAGTGCTCCTCCATTTAATAATCCTTCAATTTCCTTGAGCAACCTCTGAGTATGAACTGTCTCGCTTTGCTATTAACCCATAGAGTAATAAAATTTATTTCAATTTGAAATGCTAAATATCCTCTTTCATAACCAGATCCAAAATGTAAGCTAAATTCTGCTCTGCTTTAGCCTGTGCATTTCCAAAGTACAAATTGACACTTGTTTTGTCAGTTGTACTGTTCCACAGAACTATCTCATTGGGCAAACATGTCTTCCCAAGAAAGAACTATGTGATGTACAACTCTAGGATTTATTCCTGTCACAACAAGTATTTTATAACCAAAGTCATCTAAACAATATCAAGAGTCTGACAACATAATAAACTATATCCTCACTTACCTTTGTTACTAAAATATAAACACACTTTTTTTACCTCATCTGTTATACAATCAAATTTTATACTTTTTTCAGTGATTTCAAGTGATCTTGCAAAACCATTAGGCATCTACATATTTTCTAAGTTCCCTGGACAAGGTAAAACCTAGCTGTCAATAGACAATCAGCCCAAAGTCTACACTGCAACTAAATTCAATCTAAGTCATTCCTGAAAGGCATTATGTTCCACTACATAATGTATATTTCATCTGTAATGAAGTATAAATTATTGTTAGGATAGCTAAAATATTACTTATGAGAGACATTATATTAGAATACAGGAAATTCAGAGCAAAATTTTGTTTTCTGAGTATATTGAGACTTCGACACTCACATTTGAGATGTGTCAATTAGACGACAATGTAACTCCTCACCATTAGCTCGAACCACTTCTTGAAATTCCTCCATAGCTGTGGATAGTTTAGAGTCCATTTTGAACATAATCCAGAATTCTGTAATCCAATACCTATTAAAATTAAAATAAACATAATAAAAAAAAAGATTTGATTTAGTTAGGCTGAAATTTAGTATAACCCTGTGTGGCTTGTGCAATGTTCCTTTGGTCAGTTCAGGACAGCTGTTCCAGCTGTGTCCCAGTCTCAAGCTTGCCCCCAGCCCACAGTCTGGCAGGGACAGATGTGAAACAGAAGGCATTGATGCTGTGCAATCATTGTTCAGCAAGAGGTAAAATAATGCTGAGTTTTACTCACAGATTCAACACACAGCATTATAGAGGCTGCTATGAAGAAAGTTATCTCCATCCCAAGCAGACACAGTACCCAGCACTATGCATGTAAAAACCTGTTCTTGTTGGAAAAATGGAAATGCACATTTTTATGGATGCACATAAGTATGAATTTGCCTGGAAGCTCAAATCCAGATCTCACACAGTACTAAAGCATGCTGACATAACCAATAATAATCTGCTCTGAGATAATAAAATCATCACAATTTAAAACAAATTCTACTTTCTTGTTATTAATAACTTCCCCCTTTGTGTAAAAAAGCAGTATCCTTGATCTATCAGAGCTGAATATTCTCCTTCTTTTCTGTTTTCTCTAGACTGAGATACTTTATTATACTTAATAGGTAAAAATTAGTGTTCCAGGACCATCGCAAATAGAATTACTAAGGAGAATTACCTACCAAATGCAATAGATCTTTGCTTAGCATAAAAATATCTGCAATATCTCAATTTTTAACAGACCTATTTAATAATACTATAATAAACAATTCTATCGTTTCCTGAGTACTGTCAATTTTCACAGATATTTAAGATACAGATTCATACAGACTTCATTCAAAATTTTGATCTGACAACTCTTGCACTGATTTAAACAGATCTGCTAAAAGCCAGTTGGACCTTTTTGTGTAGAGCTGCTAAAGTGAATTTTGAAAAGCTGTTTCTCTTTTTAATGTCATTTTCAGACATGAAAAAAAGTATTTTTATTTGTCACATGGACAACTGCAGACTAATGACTAATAGTACCAACCACAAATATACTCACCTCACAAAATAGCAGATCTTCACACACAGCATGGAAGAGTTATTTTCTAAAGCATTAAGATAGGTAGAAAACTGTTAAGGAAAACCACATCCACTCACATATGATGTAAAATGTAACATGCTTGATATTTCCCAACCTGTAAGCAATAACAATCATCCTGCTGATGGCAAATATTATATCAGATTAGGGTTTTGCATAAGTATATACAATTTATATCCCAAGGTTTTTACCAAAGTTTATTGCAATAATGACTACTATGAGTAATATTGATGCTGTTGCCAGAGTACTGAGTAGTGTTAACCAGTGAAGGGATTCTTTTTTCTACACGTTTCTTTTCAAAATGCCTCACAGTTTCTCATTAAACTTGTGCATTGACACCTGCAATTAAAATTTGTAATATTCATACCATATTTATCAGTCAATGCATTTATAAAGCAATCCTTTTCAGCTAAATCACTGGAGATAAAAAAAAAAGCTTTTTTCTTTAAACATAACCAGTTGTAGACAATGGCAGAATAAAATGTAAATGCCTCTCCATAGTAACCTTACCTTTCTAGCTACAATTAATTTAATTTGCTCTGGTGACTGAAAGAAACAACCATATATTTAGTCTATTAGCTCCTTAAAACATGTTTTGATATTGTAGCCAATGTCTGTTGAATAGAAAATCCATTTTGAAAAATGTATTATATATATCTTGATTCTTCTGATGGAGATGACACACATATTTTCAGGCCTGAAAAACATAACTTAATGAAAATACCTTGTGAATCCATTCACAATCTGATTGCAATTAACTGCAGCCTAAATCTACCACAGCCAAGGGGACATGCCATCCACCCTTTCAGCATGCTTACACTAAGCTGACTAGAGAACTGGTGAAGTCTGAGCAAGTTCCCAAATATTTTTAAGGGCCCCACTCTGAATGACTAGAATTAGATCACTTACAAAGAACTTGTAACCACCTGAAATCACTCCCATAATTTATGGGATGGGAAATGGTGCAACTGGAACACTTGCAAGGTTTTCAAAATACAAGAGCCCAGACTACCTGATCCATTCAAAACTGTCTTTAACTTTCAATGTCTTTACAGGGAGTTACACACAGAGTTAAAAACCAAGCTTGCAAAATATGCAAGTCTAATAAAAGTTTGAATTGCTTTTCTGGTTTTAGAAAACATTCCATCTCAGAAAGAAGATGCAAGAACTGACTTAGTTCCATTTTCCAAGAGCTCAGGAGCCTAAGTGAAATGCTACACCACACCACAGCTGTAGCTCAGCACACTTGATCCATCACCTGCCATTAGAGAAGCAGCAGGACAGTCCTGCTACAGACAGACAGTCAATGCTCCAATAAAACTCTGTTGCCAAGGATGCTGCTTGTCAATGCTTGGAAGATACAGAGTTTAGGAAAGAAAAGATTATTAAATTGAATTGTATCATGAAGATTTTTAGCATGACAGGTCTCCATCCTATACTGTGCTCATCTAATTAGGAGTAAACATTATGTAAAGCAAAGAAGACAGGTAACATATGCCACAATTAAAAATTCCAAAGAAAGACTAATATTGTGAATATTATCTAGTAGCTACAAAAATCTAGTGAGCCAAAAACACACATATGAGTTCAGGCAGTCAAAATAGGAACAAACAGAAAGGAAAAGCTTATGGCTAATTTCAGCAATTTTGAGCATGTGTGAGAGAAATAATTTTCATACCCTGATGATACAATATTGTTCTTTGCTGTTTGACTTGATAGTGGACAGAGACAGAAACAGATTTTAAACTTGGGCCCAGGCTCACAGTACCTAATTGACGTGACTACACTCATCTGCATTCATCTTACACCTGCTAGATATTCCCTCCACAGCCAACAGAGGGTGATTTATCCTACGTAAAGCCTGACTTGGAGTTTCATCTTTTCCTCTGTGTATAACAAGTTAAACCCAACAAACAAAAAATACCAACCCTAAACCAAACAAAAGCACACCATACAACCAAAAACTGTAAAGAATAAGTATACAGTTTAATTAGTGGAATACTAATACACCCATAGATTAAATATCCTCTACTTACCATCTTGAACTTATCAGGCTATCAGGTTACCTTAAAAGCAGATGAACATTACAAAGGATATAGATCAACAAGTTTCTGAAGCATGTCTGCAGAGGAGATGAAAAACTGATGCATGGCCAGAATTATTTTTAGCAGCTGGTTGTTTTGACATGCATTTCCTTCTAAATCTAAAAAACAAAAAGGATTATTCATATTGAAATCTTGCTATACCTTCATAAACAATTTGCAACAGGCTTTTTCAGAATCCTAATTCTAATCAGGTCTGTTCATGTATGCTATTTCAAAGATAGCAGTAACTTACTAATAAGAAAAAAAAAGATAAACAAAAAATATGTGTTTCAAAAGTAGAATGCCCATATAATTATTATACATAATTATCTAAGCTCAGCAATGTTAAATGCTTAGCTTTGGGCATATGAATATAAACTTGCAAACAAATCATTGAACTGTAGAGCAAAGTAGTTCAGTTACTGATCCACCTCAGCCAGTCCTTGGTATGACTACACTTATCAAACAGAACAGCAATATTCTCAAGTATTTGTGAGCCTTTTGGTACAGATGACACACATAACACCAAAGTGCACACACAGACCAGGATCACACATGTACATGGAATGAGATACAACATAGGCTAGGAATTCAGAGATTAACCTGTGCATACTCCCTGTGCTGGACCTAAATGTACTGCACATCAACTTGAACTATGTGATTTCAGCAGAGGAAGGGCTTTAGACTACATCTGTCTTCTAGTGGGTTATTTTTTTCCATAAGTCAAAGAGATCAAGGGCATGAACTGTAGCAAAACACTTTAAGAAGTTTCCATTTCTACAACAAACAGTAGTGAAAGTGTTTGTAAATATTAACTGACAATGTTCTCCCACAGCCAGTCATAAGAAAACCTAACTAGCTTGAATTGGAATTTGACACCCTTTCAAATACAAAAGCAAATGTATCTTCTTGAATAATTTTAAATAGATTAACCTCTATGGGAATAAATGTAGTTGTCTCTTTAAAAAGCAGTAGCAGGAACATGATAGAGAAGCAAAGCACAATATGGCGAAATGGAAGAGGGATGTGAAACAGCAGATTTCCAGTATATGAAATAACATCTACTGCTAGGGAAGGTAGGGAGAAGGCACTTTAATTTGCACATCACCAAAATGGGACATTAAACATAGTCCATTTGCAAAACATGATTATCCACATTAGTTACTGGGTGAGAATTTCCATGCCCTTCTACAGGAAGATACCAAATGTATCCACCTTCAGTGAAACAGGCAAGGGGAAAGCCTGCCTGTCCTACAGCCCATGAATGAGAGCAGAATAGACACCAAAGAAGTTATTGATCTGCCTTTTGGCTTATGCTACAAGTTCCGTTTTACAGCATGAACCAAAGTTTACATGTTCCTTTTTTGCATTCACACATAATTTCATTCCTTACTAAAGGATTTACTTCCTTACTGAGGGAATACTGACAGATATAATATATTTCTGAGGTATAAACTGCCTAGGTATTACAGCATGAGCACTGAGGGCAAACCAGCAAGTTATTCAGCTAGAGAAGTGGGAAATTTGCAGAGGCAGGCTGGGACATCAAGAATAAATACTTAATCAGGCCTTTAGTATTTGGCATTTCAGTGTGTACCCTTTGAGTGTCTTCATGAAGAGTAAAATTATTTTAGGCCTGGCACACAGAGGCCTGTATCAGTTTTCTTCCTTTGACAAAACTTGGTGTTCTGCCAGAAGCTCCATCCACTAGCCCCTGTTGGATCAGGGGCACAGTTCAGTATATGCTTAACTTGGAAGCCGAGTGGATATGTGCACACATACTCCTCAGAATATACACCTTCTTGTAAGTGCTCAATATAGATCATTTCCAGACAAAGACAAAAATAACACTCTCCCTCCCTTAGCACTTTCATTGTGTGCAAAATCCTCTGCTATGGCATAACACAGGTATCACTTGGCCACAGGTTCCCATTTGAATTTTTGTTTTCTAGAAGGTCTCTCTTCCATTTAGCTTTTTCATGTCACAAAGGTACAGAGAAAAACAGCATGTTCTGCCTACTATTAATAATTAAATCAACACATTTATGATGCTTTCCTGCATAATGAAAGGACATTTATGCTTCACCACATCCAGACCTAATTATCTTGCAACAGAGATACACTTCATTACAATGGCATGCTATTATTTTGCACACATTAAAGCAATACTAGGTTTGGGGCTATCTGTTCTCTCATCCAACTAAAAGTCTCACCTTCACAAAAAAAAAAAAACATTGTATTTGTGGTGGCTTAAAAAACAAAATAAATACTCTGCAAAAAGAAATCTAAATGTCCCCAGTAGAGCACTGAACAGCAAGCCTGCATGGAACTGTAGCAGCCCACAGTTCACAATGGTAAAGCATCTTTGTGCAAATGCCAGTAAGAGGGCTGGCCTGACTGCTGCGAGCTGCCTCTGCAGCATTCTCCTGAACCCCCAGCAGGTTTGTTTTAAAACTCCTTGTCATTTCCGTTTGTATACCTGCTCCTAACCACACGGCCTACCGAGCAAAACCACTGAGTGAACACTAACTAAAGTGGGATGGGTGTGTTTCAGTTAGTCAATTTACATTAAAGAAAGCTGCGAATTACTGCATAAGCCTTAGCTTTGTCTCGCTGCCACAAATTACAAATAACCAACTGGTTATTTGTTGCATGTTTTTCTCCTGTAAATTCCCTTATTGTATTCAGATTTTTAATAAATATACTCTGAAACAAAAAAGAAAGCAGAAGTTGAACATACTTTTCCAGCATTTAACTCCATGAGTCAAAGCACAATGACAGTTAATGATAAGTATTTTATGATCCATCTAGTAGCACAAAGCCACTAATAACTACAATTACAAAAGTTCCATTTCTTCTGTGAGACTCAGAACACACAAGGGCAAGAACCTTCTAATTTAGGCCCATCAGCCACTCTATTGCATGAGCCAATGAGTGACTCTAATCCCTGATTTAGAAATAGCTTAAGTATCTCTAGGTCCTTGAATGCTTTGGAGAAATTACTCAAAAATCAGTAAGTAAGGCTTTAAGAGCCAACTACCTGCTTTTCACCAGATCCTGATGGCCACAAGCCTGTGGTAAATACTTAACAGAAAGAATATGTTCAGTAGAGAGGATTGCTGTACTGAGACCTTCCCTCTGATACATGAATGCAACAATAAGGCAGTAGTAGGAATGCCAAGGATGTCTTAACCAAACTGAATTTTGCAGGAAAGAAAAGTTAGCTTTTCTAGGTCTAAGAGGCCTTTATTTCATAAGCACCATCTTTATTTCATAAGCAGGTTCCAACGGTATCACCTAGAGTACAATTTGAAATGAATCAGAAGTGAATCACAGAGCACTGACATCACATGATCAGTGACTAAGCTACTAAGAACACGAATAACTTCTTGTAAACTCCCTTAAGTCTTCCAGTGGTTATCAAAATGTGGCACCAAAAACAACGCAGAGCAAGAAAGTATCAAGCAATTGCCAGAAGTGAAGTACAAAGCTGAAAGTCGTGGGCTGCTATTCTGATGTGTTACATAGAATTCTTTAGGACTTCTGCAATTTTTTTCTAGTAGTTTAAAGAACATAAGTGTGGGGATGGTGCTATTAATGTCTGCAAAGATTATTAAGTCAACATGTGATCTGAAAACTGAGGGAACTTATGTTCTTAAGGTCTCAAGGTTTCAAAGACCTTGATATAACACAGAGACATGTAAGAAAAATGAAAATACATGCAGGAATACATGGTAGGGTTTAGTGACTGAAATGAAACAGCTGTAAGTAGATGCATCTGCCTCACATGCGAGGTCCAGTACTGCAAGATAACTTTAAAATGGCTAGAAGTAACCAAAACTAAATAAAAAATTTCATGAGCATTTTACAGATTGTCCCTGGAAACTCCCTTTACAAACAGGAAAGAGTCTGTTCCCCTTCAACTTAACACTTAGGCAACCCACAGTAGCCTTCTTACTCCAGGCTTACTACTTCTGTGTAGGAACCTGACACCCTGTAACAGAGCTAGTCATTTAACTCTCTCCATTAAATGGAATACATTCGGCCAGAATCTGATTCATAAGAAGCCACCATTCTCCTTATCAGTTATGACACCATTATTGAAGATCAGCAAGCAGGTTTAACTTAAACTAATTTTTTAAAGACAGCTGAACGCACAGTTGATGGCAGATATCAGGCCTAGGAGCCAATATCTTGTATTCTGCTGCTCCAATACAGAAATAGGTTTCTCAAAATCATGTTTCAGAATCAGTTTAATTTGTTCTTAAAATTCTACAATTATGAGGACTTCACAGCTTTTTTAGGTGACTTATTCCAATGCTCAAGTTTCTCTATCATTTAAGAGTTCTCCTTTCTGTCTAATCAAATATTTCAGGCAACTTGGGCTGCTTCTTTTTCCTAACAATATATTTTCTCTCTTTAAGGGTTGCATCCCTCATCTATTTTCTGAAATAAGGAACACCAAATTTGTCATTTTTTTATTCCTCAGAAGCAAGGTTTTCTAGCTGTCTGGTCAATTTTGATATTGTTTTCTGAACCCTTTGTAGCTTGCACTATCATGAAGAAAACCTGAATATAGTATACTACAGAAGAGATCTTAGCACCAGAGTTAGAATATTACTCGTAATATCCTTCATATAATATCTTTATATACACCTACATTTTAATGTAAGTAAATGTATAAAGTTTCCATACAGAAAATATGAAAGTATGCACACACTTAGAGTTTCTGCGGTGATACAATATCATTATCGTAATTAATACAATTTTCAGTTTTAAAGTCCATCTTCACAATGAGATCCTTTTCTGCAGACATGCTGTATAGGAAGGACTTTACCATACTGTTTTTATAATTGTTTACTCTAAGTAGAACTTTGTACTCATCCTTAGTGAATTTTTCTTCATTTCAAATAATTATCTTAAGTGCTTAATATCTTTCAGAAATAATATAACTTAATAAGAATATCCTTGCAAAGATGACACAGTAATTAGGTAATAGAATGCAATTTTTAGTTTTAGCTGCAGCAGAAAGCAGGTGGAATATTGAGCTCTCCAGCTTATATTTAATTCTGTACAGGATGATGACATTCCCCCTCATACCACAAGAGTTACATGATGTTTAGCAGACAGCACCAAAAACCTCAGGGAATTGCACCAAAGTTTTGGGTTCATTTATTTGTGTCTTTTAAAATTGGTTTATTGTCCATACATGCTTGCAACTATTGAGTTTTACTTAAATTTATTTACACATGTAATTGACCTTAGGAAGAAAAACTCCAAAACTAAACTTAGAAGAAACAGTATTTTCCTGAAAGAACTGCACTACTTTGTGATCAATCCTACACCAACAGCTCTCTAAACAAGCCAAGTTAAAAAAAATACTGGAAGAGACCCTGTAAAATTGGTGTTTCTTCAAGTCTACTCCTTTAAACTACAGAATAGAGGAGGAGGGAACCCACTCCTGTTCCTCAAAATACTCATAAACAATGCAGAGATACCCGAGACAAAAGTGAGGATAATATGCATCCAAAAAGAATAATAAAACTGTTTTGTGTGAGGGTAGGGAACATTAGGGGAGAGAAATCTCTAGGGAAAGTCATTACCCTATCTCAGAAACACCTTTTGGAAAGCTACATCTTGCAGAAACAGCTCTAGGTGGGTAATTCCTTGAAATGAAAACAAGGAGATAAAAGCTCTTGTCAAAGGGAAATGGGATGATTTTCAGAAATTAAAATGTACTTTGAGAGAAACAAAATGTAATGTGGGTGGAAAGCATTCCATTAGCCTTGGAAATTCAGTTGAGGTACATAGAAGAAGACAAAAAGTTTGCACACATGGATGCACACTGCACATCCTTCTACAGCATATTTAAAATATCAATTTTAGCAAATTTAGATGCAAACTTTTTAATCAAATACTCTTTTTCTCCAAAGCCTACAAAACATAATTTGAGCATTCAAGACTTTTTCCAAAGCTTTAAGTCATGATACTGGAGCCATGTGAATTTTTTGAGCTGCAGGCAACTCCTGAATAATTCAAGTGTAATGCTTGGCAACGCAGCTGTGCTAGCATAGGCACTGATGGATAGGAAAAAACAGACTCCCAGAACAGAAGCAGGAACTTCTGAGGCCAGTGTCCTTGTCTGACCACTGAACCCAGATGTGAGGTTAACCCTTGCTCTGCAGTGTTTTACAACAGGCTTCCCTCTAAGGGCATGATTGATCCTGGAGCAGTTAGTCATCACATCCAAGGAAGCATGAAGCCTGTCCCACCCAAAGGCTCAGACTGCAGCAGACACCAAGCTGCTTGCCTCTCAAGGGCTTGAAGAAGTTGCAGATCCCTTTGGTCCCACTTCCTTGATTTCATTAGTGCTGCATACTCCAGCTCTAATCCTGCTTGAATATTCCTCACTTATCATTTCACTTACGTACCTAAGCTTCCTAGTCTTTGCTTTAACTTCTAGGTATACTTCTGGAACTAGGGTTTACAGACTTTGGCAAACTAACCTGTAAGCCAGCAGCTGGGGATGCCTTCTCCCACTGCCCCAGCAGCGAGGAGGCTGCAGGGACAGCCACAACAGCTGGCCCCAGCTGACCAAAGGGGTATTTCGCCATGTAATGCTTAACACTTAAAAACAGGCTGCAAGTTTGTGAGGGCTGCTGTTGCTTGGGAACTGTCTGGGTATCTTCTGGTTGGTGATGGGCAATTAGAATATTCTGCATTGCTAAATAATAGTTATACTGATTTTTCCTGAAGTTATATTTAGATGCATGAAGATAGAACGTGCAGTCATAACCGTGTAGTAAATACAAGTAAATAAGAGACTGCTTTGTCAAGAAGAAAGTCTAAGTTTTCTTCATTTTGTTTTATTACTTACTTCTTGACTTTGGAAAATTATATTGCAAAAAGTTAAGTCACATTTACTAAATAGAACTCTATTATATATATATATATCTAAAGTTCCTTCTCTTTAGGAAAATTTTTTCACAGACATGTTCAAAAAGAAATAATTTTCATTTCAACCACAATTAACTTTAATAGTTAGCTAAACAGCACTTAGAATTCTCCAGAGCAGTAACTACTTTTCTCTTCCCACAATGTCATGCATTCTACAGAGCAGTAATGACTCTTCTGTTCCCACAATGTCATTAATTGATCATTAACATAGTTTCTGTTGCCAAGCAATAGTAAAGTTTCTGCACTGTATTTGACCAAATAGCACTCAGATTACTTAACACACAATGATCAACAGCATTTTCACACAGAACAGGATTGTGAATAAAACTTAACTACTTGGGGGGGTGGGGGATTGGAGACCTCAACATTCTGCCCAGGCTTCATGAGCAAGGGATAGAACCCTGCAAGATTGTGCAGCATGAGACAAAAACAAACGATTGTTCAGGCAAACCTGAGAGGAAAAAAGTAAATGGCCATGGTTGCATTCTGGGGTGTGTATATGCCTTGAAAGAATTTACTGCCTTTGAATCAGAATTCTAGATAAGAATTTGTTATATAGTAAATTTGATAAAAGTAATTGAACTATGATTGTTTTAGTAGTCAATTGTATGTATGAACTAGACTGGAAGAACGTATTTGCGTTCAAAACAGAGTGAGTTTTTCCAGATAACTGATATGGGAAAAATGGGATAGTTTTCATTTTTTCTGTATTTTAAATAAGAAAATGCCTAAGCTTTAAAGAGGGAACTCTAACTTGCCTGCTTTTTTGTGTGTAAGATGGATGCAATATGTATCTGGCTCTCAAAGAATTCCTAAGTCTCAATATGTTTTTTGCATTATATTGATATGAGCAATATAAAAACATTCAGTCCACATAACTACACAACTCAATAATGTAGTTATTTTTTATTCCAGAAAACTGAACTATGATTACCTTTTAGGTAGCTGACACCTAAGAGGCCACCAGCACCAGCACCTTTGTGAGGTTTTTGGTTTCTATCAAATCACTTCCGTGGCATCTTTCATCCAAATTTGTCTGGATGCAGTTTCCAGTGTTTCTAAGGTTTGTTTACAAACATGTCACTTTATTACACGTTGAGGCAACAAGCTAGTTCAGCATGGATCAAACACTGCAGAACAGCTTAACATCACAACCTCCTCCTAGATCTAGCTGTCTATTACTACTATGACTATTAGAAGTTGCAAATTGCATTAGTTTCACATAAATTCTATTAAGAACATTGCTAATCTTTCAAGTTGTAATCTTCCACTTCCTTTAAGTCCTCCATGGGTTAAAACTGACATATATGTATAAACAAGTAGCTCCATTGCAAACAGTTTCTTGTGGATGAGATTTCACATGGAATTATGCTACATGGTCTCAGAAATATTTTTGTTGCTTTCCTAAAGCCTTTTACTTACATCTCTTTAAAGAAACCAAACATAAGGACACTGTACTATGACATGCATTTGAAGATGATACTTCTTGATTTCTTTTATACTAAAGTGTCTGAACTGTAGGATAAGCATAGGTAATCCATATGGTACAGTAAACATACTTCCAGCATTCAAATGTAAGAGGCAAAGAGTAAGATCTTGTACTGAGAGGTTAAGGACAAAAATTCCTTCATAACAATAACATCTTGAGCTCTTACAGAATTCTCAGCTTTTAAATGATCCGCAGATTTTTTCAGCAAGATATTTTGAATAAATGATTGGTTTTCAAGTGTAGTCTTGCAATTGTTTGTTAGGTAATTCTAGGTAACATTTCAGGACTTTACTACTGGCATAACAAGGACATATCAAATTGGCACTATGTTGAAGACACGTGTTGTCCTGATGGTAATAGAGTCTTTAAACACTTGTAAAAAAAATTTAAATAAATGTTTTGTGTGGGTAAGGAAAAGGCCCTCTGACCCTGCATGGTTTATAAGCTTGAAGGCATGTTAAAATATCTCACTGGATCTCTGAAAGGTATGTTTGTTTAAAAAAATTAAGCATCCTTAAACTTTACTCTAGATTTTAAAAAGTAGATTTATAAGATAAAAATAGACATAGTCAGAGAAAAGAAACAGGGACCTCATACCATGCACTAATATATTGTGAAGTTACAAAAAAAAAAATTCTAGATTAGAAATTGGCTTCACAACACATATTCAGAACTTCAAGTTCACTTCAAGTAGCATGAGGATACCCTAGGGTGATAAATGTCATGAACATTCAGCAGATATAAAATTAACAAATTAGGTATCCAGTGAAGGGAACACTGCTAATACATTTTTCCTCTCTGATCTGTAACACTTTCTGTAAATATATGTTATTCATTTATGTAGAGTCACAAAGATTACTATAAGTACTAGACATAAAATTATGGCTGTGCTACTGAGCATATGCTTCCTGTGTCCTACTGACCTGCCAGCAAACTAGACCCTACTGTGCTGGTTTCAACAACAAAGCTGATTGACTAAGTGCCTTTACAACTAGCAACAAAATAAGAGACAAAGCCATAGTGACTTTCAGAGAACTGTCTGCCAGTCAAAAGCATATTTTCTGAGGCATTTTATGTGCTACATAATGAAAAAAAAAAAATGGATACAGGCGGTTAAAGTCACTGTTCTAAGTAAAATTCCACTCCAGAATCACAGTCACAAGTGAAGATTTCCTCTAGAATAAATTATCTCCCTCCTGAAGCTGTCATATTCTAGGCCAAAATCTATGAACTCTTTGCTTCCCTGCACTTACAACTTCAGCCATTTTGTTGCCAATGGAAAAATCTACTTTTAATTATTTCTTTATCAGCTTTTTGTTCCGGATGAATATCTCTGATGTAGAGGTTGCACTGAATCTAACCTTTCTGCAGTTACTGTCTTTTCTAGTTTTTTTGTCATTTTACCCTACCTCCTGCTCTTCCTCTCTATGCACTCTCTTCCCTTCTTTCTTTCTTTCTCTTTTCCTGCCCTTCTTTTCTAGGCAATGTAATGCATTTATTTGTGCTCTACAATTCTTCTTGTCAATCCAGAGCATAGCATTAACACTATCCTGTAGCTACTTATAATGTTGGGAGGTCTTCTGAGACACATTTTGGAACATGTTTTGAATCACTACCCTGTATCATCAAATCTCTTATCTTAAAACTGGTGAGAGCAGTTTCAAGTCTCTACAGATTTCCTAAGAAAGGACCAATATTCCTTTCTTCCAACCTTCAATCTCTCACCATGCTATTTTTTCCCCAAACTCTTGCCTTCCCTTTGATCCTTGCTTTTTTGTTGCCTTTACTTTTGGCAACTCATTTACAGGATGATTCATCTTTGTCATCCTGATTCAAACTTCCATGGGATTTGAAGAAACATCTACTTTTAGCATCTCCTCATCATGCTGTTGAATAAACACTGGTATGATGCTACTTTTTCAGATGTAGTGACCACCTACATGACTTCAAACTACCCCTTAAGACCCTCATTGTTTCTGTTGCTAAGGCACACACCTGTCATTCATCAGTCCAAGCTAAAGAAGACCAAGTCTGGGAGAGGTGAAAGAGCACAAACACTAATCACCCCAAAGTAGGAATTTAAGTTAACTGCACTGACTAGGCTTTTGGATTAACTTGGCTCCCCTGACAAAGTCTTTCATCTGGGAATCCATTTACAATACTACAGCAAAGTTTAGTCATCTCACTTTTAATTTCAATTTAGCTTATTCCCTTCATTCTTTCTTCTCCTAATCCATGTTGTAAGATAAATTACAACAATCAATACAACAAGAATCAATACAAACTTACAGCTTGTGTTCTTCACAGCTGTAAGTGTGTATTGATTCTTAATACCTTTTTGGTCAGACCTTCTCATATTCTCTGCATACACAGCAAAAGGCTGCCAGCTTCTCCTTACACACCATTGTTAACAGGAGTCTCTCTTACACACTGTTTGCTTTCTCCAAACATGTATAATTGAGTCCAGGAGTATAAACTCAGCTGCATCCATTACAGAGGAATTGTATTTGTACACATAACATCAGCAAGTGCAGTATAATGCTAGCAAGATGCAGTATGTATTCTGAAACATGACACATCATCATCTCTATCTACTGCCTCTTGTTCTCTTTAAGACTAGACAGCAAATAAATCAACAGCTTTTTCCAGAAAGTAAACTTCAAATGTACAATGTCCTAGGGGGTTTCTGTACTTTAAACATTTAAATAAAATTTGCTCAAATCATAATGACTTTATAGAATAATATACAATATATTATAGGTCAGCATATCCAAGACTGAAAATATTATCTCAACCTAAACAGAACTATTAGCATAGGGTTAGAAGATTTCAGTACTATGCGTGGAAAGAAATTTGCTCAATCATTCAGATTCCTTGTACTCATTCTGCAGCTATGCCTTTTTCCCACCATTTTGCTCCCTGCCCCCAACCCTCTTCAAAATCTCAGATTAAAGATTTTTTCATCTCTTCCTTTATTGGCACAATAATGTGAATGAAATTTGCACTGGTTTTGGTGATAGTTAAAAGAGCCTTCTTTAATGGACTTCATCATGCATTATCTAGTGTTGTAAAAGCTGTATTTTTATTTAAGTACCTTAATGGGAGGTTCCAACATAGCATAAGAACATGCATAATTTCATAGAAAATGTATAAATACAGACACTACTATGAATTGTCCAATTAAGGGTCTAAATCTCTGTAGCACGCAGCATGATTTTAGCAGTCCTTAGTGAGTTATAATGTTTGCTGATGCACTACCATTCACCTTGCTCTACTTATGTACAGCTTGTCAAGAGTCAAGAAAACCCTATCTAGTGGATTACAGTAAATTTTCTATCTGAACTGTGACACCCTTAAGAAAGATCCCCATGCACACATAGCTGAGCTGCACAGGTATATTTGCTTTTCTTCGTTACCTTAGTCCTTTTAATATCCTGATGCTCAGGAATCTGAGAACACCTAAGCATGTATAAATTGCTATAAACATGCCAAAACCAATCTTCTACTTAGGGTTTCACCTGCACTACTTCAAATCAATCACTTTAGTAACTATACTAGATTTTTATAATGTTTCATTTCTATTACTGTTTTTTCATAAACATGTAGAGACATTAACATTGGTCAAGAAGCCACAATATTACAGCTATCTGAAGGTCTTATGTTTTAGATATCTTATTCCCCTTCTCTCAAACTGAAACTTACAAAAATATCAATCAATATTTGTTGAGGGATTAGGGATTTATAGAAGTTCAGTGTCTTCACAATAATGAAAAGAAGCAAAAAAGAAACAAGACATTACTGACAGTTACATGTTTCACCAGCATTTCTCAGACATGCATTTCTCTGCACATGCTGATTAGAAGGCTTTCATGTTAAAAAAAAAATTGTTGTAAACAAATGTGAAAGATTAGTCACTGTTTACACAGTATTTATGCACTGTACCAGTAGATCAGCACAATGTGTTACTATTTAACTATATAGATTATTTTAGAGCTGAGTGGGTGTTCAAGGACTACTTCTGAAGCTAAGACTTTCCCACATACAGTTTGGGAGTAGCTCAAAGCACTGAAAGACTCAGGATTAACAAACAGATGTGCTACTTATAAGCAAATTATTCAGAATCACTTTAAGTGTCTTCAGTAATAACATTTGAATAATATTGAATATAAACACATTTACTAATGAAAAAGTTGGAAAAGAAAACTAGGGGCACACAGCTTAGGCAATGGTTACACTTGAAATACTCTATATTTCAATTCTTATTGTAAAATGACAAATAGATAATTGATAAGTTAAAAACATGCAGTTGTGATTTCTCTTGGGATTCTTTTTCTTTTATAAAGAAACAATTTTAAATCTATACTGATAACACAAAAAGCAATCCAGTGTTATCTCACCTAGCTCAAAAATAGCCCTTCTTGTTTATAAATGTTTAATATAAACATGTTGCTTACACGTATTATGAGAATGTTATTGCAAGATGCAAAAATATAATGATTACTTGCTGAAGTTCACAAAATTGCTACTTGAAGGAACAACAAAAGTACTCTTAGAAGCGTAGATGATTGGAATTTGTCCAGTTCCCTCAAGAAAAAGCAGTAGTTACTCTTATCTCTCAGCATACATTACACACATCTGCATAAACATATCCAAAACCACAATCGCCTGTAGCACCGACAAGTCTCGGTTAACACCTTTCTACTCCACCAGTAAATCAATTTAATTCCCTACTAAAGGATTTAAACATAACCAACAGAAACATATTAATAGACATAGAAATTAATACGACTCTAAAAACCTTCAGGCACTCACCAAAAGACTGAATGCAGGTTTCAAGAAGGTCTTCCAAAGTGGCTCCTTTGGCCAGGTGCCCCAACGGCACCATCATGACCTGAGTATGACTCGAGAGGCTGTGACAGTGGCTGCTCTGCTGCAGCTCCAGGGCTGATTCAGGGGCAGTGCTGCATGCTTGGGCAGGTTGCCTAGAAGAAAACACAACAGTGAAGTAAACACAAGATAGAGTGGCAAATTTTACACTGCATGGGAAATTTTACACTGCATGGGAAAGGAGGAGAGATTTAAAGGACAATTAACTCCTTCTAGTCAGGGTGCTGAAAGACATAAACCTCCCACTTGATATGTACACCAAAGGGACTGCTCAGTAAGTGACTTTTTTCCTGCAAAATGCCAGTTGCAGAGCACATGGTTATAGAGCTCTCTGAATGATCTGTCAGGGTTATCAAAAGTCTTGTCTCTTTGTTGGAGAGTATGCAATAACCTGCCATCAGATGTTTGTGTGTCCACCAAAAGTGAAGGAGAAAAAAAAAATTACACACATTGGAAAACACCGAACTAGCTTTATCAATTTATTTTGAAAAGTCACTGTTAAGTAAACAAAATATCAGCACAACCTAATAGTGGAATATTTCACAATCAAAACAAATATATTAATTTGCATCTATTCAATCCAATTATTTCCTAGGTTGTTTTAAAATAGTATACATGAACAAATAAATGTATTTAATAACAATGGTAAATGAGACCAAAATAAAGCACATATCTAATTTTAGTCTTGTATTTTGCCCATATAATACCTGCTACTTCAAGAACATGTGTGCTTATGGATAATATTAAAGGCTATTTGTTGCTTGCACACAAGTTCATATTTCTGTATCAAATAGGAAATTGGAACAATATTGCATTAATGAAAAGTGATGAAATATATTTGCCTGCAAATACCAGGAACCACTGCAAAATCTGACTTGAGAGTATAACCATACAGCTCACAAAAGAACAACAAGCACTGCCATTTCAATGAAACTTGGGTTTAATTCAGGGACTCCTGAAATTTCAGGGATTCTTTGCGTTTATTTCAGACACTCCACAGCCTTCCTAAACAAGTGACTCCAGTGTCTTTAAGGTGCTATCTTAAGCTTTCACAGAACTTTTCTTGGAACACCATGCAAGACTCTAATAATCAGCTGACAGTCCCAGGAAGAAAAGGCATAGAAATTCCTCCAGTGTGTGTATTACATAGAGATAGGAGAAGTAAATTCACAGGCATCCCCGAATAGGCATTCCTGCATGAAGTTAAAAAAACGCATGCCTTATGGAGACAGACCGGACCCCTACCTCATCCGTGTGAAAGTCCAGCCTCATCCTTACCTTTCCGTCTCACTTGAATGCTGGGGAAGCCACGAAACTGACCACGGTGTCATTTACAACCCAACTATTTCAATAGTTTGGAATTCAGGAAGATACATGCCTGACCCTTCAGAGGCAGTAATCATCACTGACTGAGCTCCTCCGTAGTTAGGCTGGCAGTAGCTGACATGCAAATGTTCTCTTCCCTTCCCCCTTTTTCTCAATTTCCCTCTTAGCTTTGTGATCTGACTTCCTGTTCTCATATAAAAAGAACAAGGGCCTGATCAGCTTTCAGTGTTTTCTTTCTACAAGCTTAAGCCCCTCTCCCATCTTTATTCCAGTGCCTCTTCAGGGCAGAGGATCCCAGCAAGTAGTAACAAAGAGTTAAGGCAGAAGATATTTCAGGCTTTGGCAACATCCAGGAGAAAACCTAAGTTTCCACACCTGAAAAAAGTTTACAGTTATACTGTGGCCGACTTGGCCATGCTGGACAGGCAAAGCTCAGCCGTGGCAATTCTGGTTATTCCTTAGAAAGGATCCTCTCGCAGCAGTCACCCGACACGACAAACAGACGCAAGCGGGACGAGGTGCAGCGGCGGTACCCGCCCTGCATTTCCACATACGCCCTCGGCGGCGGGGAGGGCATCACAAACAAGTGACCGTCTCTCGCTGCCCGACCCCGGAGCAGGTGCCGCCGGCAGCCGAGCCCGGGCGGGCGCCGTGCCGCCCCTCCCGCTCCGCGACACCGCAACGCGAGGCTCCGCCACCCGCGCCGACCCGCCTGCCCGGCCACACTGGCATCCCAAGGGCTGAAACAAATCCTCTCCGCACACCCCCTCCCGCGCTTCTCTCCTCTCACTGTCCCGCTCGGGACAGCCCCGGCCGGCCCCCGCGGTACCACCCCCGTGTCCCACGGAAGCCCCCGCCGTCCCAGCGGGCACCGCACGCTGTCAGGCGTGACACCGAGCTGCGCCGCGGGGAGGGGAGCCATGGGGGCATAAAGCAGCACGGCAAACTCACTGGTTTTCTCTCCTCTTGCCTAAGGTCCCCATGCCGGCTCCAGCCGCAGCTCCGCCGCCCGGCTGGCGCTGCGCGGGGCGGAGGAGGCCGGGCGGAGCGGCGCGGCTCCGAGCATCGCCTCCTCCCTCCCGCCTCGCCTCGCTCCCGCTCCCGTCTCGCCTCGGGAGGAGCCTGAAACCGATTCAAGTAGGGCAGCGACGGCGGCGGCGGCCGCCACCCGTGACGAGCGCTGGCGGAGATGTTATCGCCAGGAGGAAGTACTGAGCTGGGGCTGCGCTTCTCTGAAGCCGCCGGCTTTACGAGGTACTCGCAGCGCTCTCACCGCCCAGCTCTGAAGCCGCCACAACTTTTCTTTCCACGGCACCACCTCGGCCCGGCAGGGCAGGGCCGGGCAGGACCTGCCCTCTGCTTCTCCCGAGCAGGCTGCTTCCGAGCCGCCGGCGCTCACGCGTGGCCGAGCCGCGCCGGCGGAGCTCGCCCGGCCGCGGCTGGAGCGAGGGGCGAGCGGCCGGGCCGGCCCCTCCGCAGCCTCCCCGTGGGTGGCGGGGGCCCGGCTCACGGGGGGTGCCCGGCTCACGGGGGATGCCCGGCTCACGGGGGGATGCCCGGCTCACGGAGAGGTGCCCGGCTCACGGGGGGTGCCCGGCTCACGGAGAGGTGCCCGGCTCACGGGGGGTGCCCGGCTCACGGGGGGTGCCCGGCTCACGGAGAGGTGCCCGACTCACGGGGGGTGCCCGACTCACGGGGGGATGCCCGGCTCACGGAGAGGTGCCCGGCTCACGGGGGGTGCCCGGCTCACGGGGGATGCCCGGCTCACGGAGAGGTGCCCGGCTCACGGAGAGGCGCCCGGCTCACGGGGGGATGCCCGGCTCACGGAGAGGTGCCCGGCTCACGGAGAGGTGCCCGGCTCACGGGGGTATGCCCGGCTCACGGAGAGGTGCCCGGCTCACGGAGAGGTGCCCGGCTCACGGGGGGTGCCCGGCTCACGGGGGGATGCCCGGCTCACGGAGAGGTGCCCGGCTCACGGGGGGATGCCCGGCTCACGGGGGATGCCCGGCTCACGGGGGGATGCCCGGCTCACGGGGGATGCCCGGCTCACGGGGGGATGCCCGGCTCACGGGGGATGCCCGGTGATGCGGCTCGCCCGGTGGGACACGCGGCCGGCTCCCCAGGTGAGCCTTCGTGCCGCGCTGAGGTGGAGGCACTACACTGAGGTGCCCACGCTGATGGTTGCCATTTAAAAGGCTTATCCGGTACTTTACGCTCTCCGGTTTAACTGCAGAGCAAGGAAAGGGGTGCCAGTGTTTTTCAGTGTTTTTCTTGTATCACGATTAGGAGTTTATCAAAGCTCTTCCAACTCAACGTTGTGAACTTTTCTGCTTCTGAGAAGAAATGGTCAGGCAAGGAATCTGAAAGGGCAAAGTCACCCTATATCTTGTAACCGAAATTTGCGCAAATGATCTTTTTTTGAGAAATACACTCACCAGAGCACTACAAAATACAGGGTCCTGGAGATGCTGCATTATCAAGACCTTATTCTAGAGCTCAGTTTATGTTTTTAAACTTAGTCGTCATAATGCCAATCTGCCTCACACCAAGATTCAGACAGATTTCATAAACTGGTTCTTTAATTCTAAGACTAACTGGCAAGCTTCAGATATTCAAAGTAATCTTCTACCAACAATAAGGGGATGTTTCTCTCCAGGTTTCCAAAATGATCAATTTTTTTCACTGGCTTTTCTCAGAGGCGGTGACAAATACCATTATCACAACAGGGACTGGGGCAACTTGACGTTTTTTTGCTGAAGAATTTCAGGTAAAAGCAAAAAGCCTACATGTTCCAGGAAATGTCTGGGTCCATACCTGCATTTTACAGTGGGCCAACTAGTGGAGCATGTGCTACCATACAGTAGGTTGAATAAAAAATCCAGGCAAAAAAAAAAACTCAGACAACCTAAATAAAAATTATACATGTTCTGCCATAAAGTACTAATTATTTAAATAATTTCATTACCCACTCATATTAGCTCAACTGCTGCCACAACCAAACAGTGGCATGAGAGCAAGACCAACATGAGAGCATTTTTCCAGTAGCATTTACTTAGATCTATTTAACATAGATCATTGTAAAAGCACCGCCTCGCTCCAAAAGCTCTTCAGTGTCCTTGTGGTGTGGATCATGAATGAGAAGGATCCTTGGCACTGACAGAAGATCTTATGTGTGGCAGGGTCAGTAGACACCATTAGAGAGGCAAGCCAGATAATATAGTATAGGAAGCAAGTCCAGAAAAAGAGAAGATCTTGCTAACATAATTGGGAAGAATAGAAAATAGAAATCTTTGAAGAGTCACTGTATGAAAAGTCAACATCTTTGCAAAATCTGATGTAAACTGGGTAGTAATCAGAGTAATTTGATTTAATAAATTGTCCTCAGTGACATTGCTCATGAAAAACTTCATCTGAGCTGTGATATGCCACAGGTGTGGCTGTCCTGTGGTGTCTTCCCTGCTTAAAGTATCATTGAAATGTACTTCTCTGTTCTAATTAAAGTTTATAGATCTTAAAACTCTTAAAACTGTAGGTGTGAGTGTTGATTTCTAGAGTGGTTCTAGTGTTTGTTCCAAGCCTGGGTTATTCCTTTTGATCAGGATGACCTAGGCTTTGGGTAGGTTCATCAGTTTATCAAATATTTCCATTTTTGGAAAGTTGCAGAGTTTGTGAAGGTTTTGGTCTGATAACCCCATTGAGGTTATCAGACCTTGTGTAATTCTCTCACCACTCTATACTGACATTTCTTCTGTAAAGATTGCTTCAGTAAATCATTAAAATCCAGCAGTCAGCCTTTAGGTGAACAAGGTGAAAGAGAGACACGACCAGAATTCATGAAAGCAGAAAAGAAAAAGCTTAGAGAAACTGCCAGAACCTAGAGTAGAGCATGGAATACTTGGACTTGCTGGTTTTTGATTTTGACAGAGCATTTTTTGGGTTATTTGCCAGCCGTAAATTCCCCACCATTTTCAATGAACACTCAGGCTGCTGGTTACAGCTACTGTGAGTAAGTTTGTTCACTTAAAATGCCAAAGGTCTGTGGGATGGATTGAATGAGTCCAGTCCTAGTAATGACCTGTGTAGGTGTAAACACTTTATAGAAAATCTGTGGGTCTTAGTCTTGGAAATTATAGGCAAGACATAGCTTGTGGGTAAAGACAATAACTTTTATCAGACCAACTGATACAATTTTAAAAGCTACAAAATTTTGAATATATTTAACAAGAGTTTCTGTAGACAATCTCAGAATCACACAATAGGAAAAAAATAATAATAGGAAATAAATAAATAGGAAAAAACCCTCTCACTGTCCTTCACAACAATGAGTGTTAAATTCTTTTTTTTTTTTAATATGCAGTTTTCTTTATGTTTATCCAATTGCTTGGTAATATACTCTGAAAATAATTGCGTATGTGCTTGTCAAAGTGTTCATATATTCCAGGAATGCGCATGAGCGCATGGCTTTGCAACGCAAATTAGAGATTTTCTCATTCAGTCCAGGAAATTTGAGACTGATAGATGAATAAATGCATCAGGCAGTGCATATAGTACTCCAATTTCATCAGTACTCTGATTAGGATTCTGGGTGGAAACAAATCGCCCCCAAAACAGTCAAATTCCTCTTCCCTTTTTCTTCTGTTCAGATAAATCTTACAATGTGAAGTGAGCTAGCACAGTAAAATTTAGATATTTCTGATTTTTAATAACTTAGATGTTCCTTCTTTGTGCACTCTGGACTCCCTCATTGATTTAAAAGTCAACAAGGAGTCTAAAATCTACTTTAAGAACTATGCTTAAGTTTATCATTAAGTGTATGTACAGATAACGTGCAAGCCACTGACTGGCAACAGTTTTGCACTATCAGCTAAGTATAATTGGAACTTAGATTTTATTGTTGCTTTTAATCAAGAAAATTTTAAACAAAAGTGGACTAAAATTAATTTCTCTAGTAAAATTTAGAAAAAACAATGAATATATATCTTGATAATATATAAAAGCATCAAGAGGTCTGGTGAGATAGGAAATGTTACTAACTGGTGGCATTCTTCTGAGATTCACCGTGATTTGTGTGGCTGTTAGGCTCAGTTCCCCAGCCTTTCTATTGATTTGAGATTTTGATATTTTGCTATTTAGGAGAATGCTGAATTACAGTAAACATTGATCATCTGCCTATAAGGATCATCTGCCTACCTTACATGAATTTCAGAAGCAGCACAGAGTGGGGCAATATGCAATGAAAGGTCATGATATTGCAAACTGAAATCTGTAATCTGTATCAATAAAATCACATTTAATTACAGCATCAGAAAAAGAAAAATGTTTTTATTTACTATAACTGAGTCAAACAGCATTGCCATCATAACTTGTATTTCCCTCCTGTTGCCCATAGTAAAGTAGCTTTCATTTCTTTATGATCTTTCAGAATATACATATTTGGTCAGTTTTGATTTGGTTGCTTACATGTACATACAGTTTACCTACTGATTTTGATAAGAATAGCACAAAACACCTTATTTCTTAAAATACATCTGTATAAAGTATGAATAGATAAGGTGAAAAACAGCTGGTACCCTTGAAATAACTGTCCAGAAACTCAAGATACAGAAAAGAAAAGCATAACAATACTACTAAGAGTGCTTCTTTTTGGTTCACCATCTGATTTAAGAGACCGAAGTACCTATTTAAACAGGATGTAGATAACATCATCCCAAACTCCCTTTGTAAACATTTTCCAAGGAGACAGTGATTAGCTACTTCCTTTACAGGATATTTCTTGGTCAGCAGCAAGAGGCCAGACATCATGCTCTAGAAATATACTAAGTGTATTGTTTAAACATTTTAAAATTGGTTTCACAGTTAAATTGTTGCGGATATAACAGTCCCTTTGAAAGTATAACAGGATGAAAGTTGGGCTCACAGAAGTGTTGGGGTTTGGTTTTTTTGATATAATGTTTACTTAAATTTTTCCTAAAGTTACACTGGTCCTTCAAGTTGGAAAGAAATGTAGACATGGTTTCCATGTGCTTTGTTTCTGGCGGACCTGCTTCAAAATTTCCAAACTGAGTGGAAAAAAGTTTAATTTTGCTGCCACAGTGTTCAAGGTCAGTGATAATAACTTTGTCCTTGTTATTTGCAGTGACAAAGTCAGTGGCAGGGATTGTGTGAACAAGTAGGAGTCACAGCTCCTGCTGACCGTGAAGTGAGATGAAATAAGGAGTAGTCATGGGGGTTTCACAGGACATGGGTGTGGCAAGTGGGTTTTCTCTGCCCTGTCTGATTTCATCTGCAGGCCAGGAACCTTGTCCAAGGGGAGTTCACCTTGAAATGCAAGGTTGTGCTGATTTGAACTAAGCACTGAATTGAATGCTGAAAATGCAATTGAACGTGATATGCCACAGAGACAAGCCCCATTCTTCTCTACTGAGGGGCTCTCCTGTTCCGTCACTTTAAAGGAAAAGCTCTTTGCTCTTCTCACCAGGGTATGCTTGCCCCTCGCCCTGTTTCTCTGGTGTGCTCATTATGTGGGTCAAATGGAGAAGAAAGGGAGAGGATAGGGAAGGAAGAGCATCTTCCCTCCAACCCATTCCAGCAATTCATTGATCCCCCGGTTCTGGAGGATCAGAAGGAAGCAGAACCAGACTAAGAATGTGTTGTTCCAGGTGACAGTGGCTGCCAAGGGCTGGCTCTCTTCTGCTGTTATTGCTACAAGGACTGACAGTGACTTGGCCGTTATTTAAAAGGAAAAAGTAACCTCAGTGTGGGCTGCAAGAGGTAAATTTACCAGCCGTGTGTGCATGAAGGGAAAGATTAAGCTCTTCAAGATTCCATTTTTCCTTCATGTGTTCTCTTGTTCTCAGTAACTATGGCTAGGCTTGGAGGCTATTTTTTCCACTTGCCCAGTAGACTGAGTAATTTAACTGATGCCTTTTAAGTTGAAGAGAGCTGATATTTCATAATATATTTTGAACTATTTAGAAAAAAATCCTGAGGGGTTTTTTCAAAGCTGTTTACAAAACTTGTTACCCGTCACAGTACTTTGTTATCCCTGAAAAATATCATCAGGTTAGGGCAATAGGGTCAGTCTCTATAGGTCTCACAGTTATGGTGAAAATACCTTGAAGAGGTGGGGGGAGCAAAACTGTTCTCAGACCCTTCACAGGAAAATACTTAACACTCTTTTTGTTGACACCATCAAACTTATACTTAAAGGAAGGGAATGTAAAACCTGCTCTTCAGTTTCGTAGATTTAATAGACACTTTGAAATAAATGCTGTTGGGAACAGGATCAGGAAAATTAATGCAATAAAGAAAATTTTAAGTAAGCAGAGAGAAAATGGATATTGGTGGACCATTGTGGCTAGATGTGAAATGAATAGAGGGCAGTGTCAATTACTTAGACCTAAAATGAAGTAAATTTCTCTGAACTCCTCAGATCATTTCCTCTTCCCAGTTTTATACTTCCTTACATTTCAATTTTAAAGCAATGTGTATTGTTTCCTGTTTTAAAGGACTGCTCAGAATAGCAATATTGTTAAGTATTACTGTCAGTTTTCTGGATTAGAAGTCCTATCAATTTTTGGCTTCAGTTTTAATCCAGGAGAGTAGTTGTAGCAGTACTGAACAAAATATAATGGTGAATATAAACCACGATCAGTGTTCAGTAGCATATAAATAATTGAATAATTTGAAGGCATTTAGACAGCAATTCAGCAAATTCAGTGTATTCAAATCTAAATGCACTCTAATTGCAAAATACCAAACCGGGAGCTTAAAATTCATATGCTGAAAATAAATCTTGTTTAAGATACATCCCTATTTAAGAGCTCCTCTAGGGGCAATATTAAGGTGTCCCTGTAAAGCCGTAGCCCAAGCATAGTTAGGTTCAGGAACCAAGTCTCTAAATATTGGTGTCTCTGAATATCTACCTTGGAAAACAATGCACAATTGTCAAGATATGCCAAAAACTTCGGGTGCTAATATTTCTGCTTGTCAGTCTACAAGAGGGTTAGGCAAAGTATCCAAAGCTTTTTGTAGCCTGAATTAGAAGGTCTTTCAAAATTGCTAGTTTGCAACTTTTTTTCTCCTTCAATCATCTGTGAAAAAGGTGACAGTACCTTTCTCTATCCCAGCTGAAACCAGGAAAAACACTTCTGAAAGCTTTTTGAATCCTGTGGTATAAACATGAACAGTGAAGTCTTTCGACAACTTGAAAATCATACAGTAGTGAAAGTTAAAGTTTCTGTTTCTGTCTGAAGAGTGAACATTTGTGTGTGTTCTCTCTACCTATCTACCTGTCCGATTTTATCACTTCTTTGGGATTTTGAAAGGAAGATCTGTTAATGTTTGCTCAGGATGGCTCACAGGTTAAAAAAAATGTGTACAATTTCTTTGTCAGATACAAGCATTTAAAAATTTGTATTTAAACTTCGTATTATCTTTAAAAGTTCAGAAAACAAAGAGGAGGGAAAAGCATTGTCAGTAAACTGTGACTAATAAGTCAGAGTAACTGAACTACTGTTCATAATGCAGATTGGTTTATGTTGCCTTTAAGAGCATGCTATGCATTATTATTCTCAGTATCAGTTACGAAATATTATTTAAGACAGTAGGCAAAAAATATTAATTTGTAGTTCCCAGTAGAAAAATTACAATAAAGACATTATGCTTAGATGGACATGTCAGATTCTATTAATATACAAATCACTATTATAAATGGTGCAAAGTATTTGTATTCAGATAAGAAAATGGTTTAAGTTCTTTCGTCTCAGTCTATGGTTGTGACAATGAAAAAAGAGTTCAAACTTTTAAACAGAATAGGTTTATAGACCCCCTTGGCTTTTTTGCAGGATAAGTAATAGATAGTAACACACTGTAGGGATAATTGCTTGTTTGGGTTGCACAACCTTATATCTCTTTAACCTAGCTTTGATGATTCCTCGGGCACCCAGTGGGAAGCATGCGCATGCCACACTGACTTTACAACATTGTTCATCAACACTAGAAGTCGGGCAACTGTGTAGATATGCTAACCCATCTCATTTTCATGCAAAATTCCAAGATTATGCTGAACTAATCGAAGCAGACATAATTTTAATATTTGACATGCTTCCATAGGAAGTTGTTTCTTTGATGCTGTGTAGATTGCAGAACATGCTTAGGTATACCATACAGAACTGGAGAGTTACTTAATTGTTTTTTCCTTTTGTTTTTGTGTTTTATTTTAATTGACTGTATTTACTTATATACAGTATTAATGACTTTGCAGCCACCTTTGTGGACATTGTTTGTAGGCCTCAACTACTTTCTTCTTTTACCTTATTTTCCTGTTCCTTGAACTCTAATCTCAGTGGTTTTGGAAACATTATGGATAAGAGGAAATTCAGGAAGTCACTCCAGATATTTAACAAGCTTATCTCAATCATGACCCTTTTCTTTGTAATTTTTGTGCCATTTATGTATAGATCAGAACACATTGTTTTGGGGTTTTTTAAGTTTTTGTTTACCTGTTGTGCAAATACCTCATTTTCGTTTTTATTTCTTTGTATCCCATCTGGCTCTGGCTGCCACAAGACAAATTATTTTAAAAAAGCAATAATTGAAATCTCTTTACAGTTGGCTTATGGAATATGTTTTGAAAAGCAGAAAAATATTTCCAGTATACATAGTCCTTGTGCTACCTTTTGAGTGATCAAACACTACTCTTTTTTGTAAGCTTAATTATTTCAATATTTTTTATATTTAGAAAAATTGCTTAAAGGGAAAAGTTAAACCTGAAGCTGTTTAACTTTGCTAAATCTTTGTCAGTATATTTTATTGTCTGTGGCCATATGGTGGTAATTTCTGATATTCTGACAATTTTATTATAGTTAATCACACAGAATCTGGGGTAATAAAGGAACTACCAACATGGCCATTTTACTAATTAACAACTGTTCAGCAGGATAGATATCCTATTTCATAGAGTATTTTGTCTTTCAAAATCTTTAGATCCTGGTTAAAAATCTTAATATCCTGACATAGCTGCTTCCTCAATCTGGTGTCATTTAAGTTCTGTTTCTGGCTAGTAAGCCCTCAACAACCAGAATCCATTGGCTATTTGTTCCTCTCGATATGTTGCTTGAATCTCTCCTTCCCAAGGAAGTGTTCTGGTAGTTGCAGTGTTCGTGTTTGTTGTGTGCATTCCCTGTGCACACAAGGGGTTTTAGTTATTGCAAAGGAGAGTGAGAGCATCCTACCCTATAGCCTGGCATTTGAGGCATTAACGTGAGATTTAAATTTTTACAAACAGTGGAAGAAATTGAACTTAGGCATCTCATAGAATGATATAATGAGTGTCAGAGCATTCTCTATGAGTGAGAGATCCCAGTATCTGAGCCCTTGAATTTAAATACATTACAAAACCAGATTGTTAACTTCCTTGCCCTTTGAAGGGAATCTGTCTTCAGAACAAATTGCATAACCTCAGATTAAAGGAAATGCCTCCTTCCAACAAAGACTTCTTCTGCACCTCAAATGATGTCTTAGGATATAATCTACCAGAAAGAATGATCACTAATTTTGTTCACTTGCCCCCAGCTCAGAATGCAGTGTATGGTCAATCTGAGTAACTTTAGTTTCTGGATTCTATTCCATAGCCAAGCATTTAAAGTGTCTTGTTACTGCTCATAACAGCCAACTCTGTGTTTCATAGCTAAGAAAAAGAAAGCTGTGGAAGAGCAAAATGCTGATTTTAATGTAAGAAGCTGATGCAAGTATCTTAACTAAGCCAGACTTACTCTTTAAAATATTTTGTCATAATCCAATAAACACATCTTGAGCATTCTGTTGACTTATGCTTCCATCTTTCCTTCATTACATCACTTTTTCACATTGCAGTTGTACTGCTACTGTTTGAAAGTACCACCCTTTTTAAATGTGCAATCACAGCAATTGCACAACTAGCTGTATTCATTACTATAGCAACAAGAATAAAAAGGTTCCCTAGCCCATCTCATGTAAATGGTCTCTCACTGCATTTTATTCTCACGCTAAATGAACGTGTATGACACAATGGAAATTGTGTGCTTTGGTTTGGTTGAAGGCTGCTCACAGTGAGGCAGGGGGAACTGAATTATGCTGGAACCTTTGTTTTAAAAGGGGAAATAAAATTTCTGTCCTCCTCTGGAATACTCAAATAAAACATATGCACCTGCTCTCCAGCTTCCATCACAACACTCCTGGCAGGGGATCTCACCAGCAGGACAGGAAGCAGTGATGTAAAGAAGCAAGTTCCAGCACAAGACATGTGCTCAAATGGAATATTCTAATGTTAGAACTTCAATCATTGCCTTCCTTGAGCCCTGGTGAGGCCTTGTCTATACTGATATTTTTGATTAGCTCTTGCCTCTTTATGGCATCCGAGATCACCAACATAAATATTCTCCATCATGAACATAGCTTCATTCCTGTTTTCATCTGTTTCTTCTTTCTCCCTTTAAGTATAGCAGTGAAGCTCTCTGCTGCCACCAGTTGTACCCTCTGATGGAAAATCTGGAAGTCTGATAGCATCCATCCATGAGCAGTTATTCAAGTTCATTATATAATTATGAATAATACTGTATTTGGCTTTCTTCCTTTAAGCCTCTGTTCACGATGTTGCACTGTTTTATGAGGTTTCATTTTGTTGTTGGGTTTTTAATTAATGAAGTTTTTAATACAGAGGAAAACTCTAAAACATAACTGAAAAAAGTGCATGGTTCTGTTAATATCAAAACTAAAGTAATATGATTTCTGTCATGTGAATTTTCCTGCTATCAGGCTGGAACCTACAACTGTCCCCCTATTTTCACAACATTTATATAACATTACCTTTGAGACCAAGACTCTGGAATTATGTTATCTGTGAGACCAATACTTTTCTGTAAAATACTTCATACTGTACCAATTTGCTACAGTTTGCCAACAGGTTCAGAAGTTACTACCAGGACATGTGTGTGGCCACCCATACAGACCCATGGCGATTGCACAAGTTTCATTTCCTTAGCAAACCAGACTGAAAACAAGACACAAAACAGAGAACTCAAAACTGTTTCTCCTAATCCAGTATAATAGCCACATTCTAGCAAGTGAAAAAAACAGAGTATTTAGTTTCCCCTCTAGGCCACACGTGTAAAAAGCAGCTTAGTTCCCTGCATATCAGGCTTAAATGCAGGAAATCCTTTGTTTGCTATTAGTCAGTTGTGTAATTTTGGTCAAATTCTCATCTCCCTCATCTCATTTCCCTTTTTGCCTGTTTAGAAACAGTATGGTCAAGCAGGAACAACACTTTGTCCATGTCTTTACAGTACTTAGCATGCTGATGCCCATGAAAGTCTCCAAAACTTAATTCATAGAGCAACATTCTTTTTGTTCATTATTGTATAATTAACCAAAACAGATTACCAAAACACAAAAAAATAGAGCTGTTCACAGCTGACTTTCTGAAATCTTCCTGCAGATTAGAGGGAATTTGTTTATCGACTGGCCAAATTTAAGTTCATACAACTTTTTCTCAATAATTTAAAAGAAAAAATATAAGCTGCTTCTTATGAAGAACTAATCTAGAGGATTAGTTCTTCATAAATTCTTCTTCTCTTAAGTACCTTTCCTAATGATTCTTTTCTTAAGCAATCATTTATTGGACTGTTTAGAATATGCCAGGACCTTAGGAAGAAAGGATTACTGTCTTTTTTTTTTTTTTTTTCCCTAAATTGAGATTAAAAATTACATTGAGAAGTTCTGTCTGGTTTTGATGTTACTGGTGGTGCAAGTGCTGATAACTGAAGTAATTTTTTTCAGTTCAAAAGAACTACACAAGCCTAGCTTACTCAGTACCTTACTACAAACAGATCTAAGGATGGGTTCTGTGATTAAGTAGTAAGGGCACACCACGCCCTACACCCAGTTACAGCAGAAAAAGGGCCACGTTTTCATTCACACTGCTTCTCTGAGAGGCTGTTTACCTCTGCTTTTCTTTCAGCACATACTAAAACTATGGATTTGTGCCTTAGGTTTAGCATCTATAAAGATGGGTTTTGAACTGTTAAAAAGCTGTTCTTGATTTCGCCATAACTGTTGTAGTCTAATTTTGCATGAGAATTGTGAACTGTGCTTTGGACTAATACAGCAATGATCCCACAGAGCCTGTGCAAGTTATGAGGGACAGTCAGTGAAACTTGAGTTTGCTTTGGATTAGATCTCCATCATTCTCAGTTTATGTTAAACCAGCAGCAAGTTTTGTATTGACAGAATCACCCCCTTCCTCCAATTACTTTAAGGTCTCTTTCTTCTGCACAGTGTTAGCAAAGGCCAATTTCTCTTTCATGCACTATTTTTAGGGATTTCCAATGTTCAAAAACTTCTGATAATTTTTCCTATCTGATAACTAATCAAAAGCTGTTCCTGATTCATAATTGGCATTTAAGAAAAAAGCTTTGACAATGAGATACAGCTAGCATATACAGCATCAATTAACAGCCAATTACTAAACAATTCTTCTAAGCTGGTATTAACTGATGCTGCATGCAAATTAGCACAGAACAGAGGAGCAATGAGTACAGTTAAACTGAGGGTTAAGGCCTGGAATAATGAGGAGCCAATATGTTGTCTGTGCTAGGAATGTGAGAACTGTCATTCTAGAGTGCATCAATACTCTTTCCTTTCAACCTTGAATCTTTCATTTTCATCATGTGCTTGTAGACTTCATTGGAGGCTATTTTGTACTTAGACTGCAGCTTAGGAAAGAATCCCAAAGAGCTGGAGTCCAAGCTTGTGATGAGTGCAACAGTACAACTTCTTCAGATCCCCTAAATGGAAAAAAAAATCACTTTGGTTATTCATTCTATTTCCACTTTTTTTTTTTTTTTTCAAGTGTCATGTGATCTTTGAAACAGCACATTGTGCTAGTTTTGTGAACTAACTACAGAACAGTCTGTTCTTAGGAAATGGATAATGCCTCACCAAAGACCAGGACACTGGTCTCAGGAAAGGCATATAAAATATCTTAGACAGATGTTTTCTGACAGATGCATGACACTGGTACCCACAAACTTGTACATAAAGCAGAGAAGACTCTTCTTCAGGTCTTGGGCAGGATAAGAAAGATATGATGTATGTTTTTAGGACAAATCCTTACATCTGAGATAAGTGAAGTAGATGTGCAAAAATCTTCAGATTATAAATATGGGAAATAACCTGAAAACACAGAAAATATTATTTAACATTCTTATGGGAAAAGAAAAACCACCCAGAGATATTTACCCTTTCTTATCAGCAAACTTATGAAAAAAAATTACTAAGCTTCGCACATTTATAAAATCTAGCTCATATCTTACTGATTCTGACATTTTTTAAACATTCATCATTACACTTACATCATGTCTAAAAATGACTCATGCACTTTTATGTAGAATTTCAATAACATCCTGGTTGCTAGGCTACATGTGATCATTCTGACATATAAAGTACCTCTTAGAAATGGATTTTTTAAAGTATATAATGATCAAATTTGAAGAATTTGTTTATTCAAGTATTTCTGCCAGTAATTAGGCAAAACAGTATGACATTTTATGCCTTTAAATAAATATTTAGTTGTATTGTACACGATGTCTAACAAATGCACGTGACTTTTTTTTCCCATTTCAGTAAACAACTTTTTATTTCTGCCATATGCATGTGAAAGAGTAGTTTCTTGGGTGATTTTCCTTGGCTTGATTTTTCCCCCACTGTCCATGCCTGTCAACATTATTACTTGTCTCTGGTTTTTTATCTTTGCTTCAAGCTCCTCCTAGCTTTTTCTGAGGACCAGTCAAAAAATCACCTCAAATATGCATATGGATTTTGATACATGCTTCTATGTCCTCATCATAGGATACAGGCTTGTTTGTGCACATGGCTCTGAGTTTGTCCCTGCATTAAATGCTTCCTGGCAGTGTCTGGGGAGATTCCCTGGTGCTGCCACTCCTCCATTAGTCCCACCTTCTCCAGAATTTGTGCTTGTGACAACATCTGAGTTTTGGGACCAGAGCTATCTCTGTATCTGGAAAAACCTGTGGGAAAAGAACACTAAACCTGCAAAGTTATGGGGTTGGTATATGAAAACACCAGAGCTCATGTTTTCTGTAAAACCAGAGGTTGATTAAATTAATTACTTTTTTTGGTTCTATTGCAAAATCAAAACAATCAGAAAGTACATTTCTTCTGCATTAATCCAAAATACTTTTTTTCCTTCTAGCCAAACATTTTTCTTAATATGGATTCACAAAAAACACTTCATTGTGATTTTATTCATTGGAAACATTTGGTCTTTTCAATTTTTAAAGAAAACTAGTTCAAGCTTGATTTTTCAAAATGAAACTTCAAAAAATATTTCATCATTTATGAAACAAAATATTTCGCCCAAAGAATACCAAAAAAAGATATTTCCATTTTTCTGCCTCTTAGCATTTTCAGATTCACCTATTGTTAGTACAGTAGAAAAATATTTTTAAATTAAAGAAACCAAAACCCAGATGTATATAAATGCTTATTTTGGTCTGAAGGTAAACATGCATCAATAGACAGTGTGTACCTAAATAAGAAAATATTATTTCTGCAGGACTCCTGCCTGATGCCCATACCTTCAGTGCACATGATAATTAGTGCTTGCTAATTATTGAGAGGCCAATATTTTGAGAGGGAAAAGTGGCATTAAAAGGGAGAGTGCTGTTACATGGTGTTATTACTGGACCTCTTAGAGGATCAGTCTTCAAGCAACACTTGTTTTGTCATTTCATTGAGCAGCCTAGTTGGGAGATACAGGATAATGGAGTTTGCTGGCAGCAAGACGTGTCTCTCACTAGCACAGAAGGTGGCTGCAATGTCCAGGAAGCCCTGCATGACTGTAAGAACTGCAATCATGTACCAGGGACAAAGTTAATTAGTATCAAGTATTCTTCGGGACTAATACTGAGAGTTTCTGTTAATTTGTGAGCTTACTGACAGGAAACAGCTCTGGTGGGGACACAGAGGTTGATTGCAGAATGATTTATGAGTCACTGGTGTGATGTGGCTGTAGGAGAGAAGTGCACCAGGTGACACTGGCTGCAGCAGTGTTGGAAAGCAGCTGTGTTATTTGATGGGCAGGGGCTGTCTCATCTGCAATAGCTCCGGGCATTCAAGCTACAGAAAGATTAATTTCAGAGTGAAACAAATGTTACAGAAGGAGGTGTGCCATTTCTCTGCTCTAGTCCAATTGTCATAAAATCCTTGTTTATTTAGCTGAATATATGACATTTCATTCTTAAAAAAAAAAAAACATTAGCAGGAAAGCAGAAATTTTCCATTATGCAGACTAAGCATTAGAAGTTTCTCACAAAATGGTCAGTAAAATACGGAGATGAATGGGTTATAGTTTTTCCTATGGTGGGCAAGCAATTCAGTAATCCTTAAGATCAATTTGGAACATTTAGGAAAATAATTACATTATGTGGTAGCCTGCAATTGCAAGTTAATTTTAGCAACCTGTAGCATAAATTAGGTCTGATAGTTGTATAGGCCTATGAGGAGTTTCTCATTTCCTGCAGTATACTGTTCCATGACTTATTTACAGTTTATTGCAGTCTGTGCTGAATACAGGAATTAGTTTCCAGTTTACAATGTCTGATGTTTCTGATGTTAACCATTAAATTTAGTGAAAGTTGAAAGAAAACCTGTTCATGTTGTGATAAAGAAAACCAAAGTGTAAGAATAAAATGCAATGAGTTAAATCATGTTGCAAGTCCCATATATATATATATATATATATATCTATAATCTTGTTTTCCAAATATTTATAAATATTTAGAAATATTTAGAAATTTGTCTGACCACTGCTTGGGGAGAGAAAAGAGTTTAACTGTGAAGTGCAGTTTGGTAAAAGTGGCTGTAATCATTACATATTCACCAGATCAGGGCAAGAAAATCCATACCGTCACCTTGGAAAATTTAACAGTGTCTGACAAGATTGATTATAATTTGATCTTATTATTTAATCTTTTCATTCTACAAGACTGAAATGACCCTAAAGCCTACAAAGGTCCAGACCCTACAAAGGTCTTGAACGTAGACCACATGATGTATTTCTGCTTGATTTTACTCTCAAAGGTGGTTCTGTCTTGGTGAAATGTACAGAAGTACCCGACTAGTAGAAAACAGTAGCATGAAGAATTTAAGCCCAAATATTTGCAGTTTTCTAGTTTAAAACAAGAAAAAAACAATTTATTCATATGGAAAATCATAAGGATTAGAACACTTACACAATGCTAACCCTATAAGCATTGCACTTATCATCCTATTTAATAAAAACAAAAAGGCAGGAATATTGTTTTCAAGCTGTGGTTTTACTCTGCCCTTACACGTTCTGCTTTGATTTTGACACTGCTTGTAAAAGTGCTTCTAAAAATTGTGACCCAGTAAGTGCCTTCAAAATGGGCTTCTGAGAAATCTTTGTGCCTGACAGGCAGGTTGTGATTTTTTAAAATCAGACAAAATGAGAGCATTAACCTCATTACCAAATACCAGTTTCTTCTTCAACTTTCTTTCTCATACGCAAGTAGTCATATGCAAGTAGTTTCTGTTTAGTCAGAATTCCTGACAGTCAAACCTGAACTTTGCTCACACTAAGGTGCTGCAGGTTGCACAGGTGCATTTGCGAAGTTTTCTTTCAGATGTTCATTGAGGTCTTGGATTTGAGCCAGAATTCATATGCTCATGCATTTCATTTTACATTACTCTACCAAACTCACTTGCCATATGCTTTAACCAAAAGGGTAATATTTTTATACCATTCCTTTCAAAGAGAAGATAAAAATTGGCCTTTTAGTGAATTAACTAATTAGAATAAAAGCACATCTTTCTTTTTTACATGCTTCATTTAGGTATGAAAGGCAAGTGAAAATATCTTCAATAGATAAACTCAACCTTTCTTTTTTTATGACATATAACACCCAACAAGTCAGACTAGATATCCTTAAAATAAATTCTACAATTGAGATTTATATTTAACTCATGGAACAAATTAGTTGAGGGAGAAAAAGGAGCAAATCTCTGTGTAGAGAAGACAAAACTGCATATTATTTAAAAAGCTGCCAAGATTTGCTCACCTAATACAAAATTTATCCTATTAGAAATATTGTTTTGGTTTCACTTCTTTCTCTTCCTTGCTCTCACTCTGCTTTCAGAGTAGTAATTTATTTGCTGTCTTTTAAGAATTTAACTCTGTACCTTGTAATCTCTATGAATCACTGCTTACTTTTAACTTATCCACCTAAGAATACAAATAAGACTTATAATTCTAAAATTCAGTTAAAAAATCAGACTAAATTCTAGCCTGCTGTCTAGACAAATCATCTGCATTTTGATTACCACACCTCTGTATACACAAGCATTCAGATGAAAGACCAGGGCTGTGGACCATAGCCAATTAGATACATCTTCTGCTGAGTGCATGAAATAATGCACAGGCCTAAATATTATTTTCCTACAGGGTGTCAAAAACTAAGATGAGAATAGACTAGATTATGTATTCTCCTATTTATACCTACTTTTGCCCTCAAAATAAATATTGAATGTATATGTATGTAACAGAAAACACCCTTTTAGTGAGAGCCTTAGTTGCCCTGCATTCAGTATTTAATTACATAGTCAAGAGACAATTTCCACTATGGAAAGAAGCAATTTTCAGAGATTACTCCAGGTAAGTACATAAAGTTATAGATGTTATTAGCAATGTTTCTGAGATTTGTAATTCTTGATTAAAGAAGAAGCTATGTCACTGAGCATTGCTCAAAGAAAAATACATATCCTTGGGCTCTGAGGAGATCTTAAATAGATGTTCCCTTTACAGCCTGAGTATGTGTTGTAACTAAAATAAAAAGAGAGAAAAAGAGCATGAAGTTCTGTAAAGAAACATCATCAAAGGCCATTAGAGAAAGAGCTTTTAAAAAGAAGGCAGTAGCATATGGAAAATAATCAGGCACTGCTGTATAGAGAAGAATAATTTTGAAAGTAATAGAATGCTCAAAAATGGGTAAAACTTGCCTGTGAGGTGTCTTGTCCTTAGTTAAAGCAATTGTTAAAAGGTTTACCAAGGAAAACCTCTCTATTGTAAATGGAAAACAAAATTTATTATTAATATATTGCATATATAGTTAATGTTTGGTTATTGTTGGCTGAAAAATATATATAGATAAAAATAGTTCAGTGTATCAACCATTTTAATACATTTGAATAAAACCACCAGAAACTCTGTGTGGCTTTGAAAATAAGAGAACATTTTAATTAAATGGAAACATTGGTTGTCAAAAGAATGACACTTAGCTGTATCTGTTTAATTATTTATTTTTACATTTAATAACATAGACCATTGACCACTGAAATTGATGATTTTTTAAGGTTGTTGTTAACCTATGTTCTTCTCATTTAACCTTGTTAAATCTTTAAATAGATATCCTTGTATTTCTCCTTGATGCTAAAAATGGCTTCCCTGTCAACATACCATTTAGGTAATTTTTAGGTATTGAAAGTTTAAAGTGACCTGAAATTCACAGGGTCATTCTGAACCTGAGTCCAAATTGCTGTCTGAAATCTGGACTCATTTTGTGATGCACATCCTTCCTTTAAAAAGCCTTCTCTAGTAAGTGATCAGGAACACAACTTGGCCCAGTCATCCAGCATTTCAGCATAGTAAGGATGCTGCAAAACACAAACAGCAGGGCACATTTAAATCTAAAGAGCCCATTAGGTTCTTCCTTCCTGTAGGCTCTTTGGAAAATTCAGTTACGAGAAATATCAAAGCAGGCATACAATGCTTTATATATAGCATGCCACAGTTTGTTTGGTTTTGGTCTAATTCCTAATCTATACCATCAGTTTAACATGTAACAAGTAGGCTACTGTATAGCTATAATTAATTGCATTACTCATTGAGGAATAAATAAAATTACTAAATTTGGGAAATGTGTAATCCAGAGTTAATATGATTGTCAATCTGGACATTATTAACTCAAATGTTAATATATACATTCTTAATTAACTGCTAAAAAAATGTTTTTAAAATTGAGGCACCATTTTGAAGGTATTTCCAGACATCACCAAATTTTAATTTTGTGCCATTTTTCATTATGAACATTTGAGAATATTTGAATCTGTAAACAAATACTAATAAAATATGCCAAAACATGCAGAAATATAAATATAAAGAGTAAGTTCCTGGTTTATTTTTCTCAGTTCTGATTTTTGTTTTGAATTGCTGTTTTAAGGCTGCTCAGAATAATTGCCAAGGGATCAACAACTCATATTTTACTGAAGGAAGCAAGTTATTTATAAAAATAACTAGTATGCAGGTCATACTGAGACCATATGTACCTCATTGGATTGATAAGAATTGATATTTCACAAGTACCTGGCCTGAACAAAGGAAAAAAAATCTCATTTGTTTTTAAAACATTTACATGTTTTTTGTCCAGGTGACATGTGACTGCTTTGTTCTTCACAAGACTTGTCCAAGTCACTGAATAGAATGAATATCATGTCCTTTTAGTAAATCATGTCTTCATCTCACCTTCACCTTGATGAGAAAGCATGGAACAAATCTGAACAAACGACATGGGAACCAGAAGCTGCGACTGAGTTGGCCATGCCACATTGAGCAAACCCAGGAAAATCTTGTTTGACTTGGAAGCAAACACTAGAAATCAGAGAAAGGTGTATGATAGAAATCAGAGAGACAGGTATACCAGTACCAGTGGCCACAAGACCAGAAGGCTATCAGTTAGGAATGAGTTGAACTCCACCCAGGACTCAGAGACACTTGGTTCTTTTTGTTGGTTGCTTTTTTCCTCTCTGAAAACAGGTTTGTTTTGGGGGTTTTTTGGTTTTTTTTGGTTTTTTTTTCTTTGGGGGGGGGGGGTGTGGGACCAACTGTGTGTGTTATTAACCATTTTTCATTTATATTTCAAGACAAATTTCTGTCTATATTGTCTTATGCCAAGTTTAGGTACATCTCCCTGGAAGAATATGCCAGTGCTATGTTTTCAGAGCCTGGCTAATTGAAAACTTCCCAAGCTCTTGCACAGGAGTGACAGAGAAGAATCTCTTGGCTAGAACAGGGATTGCATTGTGTTGACATAAATGGATTCACTTCCAACTCAAAAGACAGGTAAATTCTTCATCTTGGTTAAGACTTTTCAGAACAAGAACTCTCATATTGTAAACTCAGATATTGCCTGAAATGATCACATTTGTGAGAGTGGGCTCTCATATTTTGACAACATTGGGTGGCACTGTACAATATGGGACATTATAAAGTAACAGAATATTTTTGCAAGTTTATCATCTGCTGCCCTTCCAGTGCTCAGGCTGTTAAAATACTGTGAGGAACTCACAGTACAGGTACACGTACTTGTGCAGCAGTTTTTAGCACACAGCCAGACCTGATGACTTTATGCTTCCCCTCAAAGGAAGTGTTCATGTCTTTGTATGTAATTAGCTCCACTATGAAGTAGACCTTAGAGGAGAAAGATTTGGTTCTCTTGTTAGACTTGTGGTTCACAGCGGGGCAGGATGGGGTTGGTAGTGAGGTAGAAGAGAGGATTTTGCACTTAGTCATAAGCAGCGCTGGAAGCAACTAAAACCATTAGTATAGACTAGCCCTGTGTGGGATTCCATTACCAGCACAGAAGAAGATACTCACAGAGAGTGGTTTCAGAGAAATGTCATAGGGTGAAAATTTCATTCTTTTCCAAGCTCTGAACCTAGGAGCTCTTTTCCATTAGGGAACAAGAAAGAAGAATAATAAATTTCCATGCAGAGAAACGCCCCCTGTGCATCGGATAACACAGTTAGACAAAGATGTGAACTACATTCCTGATGATGAGTGAAATTTGTTTTCCTGACAGTTATGTGATATTTCATAATGTCTGTCAAGAACTTTGGAATTAAATTCTACTGAAGAGGCACATAGGCAAGTTCCGTACAAACACCTATATTTGAGGAAATTAATTGTTTGTTAAGGAAATCAATTGAGTTATTATCTTGATAATCTGGAAAACAAGCTAGAATTAAAATCACTTCCCTATCTTTTATTTTTATCTCAGTGGTTTTACCTCATGTACTTTTGATGCTTGTTTCTTCTCTTGTTGTATAAAGTACAGCATAACTAGAAGGACTCACTTGACTAAAGTGTATCTAACAACTCTAGATATAAATGATTTTTCAGCAAGTAATACACAGCAAAACAAAAAAACCTTCTCAGTCTTACATTTCCAGTGGTAGTTAGCTAAAAATAGAGACAAGCAGCTATTCAAGTTGCAAGCTGGTTTTAATAGGATGCTATTTCTTAGGATGCTACAAAGCCAGAAGGATTTTAATGGGGTTGGTGATGATTTACAAATTAATTAGTCTCATAATCAATTTAAAAAAGGAAATAGAGTGAGTCATGATAATAATGGAAGAGAAATGTTTTCATATCCACAGACCAGAGCCTTGAAAATCTTTAAATTAGTGAAATCAGAGCATTTAAAACTTCAACTTCAAAAATCTACAACTGGACTTTGTTTTTAAAAGTAGCAGTCACTGTGGTTATTGCAACTTTACCCACGCTTGATTGGAAAATCCAGGTCTCTGGGGTGCTTGTTAGTGGCTACACCAGTTATTCTTGGTTCTGATTATTGCTATGCCTAAGGTCCCACATATTTCGAGATTATCAGTCAAAATGGCATTTAAATTCAAACAGCTCCTAAAACATTATGGCCCTTCTTTTAAATATTAAATACTATTCTAGTCAACTTTACGGAATCCATTTAACTTAAGGGCACAGGTCTCAGTAGCAAAAGTTAAGCTGTAGCAGTCTGTGCTGACACATGAGCCTGCAAGCAGTGTGTCCTTGTGCCAGGAGGGCCCTTGGGATCCTGAGCTGCATTGGGAAGAGCATGGCCAGCAGGTCAGGGGAGGGGATCCTGCCCCTCTGCTCAGCCCTGGTGAGCCTCACCTGCAGTGCTGTGTCCACTTCTGGGCTCCTCAGGACAAGAGAGACAGGGAGCTCCTGGAGCAGAAGCCATGTCCCTCCAGCCTGGGACTGTATTTCAGAGGTGCAGGAAGTGCAGATGGGTGGAAAGCCAGGGCCAGCAAGTCATGGAGATAACTCTGTTTGGATTCCCGTGCTCAAACCCTTCACCCACAGACAGGTTCAAGCACATCAAGGAGGAGAGGGAGGCAACTCGACAACACAACTGCCTTACAGCCCTGGCATGGTGCAAAATTCCTGGGGATTGGATTTGGAGTCCTTTTGTGTGGAGTGTTAAAAGGTCTGGATTTAAGGACATTCTGTCATATGTCACACAGGCCTAGAAGCACTGAACACAGTATTGCTTACATACTTTTAGAAACTAACATAACAGAATCATTTTCTGAGCAGGTACTTTTAAGGTTTTAAAGTCTAAAATATTTTCATTAATTCATTTTAATGACGGGAAGATCTGAGTTTAAATTAGACATTAAATACACTGAAAATATACCTTGGAAAAATGAGTAGAAAACTAAGAGTCACCATCAGTGAAAAATGAAAAAAAAAATCAATTAATCTATTTTTGTTTAAGAAAAACCCAAACCATACAAAACCAATCTGTTAAGGACCACGAGTTACCTGTTGCTTTCTTCATGTTGTTCTTTTCATAGTCAGTCATGTAACAGACATTAGCCTGGCATCATGAGTTTGAATCTCAGCAACAGACTTGAAGAGAGTGGGAAGGATTTTATTTTTTCAAAAAAACCAGCAGGTGGAAAGTGACTTGATAAAGATGACAGCTGACTAAAAAAAAAACCCAAAAAAAGCAGCTGCCTACTCTTTACCCAAATGTCTACTCTTTGGAGCAGCTGAAACTGAACAGTTTGACAGCAAAGGGTGCAGCTTGTTTTCCTTCATGTTCCATGGTCTCACCCAGCAGTATTGGCAGCATGCACCAACCAGCCTGCCTGCCACAAAGAACATGCTAAACATTTATTTACAGGTTGTTGGGCTGGCATCAGATACGCTGCGCTGCATAACCACTGCCAGCCAAGGACCTCTCCAGAGGTGCCTTTTGTTTTGCAATTAGTTTATGGTTTCTCAAGCAGGAAGTCAGCCTCAGGGGTGGTGGTTTTTCTGCAGCTAAGATAATCAACATAGGAATTGTCTGATCTTCATAGGTCTTTAAGCAGATATTTTTATGCAGTCGATGGATAGAGTTAAGTATGCCTGACACTATATGAAAATATATAGCTATAAATAAATGAATGTATAAACTACTAATGATAATTTATTCACACTCCAACATTGTTGAGTTTCTTTCAATCTGTATGTTTTAATTTTGTCTTGAATATTTGTATATTTATGAATGATTGAAACCAAACAGAAGAAATAGTATGCTTATGCAGTAATATGGTAACAACTTTTCTTTCAGCCGGGGCAGAGCTCATTTTCTTCTCAGTAGCTGATGCAGTGCTGTGTTTTGGATTCAGGAGGAGAATAATGTGAATAAAACACTGATACTTTGCTTGTTGCTAAGTCGTACTTACCCTAAGTCAAGGTCTTGCCACTCTGCTCTGCACTGGTGTGACCTCACCTTGAGTCCTGTCTGCAGATTTGGTCAATGCAATACAAGAAAGACATTAAGCTATTAAAGAGAATCTAGGGAAGGTCAACAAAGACGGTGCAGGGCCTTAAAGGACAGCCATATGGCTCAGGTCACTTGGCTTGTTCAGCCCCGAGAGGATCCCTGAGAGGGGACCTCACTGCATCTGCAACTTCCTCATGAGGGGCAGAGGAGGGGCAGGCACCGATCTCTTCTCTGTGGTGACAGTGACAGGACCTGAGGGAATGGCCTGAAGTTGTGTCAGAGGAAGTTTACGTTGGATATTAGGGAAACCTTTCCCCAGAGGGTGGCTGGCCACTGAAACGGGCTTCCCAGGGAAGTAGTCACAGCACTGAGCCTGACAGAATTCAGGAAAATTTTGAACAATGCTCTCAGGCACATGGAGTGGCTCTTGGGGATGGTGTTGTGCAGGGACAGCAGCTGGACTTGACGATCCCTGTAGGTCCCTTCCAATTCAGCATATTCTGTGATTCTGTGACTTTTTAGTGTCTCATCCTCTGCCAGTGAGGAGGCACATGAAAGATTGGAGGGAGCATAGCTGGGACACCTGCCAAAGAGATATTCCATAATGTAAAAGGCTATACCCAATACATAAACAGGAGGGAATTATCTGGAAGAGGGCCAGTTGTGGTTCAGGAATGGGCTGGGCATTGGTCAACATGTGAGAGATTGTATTGTCAGCACTTGTCTTACTTGTGTTTTATTTCCCTCTATCCCTGTCATTTATTATTATTATTATTATTATTATTATTATTATTATTATTATTATTATTACTCCTTTGTTTCAATTAATAAACTGTTCTTATCTCAACCCCTGAGTTCTATTCTCTTTTCTTTCCTGATTCTCCTCCCCATGCCATCAGTGGGGGGAAGGGGAAGTGAGCAAGTGGCTGTGTGGTGCTTTGTTGCCAACTGGGGCTAAACCATGAACACGAACAGGGGAAGTTTTGCTTCACTGAGGATTACACAATGTAGATTATTTAAATAAATATCTGACTGGTAAAAGAAAAAATTCCTACAGCAGTCCTACAGCTGTGACACTGGAGCTGGTGGATGCCAGTCTTCCATTCCTGACAAATTTTTTTCCAAGAGCATTTGTAATTCATAGCCTATTTCTGTTGGAAATGTCTCACTCTCCTTTTCTCTACTTTCTTCTGCCAAAAACAAATACCATAATACAAAGAGTGCCATATTTCATTATTTTTTCATATTCCTTTTGTATTATTTCTTATTTATTTTTGAAGGAAATATGGATTATAACCATTTACTTGTTAGAATACAGGACTCACAAGATACTGTGGCAGCTTAAGAGTAAATTAAAATTGGATGTAGCGTGGGAAGCTAGGATGACACGTAGTGTTTTCACCTTGACAGCCTTTCACTGGAGGTGGCACAGCAAAAGATCTTGACACATCTTGACATCAGCATGAATGCCTTCAAGTGGAAGGCAGGTAATTGTTTTCAGTGCAGTAAGAATCTAAACTGATCAGTAGTCATGAGATTAAAAAAAAAAAAAAAAAAAAGGAAGCATTTCTGTATTTCCTAGATGAGTGCTAATCTTACGTATATTTTTAGAAGGAAAGTAAGTAGCTAAAAATAAAAAAAATAAATTAAAATAACATGTATAAAAATAGCTATATATAAAATTAGAACTGCTTTTCCTAATAAAGAGTGGAAAAATTCCAGCATGGCAATTTGAAAATTTGAAATATTTGGAAATGTCATGATAAAAACAGTGCAAAATTCCAGAGGTCACAAAGAATGGAAGAAATTTAAGTATACACCAGTAGGTTCTATTTGCATGTTTCATGAGCTGTCCCATGAAGCTTTTCTCTTCTTTTTTCTTCTGAGTTGTTGCCTTCTCATTCTTAATGTATTTAGACTTTTTCAGCTTTCCAAAATAATTAAAAGTAATAGATGAGCAGACAAGTCTAATATTTTAAAAGAAACAGTTTTCATACATGAAATTTCAAGTTTATTTTGGGGGGATTGCTGACTACGTTGCGTTAAAACTTTCGGTTGTCATTTACCTAAGGTGAAGAGAGATAAAAAACCATAATAAAAAAAACATAATGTAATATTTAGGTAATAAAGCCAGAAGAATATATGATGAGATGTAATAAAGAAAAGATTAACTACTGAACGGCACTTAGCTGGGAAGTGCAGACAGTTTCTAAAGCCTGCAGGCTCACACACTGAAGCCACATACACGTGTGTCAGCACGGGAGGCTGCAGAGCCATGGGCGCGTGGTGCTGCCCTTGAGTGACAGAATCTGTGCCCCGAGCCTGGGACACAGGTGACCACAGCAGACAAACCTGCACTGCAGAGATCCAGGTCACACAGTCCCACACAGAAAGCTGGCCTGAGCTTCTCTGCACTCAAAACATGCTGAGCCTGTGAAACGGATAAAGAACCACCCACAAATAATAGAAAGGTATCTATATGTGTAAGAGTTTTCAGAATTGTGACTCTGTAAGTAGCATCGTTGTTTCAAAACTACATTTACATACATCCCTTATGACAGTGAGATATCAACGCTTTTTGTAAAAGTTACTGTAATGAAAATAGGAGTAATAAATGTGACCATGGTACTGCCAGCTACACTAGTACTGCATGTTTGTATCTGATTTTCTCTCCAAGTTTGCCAGTAGATTAATTCAGATCCAAAAATGGGTGGCAAAGAAGTTATATTGTGGTCTCGTAAACAGTTGTCATTGTCTAAATTAACATCTGGTTTTTACTCCATATTTACTAACCAACACCTACCCCTGAAAATGTACGTGTTGCATTGAGCTTATTTGAAGATATGCTCTCTTTGCTGGTTTGGTCTCCGATATGAGCTGGATTCCATAGCCATTGCAGGTTTTTGTACTTTATATTATAAAGGTACCAGGATCAGGCCATTTAGGAGTAATGTTTGTCTAAGTCACACAGTACCACTTCTCCTACTCAGTTAGAATCACTGATGCTTTAGGAAAAAAAGAGGTTGTGTAGGTCAGTATGTGGTTAATGGGACTGAATTCCAAGAGATCTGGATTCTATATTTAGCTTAGCAATTGGTCTTCCTAGACAAGCCATATCATTGACCTATGCCTCTTCTACCTTATAATACCCCCACTGTCTTTCTTGCTTGGATTCCAAGCTTTTCCTAATAGATCCTATTTCTTATTGGATTTACTTAGGACCTATCATAGGGAAACTAAAATGCTAAGTTCAGCAGACACATTTGTAATATAAATATGTTAAAAGAAAGGGAAAGGGGAGAAATAGAAGTAACAAAAATAATAGTGAAAGTTCTTTTTTCTATGCAATTATCTTTTCTACTGTAGGAAAGAAAATCAAGTGAATTTATAGAAAGAAATTAGATGAAAATACCTCAAAAGATGGGCACTGGGGAATCATAACAACCTCACAATGAAAAATTGTGTAACTCATGAGTGTAGGATGACTAGGGGCAAAACTAAGAAAGGAAAACATGTGTATACTCTTCAAGGTAAATTAGCTCAAAACCACACACCAGGTTGCTGTTCCTAGGCCAAGGAGTACACTTAGACATGCACAGAAGAGCCCTCCAGTGACACGTACCTCATGGTACAGTCTGTGAAACTTAGCAATTTTATGTACAGATTTTATTTCTTCAAATACTCTCCCTGCTGGAATATTTGAACAGCTCATTTCTGCCTCACTGCACACATGAAAATCCCATTGCATAAGAGAAACAGAGAACAGAGTTAAACAGAGTAAAGGTAGCTTCTGTTCTCTGCTGTTTTCCAGTAAAGTTATCTTCTGAATTGGCAAAAGAAATTTAGTTACTGCTTGTTTTTGCCTGACTCAGCTCTAGCCCTGGATAAAGCAGAACAACTCTTAAGCCTGCACTAATTCCTAAAATTACACACATTCCATTGCAAAATGATCTAGTGATCATTCTACCTAGCAGTGCATTACATGTGTAATTTGTTAAAATTCTAAGGCTATTGTGACAGTACTTTGATACTACTGATGTGTAGTGATGAACAATATTCTTGTAACATTTAAATCCTTTAGCACTCTTCAAACATTCAGAAAACCAAAGGACATTAATTGTGTAGGCATTGCTTTAAGCTTAAAAACCTTTTTATGCAAGAAATTAAGTCTTCATCGAGAAAATAACTGTTGAAATCTTAATACCTCTCAGTGACAGCCACATTTGAAGAGCAATTTTATAGCATAATGATTCTTGTTGCATAATTTGGACAGACTTTTGTTCTCATTTTAATTTCCCATACACTGCTTGCTTTACCATCTCTCCTTCCCACACCGATTAAAAGGGAGAGATTTCTCAGAAGAGAAAAAACATCAAGTTTGGGCCTGGAATTAAACTTCTAAAGGCTTCAGCACAGCCTCTATTTCAGACATGCTCTGGTGTATCTGACTAAAGCATTGGGTGCTTGGGAGAAGACTTGGGCAGTGGCATTCCACCTGAGATCCCACTGCAGACACAAGTCCAACAGAGCAACTTTAAACCCCCACTCGCCTTCCACCCAGGACCAGCATATCTAAATTTCCTGTTCTTTGATTTTTATGTTCTTGAGGTACCTAATTTGTGAGCCTAGACAAATGATATGCCAGAAAAAGAGACAGTTTTTCTTTCTATTTTACCTCATATTGAAAGTTGTCTGAAACTAGAAAAGAAACGAGACTAGAAATTAGTTTCTTATTCTAAACCTTGCTCCAGTAATGATCTGATAAGTTACTTTCTTTTGAAAGTAAGTCTATTGGACTGGGTAGACTATAAAATGGAGTTTCAGATTCTTGCTTTATTATCAGCTGGAGGAGAGGTTTAAATCAATCTTTTATACAATTTCATAGCAGTTACAGACTCTTCCAAGGAATGCAATATTCACTTTTTTGTGCCAAAAAGAATCCAACGCACATAATTCTCCCATTAGAAATAATGTCTAACAATCACTTTTTACCCTTAAAAACCAAATTGCTGGATTGTGATATACAACACAGTCACATTAGAGAATATAAGTTATTTCTTTAAAGATGACAATCTGTGAAAATGTATGTGTTGCCATAAATAAGTAAATATATAAAAAAGCATCATATCCTTATGGAAAACTTGTGACAAGTTTGTGACACGAGACATGCTTAATGTCTTATCTAACTTTTGTCTTGGGGTCTGCCCAAGTCAATGCTTTTGTACTTGCAACAAACAGGACTTCAGCAGGTGAACCAAGCCCTATATAAAGTTTTTGAAGCACTTTTGATCTCAAGTATTCTATAAATATAAGAATATAATATAAGAATAAGTAATATAAGAATAATTTAATAAGTAATATAAGAATATAAGAATAATATAAGAATAATTTAAATTTCCTTTCCACATGCAGAATTATACCAGTCTGAAGCTTTTATCTCCTCCCAAGGAAGTTTTATTAACCTTTAAACTCTAAAAATATAGGTCTTCAGAATTAATGTCTTCTCTCAGTAATGCATCCTCAGGATGATTACTTCAATGGATCAAAACCACAGCTCTTCACACAAGAAACCTCTACTGGGTTTGCATGTCAAGGTTTTGGCAGCAGGGGGCTACAAGGAAATTTTCTGTGAGAAGCTGCTAGAAACTTCCCCCATGTCTGACAGAACCAATGCCAGTCATCTCCAAGGTGGAACTGCCTCCGGCTGAGCCCATCAGGACAGCTGTAACGCCTCTGGGATAACGTATTTAAGATGGGTGAAAAAACTGGTGCAGAGCAGTAGCTGGAGACAGGACTGAGAAAACATAAAGGAAACAGCTCCACAGACACCATGGTCAGTGAAGAAGCAGGGGAGGCAGCGCTCCAGGTGCTCGGAAATCTCCCAGTAGCCCATGTGAAGACTACGGTGAGGGAAACTGTCCATCTGTTGCTGCTGTCTGTGGTGGAGCAGATGTCCACCTCCAGCTGATGAAGGACTCCATGCCAGAGCTGGTGGATGGCCAGAGGAGGTGGAAGTCCACACTGCAGCAGGGTCCTGGCAGGATCTGTGCCCCCATGGAAGGAGAAGCCCAAGCCAGAGCAGGTTTGCTGGCAGATCTTGAGACCCTGAGAAGAAAGGTATGCTGTATACTGCTGTACTTTGAGAGCTGTTCCAAAATTTAATTAGAAAAACTTATTTGACCATAACACTAATGAATGTAAAAAACAAATTAAATTAATACTCTCCACAAAAACAAAACATTTTAGAATATTTCAAAAATAATACTGATGATTTGTAGCATGTAAATATTTAGCTTTCATAATCTGTTCCCAAGAAATATATATATGGAGCAAGTTCAGATGTAGAATTAACAATTTATACAATTAAAACTAAAGTTTTAAGATTGTTTTATCTGGTTTTCTGCTGTAGTGTCTTAAAAAATGTGAAATAATAGGAGGGTAAATTGAGACAAATTCATAACCCAAATAAAATATGGGTTAAATAGAAGTATCCTCAAACCATGGTTCAGAGGAAATTCTCTCTAACATTATTTTCTCACTTCAAATACACTTTAAATACTTTTCCTTACAATTTTCTTCATCTGTAAATAGTTTTCATTCCAGTTAGTCACAGAAGTAAGAGATATATTTAACTTTATATGTTAATGGTATTCAGGTGTCCAGATTATTTTACTTCTGACATAATTCAGAATTGTTGCAGGTAGGGACATCATTGCATAAGGTGAGGTCACCTTTCAGCACTTTCAGTCTTGGGCAAAATTTTTTTACTGAAAACAAGATAAAGCAGCAAGGCAAGTGGGAGATGGAAAATGAACATAGCTAACATAAGTGCAGGCTGAACAACATGAAAAGATGACAATTGGGAACTGGAGTAAATAATTCCTCATTGAGAGAGAAAGCTAGGAAGAGACAAGAATGAGTAAGGATGTTCAGAATGAACTGTACTAGCAGTGAGACTCTGAGGACATCAATGATTGAATCTCCTTTGTGCAGCTGCTTCTCAGAGTTTCTCCTGAATGGTAAGGCCTGGCTTTCTCCTCACATGGTCTTTACTTTTCAGAATCTGCCCATATGGTCCTTCTTCCCTCAGCTTGTCTGTTGAAGAAGTCCTTGTACTGCTAGAATGTGGGATACACTTCATCCCACTGAGTTCTGAGCTTGTTCACGGAGGGGGTACTCTGGAGTAAGGTCTGTTTTTCATACTCCTCATGTTACCCTGCTCTTGGGAGCAGCTTAGTTTTGCTTCCTCTGGATGTTTTTCGGGTTGGTTTGACCAGTAACTGTTCTAAGTGGTTATTGAAATGAGATTATTAGTATGCATTTAACTTTTCTTTCACAGCTGTCATTTCTGTAGTAACTTCCAAAATTCACGAAATACCACACTAAATGTAGGTGCTAATGTTTTGGGGTTTTTTTCCAAAATGTAACCATATATGTAACTTATATATGAATAATGAAAAAAGTGTCCATGTATGGATGCAAACATTTATGTATAACAAGTAAAAAGAAATGTAAACCTGGCCCACCTGATGATGAAAGAGAATGATGTAATTCACTTCAATCAAGACATTATTTCACCCATAGCTGCATAAAATTAGAACTATTTAAAATTCCAGAAGCTTGGCATGTCAATTCTGAGACAATTTGGGGCAGGGGGAGGACAAGGGGAAAATGTCTGTCCTGATTTAGAGTAAATTTTTAGTAGGAAACTTCTAAAGTGGTCTCCTCTAGAAAGTAAATTCAAACAGCCCCTCCCACAAGCTTGGCATGTCAATTCTGAGACAATTTGGGGCAGGGGGAGGACAAGGGGAAAATGTCTGTCCTGGTTTAGGGTAAATTTTTAGTAGGAAACTTCTAAAGTGGTCTCCTCTAGAAAGTAAATTCAAACAGCCCCTCCCACAAGCAGTTTGGAAAAGATTTCCTTGGAGAAAAGTGAAAGAAACTATTTATTTAAAAAGTACTCACAAACGTGGAAAAATTAAATAATATTAAACAATGGAACCTCTCCTTGTTCTGAAGAAATGGCAAATTCAGAAAGTCCTTGTTGTGGGCTGTAGCTCTGCTCACCCAGTCTGTTATCTGTCCCTCTGGCTGGAATTGCCACATCCCGGCCCCCGTGGGCCATAGGCACAAGCTCCCGGTGTTTTTCTGGGGTTTTGGTCCAGAGCAGGTTGGAACAGCCCCAGGAAAAAAGACACAGTCTTTGTAAAAATTTCCTTGCTGCAACTAATGACGAAAACCAGAGAAAAACAAAGAAAAACTCCCTGTTTCTATCTCACTGTCCGAGAGAGAGAAAACACACTGAGAGAGAGAGAGATGAAGTTCCTATTTTTATGTTTTTAAATATGGCCATCTCAGACATCCCACTGCTTCTCCTTCTCACCCCTTCACTCTCAGATCTCATTTAAAAGCACAGAACTCAACATCCAGCATAAGCAGAACAGACAACTGGGGATACAAGCATCATAAAGTCACCTCAGGACAATGCCAAATAATTGTTTATTTTTCCTAACTTGATTTCAAACGGGTGTAATAGATTTGAGTTGGGATGCTACAACTGGTTGCAAAACTATAGTTCTTATTTGCAAAGTAATTTTTCCTGCTTCAGTCTCTACCTGCAAATAAAACAGAAACATGCCAAAATCACCAAAAGAATATTAAAATATTTGACAAATGGTGTTGACAAAATTTAGATAATACTGTCACTTTAAAAATCTCCTGCAAAAGGTAAAAAATTTACCCACACCACGTTTTTTGGTAAAAATAATGCAGTACATGCTATCATAAACTGTTCCTTCTTAAGTGAATGCTGAAAAGAAAATGCTCAATATGAAAAGCTGTGATATATTTATCCAGTCACAGCTCCCTCTTGTGTAATTCATCATTACTACAAAATGCTAAGTTGGAATAGAGATTGTTTAAATTAAATTTTATGGTAGCTATTTACTTGATTCCTTTACTTTTATTTTTCCCATATTTCGAGAAATTTAGTGATATTTCAGAGATGAAATTTTGTATTTTCATGCCATTTCAATGCCAGGACGTTTTGATACCTGGACAGATAATAATACTTACATTAAGGTTACACTAAAATGACATTTAGAGGAATATTACTTTTGTACAATAACATGATTTTGACATCCATAATCAAAATCATGGGGGTTTACTTAAGAAAACTTGTGTCTAACCTGCTTTTTATTACTGCTGCTAAGTTTTTCTTCTATATAATTTGTAAGAGGGTTTACATTTCGCTGACATTTGGAAAAATTTTAGCTATTCTCTTTTTATTCTCTAGCTTTTGTGTCCCTAAGTGCTCAGAGCACTGTAAGGAGCTTGTTATTACCACAAAGCTTAGCTGTGTCTAAGCTTTGTGGTAATCTTAGTCTTTCAGTGAAGTAAGACTCACTTTTGAACTAGTAACAGAACACTTGAAAAAGCTGGAAAGCTTATTTTTGGTACAGTGCCTTTTTCTCATTACACAGAAAGACTGCATTTGGTTAACTGTAGTGTTGCTGGCACCTGAAGAGTTACTTCAGAATATAATAAAAACTAAAAAACCAAACAAAATCCAAAAAACCAAACCAAAAACACAAGGAAAAAAGGAAGATATTCTTCCTATAATAACAGGGTGCAAAGCCCAGAATGACTCTGCTGCACGAGGTGTCTGAGTTCACTGTATGGAATGGGCAAGGGAACTCAAATTTAGAAAGTACAAACCAAACTTGCTGCTAATGGCTCAAGTGTCACTTAAATTGTAGAGTGTTGCGTTGTCAGCAGAAAATGGTGGAAATAATGGATCGCCTCGGGCAGACATGCACAGAACCCAAGTAATGTCGGGGAAAGCAATGACAATGACGGAAGCAGATGGGAAGAACCTCAAGGGTTTTTCTGTGCTGGTACCTGACATGCCCCGGCTATCAGGTACGGTGGAAGAGTCCAGTTTACCCCCAAAACTGCGGTGGGCAGCTGTTTTTACTTGAAGCTTATTTTCAGAGAAAGAGACAAGATGTTACCGAGTGACCAACCAACCGAACCATCCCCAAACTCGGCACCGCTGCACACCTGGGGAGGCAAGGGGCGGGCATGTGTCTGGGATGAGGCAGACGTGGGGACGGAGGGATGGAAGAGAGGTGGGCACGCAGGGCTAAGGCAGAGATGTGAGGATGGAAGCATTGCACAGATGTGGGCACGCAGGGCTGAGGCAGAGATGTGAGGATGGAAGGATTACACAGGTGTGGGCACGCAGGGCTGAGGCAGAGATGTGAGGATGGAAGGATTACACAGGTGTGGGCACGCAGGGCTGAGGCAGAGATGTGAGGATGGAAGCATTACACAGATGTGGGCACGCAGGGCTGAGGCAGAGATGTGAGGATGGAAGCATTACACAGGTGTGGGCACGCAGGGCTGAGGCAGAGATGTGAGGATGGAAGGATTGCAGAGATGTGAGGATGGAAGCATTACACAGGTGTGGGCACGCAGGGCTGAGGCAGAGATGTGAGGATGGAAGCATTACACAGATGTGGGCACGCAGGGCTGAGGCAGAGATGTGAGGTTGGAAGCATTACACAGATGTGAGGATGGAAGGATTACACAGGTGTGGGCACGCAGGGCTGAGGCAGAGATGTGAGGATGGAAGGATTACACAGGTGCGGGCACGCAGCGCTGAGCCGCTCCCACTGCTCCACCCCTCCTGGCCCTTAGGCATCCAGCGCGATCGCCGGGAGCGGCGCGCGGGGGCCTTGGCCGGGTGGGCTCAGAGGCGGCGCTCGGAGGCAGGCGCGGCGGGCAGCCCGCGCGGCCGTTGGGCGGGCGGGGCCTGATTTCGAACGGCGAGCGGCCCAATCAGGGCGCGGGCGGGGCCGCGCGCGGTTTGTCCGGCGGCAGCGGGGCCGCCATGGCGCCCGGCGGGCTCTGAGGGGCGGCGGGGCCGGGCGGGAGAGGGCGGGGGGCGCCGGGATGGCGGAGCAGAGGCGGAGGCTGGTGCGGCTGGCCGTGCTGGAGGAGCTCCGGGCTGCGTACGGGATCAAGGTGAAGAGCGGGAGCTGCCTGGCGGCGGCCAAGACACCGGGAGCTGCCCCGGCGGAGGTGAGCGGGGCGGGGGGCGCTCAGGGGGCTCCGCTTCCCGGGCGGGCAGAGCCGAAGCTCGCACGGGTCCGGCGGCTGCTCCTGTCGCCGGCAGCGCTGGTTCCGCAGCAGTGCCGTTCCCGTAATGCCGCGGCTCCTGCCAGCCCCCAGCAGGACATCCCCTCCTGCCCTGGGGAAAAGAGCTTTTTTCGCTTTCCTGCAGCCTGAAGTGCTCCGGGGCCGCCGTGCTGTGATTCAGGAGGGCAGCGGCTCCGTGGCTGGGTGTCCCGCCGCGGCGGTTCGGCGCTCGAGTGAGATGGGGCGGGGAGCTGTGTTCCTCTGTTGTCCCCGGGCTTGCTGGCCGTGAAACGCACGGGCGCCTCTGATCCGTGCGAGAGCGTCTGGTGCTTCACTGTGATTGATGTCACTCACCACAGAATTCAGATCTTAGTAGTTGTACTATTTCTTGGAATATAGTTACGGTGTTGTTTCTAAAAGCTGTGTGTCTTTTACTTGGTTTCTTAGATTTTTGTTTTTTTTGAAGGGCTTTATTTGCCTAGTTTCTTAGTATAAGGCATGACTAAGTATTTTGGGACAGACAGCTCTTGCCTTAATTTGCCAGTGGTTCAGGAATGAAATCTCTCCCATTGCCTTAAATATGATGAAGGAAAAAAGTGTTTTCTGTCTCAGGACTGTTATTTAAAATTGACATATTATAATGGATGCCAGCACTGAGATCCGTTAGATAATGCTGATCTTCTGGTAGACTCTTTAATTTATAAAATGTGCAGCATGGTCAAGTCCTAAACAAGATCTCTGTGCAACTGGTATGGCACAGAGCTAAACATCTTGAGACTGAGCTTTCTGTAAGACTGAGAAGACATCACACAGTGCTGCAGTAATCCTTAGTCAATATAAACTAAAGAAGTTGGGAAGACATGCTTGAACTGGGTTGTTTGGAAAGGGAGAAAGCAAGGGTAAAGTTAGAACTAGTTTTCTTCCCCTTGTTAGTGTCAAATACATGGTTCTAGACTTTCCTTTTCCATTTGAAGGGAAGATGATAAGAACTGTGAATAATATGTATGTCTTGGTAAAAGATGTCTTTGTTGCTGTCTATAGTGCTTAAATTGTGTGCAAGGAAGAAAATGTGTACTTAACTACTGAGCAAGGTAGGAAAAGCTACAGAATAACTTTTGTTTTGCCAAGGGATGTCCTAGTTCTGCTCTGAGAGGACATAATTTTATTAGCTTATTTATTAAGAAGAAGAAATGAAGTCACAACTTCTGATACATCAAACAAAACCTAGTGAAGTGAGGATATTAGTTAGGAATTCTAAATGTCGAATTCCAAACCACTGGAGTTTTCTATTACGTAATCTTGTACATACAGAAGAAATGTTCTCTCTTGGAGTTAATTTTCTTTTTGTAGCTTTACTAACAGCCTGGAACACAATGACAGATGTGTTGCTTCTCTTTCCTGACTCTGTTATATTTGCTTTCTGTAGGATACATTAGATTGGGTGCAAGGGGTTAGTTACTGATTAACCGCTTTCCAAACACGGACAGCACTTTGAATTTCAGCTATGAGACTAAGTTTGCATTCAGCTCTAAGAACAAATTGGGCATAATCCCAGTCCTCTTCTGGTTGGGAAAGGGACTGGCTTGCAGATTCTGTAAACTGGAGTATAAAAAAATAAAGTAGAAATTGTAGGATGTAGAAGTTGTTGATGCTGTGGATGAGCATCAGTAGTAATGACTGATGAGATTTACTTATTTTTCTAACATGTAACATACTTTAATGTCTTCCTATAAGGCATTAGAGATCAGTTTTTTAAGAACAAGTGCTAAATATGACGTTCAGAACAGTTGTCTAGATTGTTGAGTTTAACCCTTCCCAAAAGGTTAAACTCAACAGTTTAATCATTGAGTGTCTGAGATGAAGAAAAATTTATTTTAAAAAAGTAAAAGGTATTTAAATTGTCTTGTGTTGATTTTTAAGAAAAAGAAGGTATAATTAATTTGAAAAACTAACATGAGACTCCCAAACAATCTGGTTCATATCCTTTACTGATTGGTGAGTCTTACAAGAAAATTAACTTTTTGTAAAATAACAAGTGTAAAACACAATGCAGAAAAGCTTTCTACTCTTTCACAATCATCTAGGGTGTTACCTGCAACTAGAATCAGGTTTGGATCTCTGGAGATGATAGTGCTTTTCCAGACAATGCCTCTTATCTGAAAGACTTTGTTTTCTGTCTTAACTACCCTTATGTCTACTTGTGGAATGTGTGCTTCTTTGTACTATATAGTTGATAATTATATCAACTTTTGAATGACATTATTTGAATTTTGTATTTCAGGGTAAAATCTTTGGAATATCTTTTCATGCGTTGCCACAATCACTTGTGCCAGAATATGGTTATATTCCAAGGTAAATTAACAATGTATTTTTAGATTTTGCTTTGCTCTCTTTATATTAGAAGAAGGAATGTAATATTTGTGTATATCTTTTGACCCTTGTCTGAAGAAGGAATGTAATATTTGTTCCATGCCTGCTAGAGCTTCTGGGGTTTATAAGAATAGTTCCAGGTGGAAAAGGAGGGATGCAGAAGTTGGACAGAGAATTCAGAGCTCTTATTCAGCTGTGTTTTTTTATACTCTTGTCATTGGGGAAAATTATTCTATATATGAAGTTTTACAAAAAATGATGAAATAGTTTTTGTGGAAAAAACCCAAGCTTTATTCTGAGCATCATAACTGTTGCTGTTCTTTTCTCAGCTTTCTCGTTGATACATGTGGATATTTGGAAGAACACATTCATACTGAGGGACTCTTCAGAAAGTCTGGATCTCTTGTTCGCTTAAAAGCCTTAAAGGTATTCTCTAAAGCTGCTCTTTTTTTTTTTTTTTTCTTAATAGGCTGCATTTTCACTTGGTCATGTTTTAATTTTTGGACTTTTTAATATTTTAATTTTTGGACTCTTTTCAGTCATATTCAAGTTGGTAACATTGCCTGCTCTAGAAATGATAGGAGATCTAGGCTCCCCCTTTTTTTTTTTTTTTAGTCTTTTAAATATATTGCCTTCCAGATGATGAGAATAGTTGGGACCGAACAAACTCATTAGTAATTGTGCACACTGGATGCTATGAGGATATTTGTTTGGCAGTGTTCTCCTGGTGGAGGGAAGATGGGAAAACTCTAGATTAATACACGTCTGACAAACATTGCCTGTGTCTCATTGTATATAATGTAGTTGAATAAAACATGACAAGGCTGAAATTAACAATTGGGAAGGTATGGCTGGCTGTTGTGACATGGGCTACAGCCTTACTGCCTAAGTTTAGAAATCTGACAATATGTTGAGACTTTAAATCGTGTTTCTTAATGAAAAATTTCAGAGCAAACTGGATCAAGGTGAAAACTGCCTCTCAGCTGCACTGCCATGTGATGTTGCAGGGCTTCTCAAACAGTTCTTTAGAGAGCTGCCAGAACCCATCCTTCCACCTCACCTGCAGGAAGGCCTATTAAAAGCTCAGCAGCTTGGAAATGAGAAGAAAACTGCAACCATGCTGCTGTCCTGTTTGATGGCTGACAGAACAATTGCAGCTTTGAGATACTTTTTCAACTTTCTGAGAACTGTGTCCTTAAGGTCAGTGTAAAGAACGTGTTTATAAACAGCTCTGAATTCCCTTAACTACTTCTCTGTCCAGGCAAGTGCTGTAACTTTCTGCGAGTGGTTTGCCATTTTTAACTTTCATATCTGCAGATATTCACTTAATTCAGTCATAGTATTTTATTTCATAAATCCACGGTTTTCTTGAAGAAAACTTAATAAACTGGACACTTGACTTTATTCAATCTTTGTTCAGCAGAATTACCATAATTTGATACCTTACATTCCCTAAAATTGAGGGGGGATCTATGACTTCTTGATTTCAGTAAAATAGTCGTGCAATTATCTGACTTGGAATGCATAAATGTATACATTCATCTTGGTATATAAGCACTCCAGTGAATGAGTCCGTTTTAGTTTTTTAACTGCATTTTTCTTATTTGGTCTTTTTTTTTCTCCACTGTTTATATTCTGATAATTTGAATTTAAAAAGCCTTTTCTTGTTAAGATCCAATGAAAACAGAATGGATAGCAGTAATCTGGCAGTGATTTTCGCTCCCAACCTCTTGCACTCAAATGAAAATGAAAAGATGTCCACTAGTACAGAAAAAAAAATTCGCTTGCAAGCTGCTGTTGTGGAAACACTTATTGACCATGCGGCGGAAATCGGTAAGATGATAAACGCTTATCAACATGTCTCAATGCATAACCTGTGTACAGCTTTTCTTTTCAACTTTTAAGAATCATTTAAAAAAATATTTAACTATTCCAGGACAAGTACCAGAATTTATCTTGGAAAAGATTCCTTCAATGTTGGGTGTTAATGTCTTTCAATCTACTCCCTCACTGTGGGGCCAGGAAGACAGTGAAAATGAATCTCCCAGTGAATGTAAGAGGAGGAGGCACCGAAGTGTTGGGGGTAGGTATGTTTTGTGAAACTTTCAAAACCAAAAACAGAATTGAGACTTCAGGTAGTCTGATCCTAACCACTTGCTTCTTCCACATGTAGAACAGATGTCTTCAAAACTGGTTGGGTTTGATTTGAAAAATGTATATAAGACTTCAGTAATCACATTGTTGTATATTTACTCAGTTTTCTACTCTGTTGTCTACTAAAGAAGCTATTTTGGATTTTTATAGCCAAATTAATATTCTGGCTTCTTGTTGAGTCAACTTCAGATCCTGTTGCAGAAAGCTAGAGGGTTTGTTTGTTGTTGTTGTTGCTAATTTTGAAATGGTACGTTAATATATACTTTGAGAAGTTGGGTCATGAAAAACCAGGGATGCAGATGGTAAGTGTGTTTTGAATTAGTGTAGCTAATTTGTGTTTTGAAGTGTAAATCTGAATTGGGTATTATTCGATACTGTGTGCTCTGGTATCATGGATCTGGGATTTTGGCTGAGGATTTTTCAGTTTTCAGCAGGGTTAAGGTGGGTTTTTGCCAGATATGGACAATCAAATGGTGTATTCCGAGTTCTTTTTTGTATGGTTATAAAATCATAGGTATTTATTTAGCTCATGTAACCTGACAGTAGTTGAAATAAGGCTATATGACTGCATGGTATGCCATGGCATGGTGGGTTGTTTTTTTTTTTTTTTTTTTTTTTTTTGGTTTTTTTTTTTTTGTTTTTTTTTTTGGGGTTTTTTTTGTGTATTGTACTTCTCTGCTCTGTTGGGATTTTTGTTTGGTTTTTTAAAATATTTTTTTTAAGGAAAATAGATTTCTTCAGCTATTGTGAAAGCAATAAAAACTATGTGGTTGGAAAGATCTGGGTTATGATATTCTGTACATAAAACAACCATTTAAACTGATTTGCTTTCTTTCTCACTAAAAAAAAGAGTTAAATGTGAGTTGAAAATAGAGCAAGACAGGCTTCACATTTAAATTTGATTGCTCGGTGTGTCTTGCGTTTCAGATATTGTTAGTGGAGCATTGAATAAATTTAAATCTAACAGAACACCCTCCACTACACCTCAACAAGACAGAAGCGGTAGGTACTGGTGTATTTGTACTGAGTAAAGCCCATGCAGTATCTTCTGGATTTGTTAACTATATTCAATATTTTTTTAAAATGAAAGAACTTAGTTGAAGCTAAGTGATTAAATTGTTTGTAATGGAATATAGATACATATTTATTGAGGATACTGCATTTACTGTAATTCTCGGAGCAGCTACAATAACTGCAGTAGTGGGCTGTGTGGTTCAGTTCTGGGGATTACCCCACCAAACTTGTGCTTTTTAGCTAATGACCCACTAAGGCTTCAATGCAGTAGTGCAGCATTTTATTATCCTTGGAATGAATCTGCAAGGACAAAAATTCTTTCACACTTACTTCTCTAAAACTTTCAGCAGATGACTATACATTTACTTCCTCTTAATACCTGTACTGTTTGATTGATCTGTGGGTTTGGATTTTCCTTTCTGGTTACTCTAAACTTGCAAAAAACCCAACAAAATGAAAAATCAAACCCTCAGCTATACTGATTGCTTTGCCTGTTCAAAATGCATGCACTTTGGCTAAGCTTTTGCAATAAGTTTTTTCAGAGTTAAAAAAAAAGCCTCAAAACAACCTCTCCAACTTTTAACCTATTACTGCAAATTTGATTTCCTTAATTTCAGTCCTTTCATCAGCGACTCCAGTGGTCCTTACTCCAAGTACCAAGAGGAAACTTCCAGCTGATTGCTCTCAGGGGTTGTCCAGCAAGAAGAGACGCTCTTTTAAGCATAATTTTGCCTTTGAGTTTTTACCAAGTAGCATATTTAACAGCATCTCAACACCAGCATCAGGTACAGTGCCATGACGTTTTCTTTGCTGCTTATAGTGATTGTTGGTGGCTCTTAATTTAAGAGTGGACCTGTTTATTCTTGTTTGTCTGTCATTGATGCTTATTGCTCAAGTGTTCCTTGCACTACTTCCCCATCTTGGTAAATAGTGAATGTTCATTGTGACTCATGTTACAGGGATTGAGCAAAAGCCGGATTCTCTTGCTTGTTTTTTTTGTTCTATTAATCTCTCATAGTTGCAGTCCTGATGTCCTTTTACCTTTTTTGCTCTCTATGATCACTCAGGTTATACTCCTGTTTCTTTCTTGGTGCACAAATCCATGAAGACTGCCTATGTTTCCAACCTTTTGAAAGTTGTAGCCTTCTATGTCCTAAATACTTAAATAGCTGATCTAAGCTCTATGAGAAATGTAGCTGTTGCTTTTATAAAGCTTCTTTCTTGTGTCCTATCACCTCTTGTTTTTCCTCCAGATGTTACATCTCGAAAGTCTAGAGAAAATTTTACTTTTGTTTGACAATGCTTTAGTACTGTTTTATTCTACTGGAGGGCTTCCAACTATCAGGCTATTCTGAGAATCCTGTTTTATTTTTATTTCATTCTTTAATGTGCTGCCAACTGAAGTTAGGGTGGAAGGATATTTCTAGACTGGCTGTTTTGCTTGTTTTTTTTTTCCCCCCTTCAAATGACTGTTATAAGACTTAGTGCTTTTCTCATTAAATCATTTAATGTTCTCCATGAAATTCTAGTTTCTTTGGATAAGCAAGCAAAAGTAATGACATTTTTAAATATAGCAGTGATGCATGTGTTTCATAAAATATCCAGTTGTAAAAAACATAACCGTTTTCTTCATTGTTGCTCCAGCTGTTCTGGCTAGGTATGCAAATAATAATTAGACTATGTCTAATAAGACTGCAAATAATAATGAGACTATGTCTAATTTTTCTTCTTGAGCTCTTAACTTTGAGGAACTGATCTGATGATAATACTGTGGAAACTTGTTTGAGGTAGTGATATCTGTAGCGTGTAATTTATTGCAGTCCAGCTGCTTCTATGGATGCTACAAGCAACAGCTTTGTTTAATTTTAAGGTGGAAATCAAATTTCAAGCCAGCACTGTACAAAATAAGCAAAAAAATTGTGCTGTTGAAAAACCTGTTCTTTATTGCTTTAATTTGTCTTTATCTGAAAAATATGTGACTATTTTGAGTTCATACAAATACAATTTTGTCCCTGTAGTTCAGTTTGAAGCAAGTCCTTGTGTGTGTCTTGAGTCGTCACAAACCTCACTATCTCCTTCAACCATGGGTGAAAATAATGTGTCCAGTACAGGGAATAGAAGAAGTAAAAGACTTGCAAGCAAAAAACTATACAGGTAATTAACTCTCAAAACCTAAAGATAAATTGGAGACATCTGTCTAGACCCCTTGAATAATGACCTCAATCTTTCTCCGAAAGTAGTGGTTTTGGTACATTTTTATAGTAATCTTAAAACTGCCAGATCTTCTGATGTTGCAAAATTAAGCTCAAAACAAAATAGGATCTGGTATAGCTTTCTGTGCCTATTAAAGAAAGGTGGGCAAGAAGGCAATAAAATATGTAAAACTGGAGGAAATAACTGTAAATAAATGTCAGGATGTTTTCCTTGTCCTCCTAAAGAGTTTATGTCCCTTCCTCTCTTATGTCCTTCCAGAGCTGAATCAGGAAAGACAGGTTGTTTTTCTCCAAAGATAAGCCGAAAAGAAATGGTTCGTAGATCTTTACGCTTGAAATTTGGTTTGGGGAAAAGCAACAGAGAAATGGTAAGTACCCAGTCCTATCCAAAGTTTGGGGCATTGCTTTTCAGGAGCAGGAAGGATGTATTTTGTAACGGAGGGGTCTCAGCGTTAATTGAACCTGCTTGCTGTCAAGTACAAGAAGCTTGAGGTTTATTTGCATAGCGGTAACAGCTATGCAGTTACTGCATACAAGCAGTAACAGCTTGTACTGTGTTTGGTTGGCATGGGGCAAGATGCTGAGGGAGGGAGCAGCTGACTTGAATTGACCAAGAAGGAATTCCATGCCATGTAATGTTAAGCTCACCAGTAAAACTGGGATGGGGATAATTTATGGAAATTTATTGCATCCTGTGTGGGTTTAGGTTTTTTTGTCTGTGGTGTTGGTGTGTCCCTTTTCCTTTTCATCTTACCAATTCTCTCCCTCATCCTGTTGGGGAATGGGGAAAGGGAGCATGTGTCTGGATGGGAGCTTGCCTGCTTGTTGGGATCAACCCACCACGCTTGTGATCAGTGAGTCTCCCAGTTCCTAGTTCCCAGTTCTGTCTGACCTGGCAGAGTCTGTGCACAGAGTCACTGTTCACAGTGTGATTAAGTCTGTCTGACTACAGGGAGGCTGTTCTCCACCTAGGTCTGTAGAGACTCAAGGCAAGAGGAAGTACAGCCAAGAAAAGGCTGCTGTGGATGATTTGTGTAGTGGTTTGCTGAAGCTTCCTCTGTAAATGAGATTTCAAATTACAAGTTTATATAAAAACAATTCACACTTTTTGTTTGTTCAAGAATATTGTATCGGGATGTGCAGCTGGCAGTAGATCAGAAAATATTGGACGGCGTCTTGCAAGTCAGCAAGGTTTGGAAAGCAAAACTGAATGTGCAAGAAGAGATGTACTCTTCAGCCCATATGTCAATGAAAAATTCCCTAAGAAAGGTGATTGCCTAACCAAATATATTAGATAGGAAAAACTTTTTTTACTTTGCAAAAGCAACTTTATGGATAAAAGTATAAAAGCAATTGGATTAAAAGTATGCTTCTAGCTAAATCAAAAATTACTTGTATATTAATGGCTTGTTGGGAAAAAGAATTGGTTTAGAACAAGCTTGTGTTTCTAGTGTATTTTAGTCGCTCTCTTAGTTAAGTGAAATTGTGCATCTCCTCTCATTTAATACTCTAACCTTTTTTTACTTTTCTGAAATTTAAGGGCATAATGGCATCTTTAAATTCAGTGCTGCTTTGATAATTATTTTTTAGTTAGAATTTTGTCTATAGTTATTAAGATCACAATAAATTATTCCTAAATGCTGTGGTATTTATTTTAAGGTTCAAGGAATGTAAGCAAGTCAGAAGAAAACTTGCTGACTCCAAAATGTCACAATAAAGAAGTTCACCGAATGTCATGGAACAGTCCCGCTGTTACGGATTCTCAGGTGGTCAGCAAGAATGAGCAAATTCTGCCTGGTCACTCTTCAGAATCTGTCAGCTCTTCAGAATCTGTTTTGATATTTGGAAAGCCATCAGTTATTCCAGGTGAATTCAAGTCTGCAACTGTAAGCAAACAAGACAACAACTTGGAACTTGTGCTGTGTGAAGATGAAAGTAATTCAACTACAGAAACATTACTGAAAGTCAAGGAAGCCTTCTCTGCATCTGGGAGTATTCTTCACAATTTGATAGGTGATAAAAAATCATCCCTCTCAGTTGTACCAAGTGAAATATTAAATGAAACTCCGTGTCCCTCAGGGCTCAGTTCAGTGAAAGAATTGTTAGTGGAAGAAGTTTCTGAAAGTCTAGCAAATGTACAATCCAGACAGCTGTTGCACCAATTTAATCCATCTTCTGCTGCTGATAAACAGCAATCAAAAAAAGCGGAAATTGACATTTTGGGGAAAAGAAACTTCAGAACTTCTATTGAGATTGAACTTCAGGTCCCAAAGCCAGATATAAAAAAAGTAAAAGAACTTCCTATGCCTCAAGGACTAGCCAAGAAAGATAAGTTTACTGTTGAGAACAATTCAACAAAAGATGATTTACACAAATCAGATTTCTCTGCAAGAAGAGAGGAAATAGAATTAATACACTCAGAAACAGTTGAAAACTGTATGGTAAAGTGCCATGATTCAGAAGGGGGTACTGCTAAACCTTCTTTGGCAGGACAGCTGCCTACTCCGCAGTTGCCTAAATCCCAAAACAAAATGAGTGGCCAATACTTGAAAGATGAAAATTCGGATAAAGTTTTAACTAAAACATCAACTGTTTCTGACCATGGGAAGGTTTCTGACCACATACAGTGGTTCAATCAGCTTTCATTAAATGATCCAAATTCTGCAAGCAAAATGAAACCGCCTCTGAAGTTTCAACGTACTCCAGTTAGACAGTCTATAAGAAGAATTAATTCCCTTTTGGAGGCTAACAGACAATCTGTAAGCTCTCAGACGGTTAAATCAAGTGGTGTTGGTTCACCACTTGTTAAATCTTTGAGCTATGATTCTGCCGTATTCCCCTGCACAGAAAAGCCCTCAAAGAATTCCATGCTTTTGCCATGCAGGAGTGAAAGCACACATGACCAAGCTTCTGTAGCTCGTAAGCAGCTAGACTTAGCATCCAAATCATGGTACAGGCCACTAAATCCATCAGACAAGCCTGATGGTTCTGTCAGAACTGTTGGAATCTGTGAACAAAAAGCAACTGTTCATCCATCAAAGTCTGTTCTAGAAGATCTAACCAATCATGAAATTGTTAAATCCAGTTTGAAAGTTAATGCAAATATAAGTGTTCCAGGTGCTGCACCAGAAAAATCTATGATTGCAAGAAGTGCTTCAGGAAAAGAAAGAGTTCGTTATAGAGGCTCTCCAAAGAATCCAATATCTGAAGTAAAACTACTACCAACTGCCAAGCCAGTAGACTTATAAGATCAAATGTGATGGCTAAGTGGGTTCTTTGTAGCTTGGTTAACCTTGGGAAAAATCTAAATTTATGGGGCTTTTTTCTAGTTTTTTGTTTGTAATATTTCATTTGTTTTAAATGAGTGAGTAGTGATGATGTACAAATTGCAGTTTGTTTCATGTTGAGGTTTTCTTAATTTATGGAAACCTCTGTAAATGCTAGTCAGTTCAACTAAATTAATTTGATTTATAAAACAAATACTCTTAATATGTAAATAATCTAACACAAATGTTTGTGTTAGATCTCAGGTTTTGATTATCTCAGTGTCTAAAAACATGCTGCATCTCCCACAACTGTTCTTGCAGTATTTAGATTAAGTATCAAGTTCAAAAACAATTTCTCACCTATTTAAAACAAATTTAACAGACATATGAAAGGAAGTATTTTGATGCTGAGCATTAGTAGTTAAATTTATTTACTTTTTTAGTTTTAAGTGTATTGTAGCACCCCTTGATACAACTAAGTTGAACCTCATATGAGCTCTATTTCTTTTGAGACAATGTTTTTAATTTTTGTTGGAGTAAATTGGGAGCGTATTTTACTTGTTTAGTAGGTAAATGTCAAAATATAATCCATGTGTACACACACACAGGAGAATTATTAGAACACATGGAAAATTAATGTGCAGTTTATTCAAGAATTGAAGGGTCTTAAAACTTTATCCAGTGTTGTGTTCTGCAATAGGTACCAAGTATTTTCATTTATGAGTAATAAAATGTTTTATCTTAATATGAGAGGGGAGTTTTAACTTATTTTTAGAGCTGTAGAAATATGTTAACTATGTGGTGCAGAAGCTGAGTTGAGATGCTGAAAGTGTTGCAAGAGATGAATGTAAGAAGCCATAGTGTGTTAAACGTTGATTTGCACAAGCAAATGTTTACATCTTTTGGAATGAAAACTGTCTTTCATCAGTTGTAAAATTATTTGAGTAAACACTTGAAACCGTTCATTAGCTTTTTATATGTGTGAATTGCTTATTGGCAAAATGTTAGAGCTGAAGCACTGGATACTTTTGGTTTTAATAAAACCATTGTTTTTTTCCTTTTTCTGAGCTTGTTCTTCTATAATGACTTGGAAAGTTAGATTATGCTGTTAGATGCAGACCGTAGACACCAAAATTCGTAAGTCTGAAAACACTGAAGCCAGAAGTAAATCTGTTCTGGCTGTCCTTTTTGTTCATCTGAGTTGTGAGAATTACCAATACATACCTATCAAAAGGCATGATGCAGTATAGTTTATCAGCAGAAGTCTTCTGACTTAAAAGAATACGTTAGTCAAAAAAATAGTTCTTTCCCCTGTCTCCTTCCCCATGTATCCACCATCTTGCAAGTTGAATTGGTTCAGCTCCTCCATCAGTGGAAACTTCCTGCCTCACTCTTGCTACACTGCTGTAAAATCTCATACCAGGCAGGCAGCCAGCCACATGAAGATCTTGACCAGATTGCTTGCTGGGGTGGTTAAGAATGGGAAGCTTCATTTTCATGAAGTAAAGGAGTGAATAAGGCAGTTCACCACCATCCAAAGAGGAAGCTGCTTCTCTTGGCAGCATGCTCTTATCCTCTGCCTTTAGCTGATACTAGCAGATCCCTCAATAGGCTGAGCAGGCACCAGGGCACCGTGTTTTGAATCATCTCACTGAGGTAAGTAAGGATCAGCAGAACAACTTCCAGCTGTCATGGCTGATGCAAGGAGGTAGGAGCTGGAAATAGGACAGGAGATAAAGGCAGTGTCAGGAAGAAAATGAGGTCTGACTCCTGTAATAGTGAGGTTTCACACTGATTTTTGTTTAGAAGACTAAGACGTGTAATTGTCAAAGCTGCATTAGCATTCAAAATATTTGGTACATATTAACAATGTGTCTATCCTATGTGGAGCAGTAAGCTACTTTTGATCATCCATGCAAGCTAGTCTTGAAACATCTAAATTTGGCTTAGGGGGAAATTTAGTAGGGCCCTGACAAACCTGTAGTAGAAAAACCTAAAGTTATACCTTGCATAATGTACCAGAGACCAGCCCCCCCCCCCCCAAAAAAAAAAAAAAAAAAATCTACATGTGCAAATGTAGTTCATGGGACTGTTGTGGTTTATGGGGTATAAGCTCAGTTTTTCTGTGGGATAGCTATACTAAACTGGGATATCATGCATTCCCCTCATTAACAGTGAAGATGTGATACAAAAATAACCTTTAGAAACTACTATTTTGCCAAGTGCTGTGTTAGATGACAGACTTAATTTATCAAGACACTTTAGTAATTACCTCTGCTCTGGATGATGTATCTACATTTGCTTAATCTGGGGCCATTTACCTGCAAGACGTTGGAGATGGTTGCTGTGTTGCTACCGTGTAAACCTATCTATCATCCTGTAAGTTAACCACTGATCGTATTATTCTGGAGAGAGAAATCACAGCAGGAAGATGGATACTCTCCCAGGAACATATTTCTGTCACTCTTAATGCATCAAACCCCTTCAGTTTAGAGTCTGTGTGGGACAAAGCCCCGCAGGATCGCTCGGTCGCGGCGGCTGCCCGGGGCAGCTCCTCCCGGCCCCGGCTGCGCACGGAGGCTGCGCGGCCGCGGAGCCGCCGCCCCCGCAGCGCCGCGCTGGGAGCGGGAGGTGAGCGGGGCTCCGGCCCGGGGGCTCCGTGCCGCTCCCGAGCTGCCCGGGGCCGGGAGAAGGGAAGGGCTTACAGCCCCGCTGTGCGGGGCCGGCGGGGATGCTCTGTGAAAAGCAGGTTTTGGCTCCGGGCGGAGGCTGCAGAGGGCGATGGAGCGGGAGGGCTGCGGGAGGAGCGTGGCGCGGTGGGGGAGCCGCGCACAGGCGTAGCGGGGAATATTCCCAGCGTTGGGGTTTTCAGCCATTTTTGCCTCAAAAACGTTTCCAGGTGCCTTGCGCCGGAGGCTGGAGCATTGGAGCATCTTTAAACGGCTGGCGTGGAGAAATCAGGGAGCTGTGCGTGTGTTAAGGAATAAAAGGGGAACTCGAGGCGGGTTTTGTTTATCCAGGGGACTGGAAGTGATGCATTTTAATCAGTCTCTGGTGTGAGAGGGAAAGGAGCTTTAAGAAAACAAGCATTCTGATTAAAATTCAGCCTATCAAAGGACAGTAAGTGGTACTTGCTTGCTATAGTGTTGTTTTTTGGGTTTTTTTGTTGTTGTTGGTTTTGGGGGGTGTTCCTAATTAAACTACAGCCATTTAGTGAGAGGGATTCAAGGAAACAAACGAAACCGATTTGCTTCAGGTGGGGAAGATGGTGCATATGACATCGGAAGCCTTTTGTTTTAAGGTGCAAACAAAATATATCCAGGTTGTTCGGCAGTCTCTTATTGTTGATTTTTTAGGCAATATAGGAGTATTGCCTAAAACACATCCAGGAAAACACAGTTCCTGGATGAAGAATTCTTAGCTTTTAGACCAGAGCTTTATAAATAGCATAATAAACATGGAGGATGGTGGAGTAGATGATGTATTTCTGTCAGATGAAAAAGTGGATTCACTTTGTTTGCAATGACTGTTAATTAACGTTATGGGAAAATGCAAATCAGCAAATTGGTATTGTAGTTTGCTGCTTAATATTTCCTTTAGAAGAGAAGAACATATCCACCCTATTCCCTCCCTGGCTCCCCCCACCCAGTTTCCAGCTGGCTGGAGTGCCAGCAGCCCCTGGAACCTGTGGTAGTATAGACTGTGAAGTCCAATAGTAGGATCAGTTGTTATTTCCACTGCACATATAGGACTTCTTCCCACCCCCCCCCCCCCCCCCCCGCCACAATTGTTTATAATCAAATATCTTTCTTTTCTGACAGGATGAAAGTGACTGCCACTATGATAACTACCTTGCTTTGCAACATGGTATTTCTGCTGGCGTTTGGATTGGCTTCAGCTTTTAGCCACAGCCCTCGGACACCGGACAGGGTTACTGAAGCAGATATTCAGAGGCTGCTCCATGGGGTTATGGAGCAATTGGGCATTGCCAGGCCCCGGGTAGAATATCCAGCACACCAGGCTACGAATCTTGTTGGTCCACAGAGCATTGAAGGTAGTTAATTTCTATTTTGAGTTATGATTAATTTTTTTAAAACTTGCATTTTATTCTGAAAAGATAAGCCTTTATGTTTTTAGATAATGTCTGTACAAGGTTTCACATTCTTAAGTATTCACCTATGGACTTTCCATTGCATATTCACACTGTTAGCACTGGCTAATAATTAATTCTGTGTGCAAGTGCTTAAAAATTCAACATGATAATAGAAAGGGAAACTATGGGAGAAGGAAAGAAAGAGGTTTTAGAATTATTGTGTCACAGCAAAACAGGGTATTCATCATAAATACCATAATGGCAAAGTGGTAATTCACCAACTGCTCTTCTGAGCTACTCTTCTGTTTTCATTGGGATTTTTTGCCTGAAAGTAATGGACAGTAAAGTTGGGTGTGAAAGGCTTATTATTTATCAGAAATTCTGAGCTGCCAGAAGTGTTGATTTCCAGCCACTTTTCAGACTGCAGGTTTCAGTGACCATTTTTAAAACCGGGTTCATTTCATGCCTACGCTGTCATAATTAAGTAAACTATGACTGTCTGCTCTGGGATGCATTTGTTTCTCATTTTGACTAAATGCTGCATCTCAGCATAAAAACAACCCTCTGTCAATTAGACCTTAATAAATTTAGTATGTTCCTACAGAAAATTGTTTTACTTAATAAAGGGTTTTGGTCAGAAATAGCCCCAGCAGCACAGACCTGCAGCACTGTTGATAGTTGTCATTGCCATCATCTTCAGCTGAGCCACAGCTCCAGAGGTACCACCGACTTTCAAAAGGCCAAGAATTCACCCATTGTATTTGTACACTTGCAAGCAACATATTGTCAGGAAAAATTAATTTTTATGGCTGTGGAATCTGGAAACAAATTTAGGCTGCCATAATATACACAAGTTTACTCTAGCAACCTGATTATAACAAAATGTTTTCAAATTTGAGTGATTATTATAATAACATTTTCCATGTTATTTCCATGAATAAGAGCTTAATAATTTAATACACAATAAAAATATTATTGGTGTTAGTTCACAAGCAGATTTCCTGATCACACACATTTTCCATCTCAGCTTTCTAATTTTTTTCTGGTGTTAATAATTCTATTTTTACTTTAAAATGCTAAAAACCAGAGGGTGGATGTGTTGCAAGGAACTATACATGATCATTCCCATCCTTACCTTCACACCCACCCTATCCCTTCCCCCCTGAAAAAGTTTAGGGCTGATTCGGCTGTAGAAAGTGCAGTCACAAACATATTCTATACCAAAGAAAACTAAAAAAAGGACACTCTTCAGAAAATATATTTAGTAGCATATTCTCTCTTTTTGAAGCGAGCGGATAGTTTTCCTGTTGATAAATTTAAAAAAATATACAGCTTTATTGTTGATGGATTAAAAAAAGCTTATAAATGGAAAGAAATTTCTGCCTTTTCTTATGTCAAAATCTATAAACGCGTCGATTTTTTTTTTTTTTAATCCTTAACTTTGCATTTGTCAATTTACTGTTACTTCAGATCAGGCTGCTAAAATAGGAGTAGTGTCTAGAAAATGCCTGATAGAAAGTTTAATGTACTGGGAAATTACCGTGAAGTTCAGGGAGGTGCAGAGGCAGCGAGAGCTCTCTTCCTTCACTAGGGAAGTGGAACAGGACAAACACGTCCCCGGAATGGGAATCTGCTGGCTGATTCCCTGTGCTCGTGTACTGCAGCGAGCAGATGGTGCACGGCACAGCAGCGTGGCAGGAGCCAAACAGATCCTGCATGATCAGAGTCAAGGGAAAATGTTTTTACTATCTGAAAGGGGTGTCTTGGGAGCAGTTGTTTTTTGCTGGCCACTTAATAGATTCTCTTTCTGTACATCCCCTGATTCCAAAACGTAATAAACTTGTATTAACTAGTCTAATTTCTCTAATAATATTCACTCTCCCTTGTCAATTCATCTTATCAGAAAGCTATACTGGGATCACTTAGCAGTATATAAAAAGACTGGAAAACATAGAAAATCAAAATAGGAATTTTTAATGAGTATCTGTGTTTCTGTCCTTATTGTTCCTGAGCTATACTCAAGCTTTCAATAGATAAGAAGGGGGCTGCATCTGTGTTAAAGGAGAACAAAAGAATAAAATAAAGAAATGCATTCAACATTGCAAAAAACATAGAAGTTAATTTTTCTGTCAGGTTGGGCATTTATGAAGTAAGAGACCACACTTTTTTTCTCTTTCCATGCATGCTTACAATTTTGTGCCATTATTTAAGGTTTTGGTGGTTTGGTTTTTTGTTTGTTTATGGGTTTTTTTGTTTGTTTTATTATTGTTTGGATTTCAGTTGTCTTCCTTTTTCTGAGGAGTGGAAGGGAATAAGCATATAATGTAAATTCCAGGCCTATTATAACCTGCATAGGACAACAGTAAAAACCTCACTTAAACACGTGGGGGCACCAGTAGCTCATCTTGCGCGGTGTACACCACTTCATAATTGGAAAAGGGAAGTCCCATTTTCCTTTTGTAAATATCATTGCCTACCATAAATTCAGTACAACAGAAAGTGTCTTGTGGGGTTTGTTTGTGTTTGATTTAGTTGTTTTTATTTCTTAAAACCACCCAAACGAAATAATTGTTGGTAAAGGCTTCAGCGCAGCGCCTGAAGTCTTCAGTCTGCAGAAGAGGCATAATTCTGTCAACCTCAGTGACAGCAGTAAATGATGCTTCTTAAATTGTGATTGTTTGCAGGTATAATTCCATGCCTGCTATTGATTCTCCTGCAGAGACTCTTCATAGCTACTGGAAACAGGCTGGGGTTTATTTGATTATTTTGAAAGGAAATAAGTATGTTTATTGTTTTAGAAAAATGTAATTACTGTTTGTCAGATTGAGATGATAAAATTCAAGAGAGTCTGGAACATTATGCAAGTATGTCTACTAACAACTGGTAATCAATGGCTTGTCAGCACAGTCCTTGTACAAATAATACTCTACAGCAAACCTACTGTCCATAAAATTATGTACATTACTCATTCATGATAATAGTGTCTATTTTGTTTACATTTTACTAATAAGAAAATTAAAGGTTTTCTTATTAGTAAATAAGTGTATTACTTTGCTGGCTCCCCTGTCCTGCAAGACAAGTATTTTTTCCTACAAGAACAGTAAAATCTTTGTATTAGAAAGTTGTAAAAACTTTTGCTGATGAATTCCCTCATTAAATCAGTTCAGAAATGACCTTCACACTCATTCACTTTCTGGCTAATGAGTGCTATGCTTACACCCCAATATATTTGGACTTCCTTGGGTGACTCCAAGTAGTAATTGTACAATATCTGGGTGTCAGCAAACACAGCAATGTGCTGGCTGCACTCTCTTTGCTGCAGTTTGGGTGCTCTGTGCCAGAATCCAGGGGGAGCAGTGTCAGAATGTGGGGCTGGCTGCACAGGGCTGACCTGGGGCAGACCTCCCACAGCCAGAGAGGCTGATCTGTTTGTTGTTGTGGTTTTTGGTTTGTTGGGGTTTTTTTGGGGTTTTGTTTTGTTTTGTTTTAATTATCTAAGTAGCATAGCCCAGAAAATATGATTTCAAAATTTCATATGCACATCTCATATTTTTAAGATAAAATGAAAGTGGCAAACCTACAGTTTTTTATACAACAATATGTAAATATCTAGATTTGTATAGATTTGACTAAAAATACCTAGTTTATTCAACAAATTGTAGTGTTAAGTGTATCCAGAATTTGAGTACCAGGCAGTGATGCATGTCATAAGAGAGGTGCATTAGAATGCTGGTTTCTGAATTTAAAAGCTACTGATGGTGCCAAATGACAGCAGTGGCTTGCAGTGAATTTTCTTTATCTGAGTGATATGGCAAAAATCTGGGAAAAAACTGCACATAAAATGTTTACACCTCTAACTCCACAGACAGGAAAATGATAAGGTGGTGTGAATTTATTTTTATTAAGGAAGAATCTTTAAAATTTGGCCTGTAATATCCTTGATTCCATATGAATTCATAAGCCATGAGCAGCAGTAAGAAAGCCAAGCTGGTGTTTGTGCTGCTGCATGGAGGTCATGCCAGGTTACCTCAATGTGTTTCAGCAAGGGCAGGATCCAGCAAAGGCAGTAGGTGTTACCACTATGAACTCTGCCACGACTGAACTTTGGGAGCTGCCCTTCCTCGATGCCTCAGAGCTGCAGGAGGGGTGCAGGTGCTACTCCTGTGTTCTCAGTAGGGCTGGGAACATGCAGGGGTGCTTGTCAGAGAACTCTGTCAATGGAGAACAAAAGAAGAAGAGAGTATTAATCCCCATTTCTCTCTAGATCTGTTATTTGCAGGTGGATCTGACTGAGGAACCTATTTAGATTTGAGGCTTTGAAATCTTTTCTTTAAACATCCTCCTCTTGTGATTGCAGGAGAGTGTGCAGGCATCACATACCTCTGCTGAGGAACTGAGAAGATAAAGTGACTCCAACTCTTAAAACCTCCTACTAACCACTGTTACGTGGTACAGACTACTGCTGCTATTCATGAAGTCATCTTTAAAAGATGCCACCAAAGGAGAACTAATCCCATCTCAAGCAGTTTTTGGGGAGGAAAGATGGCAGGTCTGTAGGGATTTAGAATTATGTAGCTTGTCATCTACCTAAAGATAATTAATCAATTACAACGGGTTTTGTAGCCACCATTATTTTTTTGTACATGCTGATGCTTTATAGTAACTGTATTTTCTACTATTGGCAGAAAGTATAGAGAAGTTTACATGAATCTATAAAATTCTATCTACCATTGGAATATGATCCCAAAGTATTTTAAAAAGTCTATGAGTTAAGGTAGACCGAATTATGATGAGCTCATGTTTTTAAAGATTTTTTTTCTCTGCTTGTCTCTCATGCGGAGACTGAGCGGAGACCTCATTGCAGTCACAGCTTCCTCATGAGGGGAAGAGGAGGGACAGCACTGATTTTTCCTCTCTGGTGAGCAGTGACAGGGCTCAGGGTAATGGCCTGAGGTTGTCAACACGTTGACATTAGGGAAAGATTCTTCACTCAGGAGGTGGCTGGGCACTGGAACAGGCTCCCCAGGGCAGTGGTCACAGCCCCAAAACTGACAGAGTTCCAGAAGCTTCTGAACAATGTGCTTGGGCACAGGGTGTGACTCTTGGGGATGGTGCTGGGCAGAGCAAGGAGTTGCACTTGATGATCCCTGTGAGTCCCTTCCAGCTCTACATATTCTGTGATTCTGTGAGCATGCCAGGATTTATCCCTTTCTGCATTTTTTTCTCAAAATCAGCTGCATTTCCCATGTTCCCACCTGAATTTTAAATTAACTTGCAGGAAGAAAATACTTTTACGTTTACTTGGTTCTGTGAAGAGATATTCTAGAAATCCAGAGAAGAGGAGTTTCCTATTCTTCTTGATTTTTGTGTTGTGCCAGGTGATAGGATCTCTGGCACTCTCTAAAGGTTTCCAGAGCTCTGCTCCCTGTGCTTGCCATGGTGTGTGCGCTCAGCTGCAGGGATGAGTGAGAAGAAGAATGCTGTCAGCTGCAGAAGCTGGTTCTTCCCCTTGGCATGCTTTAGTACACCAGGTTAGCTGATCTGAGCCCCCTTTGCAGCACCAAAGAGTAGCACTGGGCCTGGTCTTACCTGCCAGGGCTCTTCATCTTCCCACTCTAGTGCATCTTCGTTGTGTGCCAGTGCTTTTACCCAAGGCAAAAGAATGATATCATCTTGACTGGGGTGGCTTTGCCTGGCAAGGCTCTGCTTTTGGACTTCTGAGCCAACCTGGCTCACCAGGCAGAGGCTGGAGCCTTCTAGCTCCACACTGGGAATGCTCACAAGGAGGACATTTGGGGCAGTTGGGAAATCTGCCTTGTAGCAGCTGTCAGACAGGCAGGGGAAGGTTTTAAACATGCTGTTGAACCAGCTGGGACTTGGAGCAATCTGCATGGAAAATTGAATGGAATAAATATGAATGGGGAAATGAACATTAAAATTTTGTGAAGTTCAGTGGCACAGTAGAGACAAAAACATGGATGTTCTGGATCTTCTGGTGCATTCAGGCTTCACATGACAGGAGTGAAAGGAGTCTTTTTCTCTGAATTTGTTGACACTGATGGAGCATTTGGACTTCTTGTGCAGCTGGTGTCAAGTGAATAAAGTGCCAGTGAATAAAGTGTTACAGTCCTTCACTGGCACATTTACATTTATAGACTGAAAGAATGTCCCATCCCTCATGGGGTAAAGGAGGTCACTGTCTTCCTTTCGCTGCTCTGTTTCCCAGAACCATGTGCTGCACACGTGGGCAGTAGCGAGGTTGTGCTGTGCAGTGACAGGAGGGTGCAATTTGCTGGCTTCGTTTAATTTTGTGGTTTTTTCACTCTGCTGGTGTGTGGTGGCTGCAAGGCAAGGTGGCAGAGGGGCCCCTGTCTGTGTTCCTGTGCTGTGTGTGACACTGTGTGTCAGCTTCTTCACACGGTGAAGTGCAAAAGCCACTGCTCAGCTGAAGGACAGGGTAATATAGTCCATTAGAGGACTCTTCAACCGAGGCAGGCGCAAGAGTTTTCTTTTTTTTTCTGCTTTGTCAGCAAGTGGCTGCAGGATTTTTTTGTTGTGTATGCAATTTGAATAATAATGACATATAAGCTACTGTTATAAATTTATTGTGAGAGCATTATTTTGATCCTATTTCACAATAAGAGCCTTTAATATCTTAAATATTTATACTGTTTGCAATTAAAATATTGGATACAACTGAATTCTTTGTTGAAAGCAAGGACAGTCAGTAATTGTGTGATGTGTGGGCTTAAGGCTTTAGAAAAAATTGCCCCTCTGCAGAGAAATAGAAAATTAGTCTTTGTAGTTTTAAGAAACCTTGTGTCATTAAGGAGAAGACAAGCCGACTCTGGAATGCCTGAGCATATATAGCTGTAGTGTTTTTGTGTTTCTCGAGGCATGCTCTTGAATGGTTAAGGAAGTTGGCTAGGTTTGCATTTTTCCATTCTTTTTTCTCCTATGTTTTTTCTCCTTCCCTATTCTCTTATTTAGCAGCTTCTGTGGAATAGACACAGAATGTCTCATCTCAAAATGTGATAATTTATAATTTTTTCAGTTCTTCTCACTTCCTGTGCTTAATCAATTTCAGCAAGCAGGGTAGGACTCTCTAGGATTAAGCTAGCAGAATTATAATTACAGCATTGGGGCAGTAAAAGCCTTTGGAATTTTAGAAAGGGTAAGGAAACTGTAAATGCATTTTCTGCATTCAGGATTTTTTGAGAGTTTACATGATAGATGGCCCTCCAAATAATAAAATAAAAGAGAAAGTAAGTTTGTGGACAGTGTCCCAGTTTAACATATAGTACCACTGGGAAGAATTCTGTCAAACCTGCCTTCCACTAGGGAGATGTTCCTTTTGAATGTGACAATGACACAACAAATGTGGATACAGCAAGGTGACTGGGGATAAAAGTGCAGGATAGTATGGGAAGCTGTCACTGTGAAAGGAAAAAGATGTATCTCTGATGTGTTTAGGAGACACTGTAAACAGTCTTGAAGATTTTTCCCAGTGATAAGAACAAATAGTCCAGAGAAACAAAAGATTTTGCTAAGTAGGGAGTATGATATTACATCTCTGATTAATACATATTTTCTCAAATGGGATAAGCTATACCAGGCTTCCCTTGCAGCTCATGTGTGGTTGGAGTTTGTACAGGTTGAGATAAGAGATGTGATTTTTGCTCAGGGAGAAGATCCCTCTGTGAATCTGTGAGGTGTCTGGATACTCTGAGGTACCTAGTATGACTCACTAAGTAAAGGGCTTTAACTTGGGATTTGGGATTTATTTACTCACAACACATACTCATGGTCCTTCCTATTTCATATCTCCATGCTAAGATTGGCCAGACTACCTCTTTTCTGAATTTGTAATTGAGGAAACTCTATCTTCACTGTGACATGGGAGATTATTTCAATGAGACTGAAAGGCAAATTTGTCCTCTTGTTTCTCTTTAAATGTTCTGCAAAAATTTTTCACTTTTGAAAATCTATTCTCATTGACTTTCTTAAAACTTACTCTTCTGGGGGCAGCTGTGCCTGTTTGTTTTACATGGAGGATTGCTCTCCACAGATTTGTTCCCACTATGTTTTGCACTACCAATAGATGGGTAGCAGCAGCTAAAACTTCAGGGGACTAACAGCATTTCCACTGGATGTGTTTGATCAGGGAAATATTCAATACTTGCAAGAAATTAGTTGTTATTTATGTTTATGGAGTGGTTATGTTGTCTGCATGTGTGGCACAGTATTGCTGTTACAAAAAAATTGAGCTGAAATGTATGCACTTTAAACTTTTCATCATTCCAAGGATCTGTAACTGAAATCAGCTGATAAACTACTTTTCCAGAATTATAATAATGCTGAGATGCATTGTTTCTTTTTGTTTTCCACCCTGCAACAGTTCAGGACTAGTGTTAGATGACTACATATATGCATATATTTTAAATGAAATTCAAAGCTTACCTAGGACAATGCTGATCTTAGCCCAAGAGATAAACCTCTAGTTCATCCTGCAGGAATGTGAAATACCTAATAATAAATGCTCACAAAAATCCTATGCATGCAAGGGAGCTGATTGTTTTGGAGTGTTTTCTTTGCTAGTATGCAACACAGAAAGGCCTGTTCATGTAAGTAAGGAGATATGGAAAAAAACATATATTTCTCTAGCTCATCCTTTTTAGTGCAAGGGTATTGTCTGTACTACTCTGGATTTTTGGTAGTGCAAGTTTGAATAATTTAACAATGGTGTCTCTCAGGATTCTTTTGGATAGAAAATGATGAAAAGTTTCTTGGTATTGTGTTGCCTTGTCTTTTTCTTTCAGGCTCTGCCTCAAGGTTCCAGTAACTGATCTTCTGCTATTTTTGTAGCTGACTGTATATGTTTGTATTCCAATATTTTGACTTGGTAGCTGTGGTGTATTTAATCCTAATATGTTTCTTTAAATCAGTAATGTTATAATACCAAAACTAATACAACTAATGAGAGTTACTGTACTTAATACCCCAATTTTGTATATTCATAGCATTTCATTTTTGTTATTGTAGTCTTTGCTGAGTGCACTATTTATCAGAGTTTATAAGGAATGAGCTTTGCTGATGTTATTAAATCACTCAAGTGTGCTAAATTATGGCACCAGAGCAGGTGCTATTGTCTGCAGCTCTTTTGGAAAGAAAGGAAAAACCCTCAAATGATCCTGGATATTTATACCTAAAGGAAACAATCCTTTATATTAATATAAAAAGATTGGTTTGTACTCAGTCAAGGGAATTCTTGGCAGTCAGTTTAAACTTACATGTATATATAGCACACTGGAGCCTGCTAAGTACCTCTGTTTTCTTTATGGATGGAGCTTTGGTGCCAAGAGGTCTGCACCACATGCAGGCACAGATAGGCTCCTCTCTGATGGATTGTCCCGTGGTGAACCACATTGTATACGGGATGTTCAAACACGTATTGATTATGTGGTTCCGTAGTTTACAGCAGAATCATAACCTGATGCTTTTAAGTACATATGTGTAATCAATCTTCATGTGAAGGAACTCAGGACAAAATAAGTATTTTATGCTGCATATTAGACATTATATTAAATTCCATTAGATTAAGTGTATGTTATACTTTTTTTAAACCTCATCACCATAGCATTGTTGTGTTACAAGCATGATCTTTGAGTGGGCTATGGACTAAAGGTATAATAAAGTTCAGAGTGGGGAAAATGCTATTCTGGTTTTAGTACCAGGTCTCATGGTCAGCTACAAGAGAAATTCCCATATAACAGAGATGCAGTTTTTTAATAGGGGTAGTTTTATGTTTTGTTACATATCTGTAAATCTTTCCTGCAACACTGCATTACAGAATAAGAGACTTGTACTTGAGGGGCAAAATTAGCACATTGATTAGATTTTAGTCCATTGTGCAAATAAAATGGAAATAGATGTGCTTATAGACTGATTTGCTTTACTATAATGCCAACATCCAACTAGTCATCTGCAAAATTAATTTGCAAAATTTGCCTCAACTGCCACTTCTCAATGTAGAAATGAATACAAAATTTGAATTTTGTATTTGAGTGCATTCTGTTAGCAATTTTTGCAAGTGATTAAATTAGCTCACAATGTTTGGCTGTATAAAAGATGACTTAGGCTGGTAATATTTATTTGTAATTTGGGACAGGAGTACTTGAATGATTCTTTTGGAGGAACTTTCATGTTCAGAGACTTTATTCACATCTTCTGGATCTATGTATAATAAATAAAATTTAAATAAGAATATTTGGTGATAACATGGCAGTTTTGCTATTTACCCAAGCAGTTGTGTTTGCGTTCACTCTTTAACTCATATTTTCCAATTGTTCAAATTCCTTTTCCTCTCAATTCATTGTTAGTAGAATTTGTATGTTGACTGCATGTTGTTATCCCTCCTTATATAGGGCTTAAAAAAATTACTTTGCTGTCACATAACCATCTCCATTGCTGCAGTGTGTGTGGTGGCTGTCTTTGTCAGGGAAAAAGAACATGCCTGAAACTAATGTTTTATGTCTGAAATGTAAAAGAATAGTGTACAATAGTATTTTAAAAACTCCACAAGCAGCTGGGGTTTAGCCTGTGGATGCATTTGGCCAGTAAGGCGTGCATAAAAGATCTGGGACAGATAATTATTTGTAGAGAGGCACAGAGAGAGAGAGTGGCCTGAGCTTGGTTCCCAGATCTTCAGTGGAAGACCTTACTTGTCAAAAGCAGGCTGAGGTGTGTGTGAGGTGGCCACAGCAGAGCAGTTTGGGGTGCAGTTGCCCAACACAGCAGGCCCATCACTGTGTCCTCTGCCACTCGGTCACAAAACCTGCTGCACACTGCTGCTGTAACCCTGCAGCGATGTTGCTCTGGGTCCCACAGGGAAAACACAATCTTGTATGTAAAAGTGTGAAGTCACTGCCTGGGATGCTTTGTAACACACTGACTACTGTGGACATATATATGAACAAGAATTCAACAACAGGGACTCTTCACCACTTTTCATCATTACAACAGGAAATGCAAATTTACATTTAAGAATTGGTTTCATTTAAAAATATTTTTTCTAAGTGTACACAACCAAATTTGCTAGAACACCCTGGGGTCCCTAAGGACCTTAATATCTTAAGCCCCTTCGGGACTTTATTTATTAATGTATTTCTAGGCTGTGCAGGTAGTATTTCTTTCTACAGTGTCATTAACATTGTCTTCCTGCCATGATGCTGTCTTGCCACATCTTCTATTGTTAGTTGCCATAATGAACTATGGCAGTAACTATGAACAATGTTAGTTGCCATAGGATCAGTGACTGAAGATGATTGTGCTTCAGATGTATAGGTTTCATTTTTTCTTGCCTAAAACTTTCATAGATAAGGAAAAAAAAAACCAACCCTAAGACTAATAATATGTGGCTGATTGTGTTTCCTAGTTTAATTTTTAATTATCTAAGTTACTGGATTTAGGTAACATGGTTATGTTTCTAAAAGAGATGCTTGAAATCTAAACTTAGATTTGTCTCCAAAACAATTATATAAGTAGAGAGAGAGTTTATGTTTTAAATTGAAGTGTAGATTACTTTACCAGCTAAAGTACTTATGCTTTTAATCTTGTGAAACAATTGTGCATAAATTGTCTTTGCTAGGTGGTGCGCATGAGGGTCTCCAGCACTTGGGTCCTTATGGCAATATCCCAAACATCGTGGCTGAGCTGACAGGAGATAATGTACCAAAGGATTTCAGTGAAGATCAAGGATATCCTGACCCTCCAAATCCCTGCCCTATTGGAAAAACAGGTAATTCAGCTGTACCCTTTGTACCTCCGTGTTCACTGTACATCTTCCTATCTTTCAGCACTGTACAGCCTGTGATAAGAAATGAGGGGATTTTTTTTTCATTCTACGCCCCAGGAAAAGAACTGTTGAGAAATTGGGTGTTTTAGTGTTTCAGATGAGCTTCTTTATTATATATGTTTTTTAAGAATATGTGCATATCCTGTATTGCTGTATGATGTGGGAGAAGGTGGAAGAAATCATCTTGATCTCAGAGTAGAAGATAGATTTATGAGAGCATCATGTTCCCAAGGGAGATAATTTTTAAGCTGGCCCCTGAAAAAAGTTATTCTGTACAGATGAGATTTACCCTTATTTTAGAGACTTTCATTGTGCCAAGAGGAATGAAACTGTCTGCCCTGATCTCCAACCCAGACCATGAGTCAATATTTAAGATACCTTGGCTCCAATCCATGCGTCTCTACAGCTCACTGAGGGTGAATCTGTGCCAAGAAATTGTGAGCTGCATGGCTGTGCCCCATGGCGGTGCAGGCAGTACAGGTGGTGCAGGCAGTGCGGGTGGTGCAGGCAGTGCAGGCGGTGCAGGCAGTGCGGGTGGTGCAGGTGGTGCAGGCGGTGCAGGCAGTACAAGCAATGCAGGCGGTGCAGGCGGTGCAGGCAGTGCAGGCAATGCAGGCAGTGCAGGCAATGCAGGCAGTGCAGGCAATGCAGGCAATGCAGGCGGTGCAGGCAATGCAGGCGGTGCAGGCAGTGCAGGCGGTGCAGGCAATGCAGGCAATGCAGGCGGTGCAGGCAATGCAGGCAATGCAGGCAGTGCAGGCAGTGCAGGCGGTGCAGGCAGTGCAGGCAGTGCGGGTGGTGCAGGCAGTACAGGCGGTGCAGGCAGTGCGGGTGGTGCAGGCGGTGCAGGCGGTGCAGGCAGTGCAGGCAATGCAGGCAGTGCAGGTGGTGCAGGCAGTGCGGGTGGTGCAGGCGGTGCAGGCAATGCAGGCGGTGCAGGCAATGCAGGCAGGCTGGTTCTGGCAGCGGGGTGGCACAGCCTGGGGGAGCCCGAGCGGTGCTGGGACACGCAGGGTGTCCCCAGGCTCCGAGGCAGGTGGGGATGGTGCCCAAGGGTCCCTAAAGCAGCATGTGCATGATGTGCACATACCCTGAGAGAATGGATCTCATTCCTGTCACTTGAGCCAAGGAATGACTTCCAGTACTGAAAGCAGTAGTAAAACACCCATTGGCTGCCTTGGGACCTGGAACTGGGAATGAGAGCTCTATTTTTCTCTCATTTTTTATTTGTGAGCTAAGAGATACTTTCAGAATGTTTTCTGTTTAGTCTTCTTTTATGTTATTTGGATAATGCAGAACAGTTGTCAGTATTCTTATTTAAAATGTTCTAACTAGCTTAGAATTAATAAAAAATAATATTTGTTATGAAAAGTTTTTTTCACTGTGAAGTGTTTTTGCATTTCATTCAAAAATTTGACAAAATTTCAACTAGTCCTCCCTTACTGTTTTCTATTACAGCCCATTTGGTGATGATGCCTTCATCTCTTCTGGAGTAATACCTCATCTTCCAATTTGTTCACTATAGCTGTAGTCTGACAAGTTGAAAATGATGGGTTTAGATTTTCTCACACACACATGTGAACTTTCGATAGAAAGTTCTGTGCTTGCCCGTTAGACTTCTGTTCATGATTAGATAAATAAATTAAAAACATGGCATCCAGGGAAATGCCTTTGAAAATCCCTTCAGTTTTTCTGTCTTAGGTGAAATAAAAGTTGTTAGCTAAGCTAATACAGTCAGATCTGTACAGAGGGAATTTGCAGGGAAGTGCTGCCTGCTCAGATAAATGGCTCTGTCACAGGTATGCTGTGAGTGAAGATAGTATCTGCTAGGATTAGAGTAAAATGTTTTTCAGAGCCTTAAATGGAAATTCAAGTGGTGACTGTATTATGCATACAAATTACCAGAGGCCTTCCTCAATCAGGTCTGTGGATTTGCTTAATGGAAAACAATTTTTCCAGTCACTGTCTACATATGCACATTCCAAGCAGGAATACATAAGCCCAGAGCATTTGAGTTGAAGACTTTTGGATTAGCAGTCATAGAGGACACCCATGTGTCTGGCTGCCCTTTGTGTTTTTTACCAAAAGACACAAATGCTCTGAGGTGTACCACACTTCTGTTGTCATCTGTTTCTCTCTTGATACAACCTTGCCTCTGATGAGACTGAAATGATTTCTATATGCTTTAATAGTTTCTGAGTTACTTAGCGGTATGAAGACCTTTCCCCTGTTTTCTATTGGCAATTTAATTTTTTCCCAATCCCAACAAGAAAAGAGAGAAAGCTGGATCTGTTGAACTAAAAATAACCTCCTCAGGTCATTGAATCAACTCAGTTTTAAGTCAAGTCTGTATTGTTCCCCACATCTGAGAGAAAAAGATGATAATCCATCTGAAAATCTTTTTACATGATGACACACAAGGACAGAAGGGAAAGTCCACAGGTGTGTGCTCTGGAGTGCTTGTGTTCTGGCAGATGCAGCTGTTTCAATGCCCAGCATCATGCCCTGGCTGGTAGGATCTCCTTGGGTATGTCTGAGAGGAACTTGGACTGCAAACTCCCCGTGCTGGCTAAGCAGTGGGAGCTCCAGGAGCAGACTCTATCCAAAAAACTACTCTGGCCTCAAGTTACTGAACCTTTGTTTAAGCTAAAGATTACTTATTTTGGTAAAAAGACCCTAAGTTGATTTTTAAAAGGATATTATCTTGATGTGGCACTGTCTACAAAACCATCCATTGTGGTTAAAGGAGGTTTCTGGACCAATCAGATTAGTTACCAACCTACAGAAATGTTTTCATCATAAAACTTCTCTTACATAGCATTTTTATGAGATCGTATGATGCAGAAATGATTTTCAGCCAGTTTGAACAAAGTAGCAAACCAGAAATGGAGTTCCAGGAAGAGCTACTCAGTGAAAGAAATTCTCTTTGCTCACAGCACTGTTCTACCATGACCTTCAAAAGTATCACCTTACCAATTTCTAAAATGACTTGTGAGCATTTAAAAGAGAAAGTAATAATTCTTCTAAATCAGAAGAGGATGCAATTCTAGGTAAAATCAAGTGCAATAATCAAAAGAAAAACATAAAGGAGAGAAAGAGCTTAGAAACTAAACTCCTTCAGTTTTCATTAAGTTGTGAGCATTTTTTTTAAATAAATACATTCTGACAAATTTTTTTCAAAAGAAAAAAAACCCTGGTATTTTGTAGTAATCCAGTTCTTTATGCTTTTTAAATTGCATTATTGCATTTAAGAAGTTTGCTGACTAATGTGGCACATACTGTGTACTTCAAAGCTACTAAGCACTCAATGCTTTCTTTTGCAGTTGATGATGGGTGTCTAGAAAACACCCCAGACACAGCAGAGTTCAGCAGGGAATACCAACTGCACCAGCACCTTTTTGATCCAGAGCATGACTATCCCAACAGGGGCAAGTGGGTGAGTACATACTTCTTGCTTATTTTTATTGCATGTGAAGCTGGGTATTGTCTGCCATGTGGGACACTATGAAACCATGAGGACAATATCATCCTTAATGCTGGAAAAATTATCACCCTAAGGGAAACTTCTCAAAAAGTTTTACCCTGAAAAATAGAAATAGTGCTTGTGATTGACAAACATCCCACAAATACAGAAAATAGAATTCCTTCTTCTGTTTGCCTGTCCCAAAGCGTGACAGCTTGGCAAGTGCAAAAAACCACATTTCAAACTATGGTGAACATGTAGCCAAAATTAATGCAGATCTTAAGATTTCAAAACATAAAATGGCCATAATCTGAAAGTATATCCAGGTTTAGTGACTATTCTCTGTTCAGCTACATATATAAAAAAAAAAGAAAGAGAATACAGATAGAGTTCAGCAACTTAAAACACCTTAAAAATATAGGATCACACAAGGATTGTCTTAAGGAGTTCTTCCCACTTTAAGGATTCTGGAAGACTTGATGCTGCTTCTTCCTCTAATCAGGTTATGTGCTGTATCCTATTGAAAACCTATTTGATACATCACTTACAATAAACACAGTGAGCTACACTAAGGGCAAAAATCTTGCTTTGAGCATACAAGGACTTTAATAACTGCAGCTAGACTCTTTCTGCAGGCTAGAGGCTCCAAAGAAAGCTCTGCCACTTAATCTTGGATTACATCAGTTAAAATGTCCAATCCCAAATCCATTTTCAGGCGCCAGGAAAACAATAACCATGATCATAATTTATGCTTGTAGAGCAAATAATGAAATCTCATTTTACATTGTTATAACACTTGACTTAAGATTGCACTAAACCAGTACTCTGTAAGCATATATCGATAAATGGACATGTTTGGCAGTCTCTTCTGCTGTAATTTTGAGACAATGATTCATGTCCATAATCAAACCAGTGTAAGATTTATAGTCTTAATTACTTATGCGAGTGCTAAATTTCTGGAGAGAATCATGCCAAAAATCCAAATTTTGGAAACTTGTTGCATGCTAAGTAATTACCATCAAAGGTTTTAATTTAAAAAACACCAGATGGTGAGCACTCTTATTTATGCCAGATAAGGCTGTTAGTTTTCTTATTATTCATGACTACTTTACTTCCATAATACCATTCTGAAGACTACAAAGGCACTTCTGTAAATCTTTGGCCTATAGCAATATTTCAGAATCAAGCATACATACTGTGTTGTCATCAGCAACATATATACTTAATAAATGATAGTAAATCATTAGTGAATCCTGGGCTTTTTTTTGTATTTCCATCCATCACTACTAATTCAGGAGAAAAAGCTGCTCATGTATGGATTAAAACACTTTTAGGTACTAAACAGTAATCATATCTAGCTGAAGCTTAGCCAACTCCAGATCTTTTTAATTAGAGATGAAACAGCTGGTCATGTGCATGAGCAAATACTCTGCTGAGATCCAGGAGAACAACCCTGATCATCTCCTAATTGCATATTACCACATGGTAAAAATACAAATACAGTGGTATCTTTTTGTGGCTGGAGTTATTGTTTTTAATTCTCTGGAAAAAACAGGCAGCCACTCTACAAATTAGCTGTTTGCTTATAAAGCAGAGCTGAAGTAGATCAGCTGTCTTAGGGCACTCACCATTGTCTGCATTAAGTTGTAAATGACCAACACAGGTGGCTGTGGGCTGCCTAGTGGGTAACTGAGCATCCTCACCCTCCCACTGCCCCCAGCACCTAAAATTCCCTCTGTCCACAACAGTTTTTTTTCCTGCTTCTCCTGTTGAAGAGCCTAGGACCAGACGCCCAGGGGCAGTGATGGCTGTGTTCTCACAGACTGTATTTCCACCAGCTCTTGCCAGCTGAGTGGGCATCAGGCTGTCATCACCAGCTGTAGCTCCTGCAGCCAGTGTCTGCTAGAGCCATGGAGGCTGGCATGTGCTCCCAGCTCTTGGGGAAGCTTCTCCCCAGCCTTTTCCTACCACTGTGTGGTTGAGGAAGTTACAGTTCCCAGTGACTGGTCCTTTCCAGGAGCCAACATGCATTCCTTAGTGTAACCACAGAAAAACTCAGATTATATTAGCAGGTCAGAAAAAGAGGACCTGCTTGTCTTACTGGGACAGAAACAATTTGGTTGGCTTGTTTTGGTGACAGACTGTCATGCTTGCAAAGCTGTGGGACCTCTGCAGTATCCTGTGAATAACACACATTTTATAAAGGTCAAGCAAGTCTAGAAGCTGCCTTATGCAGCAAAGTGTATGGTTATGTAGATGCTAAATATTAAACACTGCTAATACATCTGCAGATGCAAATATATAAATCATAATAAATATATACTGGGTTAGGAGTGGGAAGAAAGGGGAAGAATTTTTTTGTCTTTGAGACAACTCCCCCTAAATCAATATACTGGCCTGTGAGAAATCTCAGGAACAGACTGTGTTTATAGAGTGAGATCCATGGCTTATACTCCCCTCCTCTCCCCTCATATGGGGAAAACATAGAGGGGACAGTGGAAATAGTAGGATTAGTGAATTTGGAGTTTTCTATCGGGTGTACAACTATAGTTTCTAAGATTTCAGAGTTTTTTCTCCAGTTTAGACTTTTCCTTACAGGACTCAGACACTTTCTGAGTGTGCCTTTCTTGCATCTTGCAGATTGGCTCTTTGGATGGTTTGAAGAAGTGTTGTTGGCATCCAGAAACACTTGCACAAAGATAATTTACAATATATGATTTACAATCAAATGTAAAAACCTCTTACATATTTTATTATTTAAGTTCTGATTTTTTCCCCCCTAAGTCCCAACTCTAATCCAAGTAGCCAAGAGGATGCAAAGGAAATTCCAGGAGTGAGGAAAAAGTAGAAAAGCACATGCAGCATGTCTCTATATGTATCTTTAACTGAAGGTTAAAGAGGTGTCTGTTTAACTGAAGAAAACTCTGTGTCTTCACCCTTAACAACCTCTCAGTGAAGCATGAACACTCCATGGGCAGATTTTGGTGGCTGATGAGGTCAGGCCATTACGCAGTGGAACATATTTTCAGGATTGCTATTATCATACCAATATGTTCTTAGCTCATGCTCCACAACCATATTTGCTTTGTACTCCATATAATGCTACAGTGAGACTAAACAAAAAGTAGTTTCCTTGAGCAGGGGCACTTCAATTGTAAGGAATTTTTCAGAATGACAGAAATGCTAGCTCTAGTAGTACATACAATTAGTTTTATTTCAGAAACACCCTTTTTCCTCTCATGAAAGTACAAGGTCAAATACTTTACAAAGAGAAGCCTTGATGGTGCTTTGTTTTTTAAGTAGAATAATTCACGCATCCTTGAGTTTCTTTAAAATGTTAAATTTAAGTTTTCCTGAAGTGAGCTTGCATAAACGACTAGCCAAGAATGTCCCCCTTGGCCAACTTCATCTCTGTTCCCTTTTGGAACAGCTCAGACAAAATAACTGAGGTTGGACAAGAGATAGGCCTTGTGAATTTGAGGTTTAATGGACACAAGAAGTACAAAACAGACAATTTTGGCAGATTTCATTGTAACACTTGAAAATGTTTGTTTTTTCTCATATCAAGGCTGCAGAGAGACTTAGACGTGTTTGGTGAATTTGTCTCGTGCTAGAATTACACTTTCTATTTATATAATCAATGTTAGGTCAGTTGTTTATAGCAGAATTAATGGCCTTGTTTATATAGTCTTCTGCTTTTATACATATAATTCTTCTCTCCTTCCATTTTCAGGTTAGGGTTTGGTTTTGGTTTTCTTCATAACACAGAATTGAAACAAAATGTGTTGAACATGTGTGTGTTATTCCAGACTTTATTAGAATTCACTACTCATAAGAAATACAACAATATGTGGATGCACTTATGTAAACTATGGTCAGAGGGGGTTTTTTGTGTTGTTTTTTTTTTTCATTTTCTTTTCTCATCATCATAACTTTCTCTTCTGCCAAGATGTTTCTGGCAGTTTTTAAAAGGTTTGCCATTAAAAAATATTATAGACCAAATGGTTTTTAGAAGCTTTATTGAGGGCACTACTTAAACAAAGGAAGAGTTGGCGCTGAACTCCTTTCAGCAGAACTTTGCACTGGAAAGTGTTGATATCTGGAAGGGAATAAGCAAAGACAACAAAACAGTAGGAATGATGCCTATTTCTGTTTTTAAAAGGAATTAGAAAATCCCTTGTAAAGCAACTTTTTTTTGCTCCTGTTCTTGTGTCACCTCAAATGTATGAAAAGATATACCAAAGGCAAGACTCCTGCTCCCTCTCCCTCACATTCTTATTTTTATTTTTCCTTCTGCCTTTTCTTTAAAAAAAAAAAAAAATATATATATATATATATGCACACATATATTTTATACCATGTATTTATACCATGTATCACGTGATGGGGAACATCCAGACTATACAGCACATGCTTGAAGCAGTTATTGCCTGAACATGGAGGATAACATAGTGGAAAATTACTGGCTTTTAAATTATAGATAAGGCTGTGACTGCTTCTGAAGAACTGCAAATCTTAGCAGGAATACACAAATATTTATTTGTGGTTTGCTTCTCTCATAAAACTACACACTCTAGACTTGATAATATTTAATAGAAGAAGTAGTATTTTAAAAGAGAAGTGTAATGGATTTGATGGCTGTGTTGGTTTTTTTTTTTCCTTTCCAGAGCAAGAGTTTACTCTTTGAGAAAATCAACGGTGGTTCAAAAAGAAGAAAGAGGGTAACTATCAGAATATTTCACAGCCCCTATGTAATCTAGAAACCTAACAAAAATTAAAACCATATTGTTGAAATGAAGAGATAGTCTAATGTATTTGTATTATATTTTAGATGATGTGTGAAGTCAGGGACTCTCTGTGATAAAATGCTATAGCTAGCTTCAGGACTGAATACTGAGTACAAGACTTATTTTTCAAAATAGACTCTTAACTTCAGAAGATACACTGAAGTGTAGACCATTATAAAACCTCATATTGTCTGTCTTTTAAAATTGATCCTATTTGCTTAAAACCATTTAAAATTATTTAAATAGCTCTAAAAGAGAATTTGAAATTTCCTACTAAAAATATTAGTAAATTTGATTACCACTATCTTTGTGTGTGAATATATTTTTGGGTGTAAATAACACTAGAGGTGGTTCTTTATCTGATCTACTTTAGATGAAACTCCTATCTCTGTGTCCCACTTGTTTGAAAGACAAAGATTAAAAGGTCTTCACTGTTCTGCTCCTGTAACAAGAAAGGCAACCCACATAGAGAGATTCTGCACAGTCTGCCTCATTAGTCCCTCTTTTTTGGTAGTCAGCCTGTCTTTTATTAAAAAAGAAAAAAATCAGTTTCAAGAAAAGTTGACGTCTTTAGCTTTGCTGCTGGTGTATTATTTTTACAAAAAGGAAAAGTTTAGCTCTCTGCCAGCAAGTAGCTTTTCAAAATATGACAGCACAGTTTATATTGTAAATTAAGTAAATATAATTTAAAATAACAAGCATAAGCGAAGATGATTTATTTATTTATTAACTCACAAACTTTCAGTCTTTGCTAGAAAGGGAGAAGATGAGTTGATTTTTTCTTGATTCAGACATCACTAGCAGTTGGCACTTCAACCATAAATGAATGATCTGACCTGAGCTTAGTATCTGCTTCATGCTTATATTTGATTTTTGTGTTTGTTAGTTGAAGAGTAAAAAAGGGTAGTCACCTGACTTCAATTTTTAAGTAAGTAGAATTTACTCTGGAAATAGTTCAGCAGAATATTTATTAATAGCTAGAACAGCATGTTAAAGTGGAATTCATGCAACATATACATGAGGGAAAAAAAGGAAAAAAGAACATTTTCTTTCTTTGAGCTGACTGACATAACTGGACACAAAACAAGTACTAGCTGGAGATACTTGACAATTATGTGGCCAGGGGTAGCCCAGAATTTTAAAGGTGAATTTCTTTACAGCAGACTTATCCTCCTAGAACCAACATGTCACTTAATGCTAAATTCATTAGAATTTAAATTATTTTAGGGTAATACTGTAATGATTGAATGAACAATTCAGAATCTCCACTTTATCAGCAGAAGAGTAACCTAGAACTGTCAGCAGCAGAGTGTGTTTTTCTAGAAATCAAGAAGTCCACTGGATTCCCCTCCTGCCTTTTGTGTTCTCTGCCACTCCTCCATGCCTTTCTGCACAGACATAGTTTTGGGATCTGGCAACACATTAATTTTTTTTGCATCTGAACTTCCCCATCTGAGGTTAAAACAAGTCCTGTGTAACAGTGTACGTGGTGACCCTGCTGTGTCTCTCCAGGACTGTAGTGGAACAGTCACAGAGGCACCACTGAAGTCTAGAAAACCACATCTTCTAAGCACATGTCCCTGTTCATAAGTTCATGTGTGCAAGTGCAAGCCTGCTGACACATATCGGTGTGTATGGCAAAGGCATGTACTCACCATTTCCTGCTGTGTCCGCTTCTCTGCAGCACTTGCACTGCCAGGCAAGGAGGTTTACAATGACATCTAATTTCAACTAGCAGTTCTCCCCTTTATTAAATTGCTGTGCTTGCAAACAGCCCTGTCCAGAAGTGTCAGGACCACTTCTGGGATCGCTAAGTTGCCGTGGGCTCAGAGCGGTGTACAAAGGTGCTCGGGGGCTTGCATTGCTTTGAGTTGTACACAGCTGCATAGGGCTAAATGTATTTTAGTGAAATCAGCAAAAAGTATTTTGCTTTATATTTTGTGTTTTCTTTTGTTGATTAAGAAGGATTCAAAATTTTATGTAGTCTCATTCTCTTCAACTTTATTTCAAAATGTAGTAAGCGAGTACCATTCCAAAAAAAAAAAAGACCAATTAATCTTCCTTGGAATCTTCAAATAATTCCTAGAAGTTTATGCAACGGTTGAATTTCACTAAATTAACATTAAACAGAACTTCTTTAAACAAACACAAACAAATCATTTACATATGTCTTATTTCTAACAATTTAAAGCATTGGAGTTAGTTTATTTTCAAAGATTTTTCCACATTCAGTTTTGGTTCTTAATATTTTAATGTTTTCACTTGCAACAGGCAAAACCCAAAACCCAACAGAAGTAGGCAAAAGGGCTGCTCTGTGCTATGACTAAGTAATAATGATAGCATCCACAAATCTGGAGAAACCCAAGGGCTTAAACTTGAAGACAGATAAACCCGAAATATTTTCCAGAGATCTGACAAATACTTGGGATAGCTGAAAATAAATATTTCATGCCTATTATGAATGCTCTTTTTTTTTTTAATTATTAAGTTTTGATGAGAGAAGCACGGAAATGTATCAAGAAGAGTAATTTCTGTGACACACAGCCTGACAAGAATCAGGCGATACTGGAAAATGTGCATTCCTCTGAAGTTTGTGCTTAGGCAAACAGTTTTTATTAGCATCAAAATCCTTCATGCTAGAATTTTTGACTGTATCTGTGTGAAGGAGACAATATACACTTGAATTTTGCTTACACTGACACTGGAACAGGCCAGAAAGCAGGTGTAAATGATACTTAATACTGAAGCCCCACTTAACTGCTTGCCACCTTGCAATACAATAAATACATTTGACTCCACTGGTATAGATCAAATTCAAGCACAGGCTTTCTATGTTACTCCATCTACGATCTCCAAGCAGTTTTGAGACAGGATCTGTTCATCTTCAGCCTCACGTTGTGCTGCTTGCATGGTGCAAAGTGAAGTTCAACCCTCTCCAGGAATCTTCTTTCCAGCATTCCCTTGTTCTGGCAGTGCTGTGAGAGCCATTTTCTATGCCAAAACCTTGTTTGGCTCTGCTTCTTTGCCAGCAGTTTTTTATCTCAGCATCAAGAGAGGAAGCAAGGAGGGGTTTCCTGGAGAGGAGACAGGCTGAACAAGAGGCTTTGGTCAAACTGGAATTGTGGTCCCTAATTTGTATCCCAGCACAATGTCCATTAGGGACTAGTGATTTAAGCTAAAGTTTACTTGTACTTCTCTAACAAGTTCTGTCCTGCCTCAAGAATTAGGGAGTTAGAATTGCTGTTGTTTCTCTGCTGAGTTGAGGAAAGGAGGAGTGAAGCAAGAAGGTAATGTTTAATTGAGATTATTCTATATTCCTGATAGTCCTCCTTCACTTGTATTCCTTCCACTGGACTGAATTAAATTTTTGCGCAAAAAAAAAAAAAAATAGAAACAAAACACTGGTTGACTTCTAGATTTAATTAATCCCTGGAAGCAGTTTTTTTCTAAGACTGTAAATATCTGACAGATAAGAAATACATAGATATGTTCACTAATTCTAGTTACTGTTTATCTGCTTCCCTGTTTCTAATAAGTTTAAATAATTTTAAATTTTTTCAGAGTGTGAACCCCTATCTTCAAGGACAGCGACTGGATAATGTTGTAGCAAAGAAGTCTGTTCCACAATTTTCAGATGAAGACGAAGGTCCTAAATAAGTACAATAAAAATGAAAGATAAAAACTCATGCCGTCCTCCTCTAGATCACAATATTGCTTATATATAATCATCTATTAAAATCCTTGTGAATGGCTGCATGCTTATTATTTATATAATTGTAGATGAAAAACAGCTGTATTTATAACATCATGTTCTCCTAGATGATAAAAGTATGGTTCTGCTCTTTGTTAAGTTATGGTAAAAAGACATTTCTGTTGTTTTTATTTTAGTCACTGAGCAAAAATGTTAGTAATTTTTGATAGCTAATGTGAGGTAACTGGTCTTAATGAGAAACTTGTAAATAGGAAGATGAAAAAAAAAAAGCCAAGTTTGACTCCAACATTTAATCTTAAATGTTACTATGTTTGACACATGAAAATTATAGTTTTATGTTTTGTTCACAAATATTGTTACTTAGCAAAGACAAAGTATTTATTTTACGCAGATAATTTTGGCTTTTGGTCCATTTTAATAAACATTTAAGCAATCTACAAGGTTTGCAAAGTGACATTTTCCAAAATATTTCAGAGGCTCGTTTGTCTCTGTTATTGCTGTGCACATTTAAAAATTAAAGAACTGTTTTTGACTGTATTCACTGAAATATTTTTCTGTTAGTTTTAATCGTTCCATGCCCACAGCTTTCTTGACCACTTGAACATCTTCCTTATCAATGGAAGTGTTACGTGAAAATTAATTTGCCCTGCTGTTCTTTGTCTTAGTAACTGCAGCATTATAGTGCATTATAGTGTTGTTGAATTATGAATAAAGATGAAGACATTTGTCTGTATTAATAAGGTTGTGTCAACAACCTCTGAATCTAAATCCAGGATGTGAAGGTCATTACAGTTGATCTTCTGAAAAAATATGCTACTCTAATACCACTTGTATCTATCATTGCTCTTGAAGTTGTTCTGGGAAGCTTAAATGGCCTTTTTGCCCCTAGGAGACTGAAGAACTTTATATTCCAGAGTTCTTCCTTTCTGAAAGATGGGAACACACCTGAATATTTCAAACCATGTGAATGGACCACTGGAATTATAGAAAACAGCATTAGCTTACAGCTGATACTACAAATAATAGCAGGGAAGTTGTGGGGGGAAAAAAGTAGTTTCCTTCCCCATCCTGTAGAAAGATACAGGGAAATAACGATGACCTCTTAGAAAAAAGAAACAAATAAGAAATTAAGGTTCCTAACTATATAAAATTAACAGGATAGCACAAATAAAACCGTTGTTGGCATTTGCTTTTTTTTGTCCCACCACTTAGTTAATTGTAATAAATTATGTATGTAGAGAATTGGCCCTCTCATGCCATATATGGTAGATTGCAAAATTCTAATATTTTGGAACAGACTATGTCTTTCATCATACTTCCTTTAAAAAAAAAATCTTGAAGAGAAAAATGAATAGTATGTCATAAAGTGGGGTTTAATACTCACATAAGACACAAAAATGAGGAATTTCGATGACTCACAGAGCTCCTTTGGTTTCCAGTGGCCGGAACAGGATGGGAGCAGTCTAGCCATTCATGTGACAGAACTTATATTCTCTGCATCTTAAGCTTACTCTTTTTATGCACTCTGCACTCCTGCTTAGTCTTCACACAGGTATTGAAAGCTTCACAGCTACAAAGGTTGCTCCGAAACTAACAAAGAGTCTATATATATCATGGCATAAATCTGACATTAAAATCTACTGATGCCCAGTGGCCCAGAGTGTGTGAAATGGTGATTCCTTCCAGCTAACCCTGCTGCCAGCCACTGATGGAGCTACAAGGCTTCTAGGCATTTGGTGGCTAGACTGCCTCCAAACTTTGGTGTTTCTTCAGATCCTTGAGTGTTCCATTGGTACTTCTGAAGTAATCTGAGTTAGTTACATTCTGTCCTTATAGTCCAGTAAAATCCATTTGAATCACAAAAATGAAGCCATTGTGGTGGCAATTTATTTCATTTTTTAAACTCTTTATAAGGACAAGTGCATAATAAAATGTCTGTACAGTAAACAGGGGGCTTGAAAAGGGAAGGGCAAAGAAGCATTGCTTGCTTAATAGTATCAATAATCCCACATGTTATTTTGTGAAGCACTCCAGGTCACTCCAACCCTGTGTTGGGATGTGAAATCCAGCACTGCAGACTGGCCAGAACAGGGATACCTGGCAGGCTGCCTGCGGACTGCATGCCACCAGAGAAGTTGCCCATCTGTGTATGATAGATCTACACAGTGCAGGCAGAGGAAAAATATCACAATTCAGACCTGGTTTTATCCTTAAATACAAGCAAAGAAGGAACATCTTTGCACAAAACAATTACGCGTCTTACAGGAACTGTCTGTTGGGGCAAGTCAAGTGTGTGGTGTTGAGCAGCTGTCTGCTGCGTTCATCAGGCAGCTTGAGTGTTTCACCAGGAAGACTGCAGCACTATTGTGAAATTTTAATAAAATATAGCTATTGCACCATGATAATGAGATTCATTATTCTAATTGCAGTTTCATGGTAGAGCTGTCTTTTGGTACTGGAATTGGCTAGTCCCTTATAGATTAAAAAAAAAAAAAAAAAAAAAAACAAACCCCAGAAAAACCCCAAAACAAAACAAAACAAAAAAGAACCCAAAAAAACAACACCAACCAAAAAACCAACAAGCAAAAATCCTTGTCCCTCCTACTGTTCCAACAACAGTCCAAACATCCATATGTAGTTTTTCAAACAGAATAATCAGTGGTGGTCTTTCAGAATCAATGAACAAAAGATACCAACTATCTCGCCTGACTCAGAGTTCACCAAACCAGTATTTACAAGAATGTAAACAGCTGCTCATGTGTAATTGCCCTTTTACCTTCATGATGCATGTGAATTAAGGAGCATGTATATTGATACTGTTGTTTAGAATTTTCATCAAATTAAAACCTTTTAGAATATTTTAAAAACTGAAAGTGTGTTAATTACCTCTAACGCATTAGAGACACAATGTGCTTGAAGGAAGCTATACAAAATAAAGTGTATTGCCCTGAAACATTGGTTTTGTTTGGTAAAGAAATATTTATTACTCATAAAAAACCACTATGTAACTGATAAGAGTATTTGATTTGTGACACAAAACTTACTCTTGGGGTGCATGTGCATACCCACATATTAATACACTTTTTAAAACATAATACAGTCTGATTATAATCTCATTAGTAAATAATATAATGAGGTTAACTCACAGAAGACAATAATATAAATGTGCTTAGTGAATTGCTAAGGACAGGAAATGGAGATATACTTCTAAATACTGGCACATTTGCAATAAATGCAATAATTGCACAAATGCAATAAAACCATGCTGCTATCTATGCAGCAGCTCGGGGGCAATCCAAAGCTGGGTACTAGTTCTCTGATGTCGGAGTTCTGAGAGTCATTTCCAGGATTGCAAGTAAAGCTGACCTGAAGCTTATTTTATCAAAATGTGATGAAGCCCATCTTATCTATTAAACGAGGGAAGGGCACAGGCAGAAAGCTTACTACCAAGTCCATTAGGTTTTTGGCTTTGTTGCCAACAGAGTAACACTCAAGCCCCTCTGTTTCCAAATGTCCGTAGCTGAGGAAGAAGACAGTAGCTTTTTCATGATGAAGAGGAGACTTGTCTTCAAATCAGGCCTCTAAACAGTAGCTCTGTGAAGTGTTGAAAAGGCTTTGCTTTCATTTTCATGGTGTACAAAAAACTAATCTTTGAACATTCAATGTTTTTTTTGAAAAAGCCCATATAACCACATCAACTCAAAACAAACTTGGAATGTACTGGCCTGCTTGCTGGTAAGCTCACTAAACCAGTTCTCACTCAACTTGTAATGTGATAACAATTTTTATGCAATTACTTCTTTTTTGATGCAAATAGACAATGCCTGGATCTGTAGGACAGAGACCTTAAAGACATCTTTTCAATTTTCTGAAGTCACACACTCAGTTTTATGGAAAGAGAAGGGCAAGGTAGAGGATGCTACCACAATACCACAGAAATTTAAGATGTCCAAGGAAAAGACAGTTCCACATGATCCACAAAGGAGATTAGTATGTTCACTATTTTATTAGCCAAGTGTCACTATCTGTAGGATTTAAGTTACCTCTCCATCCAAGCCAGAAGCTATCAAGGCTATCAGGGAGAGGACATTATCTCCAATTTTGAGACACCTGAATCCAACATTTCAGGCTAGTGGGACTGACTATTAGATTGAATTATATTTCTGCCATGCTTGATACAAATAGGATGCCAATGTGATATGCCCTGAAGAGAAGACAGCAACAATAAAAACCCAGCAGAAAACATTGACTCCACTGCCATATGGATACACATGCATACACTTAAAAATTCAGTTTCATTTGAAGGCATCCAGTTACCTTCAGTACTTTTTAAAAATAATCATAGTCAGGAATTATCTTAAAGAAGAAGTGTACCTTTTAAATAAAGCATTACTGTGTCCCTTAAAATGTCTGTCATGCCTAGGGTCAATGGCAGATTCCAACCATGAGCAAAGAACGGGTTCCCTTGAAGGGCTCAGCCACTGACAGTGATCTTACATGCAAACTAAATAAAAATTAAAAACAATTGTAGGCAAAGGATGTGGAATTGCCATCATGAAGGTCCCTGTCATTCACAAATGTGGCTGACTACCATAGAATTGGGAACTAAGCCAAGATTTTCAAATACAAGAAAATGAAAAGGTCAAATGAACCATTTTCCAAGTACACTCAAGGCCTAGGTCTACCAAGCTCAAGGCTTTTGCTGTTAGGTGAAGAATGGCACTGAGCTCCAGTTTACCACGAGAAGGAAATATGTTGTTTCAGTTGTCATGTTTGCTTTATTTATGATGATGACTGCTTTGCTGTGATTACGTGAGTCCTGATGGTTGGGAGAGCTGCTAACCATGTGTTCAACACATGGGAGCATAAAAAACATTAAATATGAGTGTCAGTGCAGTAACATTATCAAATGGAACTTAAAGATCTTTAAAAAATCCCATTTTATTAATGAGGTCTGTATTTATATGTGGGGCAGAGGTAGACATGGTAGGAATTGAGAATAGTTTCAGACTTTAAAGATTAGGTAGACCTGAATCACCTCTTTTCATTTTATTCTGCAGTTCCTGTTACCAAAACACACAGAATGCAGCTCCTAATCCAATGCATTGTTGTCTTCTACATTTAATCATGTGTTTCTTCATCCTACTCTGTTCTCCAAGAAAAACAGTGGTGTGAGTCAGTGGCTAAATTTCATGGTAAACTGAGCGAGGCAAAGGAGAAAACACAGAAAAAAAATATGTGCTACTTGTTACTAGTCTCAAACTTTCCCTCCTTCCATAACCATTGTCATTCAGCTAAAGACCATTAAATGTATAAACACTGACGCCTTTTACTCCAGATCTTTGTTCTGAACCTAACCACCATATGACAGTGTTACTTTCTTGGGAACCACTGAAGATCTCCATTACAGATGACAGGGATTTTTGGGTCTGGGCATATTTGCTAGATCACAAAAGGTGCATATGGCTTTGATGGTGAATTCAGACATCTTCAAACTAATTCTTTATTTTGAAAAAAACCCAAACCCTAGCAGTTATTTCAGTGCAATATATATATTCTAATACCCCAGACTTCTCTAAAAGTGGCTGAAATTCAAGTGGAATAGCCTGTATCAGGAAATGCTGTTCTGATTCCTCAACTCAATAGAGAACACCTTTCTACATTGGAGATATAAAATACCACACTGTGACATTTTATATTTCTAAATGAACTAAACAGACTCATGAAAGAGCAGGTTAGGCCATCCATAATTCCCATAATTCACCATTGGTTAGTTTTTCCTTTTCTTAACACTGCAACAGTGACTAAGAGAATTGCAAAACTTTGATTCCAATGTGTAGTGCAATGGCTGTAAGATTTATGGACTTGAAAGCTGTGTTATGGCACTTGAAGAAACCTGTTTTTACTGCTGCATAAACCATTGATCAAATTAAAAAAAAAAAAAAAAAAAAAAAAAAAAAAAAAAGAAGAATTTAAGTAAATTCTTTAGAAGCCAGTGTTGTAACAGATAAGCATGGCTGTCATAGTTCTTGCATAGGCCCTGGCTATTGCTGAATTCCCAAACCCTATGACTGAGCTGACACAGGACTCTGTGCATGCCTGGGTAATGTATGTGTGCACAGGTAGAAAAGCAGAAATGTCCTGCTTCTGATTCTTTATAACTTCATCCTGCTAATCTCACAGTGTCTCTAGCTTTGCTGCAGCCTTTCTGGTGATTTCTGCTCTGAAGTTATGGTGTCTTGGAAGAATTTTCAGGTACTCTCTTGAGTGTGAAGTTATCCAGCAGGCATGCAGTATGTGCCATAATGATTCACATTTATTTCAGTTAAAATACATCAATTAGTAGTTGGGGCTACTTTCTAATTTCTAACCACATTGAATATTTTCTGCTGTGTTTTTACATTCTCAGCAGCAACCTTTAAGCCTTTAAAAGAGCAAGAACTATCTGCAAAATTGAAGATAAGGCCTTCATAAACCTATCCCAAAATATAAGCTGCTTGTAAAAAACACTTTGTGTCTATTTTGTTGTGCATCTGGAGGTTCTTGGTATGGAGGTTTACAAAACTGGGAATAATTTCCAGTTAAAAGATGGATGAACAGTTGCAAAGAAGTTAAGTGCTGGCACCAGTAAAGGCCCAAGTACCCACAGTTTGACTTGTGTCCAATGAAAATACCAAAGCACAAGCACATGCAGCTCAAACATTGCCTCTCTTTCCTGATTCCTCAGGCACCTAAAGGCTATACACAGCTATGCTTTCCTGTAATGATGGACCTCAGGTGCCTGCACTCCTACCTCTATACATGCCTAGGACTGTTTGAGACTCAGTGAACCTTCCACAGCTCTACACCTATCTCAGTCCTAAACCCAGCCTGAATCCACAGGCTTGGCAATTCTTCCCCTATATTCCCTGAGGGAGCAAGCCTGGCAACTGCTCATCTCACACATGTCTACAGGACCTGGCATTGCACGAAATACCACAGCAGACTTAGACAGTTAATTAAAGTGTCTGTAAGAGTTATGGCAAAAGAATCAAAACTCTAATGACACCAGACAAGACAATCAAGAATGAACACTGATTTGTCACCTAGTGCTTCATATAACAGACTGAACATAAGGAAGGACAGAGTAACTGGGCTCTAGCTAGTCCTCAAGGAGTGTTTGGGTAGCTAGGCAGACACCTGATAAAAATACAAGAGTAGTCTGAGAGATGGCAAAACCAAGGCGAACCACACACCCCACCTTCCTGAGTAAATGGCTAATTTTGGCTCCTTGTCTTGACTTAATTATTTTCTGAATTGTTGAACAGCTTCAGCAGGGGAGGTGCAGGTCTCAGACAAACAGGCTGCAGCCTCATGGCTAAGAGGCTGCACCCCTGGAGGTGCTGGTTTGAATGCCTCCAGTGAGTAGACAGACACCATCACCTTCTCTTTTCAGATTCCTGAAACACCACCAGCCTCCTTTCACTCACTTTTTATGTACTGTTTATTCTTTTCCTTCGGGAAAGATGTATTTAGCTGCTACCCAAATTCTTGGAAGAATGTTACATTTAGCAAGACTTGGAAACTAGCAAGAGTTCATTTGCTAGACTGTGCATTCTTTATTCTAGTAACTTCAAAAATATCTTTAGATAATTTTGCAACTGTTGAAAAGGAAACATTTAAAAACTCCACTTCCTTACTCACTACTAGCATTCCAGTGACAAATTTAATATTGCAATAATTGCAATGTATGGGATTTGCTGACCAAGAGCTCCAGTGAGCCTATGGGACCCTGTTAGTGTTCCTAACATGTCATCTCCTTTTAGCAAGATGCACCATATTTCAGCACTGAAGTTAAGGCACAATCTTTTTATCCACACCAGCATGACTAATTCTCTTCAAGGTGGTTTCAGGTGGAATTTTCCCTTTTAAAATACAAATGTCCAAGTACTGAAGAGTTTTTCAAAGCTTTTACATAAGCCGGTGGCAGTGTACTCAAACCAAGAGGGATCTGGACTCCAAATCAAACTTATAATTTAATTGCAAAGACTAAGACATAGAAGTACTTGGTTTTGCAAAGTACTTCTATAAATTAGAAACACACAAATCACATTTGGTTATGGTGGGGTTTTTTTCACCCAGGAAGGTGGTTTTGTTACAGCTGATCACATCTCCCCACCTAAAGCACAGAGGCTTTCTAAACAAGCTGTCCGATCTCCACAAGATAAAAAAATACTTTCTGCATCCAGATAACCTGTGCCTTCATCTGGATTTATCTAATTACTAACTGCATCAAGATAAAAAACAGTGTACTTTGTCTCTTGTAAGCTTTCACATCATTGCTTTCTTAATGTAAAAACTTCAGCCTGTAAGAAAGGCACAGCCAAAAGAACCCATAAACCATGAATCCAAGAACTTACTATATTAAAAATGAGGGTTTCTTCTTTGCCTTGCAGCACAGGAGAATATCCTTTTCATTTATGGTCTCTCTTTTGTCAGATCAGAAGAAAAAGAAATGGCTAAGATGATTTTTTTTAGTGTGTCTGATAACTTTTAATGACATCAGCTCCCAAGGAGTCTTTCCTCTAAGTGTTCTAGTATATTTAAAAAAAAATAAGTCATTTTTCATGAATTCCTACGCTCATTTTGAAACCCTGACTAGAAATAATAATACCTACTTCACAGTTCCATCTGGTTGAGAACCAAAAAGTCCTACCACAGTCTGATCTGAAGTGTAATTGATTTGATCACTGGCAATTTAACTTCCTCACTTACGTCTTTAGCGCATTAAGACTTCCTGGGGAGGGGAAAGAAAACTGTTTACATTTTTAGACTTCTTATAATTGCATCCAAAAGCTCCAAGTGTTTGGAGTCTGATTTACTACAAACACCTAGAGGACTGCTCCCAGTCCTATTTACAGAATCTCTCCTAACATCAAGTGACTTAACATTTTTTCAGGCACTTTGAATCACATGTTGTGAGGGAGGAAAAAAATCAATCAATCAAACTGCCAATGAAAGCAGCTAGTGGAGAACTGCTGGGCAGTGTGGTTAGTCCCAGAATGTAAGATGACAGCTCTTTCATGGTTCTGAACAGCTTGACAGAAAGGAAGAGTGATGTCTGTTGGAGCTATGTTTGAAGAGTTAAGTTTAGGACTTGGAAAAATTCTAATTAGAATTCAAGATAATGCAAGAAAGGAGAGATCAATGAATAAATACGCAACTGCCCTTAGCCAAACAAGCTAAACAGGATCCTTCTGACAAAGCAACAGAAGAAGCAAAACAGAGCAATTGTTGGAAATATTAAAAAAAAAAAAAAAGATTTGGCCTTAGGCTCATGTGTGTAGTTTCCCAGAAGTGATTTTTTTTTGGCAATTTTTGAAAGAGTAAATTTTTGGTAACCATACAGATTTTTAAAAAATAGACTATTTTTGTATGTTATTATTATTGTATTTCTAATCCTGAAGTCCATAAAGTTTAGCATTTTAATATGCACCTTAACTAGAAAGGGGAAAGAGCTATATATAAATTATTTCTTTGAGCAAGGCTCACCTGACTCAATTCTTTTGGATTTTTGTGTGTGCTTCACATAATACACTCTGAACAGCTCCACTGAAAACAAAGTCAAGCATCTGGCAAGCCCCTGCAGGATTCAGGTCTGAATCTAATTTCAGCAAAACAATGAAGTATGTGCACAAATCCACCTTTCTTACCAAAGCACTTAACTATCAGTTTGCATTTATGTGTATAGTAAAAATATTATATAAGTCAACCAGCAGTTCTTTTAGGAAAAGACAACTGGTTAAACAATTCTTTGTCTGGCTTTAAGCATTTTTTTTTATCCATGACAGTGAAAACTTGGCTTATTCACTGGAAATATCCTTTTTTTAATTTTATTGGGGAGAATTACAGAAGTTAAGAGGCCTTCTTCCCTATTAAAAGCATTTAGAAATTTCAAAATAGATGTATTCAAGCATTCAAGATGTATTCAAGCACATTCAAGACACAAATTATGTGAAAGTTATAAAAGGTATGTTTCACCTTTCCAGATTATGTTGAACTCTCAGCTCTTCTTATGGATTACTTATTTCATGAGTTTGGTACCCAATCAGCTTTAAGGACTCAGGCCAAAATGATTCCTTTGAAAACTCTGTTCCCTACACTGCGGTTTTATAGGCGGGGAAATTGAGTCAAGAGAAAATTGGTATGATTGAAACAAAGTAAAGAATGAAGGTGGGGGTTTGAACTTGTCCCTCATACCTGCTCTTGACAGAGAGACCGTCTAAATAAAAATGGCAGTGAGGCAGAGTTTTGTTTCTTCCCACCTCCATTAGTATTCTCTCTGAGAAGTGGAGCAACTGATGCTGCAGCAGTAGAATTGTTTAACAGAGTTCTTTCCTTACTGTAATATAGCAGCCACTTTTTGTGACACTGGATTTCAGCTATAAAATGCAGAAATTCTCAGTTGTTATCTCAGACAAAAAAAAAAAAAAAAGCTTCAGCTCTTTCATTCCTGCAAAGCTACATTTTTTTTTTTTTAATCTGGTATTCTGTTTTTACATACCTATTGCCAGGAAAAGCAAAAAGAACAGATAAGATTTCAATTTTGAAAAGAGGGCAATGGAACAAAAACCCAAAACCAAACCAACCCACAACAAAACAAACCAAAATAATTGCCTTGCAAATCCCCTTACATAATAAAATAGTTTTCCTGTCTTTCTTACTCTTTTTTTTGTTCCACTACAGACATAAGTGGCAGAGTCAGGAAAAAAGCCTGGATAGATCTCAACTCCTCCCTACCTACCTTAGCTGCCAGACTGACACTGTGTGCTCGATGGGTGTTGCACAGAATCCCCCACAGATAACACCCTAAAACACAGGTGGTCACACAACAAGCTGCCTTGCATCACAGTAAGAAAAAAGTAAAAGGGACTATTTTGCCAGAACTCTGCATGAGATATCTATGTCTTAAAAGTATATGAAATCTAAGATGTTGGGACGCAGTAAGGTTCGGGAAAGGAGTTTTTCAGTTTTGCAGCATAACTGGAAATTATGTGTCATAGCTGTCATAATGTAAAATTATGACAGCTATGAAAGTGAAGTGAAATATGTATGTAAATAACACACTGAGCTCCTTAGATGCCTCTTTTCATATTTCCCAGATACAGCTTCATACTGTAAGGGCTTCTGATGTTCATACAAACTCAGTTTGCTTAGCTGAGTCACTTCTCACATCACGTTGCTCCAGAAATGCCCTGAAAGCAAAGCATGTCAGCAAACACCTCCTACAGCTTCAGGAGACAAAAGAAAAAGAAAAGCAAACGCACGAGGGCAGAGGAATTTTATGACTTTCATTTTCTTGGCAAATTCTTTTATAGTCATCAAGTACATAAGATGCATCAAGAAATTGTGAAAGAGAGTTTAAAAAATTTAGCTTGACATATGATATTTCTTCATTTGGCATAAAAGTTTATATTTGTTCAGCAATCAAACTTCATCCTAATAAAATAAGCTCTTCTAAATAGCTTTTGAAAAATAGTCACATATGGATTATATTTTGTATGTAGGTGTTTTGATGCCAGAAAACATATTTTTTGTTCTCTGTCTGCATCACATAGCTGAGTGGAATGCTGGTGGGTGACCATGGCTCCTAGGCGTGGACATCATTACAAGCCCACAACCTGAATCTACATGCAGTATATGCTGAACAAGAAAGCTTTTCAAGCATACCAGAAACCATACTTTTCAGAGAAAACCCAAGACTTTAAAATTATTTAGATACTTAAAGATTTTATCTTATAGTAATTTATTCTTTTAATTTCTAATATCCTGTGTATGAGGATTTTTGAACTATTCCTAGATCAAGCAATATTTTGAAATTCAGAGAAATGTAAAATACTTCATTTTCAGAAAAAAAAAGGCCCCCAAATAAGCACTTTTTCCTAATTAATTTTCTCTCATTCAGATGATGGTAATTTATATGTTAAAAAGCTGATGTTCTGTCAACATAAAGCTAAAATACTGCTTTTTCAGTAAGTACAATATTTTCCAAACTCCATCATATAGACAGATTGAAATTCCTTAATTAAACAGAATTTTGCCAACGTGAAGCACAGTCTTAAACTTGATTTTCCAGTTCATTTAAAGAGAAATTTAACTCAATTCAGAATAACCTCAGCTTTTTCTGGTAGTACTTTATAAGGCTTGATATGAAGCACAATGCTACTTAAATTAGAGGTTTTTTCATATAATCATCTGCAATAGAATAAACAGTAGAGTACCTGCACAAGAATAACAGGCCTGGTATGTTAGTATACTATCTTGAAACCAATGTGCACGTCTCTTTCTCTCATTTAATGCCAGCTATTATTGTTTGCCTACTTAGGTTTGAAATAAAAAGCAAAAACCACATTTTCCTTGCTGATTTACATTTCTTTTGGATATGTTTAAAATCCACAGGAAACTGAATTCTTTGAGTGTCAGACCTTTTCTAAGAGAAAACAAGGAGTGTTCTTCCCATATATAGCAAAGAAGCTCACACACCTCAGCAGAAATGTAATGATGGCCCCACACAACACACACTACCAAGATCTTGCTTTGGCCCCAAGTCATGAATCACTTCTGAGGCACTGCTGATCTTACTCATCAAGTCAGGAAGACAGCAGTGTGCTCAGAAACTCAGAAGAGTTGAGTCAGTGCTTGTTCTAGACTCATTACAGCTCAGCTAGAAAAGTTACTGCTGTTTGGTGAGACAAATCAAGCTCCTTTCTCTCCTTAACAGAAGATTTCAAAAGACCAAGCAAAGCAGTTCAGATGTACCCTGTCTCTGTTGGACAGCTTGCCTTACTTCTGACTTTGCCTTACTTCTGGAGGAGCAGGTCTAGGCATGAGAGATACTGGCTTTCTAGGTGTATTAGGGCCAGGTTCTTGGCTGTCATAGATCATTTACATCTCCCTGAGTCATTAAAAACTATTCTAATTTACTCAAGAAGAGCTCTGGCCCCTGTGAATTTTGGCTTCTCTGCAAAGGCTTTTAGTAAGGTGCCAGCTGTCCTGGCAGTGAGGATACTTTAAGCAGCACTCCAAGTTAGCAGTAGCATGCAGGAGCTCAGCCCAATAACATTTCTCTCTGCAAGAATTAAGTACAGCACTTATTTTAAGCTTCCAAATTCTTACTGTTCCATTAAAACAAAGAACAATTCACACAGTGAATACCAGCAAGAAATAGGGAAAAAAAAAAAAAAAAAAAAGAGCTAACAAGAGCAAGCAGGTAGTTGTAGTTGTCGGGTTCACAGCACACACCACTACCATCCAATGACATTAAAGCTCTTAATCTCAAACCTATACCTATACCACAAAACCATGCACATTTCCATAGGCCTCCTTAATACTAAATAATTGAACAACATTTCCCCATGGGTATTCCAGCTCCAATTAGAAGCCCTGACAAGAATCAACAAAATTTCAAGTCTGGGTATGGTAGGAGGAAGAAGTAAATCCCTTTCAGCACTGGGTGCTTTTTTAACCAGTCTTTGGTTGAGATCTAACCAGCACAGCTGAAGCTTTGGAGCAAACCCATGGAATGTTTTGTTAAGGATTCCAGCAGAAATAAAGAACTCTTCCAAGCTGGAAATTATTCCAGATACCTGAAAGAATGATGAGGGGAAAAGAGATCTTTCCCTCTGCCTCCCTCAATCTCAAACAAATAAAAAGAGGCATAACATTTTTTTTAACATCCTTTCAAAAATATTAAAAAAAAAAATTCTACCTTCATTCAGTCCAGATGCTGCTGCAATTATTTATCTTGTTGCTACCCAAATTTATTTTTTGTATTTTTGTGAATGAGAAAACAAATACTTGCAGAAATAATTCTACTTTCCAACTGTCAGAGAAATCTGAACACTCGTCTTGCTTGACCCAAGGTGCTAGTGCATACTTGGAAAACTGCGGATTAAGCTAAGAGAAAGAAGCCAGAGGAGAAGATATGGTATAGGATATTCAGCTGCAAGAAAAGGAAGATGGATCTTGAGGAGGCAACACAACTTCTACACCAGGACCTGTTTTCTAAAGTGTTTCCTAGTGTGCTTTAAGTCAGTGAGAGCTTCTCCGGATCACAAACTCTGGCTAGATGCCTGAATGCAGTAAGGCATTAAGTGGGTATACCTGCTCTGCAATTGCTGCCCAGAAACATCATCTAGGAAAGGCAATGCCAGAGTGGCATGACAATAACACCCCAGAAAAATACAGCAGAGAGGCAGCTTGCCTGCAGCAGTGCCTGGAAGAGCCTCAGTGGCAGTGCCATGGTGAGCACTAAGAGGAGCTCAGACCAAAGGGCAGGAAGCAGCTGGTGCTTCCCGCAGGGCTTGGGCTGCAGCCCTGGGGAGGGGCAGCGCAGAGCAGCGGCCCAACCTCTCTGGGGCTGGTAATCAGAGTGAGAGACAGAGAGCAGAAGAGACCTGCATAGACCCTTTCAATTCAGTAGAACTCCTTCACAGAAGGAAATGGAAAAGAGAACAAAGTCTGTCAACAGACAGACAGAGAGAGGTGGGAATTGTGACCTTTTCTTTGGAATCACGAAGGAAGGACGCCAATTACTTAAAAACAAATAAAATAAAAACAATAGCGCTTTTATGAGTAAAAAACCCAACCAAACATAATCCTACAAATTCCCTAGGCCTCTTCTTCTATCTATATAGATGTAATTTACTGTAATTCCGTGCCAGTAATCCTTCCCCCATTAACTGTCTTTGAATTTCAGTGCTCCTGCACACCAGCTCATTTTCTCTCTCATGCTGCCACCTACCACTGCGCTATGGTGACTTGTCCTGTGACTGATTTCTTGTTTTTAACAAGTTGTCGCTAAATGTGTGTGAATTATTGTAACAGACCTAATTAACTACCTTGCTAAGCACTCAGGCTCTAAAAGAAACCAAGCATCGGTCTCAGCAAGCTACCGCTAAGTACTGTGAAAGTCAGAAACTTGGCATTTTGCCGAGCTCCGGCATCCCTAATGTAGCAAAATCCTTTCATTTTAATTCGTCTTCCCCATCTGCAAGTAAAACAACCTCTTAGGTGAGATCCGGGCCTGGTGGGTGCTGACTGCCGGTGACCGAGGAGCAGGGCTGGTTTGATTCACGCAGTAACTTGTACCCAGCAGCAAGGCGAGCACAGATCTGTCGGCACCACCTGCAGCGCTCGCGTCCGTGGCAGAGCTTCCCTTTAGCGCTGCTTTCCGCTGCGTGATGCCCGCAGCTGGGCGCGGCAGCTGACAAACGTCTCCGTTTCCTCAGCACGCCCAAAAGTCAGCCCGCGGCCCGGAGGCTGCTCCTGCCCGTAAGGACTGCGGTAGCCCCGCAAGAGACGAGCGCCGGCGCCGAGCGCTTGGAGGACGGGGCCCGGCTAGCACTGGAGGAAGCGCAGGCTTCGCCGCGGGGTCCGCCCGCCCTCCAGGGCTCTGCCGCCCCTCGATGCCCGCAGATTCGGAGTACGCCTTCGGGCAGCTGCAGCGCAGAGAGATGATCCTGGGTACTGCTGGGATAGGCTGGGTCCGCAAAATGCTCAGCCCAGCCGGTTTCTGCCTACTTTCGAGTGACTCCTGGGACCCCGCGGGGGCCGGCTCGCTGTGGTTCGCTGCCCCCGCGGCCGCCCCGACGGCCGGGCGGCTCCGGCCGGCTCCGCGCCCTGCCCCGGCGGGACGCGCCGCTCCTTCGCCGTCCTTGCCCCTCGCGGGAGGCTTGAGGAGCCCCCCGCTCCCCGAGAGACACAGTGACGGGACACCCGAGGTGTCTCGCCTCTTGCAGGATAAAATATAAAAAATTAAAAAAAAGAAAAAAGAAGAAAAAAGACAAACACTCTCCCCCCCTCCCCCCCCCCAAAAAAACCAAACCCAAACCCGAAGTGATACAGAGCCATGAGCGCGGGGCTGCGGATCGGGAGCTACTGTTTAACACCCCGCACACAGACATTGCCACAAAGGCTTTTTTCTCCAAAGCTGCAAAATTCCCCGCACACTGCAGAACCGCAGAAAGCCAATTTGCAAGAGCCGCAAAGGTGGCTGCCTCCCCGCAGCGGGCCCACTCGCCCAGCCGGCTCATGGGCACGGGAGCGCCCGGCGTGCACGGAAGGGCGGCGGAGGCGGTGGGAGCGGGGGGGGGAGGTAGGATTTAATTCTTCTTAACTGTCATACTTTAATAGGGATGGAAAATGTGAATTTTCTGTGCATTCCAGGAACAATTCCTTGGGGTGGTGACCTTTAGCACCGATTCTCTGAAGACAGGAAAGTAGTCGAGTGTTTATCTGGATGACTGAAAGCTTTCCCTGGTGGAAGTTTATGGAAGTGTTAAAAGGGGCGGATAACACGGGCTTTGGAGGCGCTTGTCCAATGATCTGGAGGGGCTTGGAGAGCAGATCTCAGCTGGCAGACATTTAAATGGGAGACAGCTCGGCGCTGCTGCAATTTGTAGGCAGGACCCGACATTCTCTCTCTCTATGGACTCCCGGGCAGATCCGGGCTCCCACGCCACCCGCTCCAGCGAGTGACCCACCGGTCAGAGCCCCGCAGAGCCCCAGGCCACGCCGGGGAGCCACCGCGACCGAGCCGAGCCCCGCCGCGGAGCCGCCGCCGCGCAGGTGAGCTGGGACGCGCCGCGCTGCGCGCACTTTCAGCGGGGGCGCGAACAGCTCCGGCGGCTGCGGAGTTCGGCCAGTCTCTGTGGGAGGCAAAATTTTAAGCTTTCTATCCTACCTTCAGAGAGGGGCAGGGGAAGGAGCCGTTCGCTAGTGTCTAGCAAAACTCCAGGGCGTCTAGGTTTTGCAGGGGGTGACGCCCGTGCCTCCCGTCCTCGGGAGTGAGGCGCGCCGACCTTTCCGCCGCAGCGCTGGGGATTAGGGCACCGTTACATCTCTTTCCCCTCACAAGCACGGGGACTGCAAAAGCCCCGTTAGCTCTGCCTCTCATCTCCGCCTACAGCATCACTCCTGACAAATTGGATTCGGCGCCCACCCGAGACACGGAAAAATCCCGGCCCGGCCTCTGCACGGAGCGGGGCGGGGGCAGATCCCCAGGTGCCAGCCCCATCCCGTCTCGTCCCGTCCCGCCGAGCTGCCCTCTGCGAGGCCGCTCAGCCCCCGGCTCTGTGCTGGCTCGCCTTTGCTCTTCGGAGGAGCGTGCTCCTGGTACCTCAGAAGCTCCCGGGCGGGGTGCGTGCCGTCCGGGGCACTCGCGGTGTGCCCACGCGCTCGGGTGCCGCGGAGCGGAGGCTCCGCACCGGCAGCCGCCCGTGGGCAGCACCGCGCGTCCCGCACCGCGCAGCCTCGGGCGGGGCGGGACCGCAGCGGCCGGAATGCGGCTCCGCCGCTGAGCTCGGCGCCCTCCGCCGCCTCTCCGCCCACCTGACTCGGAGCCGCGGGAGTTTTGTCGAGCCGACGGCTCCGCGAGTCCGTGGGTCACCGCTGCCCTTACCGCGCTGACAGGCCCCTCGGCCCGGCCGCAGGAGCGCCGGCCGAGCGGCTCCGCGGGCGCGGACGGGCCGCGCTCCTCCCGGCCCGGGGCCAGCGGCACGGCTCGGCGCAGGGCTTTTCCCTCCTGGAGCACGCCTGCTTGCTTGCCCTGTCCGTTTCAATACGATCCCCCGGGGGCTTGGCAGTCCCTTCGGCCAGTTCGTGCTCCGTTGGGTTAACCTGGACGGCGGCCGTGCCCCGTGGGAAGAGCCGGTCGGTGCCGCCAGCCGCCGCCAGGAGCGTCCCCGCCCGCGGGGAGTCGGGCCGAGTCGCTCCCGGCCGTGCCAAGCCAAACCCGCGGTCTCCCCGCCCCGACGGCAGCCGGCCACCCCCGCGGCGCAGGGGCCAGCCCGCGCTCCTCTCGGCCCGGGCGTGCGGCGGGGCCCTGCTGCCCCGCGGCCGTGCGGGGCTGGCAGCGAGCGCGGCCCCGGCTCGCTGTGCCGAGCCGCAGCGTCCCTTCGTGGCCATCAGCCACGGCCTCCTTCCTGGTGTCCCACTCGTGGCTCCTCTCGGCGAAAGAGCGGCAAGCCAAGCCCGTTTCGGTCACCAGGGCTGAGACGCAAACCTGCTTTTGCACAGATGGGCTCTGAGGCTCCAGCGCGCGTTTGGCTCTCCCTGCTGCTGACAGGACGCGGGGTTTACTCAGGCGTTCTGTGAGCGGCGACTTTTGGGTGGCCAGCGGCCCCCCAGCCTGAGCTGCCTCCCAGCCCAGCCCGGCGACCCGTGAGCTGCAGAAGCGCTTCGCTCCTGCCCCGCTCCTCTCTGAGCCCAGCGAGCCCGGGATAAGCAACCAGCGGCGCTGGGTCTGTGTGAGTGACAGGAGGCGCCGCTGACCGGAGGAGCTCTCTGCTCCTCTTTCGAGTTCAGTGCCAAGCTGTGCTTAAAGCATTTATGTTTTTTCTCTCGGCAGTGCTCCCCAGAAATGCGTAGTTTCTGCCGAAGACTCTCCTTTCAGCACGCGCGGCAGTGCAGAGAGAGGAGCAGAGCTCTCCTGGTTGTTTGAGGGCTCCGTGAGGAAATGTGTCTGAAGGAGTTTGGCGCTAGGGCGCTGGGAGCTGTCAGGCTGCCTGGGCGTCTTCAGGCAAGGCAGACTCGGGGTTGGTACCAGCCGTGGCCACCATGATGTTCAGCTTCCCGGGAGTCCCATAGGATGTCCTACAGAAAAATAGTTTCTTAAACGGGGAATTCTCAAGGTTTCAAGGGTTGGTTTGTTTGTTTGTTTTAAAATTGCTGCCTGCACTCCTTATATGTCTCAAAACTCCCCATCTCTGTGACTCTCAAGAAGAAATTTTCTGAAATGTAAATATATCCAAATTCTATGAAACACAGATGTTAGTTTTTCTGTCTTGATTTCAGAAAAAAATGCAGTTTTCTGGGAACTGCCATTACTATGCTTTTTTAATATTTAAAAATACAGATCTATGTACTATGAAAATATTACATAAGAGTGTTTCTGTAATTCAGATGTAATATGTGAGGCATAAAATTACTCTGATCCTTCGGGACATAAACCACTTCTATTTTTGCAGTAGTTAAAGGGATTGTGTTTTGTATCTTTCTTTGGCTTGTATTTGAAGTCCACCAAGTAACTGTTGGTTGTGATTTTTTTTTTTTTAGTTCTTCATCAGATTATTTTTCATGTTTCTTGTGAAGCACAGGAGTGCATGGCTCTTCAGAATATTTTCCTTGTAAATGGGCTTTACAGATGAAGTTACAAGCCTTTTAAGATCTGTGAAAATTTTGCTGTATATTTCAACCAGATTTCCATCCAGATCTTTTAAACAAGTTGCGTTGAGCTAAAAATGTCAGTAGTAACTTTCTGACTCTGCCTAGGAACTCACAGAGAAATTCTGTCTATGAACTGACATGTGGGGATCCTTAATTCATAGCAGAAAATGTATAAATGAAAAAAATTACAGCCTAATCGTATGAAATAGTAAACCTGAAAGCATTTACATTTCTCTCTCAATAGTTGCTAGTATTAATCCACACATTTCTTAATCTGTTTTAGATGATGAGATCTCAGGCTCTAGATAAACCACATATGAAGTGATATGAATGTTAGGGCCCAATTCTGCTCCTGTTTGAAGTCAGTAATAAAACTTCTTTTGGCTTTGGACTAAGAGCTTACAGATGATGAAAAGTGGAACTCCACAGTGAAATGTGGAAAGAATAGAGTTTTGGAGTATTGTGTTACTTTTAAAAAATAAATATTAGTCCTGTCATATCTCTCTGGATCTGAATGAAATGAGGGAATTGATCATTTTGGTTATGGTCATCTGTTTGTTCAAAGGATTCTCAAATGACTTCTCCAAAAGATTTCTGGTTGTGCCAATGTAACAGCCAGTTAGTATCAAGTAATGAAAATTTTGCAGAAACATGGAATATAAGCTTTTAAAGCCCGATTCTCAGCTGCAGAGCTGTAACTTCTGCAGAATTATGACTAATGAGGAGAAAAAGCATTTACTTCAGGAGAGGTTTCTCTTCAGTAAAACTTTGAGTATGGTAACACTGATTTTAGTTACTTCTACTGTCTTCTTTGTGTTCTGCTTCTTTTAGTAAAAAAAATCCCCACTGTTATAGAAACATTCACAATTGCTAACTCATAGATGGATGAACCACTTCACTTCCTAATGCAAGCAAAAGGTGTCATCTTCTCTCATAAGCAAAAGCATTGATTGCCCTGGGACCAGAGGTGCTGCAGGGTACCCATACTGCATTTTTGCTGTTTTCCTTCCTGAGGCATACCACCTCATTTTCTTTTGTATTTCACATTTTAAAAATTAAAATCCTTATTTTAAAATAAATTTTTCATTGGTTATTAAAAAAAGATCCTGCTTAGATGCTTTGAGGATCTTGGAGTTCACACAGCCCCTTCTGTATTTAACCTGTATTTATCCCTACATTTCTGGATTAATTTTAGATGTGTGTTTTGGAAGTGACCATAACAAATGTTTCTGCTGAGTGGCTAATTTTCATTTGAGTTACAATTTCTTTTATGAGCATGCAATGCAGCTTCCACCTTTAAGGCTGGAAACCAACCCAGTGAAAAATTACCTTCCTCCCAGTTTAGGATTACACTGAAACACATGCTTGCATTTCCTTAGGGATAAGCATGTGCTTAATAAAGTTGCATGAATCTGGGCTACAGATCTTACAATAGTATATATTACTGTGAAATGTCCCCCAGATTCCCATCCCAGAGTACACCATACACCTCATTTTTGTAGGACTAGACCTTGCTGTTCCACTGATTGCACATCTCTGGAGGAAAAAAAAAAAAGGAAGAAAAAAATGTGTGGCTAATTTTAAAAATAAAAGTAGTCCAGGAATATGGATGTTGGTGGAACTTCATTCAAGTTGTAGGACACGAAATAAAATAAACACCTGAAATTTTTTGGCACTGCTTACAACCTAGCAATTTATTTTCAACTTTATGCAATCACTTTTTTTTTCTTTTAAGACTCTGGCACCATATTGAGTAAATGAATTGCATATTAAAATAATGGTGACTAGACTGTCGCCAGATAAATAAGAATAGTTTTGGAAGAAATCATTCTGATCTCTTGAGGGAATAAGCAATAGTTAATAATTCTTTGAAAACTTATTTTAAAGACAAAATTAAAATGAAACATGTTTAAATAATATTCAGGTTGTAATAAAGATGAGGAGAAACCAGCAAATGTGAAGTCCAGGCTGACACTTGAAATTATGCTGCATTATTCCTTAATTGGAATACTCAACTTACTTTTGTCTGTATCAAAGCCTTAAGGTTACTAAAATTGTGTGTTCCATATCATATTTTGTTTAGATTCTAACAGCAGCCCTTCCAAATTGTCTGTTGGAGTCACCAATTGTGTCATTCTTATACCCATTCCTTGGCTGCCAAACACAGGACATGCTGGTACATAGATTACTGAAACGAATGCATACATCTATGATATATCAGGAACTCCAGGTGCTCTAACAATCTGCTGACAAACACTAAAAATATTAGATCCACAAGCAACTCCTTGAATGTAGTGGAACGCCCTATGACACTTTTCTACTTTGGAAATTCCTCTCCCAGTCCATTTGATGAGAAAGGCTGTTTGAAGAGCATAACATTTATTTTCTCCATGTGACTGGAAAGACCTAATAACTGAGAAATTAGCAGTTATTTTTTACAGCAAACAGTACTTACCCTGAGCCTCTGCTGAGTCTCTAGGTGGCCCTCACAGCACTGGCATTTGGCTGCTTTCCTGCCTAGTTGTGTGGTCTCAGGCAGAGCAGATGAAGCCATCCAGGACAGTGCCCATGGTTTCACATGTTTCTCAGGCAGTAACACAAGAAGGACTCTTCAATTCAAACACTATTTTTTTCCATACTGATAAAGCAAGTCAAGTGCTTTCCCTTTTTAATGCCTGTGTCTCTTCACAATTTTAGTGTTTTCACAGTGGTTTCTTTTGCAATTAGTTGCTTATTTTTGGTGCCTTCTTCCACGCTTCCATGGGGAGGTTCTCTCAGAGACTTATTCCCTCATCTCTCTGTCTTGCTACCAGGTAGCTCCTTTTAGGAAAACTTGGAGACAGACCATGGTGCTTCTGGAAGGGGGAAGTGTGACGCTGATGAGTTTCTTCCATGCTGGTTGGTGTTTTAAGCTGACTGAACAGCTTCAAGAACTCAGATTTGGGAAGCAACAGAAATGGTGACATAAGGGAGGAAAGGATAAGTAGGAAAAAACCATTCCTATGCAATAATTAGGTTTGGAGCAGCCATACAGTTTTGAAGGACCTGATCATCTCTACTTAACTGCACTTCCTGAAGTGGTCTTTTTTTTGTGTGCATAAAGTCTATGATATTTAATGTAATTTACAAAATTCTGCTGTCCTCCAACAACATCATTCTGTGTAAAATGAATAAGATTTAGGGATCTGAAAAATTCTTAGCACCGTGATTGCATCTGTATTGCTTCTATCAAGGATTCTGAGTAATGTATGAGAGGATGTAGTTTGAAATGGTAAGACTCTTTTAACCTGTACCTAACTATTTCATGTTTGTTGCCTAACTTGTTGCACATCTCTCAGCTTAAGCATCATTACACTCATTACATTGGACCCCTTTAGAGGCGCAGTGTGGCAGAGGTTGGGAAGCTGTAAAACAGGCTGCAGGTGTATACAACATATACATTATATACTGGATGTTCATTATACAAGGAGCTCTATAAAGTTTCTGATTCTGATTAAGGAACACAAATCTAGACTGCATCTGCTGAGACAAAGACTTTAGCCCTCTGTTATTGTAGGTAGCTGTGTCATGTAAATGAATCCTTGTGTAGTATAAAATTTGTTCTTCACCTGTTGTAAGTCAGAAGCATATGCACACCGAATATGTCAGTGAGCTATAAGAAGGGAATGAGAATTAGGCACATGGAGAAAAGAGCTGGAAAAAATGGAGGACACACAAACAAAATTCTGTTTGGGCTTACTTTCAATAACTCTATTTGAAACCTTTTATCACTTGGTAATTTGGGAACAGCTTTCCAGCTTGTACAGGCTTGAATGCTTTTGTTTTATAAGTGTGTGTGCACACACTTCTTTTATGGAGCTGAAAATTTAGTGCATACCTGGTTTCTGTTGCTATCTGAAATTCACAACTGTGCTTTATTTCCTCCACTTCCTTCATATAGGATGGTTCGCACACTGTATGCCATCGGTGCCTTGTTTCTTCTGATGGGATTTCTGCTGCCAGCAGCTGAAGGGAGAAAGCGGAATCGTGGATCTCAAGGTGCTATCCCTCCTCCTGTCAAGGATCAGCCCAATGATTCGGAGCAAATGCAGACACAGCAGCAGTCAGGCTCCAGGCATCGAGAGCGAGGAAAAGGCACCTCGATGCCTGCTGAAGAGGTGCTGGAGTCCAGTCAGGAGGCACTGCACATCACTGAGCGCAAGTACCTAAAGCGGGATTGGTGTAAAACCCAGCCCCTCAAACAAACTATCCACGAAGAAGGCTGCAACAGTCGTACCATCATCAACAGGTTCTGCTATGGCCAGTGCAATTCCTTCTATATCCCCAGGCACGTCCGTAAAGAAGAAGGCTCCTTCCAGTCCTGTTCTTTCTGCAAGCCCAAGAAATTCACCACCATGACTGTTACGCTCAATTGCCCTGAGCTGCAGCCCCCAAGAAAGAAAAAAAGAATCACCCGAGTTAAGGAGTGCCGGTGTATATCTATTGACTTGGACTAAACTGAGAAAAAGGAGCAATTGCACTCTGACTGTATGCAATCACTGCCAGCGTGAGAGTGAGTGGCATGAACCAGCCTACCTTCAAGGCTGGGCAAAACTGAAAGGGACCTAGTGAATTACCTAAAGCAAGCAAAACCCCCCAAAAGAAAGAAGAAGTTCATGTAAGGAAAGGGCATGCATGTGTGTATGTGTGTAAGGGAGAAAATTGGTACGGATGAGCAAATGCATGAATGTTCACTACCAAAAAAAAAAAAAAAAGTAATGGGGTATGAGACATTAAAAAAACCCTAATTACCCATAGTCATGAATTAGGTTTCCTAATTCATGTGTATATTCACATTTTTGCTGCTTGCTGGGAAAGTGGAGCTGTGGCTTTTGCGAATGTTCACCTTTGTGCTATTTGCTTTTACTGTATTACGTGAAAACATCAAAGCGAGGGGACAATATATTTCAAAGCATGAATCTATTCTTATATAAGAAATAGACAAAGAGCAATTTAAAGTGTAGCACAGCCATCACTGAAAATAGAAGCTGTGTTGAGAGTTCGTAACACGCTTCTTCAAAAAAATAGCTCTAATCCATAAGCCATGTCTGGAGATCAATGGGGGGATGTGGGAGTGCTGAAAAGTCAATATAGGTGGATGGGAAACAGATCTACAGCAACTTAGAAAGCAAAAGGTCAAAGCAAGTAGACAGGGAGAGTACAAAAGGGAGTAGAAAAAGGAAAGATACATAAATAGGAAAACACAGAGGAAGAGATATTTTCTTCTGTTTACGTTTTGCTTTAATTTATATACCTAGTCATATATTACATAAATTAAAAATAAACTATATACAAGGCTATAAATATACATCTGAATTCTGATGGCTCTCTAAACCAAACAGAACCCATTCTTATGCCACTAAATCCATTTGATGTCTTGTATTTCTGATATCAGTTATTCTTCATATCTACATATATATGTATATGCAGTATCTTTTAGGCAGTGGTATCTATACATACATGCAATGAGTGTGCCTACTTCATTGTGTGAATCCAAACTTCTCTTTTTCACACACATACATAACCGCAGCACAGAAATCTTGCTAACCAAGATCAAGTACAGAATGGCAGTAATTTAGTACATAAAGAGTAGAGCAAAAATTAAAACAAGCATCATGTGACTGAAAATGCAATAACCACACAAGAGACAAAAGACATGACATTCATGACTAGTAAACATTGCATTGTTATTGTTATTTTAGCTTTGCCACAGGCATGCAGTTTGTTGAAACAGAGATGCAGAACTTTGCCAGCAATGGTCCTCTTTTTATATCTTTTACCACAGACTTGCATTTAAACTGGATTTGGAGTAAGTAAAGAGAATTTCCTGAACACTTAGGGCTGACTGCCCCTCTCATTTGGAGGGAAAAAACATAAAAGGGGACACATTACTTCCAACAGCTCAATGACTCTCACCTGTGAGGTTATCTTGTGTTTTCTTTCCTTCAGGCTTAGGAACTTAAAATTGATCAGGGCTGTAAAGTTTGGTAAGAGCACAGAAGGTCCTACAAAAAAGTTAATTTAATGAGGTGTGTCCTGGGGATTGGACCAGAGAGGCAGCCCATCCATGCATGCTGTCCTTGTTATTCTGAGCTCTCGATGGTCCACGTTTACTGTATGATGAGTCTTGGAGGGTCCAGGACTCGGGTTCCCCACTCAGCTACAATATTCTGTAGCATCCACTATCAGTACAACTGTGCCCTCTCCCACCAGACACCTCTCTCAGCCATAAGGTGATTATTTTGTCATTATTTCTAGCCATAGAATGTTGAGGAGGACAATTCTGCCCATAGTAACTTGTCCAAAGGGAAAGATATATGATGAGTGGCATGTCACGGGTGCATCCTATGTAGCCTCCTTTCATCAATTGTCCCCACCTGCTACATAATGCATCATACATTTATTGATGATATCCTGCATCTCTACAACTCATCTATTTTTTGCTCTAAAATCCACTGCTGTGAGGTTTGTGTTTGTAAAATTAAGGGATTGCAATGAGTTTATTGGTATTATTAAAATACATTTCATTTGGTGTGCTCTCACTCAGCAGTTTGACACATGTCTTAATGGATTTTAAAATCCAGTTTTAAAATCTGGAATTATAGGAGGTAGGTTTCCACTGTGTGGAATGTGAATAGTTAGACAGAAAGATGTGGATATTTAATGTTATTATTAATACAAATTCACTTTCACTGATAATAGGCAGGGAATATTTTCCTTTAAATTACTTTTTTGATATTTTTTTTCCCAGGGGAAAGGGCCAACCTCAGTCATTGCTGGAAATTTTGTACTAGCTTGGGTTTTTGTCCAAGAAATGGGAACACCTTATGATTTTTTCTTGTATAGTTAACAGCAAAATTCACATTTTCTTTGACAGAGACTGCTATGTACATAACCCCTTAGCTGTTAAGCAAAGCTTCAAACATTAATGACTCCTTTAAGTTTTGTCTAGAATTCTCAAGGAAAATTGATAAAAGTATTCCAAGTCTTTATGTTCTAAAACTGCCTGTGCATAGATCATGATGGAGCTCCCCTTGAGGCAGATCCCCCTCACCCATGTAAATTTTATACAAAGAACTTCTATGAATTGCTAGTTATTGCCTGAGAGTAAGAAAGTTCTGCTAACTTACAATTATATGAGATATTTAATATCAACCACAATATGTATTTAAATGTCTGCTTTATTCTAAAAACAATGGACTATATAACCTAAGGCTGCAGTATTTTCATGCTCAGTCTCACAAAGCAAAACTTGGTTTAAAATGAAGTTTTAATTATTTTGTAACTGAATAGAATTGGAGTTTTTTCTTCCCAGCATTTTGTACGTCATTTTAACTACTAGTAACAAATAAATAAAATATCTTCTCTAGACTGTGTCTATTGTTGTTTGTTTTTTGGTTTTTTTGTGGTTTTTTTAGTTTAGATTCCCCCCCCCCCCCCGCCTCCCCAAGTTTCCAGCTCTTTCTGGATCTGTTGTACTTTATCCTGACTTCTGTGGTTTCTCCTAATTATAAAAGGCTTTACATTATGACAATAAGACATAGAGACAAGCAATGGCACCATCATTCAACACGGCTACTTCAATAAGGCTTTTAAATGAGATCTGTCACTTCCCCCTCACCCTTCCACAATTTATAGAAGGAAAATCTCAGTCTTTGCTCACACTTTTCCCCTTGTAAACCATAGAGTGACAGTTCAAAATATAAATCAGCCTGGAATTGTTGTAGAGTTAAAGTTGGAGTTGGCCTGCCTGCCTTATGCCTTATCTCAGTTTAATGTCTAGCTGGCAATTTAGTCCCACTTCCAGAAAAAAAGAATAAGGAACATCTTTGCAATACAGCATATTACAAGCTGCAAACAAGGAGAGGAGATGCAAAACAATTATAAAAAACAGGAAGATTTGTCACTGCTGGTAGCACATATGCAAGGCCAGAGTTGAGGAAGGAAAGAGAGAACCAACCAGAGAGATCAGATTTCTTCAAACTTTCCACCCCTTTTGGTTTAGTCTTCCTTTACATCTAGCTTTGCCGTGCTTCTAAAATGCACTGAAAACATAATAAAATTATCTAAGAATCTTTTTTTTTTTTTTTTTTTTTTTTTGGAAGGTAATTGACTTTTCCTGGACAGTTGAACAGAATAAGTTTCCTTGAGAAGTTGTGTGTATGTATCTTTATTTGAATATTTAAACCAGAGAAAAACCTTCTCAGCTTAGCTTTCTAGTACTCCATGATACCATGGTCTTATTATTTATATAGTAACATATAAGTTCATTATAGTTTATATTAGTCCTACATATCAGCTTTGAATTGAAGATATCCTCCCATGTGCTTTATAGTTAGCTAGACTGATCAGAAGGTAAGAGAGAGAATTCACACGCCTTGCTCTGCTGTCGGGATGCAGGCAGAAATGAGCCCCTCCTTTTCTCTGTCCCTGGTGGGACAGGCTGGGTCAGTGTTGGGGTTCCTGCGGGTGCTCTGCCAGCCAGTGCTGCGCCCTTGACTCGCAGGGCCTGGTGAGACGGGGGCACGGAGAGAACGCTGGGCAGCAGATGTGCACAGTGGGCACCCTGGGCTCAGCCGGGCACACTGCGCCACGCCTCTGCTCCAGCTGCCTGGCACCGGCGCTGCCTGCCTGGCAACAGGGACCTTGCCTTTGCAAAAATGATGGGGGAACTTCACCTTGTCGTTTGCCTTCTCCTGAGTGAATAAAAACCTGAACCAAATAAAAAACCCACCACCGAAACAAAGCAAAAAACCCAATCCAAACAAAAAAAAGCAGAAAGGAGAATTAGAAGTGTACTCTTGGGGCTGATGTTCTTTTTCCACTGTAGATGTAAACCTACAGGTTTTAGTTCCAATAGGTTTCCTGAAGGAGAACAACCAAGTGAAAAAACTTAGATCTTATTCACTCCAAATAACTCAAACCTCCCCTAAAAGACACCTCATTAGTTACTGAAATACTACGGTCAACTTTGGCAGAAGAACATCCAAATTTTTTTCTGAGCTGTCCTGCTTACTTGGATGCTTGCTATGCACTAAAAAAGGGGAGAGCTGCATCATTTAAATTTTAAGGGAGTGAAAATTTAACGTGCATTTATATTTAGCCAAAACAATAGAACTCACTGGTTCGTATTTTTAATAACAATAATATACTTTTTTTTTTATCAGCTGAGCTGAAAACAGGAATTCCCAGCAATGCGCAGGAATCATAAAGAATCCCAGTGCAGATTTTTGATGCTACCTTGTAATGCATCTACATAAAAACATCTGAAACCAATGTGCACTGCCTACCTGGAAATGTAGCTGATGACTTTAAAGTGCCTTGTCTCAATGTGTGGCTTCTGGCTGCCTGAATTCTTCCTCTAGCTTTCATGGGCCTGGATGGAGGAGTACAGAAATTTTAACTTGCTTCCTTTCCTATTATTTTTTAGAAGTTTTGAAAATAAAATTTGTAATCCACCTTTTTTTGGATAAGCAAGGAGCAAGATATGAGAAAGTCTATACTGAGTTAAAAAAAGGTTCTTTGGGATTGCATTAAAACCCCCCAAATTTCTAGGCTGTGAATAAGCAATAACTCCTCATGCTGTGGTACAGACGTAGATGACATAGCTTGGGGATGGATCAAATGGAAAAATTACACTGACTCACAATAAAAAATTCTACAAAGAAAATTGGAACTTCCTATATTTGCATTTCTTTTTTAAAGAATGCCTTGTGGAAAAAAGTAATATTCCAGTTCATACTACAAGAGCAAAAAGGAACAGAGGTTAAAAATTCTCTCTCTCCAGAATATTTGAGAGCTATATCTTATCTTTCTGCCTAGCAATATCAATAAGGTTTCTGGCTAAAGCAATTGGAAAGAATTAATGTGTAATTTATATCTCATATGGGATAGAATTCTCAAATTCATTAATCATAATTTTATCATATGGCATCACAACTGAGCACTGTTGAGATTTTTGATTCATATAATGATGAATTTGCAGACAAGATTGTCTTTCTTTTATTTAAATTTTTGTAATTCAGTTTTTGAAGTGTAAGGACACATTCAATTCTGTATTTAAGGGAAGAGATATACTCTCAATATTTGCTTTGTATTAGTCCACTGTTCTATACAGAGAATTAAAAAATCATGCTATATAGATGTAACATGAATGTATTTATTTCTCTAAATAAAGGTGTGAAAGCCAAGCCGTGCATTAGATATATGTAAAAGTCTGGAAAATATATATTGGATAAGATCATACATAAAACTATCGGGTACTGTGCCAAGATTTTTAAGAACACACTTTAGGAGTGACTAGTCAGCATGACACTAGTTACAAGAGTAGTCACAAAGAATTTATTTTTTAAGGTTGGCGACAGTGTTTTGTGTATTCAGTTAAGTTTATTTCTAGACAGTTACACTTAATGGAGGAAGTCTTGCTGAACATCTCTCTTTAGGATCTGAAGGACCTTGAATGTTCCTTCGAAAACAGATGTTCATGAGGGACATGATTTCCATTTTTGTTGTTAATTTGTTTCAACTCAAATGAATGAGGAGGCTAGAATTTGGGTGTTAAGTTAGATTTAGCAAATAAAAAGGAGAAAGAAAACTATGTGCACAATGGCAAGAACTTATTGAATGGATCTAAATCCTATGGTAGGTAATTTGATCTAATTTTTGCAGAAAGGCAAATGCCAGATGTTTGCTCCACTTTGATCTTAATAACACTTTAGGCTGCAGACAATAAGATTGGTTTAAAATTTATTGTCTCTTTGATTTCTCTATTCTAATGCTTTTTAAATTCTTTACACAAGACAGATCTATATATAGGCAACTGGGGTGGCATCAGAAGCATTGTGTACTTAAGACATTCTTGAAAACCTCAGTATGGAGCAGTGTTTGCTTTTTTATGCATCAAAACAAAGCCAGATTTTATACAAGCAACATTCAATTTTCATTTTATTATAATGTCTCTTTTTATTTTGCGTATGAAGTTCTGACTGTCGCATCTGTGGCACAGCTCCTTATATGCTTTTATCTTTCAATAACCTTATTAAAAGTCAAGACAATATATTAAATCAACATTAAGCAGCAGGAGTTGAAAGTTAAGCTAATCCATTCCTTTGCATTGGGAGTGTAATCTATGTAGATCTCTAATTTCACCATTTAGTTGCTTTTAGTGTTTCTTTTGTACAGAATACGCTTTCTAAAAGGAGAACTGCTGCAGAGTGAAAAATTCTGAGGAACCATAATATCCAAGAGGTGCCCAACTTGCCTTTGATCTGGATCTTCCCATTCAAGGAAAACATTGCTCTGTCAATGTGAGTTGAACTAATCTTAGAGCTGCTTTTTAAGTGCTCTCAAATTTCTCCCAGGATATCTTGTATATTCACTACTACTGAGAAATGGTGAAAAGCAAGTAAGACTCAGGACAAACAGTAGAGCAAGAACAATGGTTAAAAGGAAATAGAAAAAAAACAGGCAGAATGTCTTATCATGATTCTCTGGCATAGTTTGTACCCATTGGTCCCTTAGATCCATGCATGATGTCTCAACAATTGGTTTCACTCTGCTCAGCTCAGTAGTCTGAAAGTTCAAAAAGTCAGAGCCAGATTTTCTCTGAAAGAAATTCTGAACTTTGTCTGGTGATGAAAATGCCATTGCTCAGCTAACCGAGAGAACAGCTACCATGGCAGGTTTTCTTAAGCTGTCAGCCTTGATCAGAAGTCAGCAGGCTCCCTACTCCTGTACAACTAAATTCAGTTCTTGCAACAAATTCCTTCCTTCAGAACCAAATATTTTATTTCGTTACCAAGGAAAAAACATCATACACAGATGCACAAAAAAGTTAATCTCTTTCTATCACATAAGCTAAGTGAGGAGACTTGCAATTAACTCACCTCAAGAGAGAAGCTGAGTAAAACAAAAGTCTTCCAATAAGAATTGTTTGAATGCATCTTCACATCTTTTGTTCCTTACCATTGCTGTAACTACTGAGGAAAAAAATATCTTTATGTATCTCTATTACAATGAAGTAGTGTTTGCATAATTCCTAGGCACATTTTGCCAGTCCTCTCCTTGACATGATGTACAACCTTGTGTCATTTGAGAAGGGACCATTTGAAATGACTGGACAAGTATGTCACAAAACACAGGGAGGTTTTAATGGTAATTTATTTAAATGCAGAAGCACTGATTTCCTAAATGGACACTAGTTTTCTATAAAGGCGTGATGTTATGACACTGAAAATCTTTTGTAGCACTGGCTTTTGTGCATCATAGCTGAAAAGTGTGCAAATGCTACACAGTGAAATTTAATGGAAGACACACAAGGAAAGATTTTAGCTTCGACATTTATCTTTACCAACACATGGAACCACCTTGATCTGTTTTACTGTTGATGAAAAACGAAGGTAGTGTCCATTTCACAGGAGAGGATAGGAAGTAAGAGTCAGTGTGATGGATGGTGAAAAGAAACAGAGGGCAAGAGCAAAGAAATATGAGCGTCAGGTACTGATCTCAAAGATGAGGTCTAGTCTGCTGTCAGAATGTGTCTAAATAGCTTATTAATAACAGGAGAGATGTACTGGCATTAGTGTGAAAGGAGGAGTGTTCTCAGTTTGTACTGTGCTGTCAGAAGTGAGCCATCTGCATAGAGTTTGTAATTGTTAGCTATGAATAGACTACACAAGTACAAATCAAGCACAGATCAATTCCTGTGAAAATATTCACTTACTTCAAGGCATTTATCCAGCAAATAACACAGCAACAATCACTGCCATCTCTATGGAATCTCAAATTCATTCACAGGGTGCATAGCTGCACTTCAGTGTGACAAAAAAAGTCCCAGAGAAGTTTTAACCTCATTAACTTGTTACAAGTAATAATTTAATTGCAAATGCTTGAAATTTATTTTTTGATTGATATTAGTCAATGGGTGAAACAAACCCCACTTTCTCCTACAGGGAAATATGAGGGTTACCAGGGAAATCTTTTAATCTTCTGTAATGATTCTAAGTGCACCTATTTAGGATGATGTCATTTTGCCTCACCAGTTCTATTCCCGTTTAACCTGTCAATCCCAACAGCAGCTTGATTTCCATCTGGGGCTGACATGCTGAGAAAAAGAAGACCAAAATCACTTGTTGAGGTGACACTGAAGAGTTTATGTTAAGGGGAACCCCTGGAAAGTGGGGTACTTACATCTTATTCTTTCTGGCAAAGGATTGAAATAAGGGAGGCCTGCAAGACCAGAAGTACAGGGCACCCTTGACAGGTTCAAGAGCTTGCTGCTGAAATCTCTCCCAGTAAATGTCAGGACAACATGCATCTCCTGGGAAGTAACCTGATGTATTATTACATGCCAGATATTTTAATTATATTTCGGGAATGCTTAATTCAGTGTTGCAAGTCTTGCTTGATTTAGGCACCTACGTTTCATCTCCAGTGACTTGCAATAAGCTTTTCTTCGATATATTACTTTTTTTCCAAATAAAAGCAGTATTTGGCAATACTAATTAGTTTTGGTTCTGGAGTTTTCAGATTTCAGAAGCTTCAATAATTTAATTTGCCGATGAACAGCATACTGCCTGAATAGTTACAGAAAGAGATTCTCCAATAACCTATGGATTGTGCCTCTGGGAATAAACTAATTGTTGGGCCTGTTCAAATGAAATGCTACAAAGGAGTTACAGACTGCAACCTTCTCTCGTTGTTGGTGCAATGATGAGAAGCGTACACCTACAGTATTCATTCAGGTCAAAACAGCCTGGAAGTTGGGGTGGCAACTTTGAATTTTCCAGCTTCAGCCTTAGTCTGTGTTTGCATAAAACCCTAACCTTACAGCACAACTTCAGACAGGACTTTCATGCAGAGGACACAAGTGCCAAAGCCTGTGTGTAGGGCACTGTCTGACTTCCATAAGGTAAGGCTGGAGGGCACATTACCCTGTGAGCTGGGATCGATGTTACACCCCGAGGCACAGGTCAGCATGTCCGTCACGCACAGACGAGATCGTCTGCACCTCTCGGCTGGAGAGGGATGTTATTTTCTTAAGGAGCAGGATGTTATTCCTAGAGGTCTGCCCCTTGGTAGGGTCAAGAGTAATATTTTATGGTTAATGTTTATGATTAATTTTGGCTGTGGCCTTTCCTTTCAGAATTTGTATGGTGTCAGTTCAAGTTGGTAAGGGGAAAGCTTGACAAGGTTAAGGCGTGAACCATATACTCACTTTTCCTTCCAAAGTAAATACTACAACAACAATGTACATGGGAACCAAGCAGCACATTCCTAAATCAAACCAGAAGATTCATACAGGGAACTAAAACAGTAGGGTCCAAGAGAGTGGGTTTTGCCTTTTTGTTTTTTTTAATCCAAAGGATACATTTTCAGAAAGATGCCTTGGGAATTAGGTCAAAGCAATCCCAGGAGCAAAAAGGGCAGTTTGGCATCAGATTTCTTGTGCTCACGTTATTTAAAAATTAGTATTGTCTTCACCCTCATTCTCTCAAAAATTCTGCTGAAGTAAGGTGACTGATTCTCAGTTGTTTAATGCTGTTTAAAGAAAAGAACACGCATCTTAATGTGATCCAAGTTCACACTGATTCTTACTTTTGGAAAATATCCCGATCAACTTTCCAACTTTGAATAGGATCTTGAGATTAACATGCAACTTGTTCTCTTTTTAGGTATGTGAATTCAGAAACTGTTTTCCCTTCATGTTTTTTACTAATGTAATAGCTTTTCAACAGGCTTGCAAGTGAACTTGGTTTTATATTTTAGAAGACACTTATGACCAGAAGAGGTGGGAAATTTCTTTTAAAATATCAAGGTGTTTTTGTTACCGGGACAATATATATATATGATCCTATAGCTTGGTTTCTGTGGCAGTGTCAGCAAACAGCAATGAGGAGAAAGAAGTACTCTTGTGATATTGTGAAAACCTCCAAAAAGACACTACTGTATGTAAGCAATAAGGACAACTTCAGATGTATGTGCATGAAGCAGTCTCAGAAACCCATCTTGGATTTGCATCACCATTTTGGAGTGTTGGAAAGTATCATCCAAGGGGTATGGTGGGGAAGATAATTTTTGAGAGTTTCTGATGATGACTTTAAATCTGGAAGAGAGGACTAGCCTTGACCTTGTCTGTTACTCATTCTTAGGAAATATTTTTTGTAATCAAAGAATATATCTCACACTGTGCTTTCCTTTAAAATACTGAGCAATTTAAAAGTCTTTCAAATCTTTAATATCACTGAACTTCAGACCCTAAGGGTAGCAATGTGACCTATAATAAAAACACTATCATGAATGCATAGCCTTTTCAGACCTTTTCCATTGCACCACTGCACTTTTCAAAGACAGGATTTCTATGGCTGCTATGAATCACATATAAAATGAGCACTGTCAGCCTTCATAAACTCTTCAATGGAAATTAAAGATTCTCAAAGTTAAAAACAAAGGGGCATAACACACTTGTCTGATTCACAGTCCATCAACAGCCAAAAATACTGCTACAGATGCTGCAAGGCAGACTGGCAAAGAAAACTTTAAAACATCACGATGCTCCCATTTTTGAGGTTAATAAGATAAGCAAAAGATAAAAAATATCGACCTCAGAATTTAAAAACATTTTCCTTGATTCACACACATGGTCCTTTGGAGTGCAACTATGTATGGCCATTTCTGGGTTAAGCTTTTTGAAACAAGTTCATTTCAAGTTTTACTGCTCAACTACTTATATATTTGTAGAATTGTTTTGTGCCTGACTCTATGACTAATTGAATCTGAAGTGAAAACTTGTAAGTACTAACATAAATATTTACAGGTATGACCAAAAATATGGCTGAGAAGTTTAGAGGTCAATTATTGGAGCAATTTCAAATGGCTTAATCATTTCAGTCTTGAAATTTGCAGTTTGAATAAATCTTATGATCTTAGAAATGAACAAATATTGGAGCTGGATAAATGCTCATGAATCTAGCAATGGTTTCTTAAATAGGGAGGGAGAAAGAGGAAGAAAAATTTACAAAGAGGAAACAATGCAAAATGGAAAAAAAGAAAGAAGTCTTAGAAGTCTTATAACACACTGTGACTGAAAATATTATTCCTCACTCACCCCTCACATTCTTTTTAAGAAGCTGCAGAGGGTTTTCATGAAGGCCCAGCATGCCTAAACAAGTTTCACTCAGAAAGAATAAGTTGTAAAAGTTAAATCACCACTCATTTCTTTTGAGCCTGTCTTCAGCTGTGATCTGTGGAGCTTTAGTTTCTCTTTTCAGGCGTAGATAAAACAGTACTGTAAGACCAAACTAGAAAACCCCTAACTTTTCCCAAGTGTCTGGGAATTGCCTTTATAAGAACAGCATTTCTTCAAGCACCAGTCTGTACAGTAAATGACCTATATGCAACCCAGGCACTTCTGAAGCCCATACACCTGTTCATCCACCGTCCTGCAGGGAAGATGCGGCACATTCACGAACGTGTCAGAGATTGTCCCTAAGAAGCAAAAAGCCCTAGAGCAAATAGACACAATGAAACGTAACAGTTATATAGAAAGCAAAACCAAGACTTGCAAACTGTTTTCAACACTTTTTTTGATCCTTACCAAAAAACTGGCATGCCTGGCTTTGAGGCTTGCACTTTTTTTTTGCATCTGGAATCCCTTGGTTTGTTGACTTAACAGTAGCAGCACTCTCAAGAGCAAGGACTGCTTTGTTTGACCTACTGTATTCATCAATATTTGCATTGCTAATTTCATTATTTTGTAAAGGACCTTGGGATTTGTCTCATGAAAGAGGTTACACATAGAAATCCCCAGTCTGCTTTGATTAAAGTTTTCTGACCAATACATCTCAAATGCTCATTTCCAGCTTTTACGGTTAATTTTGTGCTTTCCTGAACAATGCATGTGTAAAAATTTCATTACAGATTGCTGAAATACAGATATTAGATCTACAAATGGATCAATTTCTTTTGCCATATCAACAGAATAGCTTATCTTAGATATATATATGTATACATATTAAAAAAAATATACATATGCATATATATACGTATCTGCATATTTATAGAAAGTAATTTAAAATTTGCCTGCTTTTATTTCCAGATTTAACTCCTGGATAAATGGCTGTGATACTTACAGACACGAAAAAATTTATCTCTGAAATTCTTTAATTGTATAGATCTAATCTGCCATTTAATTAGAGGCAGAAGCTTGCTTTATAGTATTTTAAATCAGTGTATCACAAATTAATTCTGTATTTATGAAGTAACATTTTCAACAGTCCCAGAACTGAAATACATTAACAAATAATAATAATAATAATACTACATCATAGAAAATAAGATTTATGTCTGATGAAAGTTTTGTGTGTTCAGAAGAGTAGCATTTATTTTAGACCTTCAGGACTGGTCTCACAAATTTGGACTTCTGTTCAACATGTATGCTATTATTCTTGGAAATAAATTCACTTTATCTGATGTATTTTCATCCCTGCATGTAGTATTTTTATTTCAGAATAACACAACACAACTCGATGGCAAATACTGCTCTTTGGCTGGATGTTGTGTGTTGCTAAAAACATCCTGCATTCAAAGAAGCATAAAGAAAGCTCAAAAACTTCAGGCTCCAGCACTTCTTTTGGACCCAAGGATTAAATTCAGGTTCTTAATGAACAAGTTAGCTGTTAACGTGAATAAACCATCTGACATCCTGGTGTATCAGGAATCCAAACAAAAATGTTTATGAAGTCCATCTTTTCAGCAGCAAACTATTTTTTTTCTTACAGGATCGTGAAACTAGACAGTCAATAATATGAGAAGGAACAGAGAACAACTGTCTATAAGCTGGACTGTTTTCCTCAGCTACTTTAATTAAGATGATGTAACTAATTACATACTGTTTAACTGGTCGTGTTTATCTTGATATTTCTAACATGCTCATCATTGTGGCATCTAGTATGTCTCTATGGACTGAAAGAATGGTTTGGGTTGGAAGGGACCTTAAGATTATCTCATTCCAGCTCCGATGCCATGGACAGGGACCTTGCACTAGATCAGGTTGGTCACAATTCCTATGTGTCCCCATCTGCAGAAAACTGATTGCAATCAGTTCTTCATATTTGGTTAATGTCTGCACCTTGGTGATTTTTTTTTTTTGGCAATATATCTTCAATTCATCTATGTAGCTCAAATCATGGCTTAGATACTTGTCTTTTCCATGATGAAAAATGCAGATTTTCAACTCAAAATCATGCTGCTGCAGATTTGCTGAGTTTCTCCACTCCCTCTTTTAACCTGTTGTGATTTTCAGGGTCTGTCATAGATTATATTTGCTCTTAATCTCTCTTGACATGATCACTCCAACCTCTGCTTGGCTAAGGATTTTCAAAGAAATACTTTAATAATGTTTCCAGAAACATCTAAAACCAAATCACAGTCTTCTGGTTTTAAATTTATGTGTGAAGCTAAAAGCCCACTCAAAACTGCCTAAAATACATGTCTTTGGAGAGTTGCTCAGCATCCCACTGAAGATCCTTCCAGTTCCTGTAGTCCCCAAAATGGTCAGTTGCTGAATGAAATCACAGCATAGTTTTCTACTAAAACTGTAATTATTTTCTATTCTGATAAGAGGAAAACTAAAAAAAAATACACTAATCATAGGAAGGTGTCCTACACTATCAGTGTAGTTATACAAGTAACAGTAAAATCTAGACAAAATTATAATTCAATTCATAGTTTTTTTCTTCCCCTAGAAAACATAATACAAATATTAATGTCTGGGGACATGGATTATAGAAACCACTGAGATTCTATTTTATTATGATTTTTTGGTTAGTATGGTCTGAGTTACTGAAAAGCTTTTCAATATTATGCATCTGGAAATGCGACGAGTTGCCAAAAGTGAGATGATAACTAAAGGACATCTACATCTTCAGATGTGTGCAAATTGTTTCAGATTCACCCCCAAAAAACACCTTCAAGATATTGACTTCAGTAAGGTAGACATCCAAATTCTTTGCAGACTGAGAAATAATGTCTTTTTTACTGAGCACACTGAACCTGGGATATTAACTGTATCAGTAAAGCAGTGTAAATAAAAGAAGTTATTTAGACAGAATTTTTTAAACAGAGAAACCTACAGAATCCCAATAATATATTTTGCATACAAAAAAGACAATTGAAAAAATTATCAAAAATACTGAGGAGGAAAATATAGTCTTTTATTTACAGTCAATGTCTCCTTAAGAATTTAGTTTAAAAATAAATACTCCATCCCACTACAATAACTTTTACAAAGTCATTCATAGCGCATCTTGGTTTTTGAGAAAATTATACTTTCAGATACACAGCAGAAACACACACAGACACACACACACACACACAACATGGAATAGGGAAAAAGCACCTGAATCTATTTAACTTTTTCTTTTAAGACATTTGTAACATATTTAATCAGGAACTATTCCAAGGAGTTTAATTTTGAAAACCAAAAAAAAAAAAAGCTAAACCATATTAATATTCCATTATTTTTGCTTTACATATTGTAGGATGATAAATTTGAAGTTGATTTCAATTCAAAGGACAGAAAATATATAATTGCTGAGTATATTTGCAAACATTTAAGCAAAGCTATGATTTTATTAAAACAAATCCCATATGGACATCAGAGACCTAAATGCTGTTATGTCTGTGAAACTCGCTAGGTACACATAAACCACTATCAGCATTGCAAGAGAATTTACCATTTTGCTACATCTTCAAATAGAAGTTAAGAAGCCAAAGAGGGCTCTCTTTTGATGATTTTGTATCATATGGAGAGAAGAGAGGGAAGCACACCAACAATAATAATGTTCAACAGTGCAAATATTTAACTCAGAATGACTGGAAAGGAAAAAGAACCCAAATAGCTAAGTGAAGATTGAAAATCATACTATAATCCTACTAAAAACACTTTCCAGTGGTCAGGCCTTGATTTTTCACGTAATATTATTTCTGCTTCCTGCAGCTTCCAAATGTGGCAAAGCTTTCAGTACAGTGAATAATAGCTAAGTACAATGGCAGGGGCAGCTTTTGTTCTTGAGACTGATATAGCCCCCACCAAAAACAGTGTCATTATACATCTGTATTTCTTAAAGTATATAGTTCTGTTATTCCTGGGGAACATACAGTCAGTCATTATCTGGGCATTCATAGCTTTGCTGAAAGCACCTACAAGAGAGTGCTTTTATCAACTCTGCAAAATCCTTACCCAGTCCCATCTGACACGGAGCATAAGTCTTCCTTTGCAACAGGTACCACTGGTTTCAAAACCAATACAATACAACAAGCACATTTCACTGGACATAGCTTTTCTGAACTTGACACCTAAAAATTTGCTCCATTTCCCTCTCAAGTCTCTCTCTTTTCCAAGCTATATGGAGATGAAAGTGTGTTGTTCGGGCTACATGCCTGATGAGCATACACACAGATTATTTCACTTGACTACAGTAGCACTCAGGCCCCCTTAGAAACTTGTCCAAGAAAAGCTGGCTTGATTGTCTGATGTAATATAATCTTTTAATTAAACCTAAGCAAACTTGACTTCAAAAGAAAATCCACAAGGAAGATATAGTGAGGTTTATATTATTGTTTCAATGGCACTGCAACATTTTCATTCGTTACAGCCCTTCTAAAACCCACTGGATTATAACACAAAATAAAAAAAATTAATAGAATGAGAAAAAAAGTATTGTTTTTATGTGGAATGAAATAATTTTTATTTCTTCACTTTCCTGTCAGATATGAAAGAAGCCTAGAATAGAACTGTGAGCTTGTTCTGATTAATTACAAAATGGTACCCTCCCATGTAAAATCTAGAAGATACCCACACCACAAAAATAAATAATTAAATAAATAAATAGAAAAAAAGAATTGCAAGAAGAACATGGCTTTTCTCCAGTTTACAGTGGTTAGCTGCTATTGGCAATACACCCCCAAAACTACTTTACACCTAAGAAGCATCAGGTGCTTTACAGCTCCAAGCTATAGGAAATAGTGCTATAATCTTACATTGCTACCCAGTTTTTGCAGTTTCTATAACATACTGTTTGTGGAAGGTTGCTCAGGATGACCATTTGTTCAACAACAATGAATTGTGCTTATATCATGGCAAATGAGACAGTAAAAGTACTAAACTACAAGCTTGGCCCCTCTGGGAGAAGTCTAGAGGGAAAATGTACTATTTAAAGTACTCAAATGCATTGTTCAGAGATTGAAAAGTAATCTTGTGGAAGATTAAAAAAAATTAAAGAAAATTATCAACCAGATAATTGAACAGGTCCTCTTTTTACAGTCACTTGAGCTTCTATAAGGCCGCCATTTGTCAGTACCAATATAGTACATAAATCTCAGCCTGTCAACACTCTTCAGGTCTTTGAACTGACCAAATACCTTATGGTTCAATGTCTATCACAAAAATATCCTAACATTCTTGGTATTATTTTGTGCCACAGTTAACTTCTGATTGTAGTTATCAGTGACGACAGAATTTGGCCGCATCATTTGGCCCTATGATACAAGTACTAGTTTGTGCTTAAGAGAGGCTGAGAAGGCAGATGTCATGGCAGCTAAACTCATCTTACCTCTAGGAAAATATGAATGTTCCTGCCAGGACAACACTGGGAAACCTGAAATACAGTGGTCTGTCAGGACTCTGATGATGGATGGCTATTTCAACAGTTTTTGTAGTCAATATTCTACTGGTCAGAGCACAAAGAGTAGGGCAATATAAGTGTTTCTGTTCATATCAAATAATCATATGATCAGTAAGAGGCACAGAATGATGTTCATATACATGAATGCAGCATTTCTGAAAATTGTAGAACCTAATGAGCCGATACATACAATTCCACAAAACTTTTGCTATCTTGGAAGAATGTTCTAGCTTTTACCTTAATCTGGAAATATAGGTAAGATCTCTTTCCCGTTTGAAAATCAACCATTGACATTATTTTCCAGTCTCCCTTCCAGGATTCGCCAGGACAATCTATGCTCAGGGAATTCTGCAGTGTATCTCCTGAGAAACATACTGTTAGAAACTGATGGATAAAGCAAAGATGCCATGCCAACAGCTTTCTCCATCCTCCAAAAGCTCCCAGGACTCCAAACCTTTGCAGGCAGATTGTACTGCAGAAAAGAAATCATGTCCCACACTGGGATAGTTCAGCAGAGTTTTCCTAAGAGGATACTAAAAGATTTTATCCAGTCCCATGACCCCACAGTGTTTTCTATGGATTTTTTTTTTACCATGTGGGCCAGAGGCATACATACGTAAGTAAACCTGCATGCATATATAAGCACAATCAGCCTGTATAAAAAGGCTTCTTATTAACTCAATATTATCTTATTGAAGGCGAAATTGAGGTGAAAAAGTATGAAATAAAGTTAACCAGAAACAGTTCATGAAAAAGTGTAACCTTTAATTTAGTCAGAGATGACACCTGGCAGAAGGAAATCACAGGAAATGCAATGCTGTCCTACATTAGGGAAAAGCTTATGTCACTTGATAATGTCCTCCCAGGAAGGTGGAGCACTCTGTCTCTAAGCTATTTATCAGTTCAGCATTTTCACTTCATTGGTGTTTACAATATATAATCTCTTCTATCTAGTGCTTAAATTTTACGAAAAGGTCCTAATTTAAAAGCCTGAATTCTATGAGGTATCATATAAAAAATTATATACAGTTGAAGCTTGCAAAATTTCCTAAGATAGTACCATTTAGGTGTACCTAATCTTCAACAAGTGAAAAAAAATTTAGCAACCTTGTTAGGAGTATTTTTTAAATTGAGAAAATTGTTTAAAAGAACACACAAGAAAAGGTCTTGCATGCATTTTGAAAAAAAAACTTGCGAAGTCAATTATTTTTTAAGAGTTCTGCCAATTTTGATTGTACAACTTCTGAACTTCAGATCTCTAAAGTAGTTGTATTGAATTCTTATGTCTTAAACCCTATTGAGCAGTGGAAATGTTTGGTAATGATATTAGCAGGCCATATCTAAAAGGAAAGACAGTTATTTAAATTTGGCACCATGCTAATGGTACCCAAGGTAAAGTCTCTTGCATATACTCAAACCTTTGACTACTAAGGACCTAGGGTTTCTATGATTCTGGGATTTCTCACTGTGCAATCCAAAATGCCAGTTTTCTCAGACCTAGCTTGGGAATCTCCAAAACAGTGTTGAATTTCAGAGCATATAGATTTTTACCTTAATACCATAAGATGCATCCAACAAATATTAATTATTAATAATCTGAAATAGAAATATTTATATACAGAAACGGAAGGTCATAGTTTCTGTTTTGATGCAAAAAATTGTAAGTTAAATATAAAAGTCTGATATTCAATCTATACATTTACAACCCTATGATAAAACACAAGGCAAAACAATTGCATGGGTTAGTGATGACAAAACACCAGGGTAGTTCTCATAGTTTAGTAAAAATATAAGGAAAAAATTATTTCTATTGTCAAATCTCAAGCACACTAAAAGGTCTTCCATTTAAAAATCAACAAATGGTAATGTAAATAATGTAAAGAGCACTTTGCAGATTAATATCTATTCATCTACACTGAATTCTTCCTAGTAATTTGATTTATAAATCAGTATTGTATATCATTATTGTGGGTAATAAGCACTTTATGAGTAAAATAGGTTGTAATAGTCCTTTCCTTTACAGTCTTTGAGAAGCTTGGCAATAACAGAAGAAATGAAACCAAAACATAACACAAAATTCCCCCTCTTAAGCCACATCTACTTTACAGTCACAGAAGTGACTTCTGTGAAGTGTTGAGGTATTTTAATATAGAAAATTGTAACTGCCTAGCTATTGCTGCTTGGCTTGAGTCCACTCTTTTACTTGATTGACAGCAATGTAGATGTGTCCCAGAGGCTTCTGTTCCATTCCTTTTTCGTAGTTTCTTTCTTTTCTCCTTCTGTCATTTTATTCTCCCCAAAGTAGGAAGCTCAAGGTAAAGTGAGGCTTAAAGCTAAAGCTTAAAACAAAATGTTTGGTGACACTTGGTGAACCCAAAGATGAGTTCTGGTTGATGCATATTTGTTATGTCTGAAGTGCCTAAGTATTTCATCAATAAACAGCTTACATGGACCTATCTGTAACTATCTCCTCTCCAGTACACAGTTCTAGTTAAAACCAGCAGGTGCACCATTGTGGCTTCAATCACTGTCTGGAGACACTTGTGGCTATCACTGGGGGGAAAGTGTGATATTTAGCTGATGAACGCCATCCAGGAGTCTTAAGGTCTTGATTATAACAATGAATAAAATAATCTAGGTGAATTCTTCTTTTCATTTAAAAATAGTTCAATTAGTAGTAGAGGATTTAAGTCATGGGTTAAGCTGGAATCAGAAACTCTGACCTGAGAGGAAAATCAATACAATTGAAAATTAGAAAGAAAAAAGGTCCCCGTGCTATGTAAGTTTTTAAATCTTCTAAAAAATAGCCTTAATTCTCAAAACGTTGGCAAATTGCTAATCTGATAAAAGAATTATAAATCTAATCAAGGAATGCTTTAAATGAATAACTTTAATTTTAATCCCTTTTTATATACATTTCTCAACATTTCAAAATGAAGTCAATTTAAACTGAAAAATGAAAATTCACATTTTAAAATTTTGAAACAGGATATTTCAATAAGTTAAAACCTTTTTTCCACAATATACTGCTAATGGGAATTTTCAAGACCATCCATTTTCACAAACAGTGCTGCTCTTGCTGAATAATACTTCAAGTAATACCTTTCATTGAAAAACTCTGAGTCAGGTCAAATGGCAAAATACACTATCTTCATGATAGATAGAAAATGATATAAAAAATAAACACAATTTTCTTAAACACTCATCAGAATTGCCTTGCTTGCTATTGTTCTTTGGCTTTTATAGGCATTATTGCTCCTATTATTTGTCACTAAAAGTACTGGAAAGAAATGTACTTCATCTAGTTAGTGGAAGACAGGAAACTTAAATCTTTGAAATTTTCTTCTTCTCTGCAATGGGACTAGTAAAACTACAAATCAGATTATTTTTGCTGGCATACTGTTGACTGCTTTCATAAGAATTATACTTAAACATCTGGAGTTTATCTGTAGCAGGTAGAAACTCCCAAACATACAAGAGCCTCTTGAGTCCTTTGTTTTTATTTATGCAGGAATGAGATACTAATTTAAGAAACCTGCACTGAAATCCTAAGTTAATTTATGAATGGGTCTTCAAAACTGCTATTTTCTTTAATATGTACACTCCTAGGGGTGACTTCGCCTAGGTTTCATCTCAGTCTCTCTATCGAATTTGCTGTATAACTGATGTCTGTCTCATGTATATTCTTTCCAGTTTCAAAGCAAAGGACAAATGCTTTTCCCTTACTGGTTTTTTGCTTCACCTAATTTCTCTTTGTAACTGACTTCATATGCCACTATCATAAAGTCAGTTTCTGTCTTGTGGACAGCAAGCAGAATCACTTTTCTGTTTTACCTTAAATTAACTTCTGCTTCCAGATTTCTCCTCCTAAGAATCCAAATCCTTAAAACGCAGTAAAAATCTTCAAGTAATGGTGGATATTCAGTAGGGTTATTTTCAGGCTTTGCCACTTCATGGCAATGGTTATAATGTTACAGGAGGACAGCAAGACCCTGTTAATTCCTTCTGAAGTTTTACTTATTGTATTATGTATATATATATTAAAAAACATATATATATAAATATATAGGTGTGCTTGACACCTTCTTCATACAAATATAGGGGGACAAGAGCAGGCTGCATAATGTATTTTAGAGTGAGATAATTGCTATTAAAAAGAAAGCTTTCAACAGGATTAAAAGTCAAATATTTAATGGCAAATGCGTAACTCCATGGAGAGATATTATTGTATCTTCATTAATAATGACCTATAAACTCATCACTTTATGGAACTGGTATTTGCAATATATGCTGAAATAAAAATATACATTTTATCTTTTTTTCTTTTGAAGCTCAAAATTTAGGAAATGTTAGATTAAAACCATAAAAATAATAAGTCTGTTATGCCATCAATCATAAAACTAATGAATTTGAATATTCCTTTTTATGTGCAAAATATTACTCCCATTTTAATGAATGGCATAAGCTGAAGCATCTATAAAAATATTTATAGTAAAATACAGCATGAATCTATAATTACATTTAGTAGGTTTTAGAAAGATGCGTCCAACATTTAGACACTGTAAAATTATTTAGAATGAGTCAATTTTACCTCAGTTTCTACTGAAGTAACAAAAAGTATGCTGCAATAGACCTTTGTCAACTGAATGGCATATTTGCTCTCATCTACATAAAGCCCTGTAAATAACCTACAGGTTGTTAGTCATAACTCAGCATCCAAAAATGCTCATTTTAGCTCTTCCATGTTAATACATTATACAAAGAGTATTTTAATTAACCATTGACAACAAGATGCATTTTAAGCAATGTAAGGAAGAGTTACAGAAAAAAAAATTTGACTTCCCATGTAAAAACCTTCTTAGAATTCCCTCCACTGAACATACAAACCCCTCTGAAGGAACTCGAAAGTCTTTAATGGATTGTCTTGGGACAGATGAGCAAAGCAGAATTCAGTATCTAACATAAGGTGCTTCCCAGGCCATTGGTGTAATAAAGCATCAGGCAAGGTATGAAATCACTCCAGCATTTTCATTCACCTTCTTTCAGTTGGCAGTCACACTGGCTTCCTTCTGACGTAGTCTCTCTTTCTGTTAAAGAAAAAAAAGTTTTATTATAATTGTCATCTATAATTTCCCATCTCTGCTTAAGTTCCCATGAGCACTTGGTCTAGAAGATGGAGAAATAAGTCACAGTTTCAGTTTTCTTTAAAAAACGCTTGGAGCACTCAAAGAAGTTTAAAACTTTGAAGCACATTACTTACTGTGGAAAAGCTGAGTTTACTTTTGTTACATACTTGTCAGATACTGTGTACCTTTAAAAATACACATCTGTGAAGACCACTGCAGCTAGAGAAAACCCGATACATTTCAAATTCATGTGACTCTAATACCTTCTCATGTCTGGAATGGCTTCTGCTGACACAAGGGCTCTAATTTAGCATTAGCTAGATGATCTTGCTTAATGACCTCTTTCCAGGCAAGTGTAGTCATTCATATCTCTGCTGCCTGATCTGCAACTGATATGCTCTGCTGGGAATGGAAATAATACCCTGATGCCTTCATTTACATTTCCTTCCCATGGGCTCTTGCCTTCTAGAGTTTGAGAAATGCCTTTCTAATCTATGTGCCTTCCACACAGACAAAAGAAGGATTTATATACAATGCAAATTATTAGACCTCTAGATACTGTGTTGTATCAAAAACACTGGTGTACAACAAGGAATAAAATGGGGATTTAATCCCTTCTACCACTATTCCACAGATAAAACAAGATTTTTAAGGTTTTGAAAAAAACAGACATTCCAGCCATTGGACCAATATATGCAGTGAGCTTCTGCACTTTGAAGTATGGAAGAAAATACAAGACACTACAGTGGAAGGGAAGAAGAAACCACAAAAGCATCTCTTTTTGTTATCTAAAACTGCAGAGCCATGCTTGGGCACAACTGAACTAAATGTTAAACATAACTGTGGACTACTAAAGGGCATAAGCTTTAACATTTCTCCTCAGGAAGAAAAGCACTCTGCTGTATTCAAACTAAAAATACTACACTCTCCAACAACAGTAGAAACCAGCCATCATTCTGAGTGACAAGAATGGTGTCACAAAACCCCTTTGGAATGTCATACTGAAAACCAGATCATACCAGGCTAGCTGTAGGATTGATTTTCTTCGTTTCAACTTTCTTCTCTGCAGTTAACTTGCTCACTGATTGCTGAGCCACTTTAATTCTGAAACACAGAAAAGGAGTCATTAGATTTGATGAAATGAAAGGTATTCTGGCTATTCTTTGTAAGAAGCCTCACCAGTACCATTTTTTAGGCACATTAGCCCAACAAACTGCTATTTCTATTTGAAGGCAATTTAAATAAACTACCAAAAGTAGATCAAAGTACATTTTCAAATGGAGAAAATCAAAAGCAAAAGGACGGCCTGTCTGTATTGCTCCTTGAAAATGTCATCAGGAAAATGATTTCTCTGTTCTTGCAGGATCTGGATTTTATGGAGTATCTTTCCCACCAAAAAAGCTGTGCTATCAAAGCAAAAAGATCCTCCTCTGAAAAAAAAGAGCTAGCTGGATTAATCTGTTCTATGCACAGAATATGCTATTTTAGCAAGCCATCTGCCAGGCTATACATTACATTTCCTCTGAAACCTTGACATGAAAGCATCTGCCAGTTTTTTGTTAATATTTTCTGTGTTGCTTTAGATGGAAGTGATAATGTGGCAATAGGACGTACAAGAGGTTCTTGTTTCAGGGTAGTTAAAGCTGTCTTGTGTACAGCTACAGACTACTCTGCCAAGAGTACTGTAGAGATAAGCGGAAAGAAGAACACATCTGATTCCTCTGCTTCTTGCTTTTTGCTCTCAGGGTCTTGCATACAGAACCTGTCTTTCTGTGGGGATTTAACAAGAAGAACCCAATGAGGAGTTTAATCAGGAGGAAGAGGAGAAACAGAGAATTAAAGAAAAAGGGTCTTGACTCTTCTTGTACGGACTGGAAAGTCCATAGGAAATCGTGCTAAACAGTGATAAAAAGGAAAGAAAATTCTTGGCACTCCTAATAGAGGATCTGCCCAGTGCTAAGTGCCTCTTTAATACTGATGGTACATTCAGCTGCTTTGAATTCTATATACAAAATGCAAAAGGAATGAGGTTGGGAGTGAATTTTTACAAGCATGGAGAACTCAGCAAATCAATTTTCAGTAATGTACACCAAGTCAGTCTTTTACTAGAAGCAAAACATTTCTTGGCACTCTTGAACTGAAAAATTCTACTTTCTTCTCCTATTTAACTTTTTCCACTGGCAGAAATAATTGCTATGGCCAGTCAAAAAGTATTTAAAATACCATGTCCAGTTCAATCCACTTTCGACACACTCAATTTTTGAGGAATTTTGGAAGAAAAGCAAAAAGAAAAGTGGATTATAGCTGCAATTACTGATGTGTACCTCCTTGTTGTAACACTAGCAGCAAGTTGGATTCTTTTTAAAACACAGAACATATTCATAAGTCCATCATTGTCTTTATCGATGTTGGAAATTTTATCAGTGTTGGAAATAGAAAAGATTCTTCTCTAGGTACTTCAGAAGCATGTACAGGCAAGTTCCTGGTGGTGCTTCATAAGAGGAGAAAACATCTACACTACTTTCAGCTAAACTTCAACACTGTTTAGCTACAGTGTTGATTCAAGCTGTAACTACAGCCTCAGATACACATGTATGAAATTATTATTCTGTACACTTTTTAAATACAGCTGGCATACTTTTAGAACTTAATTAGCATTCCCTGTTTCTACATGTAAACAACTACATGACAACACATAATTCCATCCCTTTATTTTTGTTGATCTGCACAGTTTCCTTCTTAAGGCAGGATGACTGGACCCACTGGACAGCACAGCTACAATGCTTATGCAAAGATGATGATGGATTTCAAGACAGTTTTCTTCTCAGCAGAATCATACCAATAGATCAGCTTCTAAACTCTTCCCTATTTTGAACACATTTTCTATCTGATCACATTCTCCTTGGTTCTAGAAGTGTTTTCAAATAGTTTTTAAATGTCGAGTCCACACTTTCATCCAAAGGGAGAATTACAGGGATTACAAACTTTTAGACTTAAAAAGAAAATTATGTCACTAATATAGGTCTAGCTCAGTGCATTTTATGGCATATTTTCACTGTTTCTAGGAAACCTGGATAGAAAAAATAGAATGAAAGATGGGAGCAACTTTAAGCAGGGCCTATTGCAAAAGGAGACAGGGTAATGGTTTTAAATTAAAAAGTCGATTTAGATTAGATATAAGGAAGAAGGTTTTTACCTTGAGGATGCTGAAACAGAATCAAGCCCTGAGATCGAGGGCCACAATCTATGTTCACAGTGACAAGGACAGTTTTGGACAGAGAGCACTGGAGAGGATGAAGAGACCAGAAGGGATGACAGAGTAGGTGAACCACAGCACAAGAGAGGAGGGTGGCTGCACACTGAACAGGTTGTCCAGAGAGGCTGTGGAGTCTCCCCACTGGAAATACTCAAGAACTGTCTGGCTGCAGTGTTGTGCCATGTGCTCCAGCATGACCTGCTCCAGCAGGGAGACCAGACCAGGTGAGCCACCATGGTCCCTTCCAGCCTGACCAATGGCTAACTTAGCCTAATCATGAGGCCAAAACATTATGGAATGCTGATCACTTAAACCGTCAAATCTGATGAAGTGCAACATGGATGTGCTCAAAAGAAACGTTATTCTGTGATCAAAAGAAGTCAATGCACCTTAATGAATAAAGAAGATATGGTGTCAAACTGAGCAGTACTGCACATTAGCATACAATATAGAAAAAAATTGAATTAAACTAACAAAACTATGTATTTTAAAATATGAGAATCATGACTCCAATACTCCATATGTATCCCTACTATAACCAATGGGAATGTAATCAGCTTTTTCCTGCCTCTATGTGGTAGGTGGTGTCTTCTCCTGTAAACTGGATAAAAGCCAAGCCTCAAATTAGAAGTTATTAGTGAAAAATAAAGACATTATTTTTATTCAAAATTATTTTTATTTTGTACCTAGGGATGCAGAAACCTAATCTAAACATAAGCCTGTGTTTATTATGAAAAAGTTTCCTTTGTAAGAAAAATATAGAAAATATGTATCTCCCTTACAGGAAAAGATATTACCAAGCCAGGGACTAAGAAGACAAACTGATTATCATTTTCACCTCTGCTTTCCACTCAAGTCAGACAGAAAGCAGCATGAACTGGCACACTCTACCCGCTGAAGTTCCCCAGTTAGAAAAAACAGAATTGCTTGTAAATGAACCAATTGCCTTTCACATACTCATGTTCTGGCTCTGTTATTGTGTAGCAACAGAAACCAAATTATCTGGTTCTTTCTCAGCTTCTCAATAATCTGGAAAATCCATTCTTTTCGCTTCTACAGCTCCTTTCATGCAGCTAGTGAGTTATGTGGATAGCTGTGTGTTAGGAAATAACTTGGAATGACAGCTCTGTGTCACCTGAGCTTCCCATGACTAGAACTTTAAATTTCTCCCATAAAACTGTTTTGGCATAAAGAAATGTTGTGCAAACAAAATTTCAGATATGGGTGGAAATGAACAAGTGGAGGTAGCTTCAGTCAACATCAACTGTTCAATCTGGAGCCAAGCTGCATACCCAGTCCAGATCCTTAACACAGCTGAACAGTGACTTCCCTTAGGACTATGAGAAATCCCCAGAGCTCAGATTCCTTTCATGTATTAAATGCCTTTCTACTCAGTCCTATTTCTGTATGCAGCTCATAAAGTAAACCTCAAGTCACAGCTCCATTTCTGAAAACTGTTAGTCCAAGAAATAAAACAGGTTAGATTTCAGTATCAAAATTTTAGAGGACAGATGTTTGCATATTACCTGGCCTGGCAGATGCTTTTACAGAGTACTTGGCTAGCTTTAAAATTAGAAGCCATATATCAGATTATGAAGTTTGAATGTTGCCATTTCTATTACTATGTTGTACAATACAACTGCCTATCAAGCCTTTGGGCCTAAATCTTATGGAAAGAGCTTGGCCATTACTGATCAAATCATTAGATTGCATTTAAAATAAATGTTCACTAACTCAATTAGTAAAATACAGTAAAATGTATGTTGTCAGTGGATTTTGTCATCAAACTTCAAATTGCCAATGTGTTTGATATGTTTCTTTTGTTTTTATGGATGTACTGACAGTGGTTTATCTACAAAGTAAATCAGAAATTTCTGTAGTCATAACGAGTAAGATTTTTTTTTTAAATTTTATTTTAGTAAAGTTGGTGCATAAGAAAAATCAATAGGACTACAAGGGCTACAGAACAAAAATATATTTCAGTCCATCTGAGATGGCCACTGGCAGATATTTAGGAGTATATAAAGACAGCCAAATCCTGGTGATAATCCCCAGAATGCTTTTGCAGCTGGAAACTCCCTTAATGTATAAGTCCTTTGTAGATTTTTCTAATATGATTTTGTATTGTCACCATTTAGAAGCAATGCAAGCTTTTACCATCTGTAACTTCTTGTGACATGGTGTTTCTGCTTTCAAGATGAAAAATATAATTCTGTCCATTAAATAATGATCATGTCTTCTCCAGCTACTGAGACAAATTTTGGTTCTGTTTTTGATTTCTGAATTCTGGACTATTTGTATGCATATTCAATCTGAAAGAGATTACTTTATCCAGTAGAGCAACCATTGTAACAATCCTTGCAAGAGTCAGCAGTGAGTTAAATTAAGAGCAACAATTCTTTCCTATTTTAATTATTTCATATCTGAAGGACAACAGGCATAATCACATTATTATAATCTTTGCCACATTTCTTTTGCAAAATATAATCACAGTTTGTGATGAAAATCACTGCAAACTACTAGCACTTCTCTGTATTTATACTTTTTCCTTATTTCAGACTTGTCTAGAACATCCTCTTAAATGTAATTTAACACACCATGAATGCTTTAATTGATTTATCGATGGGCATTCATATATGTATATATAATGGATTTAAGTAGTTATAAATATGTATTTGTCTTGGTTCTCAATTCATAGACATGCCCACTGCAAATAAATTTAGTAGTTTAAGAAAAGGAAGTGACAGTGGAAATATCTGTAGTCCACCTTGCTGTGAGTACTTTATTGCCAAAATCTCCAATTTTTTAGTCTTCGATTCAGTTATCATCTCAAAATTTCATAAGCAGAAAAAAGCATAAAAGCAGTTGATGTACCTGAATGCATACACATTGTAAATGATAAAGCCGTCAACAACAAAGCTGGATTTTGAACCAAAACAGCACTGAAAGAAATGTTTCCAACCTTTGGTGCGCTTACATTAAGCTGTTTCTTACAGATAATGTGATTGTCAAAACAAATTTTATTTCATTGTACTTAAGTTCTGGTATTGAAGGAAAAGTAAACTGTCACCATATTCCTATCAGGCATATGGTTTGGAAAATCGTTTTAATTTTAGCCCTATTGTCATTTATATATCATGTATCATATCAACATATCATAGTTTCTTATTTATCTGTAACTCCATCTTGCATTCCTAAATTATGTGTGAATTTTGTCCAGGAAAGAGACAATGACTCAATTATATTTTGCAGGCAGCTAATTTATTTTCATGGTGAGGTTAAATGCAGGGCAGCTCAGTTGAAGTGTTTCCCTTACTTTAAGAAAAAGTCTCATTGAAATCTCATTAGATTCCTACAGTTGTATTACATTTGGGAGCCAAGTAGCTTTAGATGAAACAGGTTCTTCACAGCTGAGACTGTCATTTAGTTAAAGACAGCAATCTTTTTTCCTGAAACTCAAGAGATTTTGAAGTTGTCTGTTGTACAATGCAATGTAGTTAGTTTGGGATATAAAATTTTAATTTTGGAATAATAGATCTTTTGATCTATTTTTACTACTATTAAATTTAACCTAATACATTTTTAATTATTCCTTTGATTAATTATAATTTTCTATATTATAATTAATTTTTATGTGTAATATTTCTTGAGAGACAAATTACAATCCACTATATTAACATTCCTATTAAATAATTAGCTAATTCCTACACATTTTACATTGGTTTTCTTCAGCTTCTGAAATTTGAAAGGGAATCCAATTGGAAACATGTTCACATAATGGTATCAATGCCTCAGTTTCAGAACCTTAGTTTGCAATTACTAACTTACATTCATGTTTCTTCCTCTTTAAAACTTCCTTCAAAACGAAATAAGGGTTCATAATAAAAATGTTCTTTCCTTTTTTTTTTAAATTAAATTGCAATCCTTAAAAATGCACAACAAATAGTGCATCCAATTAATTAACCAGTTAAGGAAGACAGCTGTCCATTCCTGTCATTCTAAGGTTTTTAGTTACCAGTATGTACAATGACTCTTCCCTTGCTTTCAAACTTTTTTGGACAGCAGTTCATCAATTGTTAGTTTCATATTTTGTTAAAAAGGATCCTTAAATAATCAAGACTTTACAAGACATTTTCAGGTGATGAAAAAAGCTTTTCCCTATTTGAATCTATTGATTTCACTGTGTCCTTTTCAGTAGCACACTACAGAACAATTTAGAATTATGAAAACAGCTCTTTTGTCATTCTAATTTAATATTTACACAAGGCTTCTCATTTTAACAGGCCATCACCTTGATGAATCATCCAAATTTGAATGTAAAGGACAATGAATTGTCCTTTTGAAACCAATGAAACTTTGTTAAAATTGAAGTGAGCTTTGAAGAACAGTCTATATGACACAGAAAGTGTCAGCACTTAGAAGTATTATAGTAATTGCTGTTCTGCATTCTTACTGGTATTGCTTTACATGGAACAGGAATAAAGGCATCTGTCAGAGGAACTGATGATATATTTGTTCTGTGTTTTTATTTGTAGATTTGATTGATACAGTTATTAAAGCACATGAAATTGTCACCTAAGTATGAAAGCACACAATATAGCAAATCTACTTACAAAGATTTCTTAATTATTGTATTAAGATAGTTAAAAAGTTATGTACTGTCAAAACATCAGGCATTTCAAATCGAATTGAAAGGATCATTGTGTACCATTAGCAAGGTGCTAATTACATAAAAAAGAAAGGATGTATGGTTTGGATTTTTTTTTTTCTTGGGCAGTTAACTTCTATTCCTCCTAATTGCTTTTGGAATAAAAATAAGTCACAATTCAGTATAAAATATATGCCCGAGATGATCTCTATCGTGACCATAGCAACATGCTTGGGACTTTTTATTTTATACCGTTTTTAACATGCAAACTAAATTTGTGTATTGATTTAGATAAAAGGAAATAAAAGATTCATTGTAAATATTTGCAGTTGTCAGCTTCCAAAACCAATCAATAAATGATAAAAAAAGCTACAACTTTTAAGAGTTTTAAAACTATAAGATCTATAAAACAATGCTGATATGGTTAATAATTGAGAATTCATAACTTCTGCATCTAGTCCTTCAAAAAATCTACCTTCTATGAACCTGAAAGCCCCACTGATTTGAAGCAAAATAGAAAATATAAGTGCAAAGACATTTTAGTCTAAATCTCTGTCAATTTAGAATAAGCACCTGGATTTAAATTTCATGCTGAAAGCAATTGCTCCATTCTTTTCCAAGGAATGACTACATTACCACTCTAGGTCTTTTCAAATGAATTGTAACATGCTGAGCGTGATGAGCTTGTAGTAGAATTCCTTTTTTTGTGTAAAAGACTTTAAGTTTCTTCAACAAAATCAAGAAAATAATTGAAGGTTTTTGGTTTTTGGGTTCTTTTACTCTAACTAATAAAATCAGGAGACTGTTGTGAGATCTAGCGGCAAGCAGTTTGATGTCCTCAGCAGGACACCAAAACTCAGAAGTAGCGCTGTAAATTCAGTGTGGGGCTTCGACACTATGCTAAGTGTGGCCTGAATCTCTGGGGCTTCCCTTTGATGCAAGTGCAGTATATTAACTGGAAAAGCATTCACTTTTATTTGTCTGTACTGTCTGCGACAACAATATCGCCTCATTTAGGCTAGTTCAACATGAAAATGCACAGAGAAGCAATCTGTTATAAATTAGCACAGCTCTCCTTTCATTTTACTAGCTAGTAATTGGAAGGGGTTACAAAAGTGTAATTTATCAGATTATATGTGTTTATCTTTTTGTGGGGACAGCATGCCTTTGGTGAATTTTCCTACGCACCCTGAGGGAATAATCTTTCCTTGATGTCCATTAGATCTGAAAGAAAACAATGACGCCTGTGAAATATAGGAGTATAATTTGTTGGGTTTGAGAAGCAGCAGTTTCCCAGACATCTAAAATGGTATTAATGACTTTATTAGAACCTTACCGTTCCTTGGAAATGCTTTTGCTCTCTCGTTTCCAAATGGTCTTGAAGTCACTGCAGAATTCATACCACACCGTGAAAACGTAGTTTGGTGTGATCTCCTTCTCGCCAGGCTTTGGCTTTATCCCAAAGTATCCCACTGTTTCTTCAAAGCTGCAAGGGAGGGGGAAAGAAAAGAAACCAGTCACTGCATAAGCCCACTGGGGAAACAGTTTATCTGATTCAGTAGTCAAGGCAGGTAATTACCATAACTTCTCCTTACCCTTGGAAATTACAGCAGCAATTCACACTAAATACAACTAACCTTCCAACACCCACCTCTCTTCCAGGAGGATAACTTAGAGATGCACGAGCCAGCACAGAGATCTGTCACACTGGCAAATCATGGGTGTTCAATTATAATGAGAAAAACATAGCTTGTTGCCTTATAAGAAATGCTGTAATATATTTATTTCCTTTATTCTGCTGCACTCCATGAAGATCCTATTCTCCCATTTATCTTCACTGAAGAACTCTAGAAGAGTCACACACCAAGTCAATAAAAAATCTCTAGGTTTGGTTGAAAATAATCTTCTAGTATTTAGGGAGAATTGGTAGCAGCAACAACCAAGCAACAACAGAGAGTGCCAATAGTACTTTTGCAACAGTTTGACTGAAAATAATCTCTTTCCACATGTGTCAATAAGCAATTAATTTTACAAAAATACATTGCCAGTATTTTAATGCTCTTAAAAAGATATTATAATGTGGCTGTTACTGAATTGCTATACAGCTGGATATTTTCGAAGTATTCTTTTAGTACAGACAATACTTCCAAGAGCATTTTAACTTTTTGTGCATTAACTTTTATGACATTGCCTTGTATACATAAAATGGAACAACCTATATAACTAGGTACTTATATAAATAAAAGTATGTTCAGTTTTGTTAAAGTTGAATCACTTTTCTCTGCAAAGTAGATACAACAATCCTGAAATATTTGGTGATATTTATTAAAAATAATGCCATAATTTAAAAGCAAAGGTAACATCATATTTTTAAAATAAGTAATATTTCTTGTAATAATAATTTTATTTAGTCAGAAGAAATCTATATTCTTCTTCAGAGTTGCAAATAGGTTCTAAAACTAAACGCAGGAGGTGTAAATCTTGAAAATTAAATAAATAATTTTGAAGACCTGTAAGTATGACTCTCCAACCATGTTACCATGAACCATGAATGCAGCTTTGGCATCCTTCTTCATTTATATTTGCGTAGTTCACATTGCAGGTTTTCATACAGAAAAACAAAGGTTAGGCTCAAGATTTTTTGATTTAGTTTATAGTTCAAGCTTTTTAGCTAGGCTTGAAGAATGTAAAGTATCCATTTAAAACTACAGAAGTTATCCATCCAAAATAAAGCAATATATACACCAGCTACTTCACAACGAAGCTTAGATTTTAGCCACATGAGCCAATATGCTCTGAGGTTTTTTTGACACTTTAAAGATAGAAACCATGCTGTACAATATCCCATATTGTTCAAGGTAAGCTATAAAAATAATAGGATTTTTAAATCCTCATATGTGATAACCTTTTACATTTCTTACTAGGACTTGCATGAAACATTTAACTATATTTCAAGTTAACTGATGTTCCGTATTTAAGGAATCGGAATGAAATATGTGTATATAAGACTATAACATTCAGAGTTCATGGATCTTGCAGTGACACTATGAGAAGAAAAATAAATAAACAAACAAATAAAATACAGCTTTAAATATCTGTGTAAAACGTTTTAGTTTTCAAACTCTAAAAATACTAAAATATCTTAGTCATAATTACATGGTTAAAACCATTTATGTTTACTGGGCAACATAATTTGGATTACATTCACTTGGGTGGGCCAAATGCTCCTCAGCTGTTCACAGCACTTTCACTGGGGTAACTCAGCCAAAAGCAGCAAGAACAAAGACTCTTTTCAGGTTGGCTTCATGTAACACAGCCCCAGGTACATTGTGCACTCTTCTACCTAACAGAACCCCTCACCATCCCAGCTGCAGCATACAAAGGTGGGACCCTGAAATCTTGCACTGTCTCTCTCTGCCTTCATCCTGACACTTTGCATCCTCTCTTCCTTTCTTCATCAGCCCCCAGTACCACTCCTTTGCTTTCAACCACCTTAATCTGGCTTCCTGGGCTACTTTCTGCCTTTCTAAATTAGTAATTTAAAATACTGAATATTCAGCTAGCAATTAAAAACCCAAACTCTGTGTTGAACAACTAATTGCCTAAGTCAACTACAAATGGGGTGCAGCTCCCCACCCTGGAGAGTCTGTTCTACTCTAGAAAGGCTACAAAGCAGGTAGGATATGAAGGAGCCTTGAGCCAAGAAGTTAGGTTTGTAGCTAAGTAGAGCCAGTCAGAGACTTGAAATGAGGAGGTAAAGCCCCAGCTTTACCTGCCCCAGCCCCAGCCAGTTGTTCAGCCAATATTTAGGCATCTTCTGCAACAGATGGGAGCAGTTCACTTGAACTTCATTTGGGAAGTGCCCCTTATCTCCCTCTTCCTGACTGCCTAGGAAAACTAACTGAAGTGTCTCAGGTGGAGTGAATATGGTCTGAGAAAAGCACAACTAAAATCCAAATTACCACAGATCTTCCTCCAGTGACCAGGAAGAAAAAATATTGATAGGAAGTTAAAAATTAATTTACCCCAGTTTATTTATAGCAGGTCCATAGCTAAGATGGATGTTTCACAAAACTACAATTTGGTAAACAATATGTATTAGTAAAACCAATTTATTGAATATTTTACTATCTATCTATAAATCAATCTCACTTTTCTCATACTTTGACTCCTTTGGCCTAAGTGAGGCACAAATATTCAAGAAATAAAAACACTGGGATTTCTGAGGCAACCAAGTGCAAGTGATGAAAATGTTCAGTGATGATGAAATACATTTTTATGTCATAAAGTAGTTAATCAGTTATTTATCTTTTCTGTAAAATCCTCTTTCAGTTAAATGCTGATAATTATTAAAACCTCAAACACAGTAGACTGGTTGGATAAAAATTCAAATGAAGTTTTTCCTGGAAGATTACACAAGAGTTTTTCAGGAAACATATTACTACTTTGAAATACAGATCCTTTTTGCTACTTAATGTAATTCCTAAATTCAATAATATCTTTAATCAAAATACACTGTTAAAAAACACTATCAAAAATCTTACCAGTTTTGAGCATTTTCCAAACTGTTCTCTTCTTTTTTCCGTTCTTCTTTAGCTGCCAGTGAGAAACATTTTAAAGGTATAAATTACTATCTTATTGTTTTAGAAAGCCCACAGATTAAATATATCTTATTTTCAATACTGCACAGTTTGTATACTAAGTATAATAAAAGTGGGAAACACTTGCTAATTTACAATTTTTACTTTTTTCTTGTATACAATGAATGTTTCTACTGTACCAATAAAGTTTATTGGATTTGAAAAGTAATTTAAAATCCGTATTATAATATATAGTGTTAGGCATTAATTGAATAAAACATATATAATTAAACTTCACTTTCAGATGTTTTAAAAAGAAAAAGAATTTGTGTTTCTTTATTGTTGTAGACCAGAACTTACAAATTTAAACATGTTTCTGCAGCATAAACAATTGAAAGTTGAATTGGAATTGACCAGGTACCAAACATAGTTAACATCAATTGTTCCACAGAGCTATCACATTTTGTTTTGGAAGCTGGCAAGTGAAAACACATGTAGTAGGTTTTAAATGTATGGCATATACATGATTTTTTTTGAAAAATCAGCCAGAAGTTTGAAATATGGTTAGTGAATCTGAGCCCCTCTATTACAGAATGCTCACATGAACTACTTAAAAGGATTTGATTTTCAAAAGATAGGCATTCTCTACTAGTGAAAATGTTTCCTGACGTGGATACTCAAAGCAAAACAAGTTTTTGTTGATCAAGTCTTCTTCATACAGAAGAGCAACTTCAGCTCCAGTAGAATACCATGTATATAAAATAATACTACTGTGGAAAAGTTATTCCTACTCCATATTAAAATAATCCTGCAAGTGGTAATGTTAATATAAACAGAATTCAGACACTTTTTAATACAATGATAAATAACTTTATCTTTTTGCATCTCAGTCTACAGGAGTGCCTGGTTGGAATACAGTTACAAACTGAGTTCACAGACAAGGCCATTGAGAAACTGGTCCTGAATGACTCAATTTCATTATAAGGGTACTGACAAAGAGGTTTGTACTATGATAGTTTATAAAGAAAATAAGTATTGATTGCTTCAGCATATTTGCTGTTAACAAAAAAAGTTAATTTCAGCTCATATGTTTCCCTACATTGGGTGTGTTGGAGATATTTATTCCTATTATTTCAATGTGGCAAATAAACAGAAACAGTGTTCTGTGCCCTTTGTGAGGAAAGCAATTAATTCTATATGATTAGGTTCTCTACCTCAAATCTTAGTGGCAAGACAGCTGCAAGTGAAATATATAGGGCAAATCTGATTTATTACATTCATCTCAGGGTCCCAAAAATTTGCCTAAAATTAACCGAATATACTTAATTCCTTATTTTAATTTTATACCATTAAAAGCAGACAATGCAGGTTGGAATTCTATTGATTCATAATTATATAAAATTAACTACACAAGCTGAACTATGTATAAAATGGTACAATTAATTATTACACTTATTTCTGGTTTTCAAACATAGCTACACTCCCAGCTACAACAGAAACAGTATCTTCAGATCCCTACACATGAAACACAGTAACTACTAACCAGGACAACATGTTTATACTTTTACAGTTAGGTGGCAAGACCTGATTTGCTGTTTTTAATCTTGCAGAAACAAGTTAAGGAAAGACAGTGGAAAGAATTCATTTAATTTCTTATACAAAGTAAAAAAAAAGGTGTGACTTTTAGGAAGAAACACACAGTTTACATTAATGTAGCAGTGTTTGTATTTGTGTACCAATAAAAAGAAAAACAGGAAGGAAGAAAATATCAGTATTATATGGAAAACAATATTTTCTGTATTTTTAACTGTAAACATGTCCACCAAGGAATTGTTCAAAAGCATTTATTTGAAATTAGTATTTTCTGACTTGTTAAGAAAATAAATGAACAACTCCATATAACAAATTCTATAATGTGTAAGACAAGAAACTAGAGCAATTCTCTTATGTTCCATAAAACTTCTAATTTTCCACTCAAAATCTGAAATATCCTGCCCTTTTTCTCCCCCTCCACAACCTGCAATGACTAGCACACTCAATGCTATCAGATATATGTTTCCATGAAACAATGCAATTTCCTCAGCAGTCTTAAAAGCCCCATAGTCAAGATATCAATCCTTGTCTTAATTCATGAAGTTACTGAAGGCAATTCAAATTAATCACATAAGTGAAAGAAGTTATTTCTTTTTATTTCTCTAGCAACACCATATTTGCTTGCATAGGATTTGCTTTTTGCAGAAGTGGAACGAGGTAATCCTTTCACCCTTAGACCAGGTGTTTGATTTCAGTTTCCTCAAGTTAAGAATATATTAACAGCCATATCAGACTGACACAGGGATTCATCCAGCCCAATATCCTGCCCCTGGCAGGCACTGAAACAGGTTCTCAGTTAGAATTACGGACCAGGACAAACACATTTCCCCCAAGTGAACTCTCCTCTGAGATTCTGTAGCTCATACAAAACGTTTCCTGCATTGAATGGCATTGAAATGAAATCCTCAGTTGGGTCTCCTTCAAGAACTTGCTCATTCTTTGCTCAAGCTATTATAGTATTTTTAACTTCCACAACCTGTTGTGGCAAGTGTTCTATAGCCCAACTATAAGCAGCACATTTTGTTTATTTTTAAATGACACCTGGTATCACTCTTGTATCAGAGAAAACCTGACTGCAGTGAACACTGAAATACAGTGTCTATTGGCTTTTTGATTAGGACAGTTTTGAAGCAAATTCCTCAGTATTCCCCATTTATTGAGTAGTGATTTGGTTTGCAGGTAGGTTTTGGTGTTTGTAAACTGATTTCCATTAGGAGGAAACTAAACAGGAAGCTCCACAGCAAATGTACTGCAATACTTAATAGGGACAAAAGAACCAAAGTAACATTTGGGCCTTCCGACATCTTTGAACACATGAGCTAGATGATCTTATGAATTTGCCTTATGAATCAGATATTTGTGATGATTTCCTTTTAATGAAATTTCAGAAGTCAGCATGAAGATTCACGATCCTCTAAGAGTTTAAAAATTGAAGTAGTATTAAAGTGAAATAGTAACAAAATCCTCCCACTTATTTTTTCCACATTTTCTAGTTTTTGAGGATGGAAGAGTACATGAAACACTATACTGAAAATGAGAAAATACCAGAAAATATTTATTTTTAACAGGTCTAATGTATGCAGAGCAACTTCCAGTTACAACAGAACCAATACTGGATCTACAAAGAACAAAGGAAAGAAAATACTGGATACCAGCACAGACTGAAAATTGAGAAGGTCAGTAACTAACAGAGGCAAGCAGAGAATGATGATGCGCTAAGAAAAGTGGAGAGAAAGGAAAAGAAAGACAAAGAAAGAAAAATGGGTAGCCACAACTACAAAAAAAATCTGTTATTATGCCCCTCTAGTGAAAATTTTAACACTCATTGAGTCTGACTAGATAGATTTTCTGTTACTTCTCTCAGACCTTAAATATATGAACCCACATAAGAAGGATAACTCACTGAAGTGTATTGATTTAGCACATTACAGCTTTTCTTTTATTTTGTAGTATTTTATTACTTTCATAATTGAAAGATCTGATGCATAAAGTTTTTACAAATTTTCTAAGATTTTTGGAGCAGTGACAATTTCCACAATTACAAGAAAATTGCAGCAACTAGCCGTCAGGATGAAGATACCAGAACTCTTAATTTTATATTCCAAGGCTAAGTTCCTGTGATTCAAAAATATATGCTTCAAGAACTTTAAGAGACTGCTTTGTAAATTGTAGTGTTTTCTGCATAGGAAAAACACAATCCTAAAACAAGGTATTTGAATTTTTTTTCCCTTGAGGAGGGAGATACATCTTTTCTGACTCATGTTTTCCAATCAGTCACAGTTAGGATTAAGACAGAATCTATAATAAGATGTAGAAAAAAACCCCAACCCAGCCAAAACTCAACCTTAAAAGTAAACAACAAAACCCCTACTGACATTCCTCTTGGAACTTTATAAAGCCTGAACAGAGACTGTTAAAACAGTGACAAATGGTTATTATGACATTTTTAGTCTTATGGGAACCCATGTTCCTCATTAGTCAAAACTAAAACCTCTTAGGTAGGCATGTTGAAATGTAGCCAAAACATGGACCCCATCCTAGAAACCATACTAAGCCTTGATTTAAAGGCCGAGGAAGAAAAGCATACCCGCCAAGAGGTTCAGCTGGGTTATCTTTTCCCAAAGTGAGGAAAGTCACATTCTGCGACATTATCAAGTTAGAAGAACAAGCGACAATTGACCATATTTTCTTGGTCTTTATAAAGCATGAACCATGCTTTGAAAGCATTATCACCATTTGAAAACAGAGATCCCAATCTCTTAGATACTATCATTGGTGATATACTTGGGTATCAGAAGTTGAACCTAGAAGGCCCCCAGGCTAGAAGTGTAGCAGATCTATTTTCACCCTCAAATACAACTGTTATGCAAGAGATTGTTAAATATTAAATTAAACAATTATTAAATTCTTTAATAACCCTGTTTAATCAGGGGCTTTGGAGAGTGGAAGAAAACCCTCAAAGGTGTCCTAGGTGGGCAAAATGACTACAGAAGACCATCAAAAGCTCTACAGTTATGCAGTTTTTCTGTCTCTGAACAAAATCCTTGACATGTTCAAATTACTAGCATACTACACTATAGTAGTACTACAATCAGAAGGATTAGAGTGGGATGAAATAAGCCTTCTTTGGTTTTGATTTCAATAGACCTGTTAACACTGAAAATTTTTGAATAGATTTAATTTTTAGGAAATCCTTGACTCAAGCCATATTGGCCTAAAAGTAGCATCATGGAAAGCAAAATCTTCATAGGGATGCACTTGCTAGCACATGGCATTTCTTTGAGCTGCAAAGAACTACCATGAGCAATCTAAACCCCTTCCCAAGGGCTGCTATTTTAGAATCATCATGGGTTAACTGTGGCCAGTAGCTATGTACCCCACAACCACTCACTCAGTTTTCCCCTTTCCACCTCAGTCAGATAGAGGAGACAATAGGAAGAGCAAAAGTAGAAAAACTTACCGATCAAGATAAACACAGTTTAATACATGAAGATAAGGGGAAGAACAAACTGAAGTGATGCAGAGGCAGAGAGAGATGCCTCGCCATTTTTGAGCAATACTACCTCTCCCAAAATCCCTTCCTCTCCTTCATTGCAGAGCATGATATTACATGCATGGAATGCTGAGTTTGAGTTAGCCATCCAGATTATGATCCCTTCCAGTTCTTGCCCACCCTGGCCTATCACTGAGGGGACAGAATGGGACAAAGAGAACACCCTGACAATGTGCAAGTGCTGCTCAACAATAGCCAAAACACTTCTGTACTATCAACACTGTTTTAGCCACAAATCCAAACCACATCCCACACTAGCTGATGTGAAGAATATTAACTCCATCCCAGCTGGACCCAGTACAACAGCACACAGCCATAGAGTAATCATACAGCCATGGAGATGAATCCTAAGATTTAGACAAACTGGATAATTTAGACAAATTAGATAATTTAAATACATGATAATCAAGGCTAAAGCTATTTTTTTATTATAGTAAAGGCGTCCAACAATTTGATCCAGAATGTTAAACAATCGGTAGTTTTCAATGCAGCATGAAGCTTTATTGTTCTTGCTGAAAGCAAAGCCAGCAGCATGTAGCTAACAATTCATAAAGGTTTTCATAAGTATCATCAACACCCATTTAATCTTTTTACTCTTGTATAACCGCACTCTCCAGAAAAAGACTGGGCTCTACATAAAAGGCCATGAATAGAACACATTATGAATGTTATAAAATAATTTATATTATATAACATGTGAAATTCTATTTTAATACCTGACACTGCCAGCATCTGCTTTCTTGAAATGTCAATTTTAAAGGAATGGAAATAAAATTAAGAGCATCTTTTAAACAAATTAAAAAACGTCAAGTGAAAATAAACAAGTATTTAAAAAAAATCCACATATGAATGCAAAAGAATTTAGAATCTGAAATTGGATTGTCCTACTTTTTAATTTTTTTTTTTCATTATCACCCTGGAATATATTGTTTTTTAAAAACATGGTTAAACAATGTTTGACTAACAAGGGCGAGTCTGGGTGCTCAGTATGAAAACTGGGGCCTTGGAATTGTTAAAGACATGGAAAATAATTTTCTAATCTAGTGTTATACGCTACTAAGATGAAGTTTTTCATCTCATACTGATTGAACCTAATTTTAGAACTGTTTTATTTTAAAAAAATATTATATAATAAGGGATTTAGCAGCAGAGAGTATAGAAGTCCTCAGAAATTAGGTACTCACAGTAAAAAACAATTTAGCAGTTTCAGATATTTATACTTATAACTCTAATTATTGAGCAAGTTTTCTCAATAATCTTAAATTTTACACAAATTATGATGTTTCAAAAATCCCGAAGGAGTTGTATCCTGATCTAGGAAGAGATTCTCAAGAAACATCTGTCTGACTAGGCCTATACATAAAACCTGAATTTTTTCCTACTTTTACATTTTTATATTGAGTTACTTCTAATATAACACTGTATTTTGAGAAACAGTATTACTTTTAATTTAGTTATAAACAGAAGAATTCTTATTACTTAGTTGGTTTTATACATAAACATAGCAAACATGAGAGAATACATACAGTGTAAAACATTTTCTGTTTTTTTTGTTGCACTGTATTACATTTCAAATTTGAATATGAGTGCAAGTTATTTCACATGGCTGCAGTCCACCATTCTCATGGTGGTGCATTTTTGCCTTATAAAAATGCTGCATTTCAGAAATAGTGAAAAAAACTTAAATATTCTATACACAACTTCCTAGCAAATAATTTTCTATTATGTATTACTTGATAAACTGTCTTTAGTCAGTTACTAACTTCTAATTGGTGGGGTTTATGAATTAATGGAATTCAACAGACAGCCTGGGGATTCTATATAAGTATTTGACTGTATGATTAATATAGTTTTCTATAACAATGCAAAAAATCCCCACAAAAAACAGCCCCATGCTCATGAAGAGATTTTTCTCCTATGCTGTCAGCTAAACAAGAAGGTCTGGGAGAATGGAATCAATGAAACTTGGGTCTACTGTGGCTCTGTACCTTAGTTAGTTCACAGATGGATTCATTAATGTTTAATTAAGGGGTGAGTTCATGATATAGCCTTGCTCTCCCTGGAAGGCTAATAGGGTCACTCTTGTCTATTTAGCCATGTATTTTTATTTAGATTTTAAGAGCTTAGTATCTCAGGATCTCTAACCTTGTCACATTTGGTCAAAATTGGACAGTGCATTAAAAATTATTGGCAGGGGAATAATCAACAAGCAGTGTGATCACATGAGCCTTTTTTCTTTTATCTCTTCTTTAAATTAAAATACATCACATTTTAAATACAGAATTTGGCTATGCCATTTTTTTTTGACAGTTTAAATACTGGTATAGACCTCTTAAATCCTTTCAAAACAATCTTCAGAACACTTGCTGCCATGAGGTCTTAATCACCCTTCCCTGAAACAGTTCTCACAAGTTTACTTTCCTCTGCAGTGGTGCAAAAGCTTTTTTTAACTAAGAAACCCACATTCAATGATGTGAATGCATAAATGCTCCTACAGCACAGAGTCTCTGCGCAGCCTTAGAAAGTTTCTTAACAAACAAGTGTCCCACAGATTATCGGGAATATAAATTGCTAACCTATATCTTAGCTATGTGTCCAGAAAAAAAATAATGTTTGCCATATAGAAATTGTTAAATATTAGATTCAATATTTTTAATGTTATGAAAACATAACTAATTGCAGACACTTGCACACACAGAGAGACACACAATACCAGCAGAACATGCTCAAGCAACACATTCAAGAAAGTGTTTATTATCATAGGTAATAAAAATCCTAGGAAATTATGTTTTCTTCTAAAAGTGATAATGCTATCTATAAATGTGCCAGAACAAAGTGTTGAAGGTCATTTTACCGGAACATTAAAACTAACCATGAAGAAAAAAAGTTGTATTTACTTTCATAAATTCTTTTATTTCTTAAAAGGTATATTTCTTAGTATGATGTGTCCATTGTATTTTGTGAAAGAAGATTTTAAAACTAAATTAAAATTATCTTCCCTACAAAAGAGGAATTTTTTCATTAAAACTAGAACACTAGTCTTATTTTCCTGTATTCTGGAGGGATTTGTTACAAAACAAGAGTTAGCATTACATTTTTCAGTTTTATTAATTTAATTAAATTATTTGAAACTCCATTCTGTTAAAATGAAACTGAGACAATAATCTCATTCTCCCACACTTTGGTGTTCCAGATAATAACTACTTTTTAAAGCATGTTAGTACTTAGCACTAGAGAGATACATTTTCTAATTCTACTTTCTTTCTAAGAAACTCCTATAATGTTGTGTTTTAATTCCGAGATTAATCTCTGATAAATGTATCTAAACAGTTTACAGAACTGAAAAATTAGTTGTAATCCTTCCAAACAGAACAAGGTTAAATCCAATCTGTTCTGTGTCTGGGAAAACTAACTATCCAGATTATCTGTAACTACAAGCTCTTTTTGTAAGCAGAAGTAAAAATTTTGAAGATTGGCCCACTCTTATACCAAGAACAATATTTTTAAATAGTTGAATGATTATTGAAATCCAATAAGAAGCACGGCATCTCAGAAAAAAAAGAGTACTACCGAGGAAAAAAATTAATTGATGGTGAACCAACTGCTAATCTGTTGATTATGTTGATTAATGAATAATTATACAAATATAATTGAACTATTTTCAGAAAAGCTGTGTGAAATTTGCAGCCTGAAAAGTTTGAGGAGAGAAAATCCACAGCAATGCCTCCTTCTGTGGAATGATAACAATGATTTATAAAGCTCAAGTTATTTCTGCTGATTGAGCTCAGTTAAGATTGGTTTCACATGATCAGCTAAAGTACAGAAATCCATGATGTGTAGTGGCCCCACACGTTTGAACACACTAGGACATGCTCTTCTAGGTGATCCAAACGTTGGGGGTAGGGGAGTTAAAAGCTGTTGCTTTGTTTTCCCTACATTTTCCTCTCATTAGGATACACTCCTCTGCAAAGTTAGCCACTTCTGGTGGTCGGGAGCAAAGTCTCATTGTAAATGCACAGCAGGATAGTGGCAAAGCTGAGATTAATTCTCCATAGATTTATATAGACCTTTCTCACTGTTGATTGCTTGTACTGTTTCAAAGGTGCATGCGTTGCCTTTTTTTATTGCTGGTTACTGACTTTATTCCAGCATATGGTGGTTGGCGCCATGACACAAAGTGAACATTTTATACTAGAATTAAAGTGGATATTTGACAGTTTCTGTCAGAAAGTTCAGAGCAAAGAATTTGTGAGACAAGATTTATTGCATATTTTATATGGGACACATCTGTTTCTTTGCTATGTTTCTCTTTAAACAGAAAAATAGCAATAAAGTTTCTTTAAGAAACAAAGGCTGTCAATAAAAAGTATGAACAGAAAAACTACATTATTGAGAATGAATTTAATCATTTTGACCTTCTAAAAATGTGTTGCTTGGAAGTATGACAATCACTTTTCCCTTTTTGCTCAGCCCTATAGACTATAGGTTTTCAAACACACAGCTACCCGTATTTAAGGGTAAATAAAATAAAAATCAAATTAAATCTAAGTATTGATATTGGATATTCACATTTAAAATCAAGGTGAAATATTAAGGTAGATTTTGCCTATTTTTATAGAATCTGTAGCCGCATTTTAATGATATGAAATATGTTAAATAAACACCCCTTTTTCTGAAAATGTCTTCTTAAACTATAGATTAATTGTAAGATATATGGCAAACTCACCCATATTTATCTATTAATATCATTAAATCTGATATAGTTTGGCCTCTGAAGTTTAATTTAGTCTTGTTAACACCAGAATCAAAACTGAATTTGAAGAACACCTAGCAGGATCTTGTTCAAGAAAAAAACCTGTATGCATTAAACATGAAATTTTTAACCAACAGCAGTACTGTTTATAAAGATTCACATTTAGTGCAAAACCCAAAGATTCAGCTTGAGAAACATGAAGTTTAAATAGGTAGAATTAAACCAGAACAAAAATAAAGAAAACATTGCTTTAAAATCATATATGCTTTTATGAAAAGGCATGGGTGTCCTATTACTTCTAATTAAAGAGAACAGCCATGGAAAAATCCCTTCTGTCGAAATACATAATTTTAAACAAATAGTTATAATATATAGTTAAAAATACTTTTAGGCACAATACTTTCTTAAACAAATATATTGTAATTTCCTCTACAAAATAACAAATACTTGTCAAATTATCTCATACTTCCAAATGCATTAATTCTTGTTTTTAACTCAAAGATTTTATAGAAATTCAATTTATGTAGGAAAATTTATGTAGCTACTAGTTTGTAGTTTGAAATAAAGTGTTGATAATAAAAGGGTTCTAAAATCATGGGGATTTAGGGTTAAAAGGAAAATTAAGCTTAGTAGGCCCTGGAAAAATAAATACCCTGGGTACATGAAGGCCTTGTACCTTGCTAGAACTGCACCTGTGTAGCTAGTACATGATAAATGATATAATTGTTAGATGTGATGATTATTTAGTAATTAAAAAGAATTACTGTTTAATCGTAAGAATAATCATGAGAAACTGTGGTCAGGGACCTAAGAAACATCACGAGAAACTCATGCTTGAATAAAGTCAATGTATACAATAGAACAGTATAAGTTTAATAATTAATATGTAAGTTATATAATGATAGAATATAAAATACGTTCAGCTCGAAAGCCATATCGGAGTCAGATTTGGGTCTGTACCCCTGACTCCCAGAGCTCTCAATAAAAGCACCTCCATACAATCATATCCCGTGATTATGTGTGTTCCTGAATGCTAACAGTGTAAAAAAGAGGCAAACTTGGACCCGGAGTATTTCTCCTTCTTACCACAAATAAAATAGAGGATACTAACATGAAAAAATATTTTGTTATGATTCTTTTTAATGATGCTTCTACAAGAAACACCAAACTACATTCAAATACTGATTTTTTTTGAGCTTGTCTTCTTTGTGATATACACACAGAAGACTGCATTTGAAAATATGATCTCTCAATTTCTAAATAAAAACCTGCAAAACGACTATTCTCCTTATGAGGAGATCTTGGGAAAAGTAAAGCATGAGTGACACATTAGTCACGTGATTTAATTCATTCCTTGAAAGTACTCAGATACAATCATGATGAGAAAAATGAGCTTGCTTATTTTCTATTGACTCTATGCTGGGAGCATAGAATTTTTTCCCTGCAGTGTATGTAAACATTTTTAAATGTTTATGTTTATTCTCATATAAAGGAAAGAAGAGGCTATAATATTGGATAACAAGACCAGGGATTTGAGTGCACCAGCTCAGCACATCACTGCAGATTTTGTGCTTGCTGTACCTCTAGGCCTTTATTAATATTAATACCTTTGTGTTTATGAGATACCTCCTATCACTTGGAAATGGGTTTTACTCAATAATAGCAGTTAATCTGTGGAAAAGGCAATCCCAACTTTCCCATTAGTAGAAGAGTTAAATATAATTGCAGTCTTAGTCAAAGCTTTATTTGACTACCATTTTGATTTGATACTGTCTATTGCACCACACAAACACTATTTCTGAGAAAGATAATTAACACAAATAATTTGCATCTAAATTCTTATGTTGTAATAAAACAGTCACAATGAGCTTAACTCCTCTTAGGTTTTTTTTCTCTATTAAAACAAGAAAATCTTGAATTTTTATTTTAAGTTAATAAATCATATGCAGGTGAAAGTAATATGGAATTTGGTTCATCTGCATCTATAACCACAGAATATTCTTTTTATTAAGTATTTAAGAGGGCAACTTACTTTTAAAAAATTTCAGAAATTTGGAAAGAAATTTTAAATCCTGAGAACATTTACTTCATTCACGACAAAACCAAACCAGTATCAAATTACATAATGAAAAATGACTGGAATTGAAAAGGAAGAACAGTCAAGGGAGAACAGTCAAAGCTCCCCTATCATTATTTCAAATAGACATCATAGAATTAGCTCTCCTAATGAAACCTGGGGATTCTCTCTTCTAGGAATTTCCAAATTACATATAAGGAAAGAATTCCTGAAGTGTAAAGCTTAATAATCTTTAACATATGCCCTATCCAATTCCACTTCAAGTCAATGGTGGGTCAAGCCCTTTGTGTAAAACTGAAGTTAAGGAAACACACTCTAAACATTTACCAATAAACTGTACTGATAACTCTGTAGATAATCAAACTAAACACATTTTACAGAGCAGTTTTTTCCTTTTACCATGATTGTCTTTAATGTTTGAAGATTTCTGCTTGGTCAGAGAAGATACACTGCTCTGTATAGTCAGGTATCCCTGCCTGACCTAGGGCACCAGCAACCTCTGTAAATACCACATTCTGGTCCAGAGATGGCAACACTTTGTGGAGGGAACTTTCAGACTGTAAGACACTCCCAAGATTAAAGACTTCATACACATGTTTTGTACAAACAATTATATCCTGAAGTCAGTTCAGAAGCTGAAGATCTTAAAAAATATTTTTTGACACTTTCATAATGGTTGACTTGGGACAATGTTTAGATAGCTGAAAAATTCTGATGCTAAAAAGTTTGAATTGATTTATACGCCATGAAAGAAGTACTGGTCCAATAAACTTCATACATACATCTCTTAAGAGAAATAAAACTGCTGATTTCTCCACCTCAAGGTGTTCAAAAGCATGGTCAAGATTCTTCACAGGACAAGGGTAAATTTTAAAATATCTTTCCGTGACATCTGAAGCATTTAGGCACAGAAGTATCAGAGAAATTACATGAAAGCTTGAATGATGATTTGAAATCAGACTCTTTTACATTTCAGAGAAGCCGGTCTTTAATCACAGCTGTAATCTCACAATACTGTATTATCCATATGGTTTTACTCTGTCATTCCTCAATTTTGAGAGCTTAGTAGCAACCTGGTGCTATGTCCTCTAACTAGCTTGAAATTTCTGATAACTGCCCTATGAACATTGTGATTAATATTTTTGTTCTCAAAACAGTGGTCCATCCTGTTCAACAAGGCTGCAGGCTTTGGCTGTTCTTATTGCTTAAAGAGGAAATCAGAGTTTACACCATAAAAGAATCTAACCTAGAGAGCTTCAATTTCTTGATGAAATTTTCACTATCTAGTATTTTTTATCAATCATGCTCAAAAAATATTAAAACAGGATATTCATGTGCTTGCACAGGTCCAAAAACTAACTAAGAAAAAGTATTAACATACCAAAATGACAGAAGTCTACAGAGAAATTTAATGTAATTGCATATCAGATTAAGCATGCTATTGTCACAATCAATTTGTATTATGAGGTGCACTGCAGGGCATTTCCAGGCTTAATGGTGTGAAATTACAGAGCACAGGGGACAAACACAAACATGACCAGTGTGAGGTTAGGTACTGGGATCTCTTGAGTGTTTAACTTAAATACTGAAAGACCCAAACCAAGTGTGTTTGGGTCTTTCAATATTTAAGTGCATGTATCTCTTCTATCCAATCCTTTGCAATTCTTGGCTCTGCTCTTTCCTTGCAGTAGTGTCCTCCATATATGTAAAAAACTGCTCATAAATTATATAATCTAAAGTAATGAATCAGCGAGTATCTTTGTTTCCTTCAATGAAGCTCAGACAGAGATTTAAATTTTATTTGTTCACTGACTGAATATGAGAACATGAAGACAAAAGGAAAAAAAGATAAATAAGAGATCATGCAGGAGATTCCTAAGAGTATAGTGAAAAGAACTAGCTGGACAAAAAGAAAAGTCTAATAGAATCTCAGTGAAAAGCCAGCATATATAACCTACAGTTCTGTTTACCTCTAAATCTATAATAAAGAAAATGGAAGAAATACAGTGGATTTTAACAGAAAATAGAGGTTATAATCAGAATTTAAAGAGGATGTTGAACTCCACTATAGTGGTTATAGTAAAGGCATCAGTAATTCTAGGAATAGATTTTATAACTATCATATACATAATAATTTTGTATTAAATCAAGGGTATTAAAATTAACATTTATTATATCACTTAGTTGCTATGAATAGGAAATCCTTCCCTGTCACGACATGCCAGTGACTTTGTAACAGCCATGGTAATTCAGTATACCACAGTCAAATTGAAAGGAAGTTGGAAGGAACTGTTTTCTATAGGAGATTCCCTCCTTGTTTTCTAAAAGGAAATGACATTGCATTTTCAATTACCAGTTCTTCTAAATTACATTCATAATACACATTATAATAGAATGTAATCTTCCAGTTTCTATAGTAAGTAGTGATATAGTGAAACTGGCTATACTAATTTGATGTACATCTGCTTCAGAAATAATAAATTGAAAGCTTCCTGAAAAGTCATAGCTTTAATTAACACCAATTTTCAGGACTTTGATGTTTATAATTCTTCTGGTAGTGTGGGACAAAGTACTCACTTCAGAGCGAATTCTTATTCTTTGAATCAGTTCATTGTCAATGGCATTTCTTAGGTGGCATATGGATACAATCACATTCCAGGACAACTTTTTTGGTGTCTTATGGACTGGGGCTATTGTCTAACTATATAATCTCAGAGTACCACAGCAGTAAGGGTCTGTGCTTTGCAGACTCATGCCAATTTATGTAAATCACTCTTTCATCTGTTTAAATATGACAATCTTTTGAGTGATGAAAACAGTTATGTCTATCACAAAGTTTGAAAGATTAAAGTAATTCTCCTCTTGGCATATAAAACAGCGTTCCAGATCTGAACACAAACTTTGCCTGGTCTGTAATGTCATTGCTGGGAAGCATAAAAAGTTTTAAGCAAACATTATCACTGCAAGGAAGTATGACATATTTTTCATGTTTGACACTGAACATAAATATCCTCCCACACTGTTTAATGTGAGAACTGCATATGTGTGGCAGAGATAATAAAACATCTCAGTGAAAACAAATGAAATGAAAAAGAAGTTACGATAAGTAGAACAGAAATAAAGCTTTGAAGTTAAAAGTCTTCATATCTGTACATTTTATTCACAAGAGGAAGAATCAGTATTTGATATGCAGAGTGGATTGTCACACAATCTGGAAGAGTCTCATGCTTTGTAGGAATGGCTGTCTGTTAAAAGATAAATTTTTTAGCTGACAGAATAATTGCAGACATAATTGCAGGTAAGAAAAATCCTGGTCAATTGTAAGATCCTTGTACTGCTATTGCTCTTCTGCTGTTGTTTACACATGGTATTTTAACAGACAGCTGTTACTGAAATTTAACAACATTATTAAAAATTATTCTTGATTTTCTTAAGTCACGAATTCACCATTAAAACACTCAAGAGCTTTACAAATAAAATGCAACACAAGTACCAAAATATGGTATGTATTTTAAAGCAGAGGGGTACAACACAAGTGGGAAGACAAGTATGTGACTTAATTTAATATACAGGTTTAGAATATTTCTCTTTCTTTCTGTTAATATTCTTGGGGAGAAAAGCCATAATTTTATTGCAGAGAAGCAAGAATTTTAAACAGTTCCCAGAGGTTTCTGATATTTTGGGATGTCATTACAGACAAGCTTTACTAGGTAACTGCTTTGAGTAACAACTTAAAATATAATCTGTATATGTCTTAAAAATAATATAATATTGTCACACTATGAAAAGTAAGTGCCAGTGTAATTTTCTTCCTAATCTTTGACTGTAGTAAGATGTATAAAGGTATGTCCTGTTGATAAGAGAGAAAAAAAAAAGTATTATTGTAGCTTGGAAAAATGGTGCCTTGGAATGCTCTTAACTTCTGATTCACTACTGCTAAATGATATTAACATTGCTTTATACTTCATAGACTGCTTTGAAAGAAAAGCAAGAATTTTGAGTGGACGTATTTTTTTTCTGTAATATAATAAACTATTCTATCATCCTCCTACACTCAAAATATGTAGAGGGCTATAAACTAATAAAAGGTTGCTTTTCCAGGGTTAATGCAATAGACACTACTAGATGAGAAGAATAAATCACCATGTATAAGCACCTATAGCACAAGAACAACATCTTGGAGAGAATATTTACATATAGAGGAACAAGTAGGAAATGATGAACAAGAAATTCAAAGTTGGCCAGCTGCTAGCTTTTATCATAGTCATAGAATGGTTTGGGTTGGATGGGATCCTAGAGGCCATCTAGTTCCAACTCTGCTGCCAGAGGCTGTTTGGAACATGTAAACTAAGTGGTTCAGAGCCCCATCCAACCTGGCCTTGAACACTTTCAGGAATGGGGCAAACCACAGTTTCTCTGGGCAAATGTTCCTGTGCTTCACCAACCTTACTATGAAGAATTTCTCTCTTATTATCTAATCTAAACCTACACTTTCTCAGTTTAAAGCCATTCCCCCTTGCCCTATCTCTGCAGATCCTCATGAAAAATCCCTCTCCAGCTCTAGTAGCCTGTTTTAGATACTGGAAGGCTGCTGTAAGGTCTCCCTAGAACTTTCTCTTCTCCAGGCTGAAGAGCCCCAACTCAGCTCCAGCCTTCATGTCCCTCTTAATAGAATTTATTTCTTATTTTCTTTCCCGATGGACAACCTCAACAATCCTTTGTGGTGCACTTCAACAGACAAATAAGGAAATGTGGATGAAAACTCCTGTTCTATACCAGAAATCCATTTGAAAGTGCACTGGACTGGATGCATGCCCAGGTAGCTACCAAAAAAATTATTAAGAAGAAATCACTCAGCAGTTAAAAGTGGATTTGTGGACTGTTTCCATATGGTTGCTAAGCTTGTCTAAAAAACTCACTAGCTCCTGACATAATGATACAGTGACTAGTTTGGTCTACGACTGTTTTGCTATTGCATAGTCCCATAGATAGCACAGTGTTGACCTTTTATGTAGTATACAACACACAGAATTTGTAGCAAAGCAATTAACCTAACTAATGTTTCCCAAGTGTTAGGCCAGAATTCTAAACATAGGACAAATACTTTTTCTTTGGGATTAATCTCAATAGAATACTCTATTTGACAAATCACTCCCTCTCCATCTGACTTGTTACCTTGGTCACTCGGTGCATCACGCACTTTTCCCAAATAGCTTTACTTTCCACTACTAATGAAATTCAAAAACTACTTTGTCTTGACATCAGTCTACTTGCTTCCCTATGTTCTAAAATAAATGAATTCCTGTAGTAGCAGAGTCTTCATCACCAAGATACTTTATTCTTAGAGAAATGAAGAGAAGCAGATATGCTTTTCCTATGCTGAGTGCTAAAGCATAAAGACTTCTTCATTTTCACATTCCAGTCCATGATGGAGGAACCCAAGCCCAGATTAGTTTTTACATGCTTTCTGACCTGGACCCAATGACAAAGAACTTGGAAACATATTTTGCAAGATCCTGCATGAATGTGTGCTATTCATTTCTACATTTACTAAAATGGACAAACAATATTAAATAGTCAGGTGGCAAAACAAGAAATAAATTTAATTAACATTACTCACCTACCCTTGTATGTCATTTAGCTTCTGGTTTGCATTATTCTTGAGGAAATGCACAAGGAGAGTAAGAAATACTATGGAAAACACCAATGGTTAATGGTCCTTCTAGTGAGCTGCACAGTTGCAGTGACAAAAATTTCTTTTTGTCCTTTTCAAAATAGAGCATTTAGCATCTTTCTCATCTTTAGTCATCTAAGTATTCTGAGTATTTTTTTGCAGGAGATAGTTTCATATCAAAAGAGAAATTTTCTTCTAAGAAATTTTGAGCAAGAATTTAATGAATTAAAGAGCATTCCAGACAACACATTAATTTCATTCTTTCAAAGACCTTCTTGCATATCATGGCAATTTAAATGGAAAATAATTATGAACATATTTTTAACCACCCCATACAGTAATTTCAGTGGAAATACTGTAAGTAAATACTAATTTATAATAATTAGTTCTCCATACTATAGGAAAACTTATAGAATTTGTTACACATGATATAATTAGATTTACTAATTATTATTTCTACTTTCTAACAATTGAAGCCTTTTCCAAAAAGCATAGGCATATCAAATACAGCTAGTGAAGCATTAAGACAATTTACACATGATGTCTTTAATGTGGGATTCACAAAGTACTTGAGAAAGATTATCTTTCACTACAAAATCCAGCAAGAATAATTATTTAACATTCTGCGTACCAGGAAAGAGGAGCACTCTCTGAAAAGGATATTAAGCAACTGCTATCATCACATATAAAGTAGCTAAACTGGGAATAGAACCCAAAGCTTCTGGCACCTAATTCCCTGCTGAAGACACTGGGCTACATTACATCCAGTTATACAAACCAGCACTGACATCAGCAGAAGTACAGTTTATCCCCTCTGGCATTTTAGAATGTCAGTCTCCATAACACTCTCAGTGTTTTTTGTTACAACACAGCAAGTATTAGATTTAATTGGTATTAATTATAATTAGGAAATGTAAACACTTCAGTAAAGGCAAACCAGGATTTTTTTCCTTACAGTATTTCCAACTTCACATTGACTAGAAATGATGGGAATTGCGCGTGTGGGAAAAACCTCAATATCTATGAGTTCCAGCCCTATTTTCAAGCCAGAAGTTTCAGAAAAGCATCTCAGTTTTGGATACTTGCTGTGAGCTGGCAGAAGGATAACAGAAATTTTTTTTTTCTTACATTTGCTTAAACCAACCACAAGTCTTTTTTTAAACAAACAAAACTGAAAACAGATGCATATTGGATGCTCAGTATTATCAGCTAACTCCTAATTTCAGAGAAGCAGCTGAGTTTGCAAACACCTCTGATCCTTGACATTTGTCCAACACCTATTCTAGGGCCATAAATCAAGATGGGTTTCTGTGTTATTTTTCCCTATCTTTGGTGTGGAATTCTATAGGATTTCCATTCTAATGCCGCAGAAACTACCATCCACCATTAGCAATAATCAAATGAGTCAGGTGACCAACAGAAAATTAGACAACCTACTGAAAAGTCATCATAGAATAAGGTAGAATAAGATGTCAAAAGATGAGAAGTTAAATTACACAAAATTAAGTATGTCTGATTAGATACCATAAAGCATAACATTATAAAGCAAAACAAGAACAAGGGAACATGAGAAAAAGTGGACAGGTGAGTAATCCAGGTGGTTTTGCTCTTTCTAATATACAAAAGATCTCACAAAAAAGTGTCAAAATAAATATAATATATAGAACTTCCAGGACAGCTGCAGGAATGTATTCTCTCTCTTTTTTAAAAAAATATATACATTATTTCCACACATAAGGATTACATTTTCTGTCACACTGACAAAGATAAAAATATCTCAATTTTCACATCAATAGGCATAAAGAAAATATTTAGAAGAATATGTTTTTTCTATTTGAAATTATAATGCACAATCAAACTGCAACTTTATCTAAAGAAGAACTAGTCCTCTTCCAACTGGGTATTTTTATAATATTCCACGCATAAGAAAGCGGAGTGTGATAAAAAGGGTAAGTCAGCATTGTAGGAGAAAGCAGGTTCTGGGTTGTCTTTATTTTTTAGACTTCATTGACATGATTTACCACCCCTTCTGCTGGTTTTAGCTGGTGTGGAGCTAACTTTCTTCACAGAACTCCTATGGTGCTGTAGATTGGATTTGTGACCAAAAGAGTGCTAACACATCCATGCTTTAGGTATTGCTGAACAGTCCTGCATAGCATTCAAGCCTTCTCTATTTCTAATGCTGATGGGGATGAACAAGAAGTTGGGAGGGTCCAAGCCAAATAAATCAAAGGGATAACTCATACCATATGACATCATGCTCAGAAATAAATCTGGGAAAAAAAAGAGGAAGCAGGGGAGAAATTCAGAGTTTTGATGCTTGTCTTCCCAAGTAGAGGCTTTGTGTGATGAAATCCTGCTTTCCTGGTAATGTGAAATTTAGAAATGTGAGTTCTAAATGGAACTTAGAAATACTGTGGCTGGCAGGATTAGGGAAGTGATAAAACACAGTGTACTTGACACTGATGAGGCCACACCTTGAATCCTGTGTTCAGTTTTAGGCCCCTCACACAAGAAAGACCTTGAGGTGATGGAGAGTGTCCAGAGAAGGGCAGTGGAGCTGGGGAAGGGTCTGGAGCACAAGTCTGAGAGCAGCAGCTGAGGGAGCTGGTGGTGTTTAGCCTGGGGAAAGAGAGGATCAGGAGAAGCCTCATCACCCTCTACAAGTCCCAGAGAACTTGGGGGGGGGTCAGTATCTTCTCTCAGGTAACAAGTCACAGGACAGGTATGTCAGGGGAGGTTCAGATTGGATGTTGGAAAAAATGTCTTCATTGAAAGAGTTACCAAGTATTGAAACAGATTACACAGGTGACTAGAGGAATAACCATCCCTGGAAGAGTTCAAAAAGAGTGTACTTAGTGGTAGAACTGGCAATGTTAGGTTAATGGCTGGACTTGATAATTTTTAAGAAGTCTTTTCCAGCCTTAATAATTCTAAGAAATGGCTGAACACCTGTTAAGTGATGGGAAGGAGTTGATGGAATTCTGTATTTCACATTGCTTGTTCACACAGCTTTTGCTCTCCCTATTGATTTGTCTGTATTTCAATTCACTAATTTACTTCCATTCACCCTCCCACCCTCTCCTTGCCTCCCCACAGAGGAGCAGCAAGCAAACGGCTGAGCAGTGCTAAGCTGCCAACTGCACGAACCACAGCAGCCCGGGGTGTGGTAAGAATTACAGAATCTCTGGCACCATTGTGGAAGACACCATTTGGTTAGGGTCTGGCTAGACCTGGGCAAAACTGATTATTGCAATACTTTGGCAAGCTAGAGATCATAATGGTTCTGTAGAAATACAAACATACATATACAGAGTACTAATCCAATCTTGATGTTATTGTTAAACTGTAAGTGAACATTTCCAATTAAATACATTAGAAAGACAATGAAACTGTCTTGCAGAGACATCAAGATTTCCATTACATTTTTTGTTTTAAAAATTCAGTGGCGAGGAATTTGCTGCTTAAATACTGTCCAAATACACTTGCACCTAAAATAATTATATCAGATAAGTATATCCATTGAGCTCCATGGCCTAGGAGAAGGGTAAAGGAGAATATTAGCTTATTTACCAGTACAATTTCACTGCTACTTTTGAAACAGCCCATTTTCATTTGTCAAAGTATTTACACAAGGCAGCCTCACGAAACAAAGTTATTAAAAAGACATTAGGACAATCTTTATAAAAAGGATTAAGCTAATTAATAAATTACTATAATAATCTTAATGATCACTAATATTCTGTCTTGATGAGCAGATTCAGATAGTTCAATTGACTTCTCAGATCACAATTTCTACGAGAAATACAATTAAACTTTTAACAATTCTAATATCTCTGTCAAAAATACAGAATTTTACCTAAATGTTTACGTAAAAAGATTGCACTCCTACAATGAGAGAGGGGAAAATCTCTTCCTGCATATATTTTCCACAACTCCAGAAGCAATGGTGCTGGCAGAAGCAGGTGATAGGGAACACAGTATGAGAAGGAGCAGGATTGTTGTTTCCAACAGAAACCTGCATTTACATTGTTTTCAGTTGACCATCACATTGCAACTCAGTTTTCACCCACTATTTCCAGACTCTAACATGGTAAATCACTTTTTATAATGCTTATTTCTGTTTCACACAAGACAAAAATCTTTGAATATTAATAAGTCAGTTCATAAGCTCACGCTAGGGAGAAAAGATGACATGCATATATGTGGACTTTCTCTACAAGTGTGTCACTCGTCTTTAAGTCTTTGAAGCTTTTATATTCCCTCTGACAAATTTAGTCTGCGATTAATATATTTTTCATTTTGCCTACTACTAATAATAAAGAACAAAGCACAAAATAACCAGTGGGAAATAGGTGAGATCAGGGGAGTGATTAGCTTTGACAAGTGATGTCTAAGATCTGTATAACATATATCAACATATACGAACATATATCAGGCCCATTAGGAACATAATCCACAGGAATTTTCAGAGGAAACAGATATTTAATGCAGCTTACATTACACATAACTTTATAAATCACTACACTATTTGGCAATAAGTTTTTATTTCAGATGTGGTTACCTTTCTGGAAGAATTCCTCTAATTTCTCCTTGAAGGGCTGGAGATGCTCTTCAGAAGACTCTCTGCAAACTAGCTTCATCTGCTTTTCAGAGGCTACAAAAAGATGAGACACATTTATGACAGAAGAAATGTAGATTTCAGCACCATAGGAGCCTACATCTAAATTAGTCACCTGAATTTACTTTAGAGGTTATAAATAAGCACTAAGGAATCCAGCAATTACACTAATATAAGAAATACAAATACTAGTCAAGCATACTAAATAAAAAATTCTATATGTGTTTAAAGAGTAGAATTTGTCTTTAATAAGGAATTTGTCCTCAAACTCCTGCTGTGTGCTAGGGCTTGCTACTAACACAGCTTGCCTCACACTCTAATTCTAGATGATATATTTAAAGCTTTAAAGTCTGTTTCTGTGGTGAGTGAAGCATCCTTTGTATCTGGATTGATTTTAATCAATCAGTGCCAGGCATCCCATACTCCAGCATTTTTCCTGCAACAGATGCAGCAATTCAGCATTACTTAAGTGCTCCATCCCCAGACCATGATATGAAACAGTTGAAGTGTGTAAGAAACTTATATTTAAGTGCAATTTGTTTACTATTTAATCTATCTGCTATTTTAAGAACCAATGCCATGCCAATTTCTGAAAAACTTAATTTCATTTGCCAACAAATTTTAACAGGCCTAGAACTTCTGGTAAACTTAGTGCATTCCAGTGTTCCACATTAAAGATGACAGGAGGCAGAAATCAAAATTAAATTACTTTCCAATTAGCAACTGAATTTGTGAACCACTACAAGATCTTTCTTCCACAACTTTTCATTCCCAAGAAGCTACATTTAGATGGAAACTTATTTTGGAGTTAAACCTAAGACTTACAGTTTGACTGCATGAACTGTATTTACACCATATTGCTACCACAATTAAACAAAATTAATGTAAACCTGTGGAAATAGAAGCTGAGCCTGTGTAATTAAAATGTGCCATTATTTAAATTTGCAATGTAGTGTAAAAAGTCATGGGAAGGTTGAAAACAGATGCATACATTTTACTGTGCAAGTAGTATTGTGCTTGGACCATCAGGACGCACTGAAAACAACCATAGCTTTTCAACTGATTGAGAGCAGAAATACATTTGGTCAATTCTTATAGAAAAACACCCATTCTCACCCAAGACTAAACTTTAATTTAACAACCCTCCAGAACTCAAAGTGCAGGTTGTGTAAAATGGCCTGGGCTGCAGTCTAAGTTTATGGTTAATCTAGTCTTGTATCTAGTAGCATATGACAAACATTTCAAATTATTCAGAATAAAGTTAATGGATACTGTTTGTATGCCAGATAGTAGGCAGAATGGAGTGGTGATTTAAACATACTAGATGGGGAAAGAAAGCCTTTTATTAGCTGCTCAGTTATGTGTCTTTAATAATTTAAATTAAGAAAAAAAAATCCAAAATCAGGGATGTTTATATGACATCTTAAGATTATTTTCTAATGATACATGCTGCTTATCATTAAAAATTTGACCTTTTGACCTCTGTGACTGTGAAAATACACTGATTGGAATGTGTGTATGCCTAATATTTATGTTTCAATCAACTAAATTGTAACACTACTTTGGAAGACAACAGACATTAGAATTTTATAAGTGGAAAAAATCTAGCAAAATAACAGATGCAACATTGTAAGTTTCTGACTGCAAGTTTGAACAAAGTTGACACAGGTTTGTGATCTTTTTTTTAGTTCAAACAAATCTACAGAAAATCATGGGGCAATATTTAGAAATTATTTTGGATAAATATAAAATGACGCAACTGTAGAAGCATTATAGTACACACAATATGTTTAGACATTTGAAACACAGTAAATTACAGTCATTTCTTTTATATTACTCTCATATAAATTCATATCAATCTGTACGGAATTAAATTTCTATGAATATGTATTAGACTAATATGCTTGTAGGTACAGTAGTATCTAAAAACACTCAAATATACTCTAGAAAGGCATTTTCCAAAACATATTGTCTTGCTAATGCATCCTCTGAAGCACTGAAACCTTCCTGCATGCTTCCTACGACTCTAATAACACAAGATTTAGAAAGGTTACTCAGGTAAGTCCCATGTATTTAAGTGACCAAGACTAGGATGAACTGTTCCTAAAGAAAAAAGGAAGTATACATACACCACCTTTGGTGATTTTTTTAAAAATTAAAATTACTAAAATTAACCTTAATTAGATGACAAAACAACAGGAAAATCTGGATAAGAAATACCAACTCACAGAGCATATAGGAAAAAAAATTATTTGGATAGTGAATTCTTAAGAAGAATCCTAACACCCCTAACAAGATGATCAATATTTGGAATGAGAGGAGAGGAACAGTAAGAAGAAAGGCACAGAAATGAAGAAAAACGGGACGGATAACACAGAATAAGTGAATCAGGATGCTGATTAAAACTCTAAAAAGTTTGAGATGAAGTGGAATCAGATGAGATACCAGTTTCAAATGCTTAAAGTGATCTTGAAACCATGAAATTGAAAGACAGAAGAAGTCAAACACTGGCAAATTCTAATAATTTACACTATTGTAAAGTCTGAAAAACAGCAAATTTGCTTGGGGATAGATATAGCAAGAAATGATGGAAGTGTGTTCAAAGGAATCACAAATCATATACACAAAAACATATCTTGAATAATAGGCAAAAAGCATTTAATGACACAATGTGACATTTTTTATTAAAATGACAGTTGTGATTATACATATTAAAGTCAGGTGGTCTTTGTCAAGCTGCTTTAGTAATAATGATAGAAGTCTACCTCGCAACTGTGTGACCTACCTCAGTTCTACACAATATAATAAAAATGTTTCTGGTAACTAGCATTCACTGAATTTCCTGTTATATAAGGTTTTGTTTAGTTGTTTTATTATTAACTTGAAACCTAATGTCAAAAATGTCATGCCAAACATTATATAAAAACACCTCTAAAACTGGATAGTCTAGTGCCATAAATTGCTTTGATTTTCCTTGCTAAAACTACTATAACATGAGGGACTCTTACATCTAGTCTTTATACTTCATTCTCATATTCACTACAGTACAAAACTTTTCTTACTTGAAAAAAAAAATTACTTCAGCAAAGCTTTTATTAGAATGATTTGGAAGTAAAGAATCTTATTATGTATTCCTTCTTTTACATACATACCGAAAAGCTGCTTTCTGAAAAAATGTCTTTCTGAAATTCTGAGGAATCTGAGGGAATTCTGAAGAAGCTGACAGCAGTCACACCACACATACAATTCTCCTCTCACCATCTCATTCCAAAATAATAATTTGGGAAAATGAAAAACCTGTTTCAGCATTATTGAGTTCAAGCAGATGTAGATTCTCCACTAATGTAATAATCTTTTTATTATTTTCCTGGGTATGAGCAGTATGTTAGTGAAATTGAATGTAATATGCTATTTTGAAAATTGTTTATGTCTAAATGAGCAATTGCAAAAAAAAAAAAAAAAAAAAAAAGGAAAATACAAGTGTGCAAAAGCATTTGAAAGCCCTTACAAATTGTTGGATGTACATCATGCTTCACCCACTACAAATCTTGGCCACAGAAATGGAAAGCATTAGCAAAACATTAAAACAAAGCTGGAAACTGCTGATTATCAGTTTGCCACTGTCTTCAGATTTAATGCAGTACTTGGCTCAAAAAGTTCTTTAAAAATCCCCAATATAAGTGAAAATATTTACAAAATAGAATGTCTCTCACTTAATGCCTATTGGGCAATAGTCTTAAAACTCCACAGACACTTGTAAATCTGTCAAAAGAATCATGGCCCATAAACAAACTTTCACGTAAAGAGCATTTCTGTGTCAATCAGACACAATTTGGAATTTTTTAAGCACCATTCTTAAAGTAAACTCCAAACAAAAAATAGTTTAAAGTTGATAACAGTAAATTACTAACTATTTACTCACCAGAACACACCAGTAGCATTTACAGGAATCAGCCTGACAGCAAAACCAAGTATCAACACCATGAATTCCTGTAAACCTGTCACTGACACTATCCCCTATGAGTAATGCCTCTGTGAAAGCTGCTAAAGCTCTCTGCTCCTGTCTGTTCAGAGCATGGCAGGTTATACTGCCAGGCTTGCTCTTCTACTCAGTTACAACACAAGCATACCTTTGACAGGATTACATTGACAATTCTTTTTAGAGTTCTTACCTTTTCTGCTTCAAAGAGCATTTGAAATAATACTGCAAATGAACTCAGTGTAGTGCTAAATAACCCCAAATTTCTGTATGAGAGAATCCATGATCTTTTACAGTGCACAAACCTGTTATGCTACTTGGATCTATACGCCCAAATAAAACCTTAATAAACCTTGGATAAATTTCATAAATTTGTATTATTCAGCAAGTGCTATATCATTTTCTCATTATTTAGTTCCTTCAGTATCATTCTATTAATTTTCTTGCTTGGAAACAACTCCGCAAGCTAAACAAATAATTACATGTGGAGATGCATGTTTACCATTGGACACTGCTGTAGGATCTGGTTATAGTCTCCTGTTATTACATGCACTCAGGTACCTACTCACTGGAGTTGTTCACATGGTATTAATTGAATGCTTTTTGAACTATCTACAGCTATTGCACTTCTGTATAAACTTGCACAAAGTTTTCTTTTCAGATAGAATTTTAAATAATGTGCAGAAGGGAAGAGATTAATCTTGATTCTGTGGGAATGTGGTAAGAATTTTAACAACTTCCAACTGCAAGAGGTTATGCTGCTACTGACTCAGAAAAGTTTCAGAGAAAGTATTTTATTTGCCCTTTTGGACACACGTTGATAATCAGTACACATCAATAACAGGATCATACAAACGTTCAAGCACTGCCACCAAAGCCAGAGCAGGGCTGACTAATATGGAAGCCTCTGAACAAAGCAGAGATGGAAATGCAATGAAGTTGGGTAGGAAGTTCTCTGAGACAAAACTATCTGAGAAAAGCATAAAAGGGCATCAGACTGTGGTAGCACACTGTTCTCAAGCTCAGTCTTTATTACCTTAAATGAAAGACAACAATTTAATGCAAAAAAGTGTTAGCACACGTAAAACTAAATACACCATTCTAACCTACTAATTACTTGGATAGCTACTGTTCTGTGAAGATATTTTCAGAATAAACGTGCTTCTATATAAAGTTATTTTCTTCACACATTAATAATGCTTTTTAAAAAAATAATTCAGAGGATAAAAGATAATAAGTAAAAAGTCAGTCTTTGAAACACATTTCCCTCATGACACACAGAAACGTATCTGTTTAGGTGCTCTAGCTGTCACGTATACATGAGACAGAAAAAACATTTCAGTGATACATCCTAAGATGTGTAAAATGAAATAATTGAATTAATGGCATAAAAAACAGTTTACAAAGTTCACCTGTTCTGAATGAGTCAGACATCTTGACAATTCTCACAAGTTTGATCAGATATTCCTCCTTTGTCTTTTGAGGGGGCTTTGTTTATTATAAGTTCAACAACATTTTTTAACTTTTAGAGTTAGTGATGGCATACAGAGGAACTGTCAGGTCTATATTAGTTTCAACTAACCTAACATTTTTCAGCTCCTTGTTTGGTGAAAGGGCATCCACATATTATACAAATAATTTAAAAACCTTTCTGCTAAAATTGTTTCCCAGGAATACATTTAGCAAAATGAAAAAGACTGCTAGTAAAACTAAATATTTTTCACACCATAGCAACATATCTGAGCCTCTGCTTAATGTACTCCTTCTGAAATGGTAGTTTACATTCAGAGCACCCTTCAGCAGAGAAGCACAGTTCAAGGGACTGAAAGTACATATAAATGATGGTAATGACTAAAGCCTTGTAATTTTCCAGTCAAGTCTTTTAAAGATTCCTTTAAGTGATTCCAGCATATGATTAGTAGAAAATTTTTGTTAAGTGTCAAGATCCAAACATACAGAACTCCACACATCATTAAGATCTGTCAAGAGCGTAGAACTGTGCACTAGCAGAATCTGCTGAGAAACTGAAACATTTCCCTTTGTTCTGAACAGTATATATAAAAAAAAAAGAATATTTTGAAACTGAAGAGTCTTGTCTGGGTAATTGAGAGGGACACAATATTTTTAAGAAGCAAGAATAGTATTTTCATCAGATGAGCTAAGATTTTTACAGGGCTAAGCAAAAAAAGGACCTTTCAAACATTTTATCACTTATTGTACTGAATAAGGGATCAGACATAAGAGAATTGGGCAATGGCTGAAACAGTTTATGAGCTGAAACTGTAGAAGCCAGCAAAGTGATCTGTTTTCCTCTCTATCGCTGTATCTCTGATTTTATGTGCAAGACAGATCATAAAGTTGGATCTAATTAATTCTTCCACCAAGTAGGTAGAAATATGGTTCAGCTGGAGCATTCAGCTTAGATTTAAAATCGTGTAAATTCAAAAACCAGCAAGATTAGCAGGACCACTTCACCAAATGCTAATTAGCCCCACTATTACTAATTTGTACCCCACAGTCTGAAGTAATGCACTTTCAATCTTTGATACATGACTGTCTCAATTCTAGCCGAAATCTGTCCTGTCTCTCACTGCATACCTCCACAAAGAGGAAAAGCTGATGAAGTCCATAAATACGAAGTCACCATTCCCCCCAACACCAGTATTTAACACTCTCCAGACGACATAATTCATTATTCATCATAGCCATTGATAGGGACAGTATTCCTCCTGTTCCCAGATGCACACTACCTGCTCCCAGAGGTATCCTTCACAGCTACGCAACTAATGCTTAACATACACACATTTATTTATTTATTTATTTATTTATTTAAAAGGACACGCAAAAAAGTGCACAGAAAATCATACATGTGGTATTTCCCAGATTCATTTTAGAATCTTAACATTTGCAGAATGATTTTTAACAAGAAATTTCCGAGAATTCTTTTCAAAGGAAAAAAAAATATAAAAAATTAACAGCATGCCATTGTTTAACCAACTGAAAGCCTTCTCCCTGTGCCTTTGTGCACACATGCAGACATCTGCTTTCATGGAATAAGGTTTTCAAAACCATAATTTATTTTCTTCTCTATTATATATAAGAATGTTTAAACCATTTAAACCATTCCATACTATCCTTTTTTATTAAAACCTAAAAAATCTAATTAAAATTTAAGAAATGATCCACTTAGAAAAATTTATACTAATTGTATTCACATACTAATATTTCCAGTGGAACACTGTCAAAAAATTAGTTTTACTGTAAAATAAAATCCTATGCACATATAGGATCCTATAAGATAAAATAAAATCCTATACATTTTATATGCCTGTGTTGGATCTTTCTAAATCAAAACAAACTGAAGTATACCTCATCTTGCTGAGGAAAGAGACTGTTCAAAAAGTGGTCAGAAAACTCTGTGAATGAAGAGTGCCAACTCTTGCAAAAAAAAAAAAAATAACCCAAAAAAATAATTTTCCTGTACAAAGCTATTCTTTGCTCTTTTCCTTACACCATTTTGCATTGCCTCAAAATAGATAATGTAAATATTGGACTGTAAAAAAACAGTGAAGTCACATAAAAAAAAAACCATGCACCTATTTGGCTCCTCATGCTCCACTACCCAGTTCAAATTTCTATTTGTTTGCACTTCCAAAATTTTAAAGAACATATAACCAAAAATGAGAATTAAAGTAAGTATGTCCTGTAAATTATCATACAACTTCTCTGCTCCTGTTGGGGAGATTTTTTGACATGTGTGTTAGACAGACATTTCTCTGGCAAAAAGTCCCTCTTTCAAAATTGACTTAAAGCATTTAATTTAAATTAGTCTAAGGCTTCAGTTGGTTGAAAATATTTTAGAAGAGTATGCTTGATACTTTTTGGAATACTATCCTCCTAATGAATATCAATAATCTTTTATCAAGACATAACTATTGATCCTACAATTTATTTAGAAATTTAATATTCAAAATAGATATAATACTTAGAATTTTCTTGATGTGATCCAGTAAACTTACTGTCTATCAAGCAACTCAAACAATAGACAAACCCCTCAACACAGTAATTCGTGCACTATGAATTTTTACTGTATCATGATTTCATTAAACTCTAGTCCACAGAACAGACTTTACCATAGGCTGTATTATATATGAACTAAATCTATAATTCCACCTGAATAAATGATAACCATCTCTAGAACAAAACCAGGCTATAGTTAATTAGTGGACATTCTGTTGCAAAACTCACTCAGTTCAAATACTCTGATGGGAAAAGACACTTAGGAATTTTAAATTAACTTCTTGGAATAATACCAATCAAACTTTTATGCTTTTGTATGTTTTCCTATTGATAAATATATTCCTTCCTAATCCTTAATAAATCCAGATGTTTTTCAGTACTTTAAATTTGGAAAATCAGAGTTTTAGTCTGCATGAACTGATTATTTTTACTTTTTGCAGTTTCCTCCTTGACTCTATTTAAAGTAATAGCTGCTGAAAGCATCAAGAATGAGTGTCCCTTTTCAACTTCCATCCATTTTTTATTTCTAAATTCTCTTCCATGCTTTGCAATAGAATGTTGCACATAGCTACCTGAAGAAGCACTGAATGAGAGCAGGGTAGATGCAATAGTTTAATCTGGTCTAATCAGCCAAGCTGAGAGACAGTGTTAGAGTGACATGACTGGCATGATGTTTGTTAGTCACATCCAGTCCACTGGACCTCTTTCTATGAACAAGACTATATTTTATAATATATAAATATATATTAATATCTGAAAATAACCTATTTATATTGTCATGACATTTACAAACGAAAATTAAATTAAGCACCTGAAGAAGAGGCAGGAGAAGCCAGGTATGTTCAGCCCTGTTTAGGGAAAGTGGGCAGGGGATCTAGCTTTTCATGTCAAGTATCTAAGGAATAACTAGAGAGAAGGCAGAGCTAGACCTTTTCAGGAATGCACATCTAGAGAAAATCAAGCAACAGTCCCAACTTGCATCACAGGAAATTCTCACATGGGATAAAGAAAAATATTCAAGATGGCAATTAAGCACTGGAACAGGTGCCCTGAGAGGTGCTGCCATTTCATCCTTAGATTCAAAACTGAGATGACTTTGGCCTGTACAGCCTGATCTAAATATGAAGTTACTCTTGCTCAAAGGCTCTGGACCACAGTGCCAGATGTACATTCCAACCTAACAAACTGCACTTCTCTATAATTTTGAGGTATTTGTAATGCTTCTGCATAAAAACCAGTGTGAAAATGGCCAACACAACACTGTAATTTCTCAACTTTTCATGCACAGATTTATTTACTTCCCTTTTGATCTTTTCATAAAGATTATGCAATTTTACAACATGGAGTTGTCATAAATTTAAGTTTTGGTGAAGTTCTCCTGTTTAAATGGGGAAAAATTGGGGTTACATACTTATGCAAGGCACAGATCTGTCAACAGCTAGGTTAAGAGGTGCCCAATAAGAAACCATGTCTTCTGTCTTCAACTGACAATGGTATAGCAGATCCCTAGAGTCTTCTTTTTATTTTAGATTATTTCTTTTTTCTGTCACACAAGCGCTTGCAAACACCTACATATATATTCACACACACTGTTAAGTTCATAAAAATGTAAAACTTATATACAGTACTGAAAAAATATTAGTATGAAAATTGCAACCAATATTTCTACTGGTGGCCATGAAAGTAAAGGAAAGGAAAGGGTATGTGGATTTTCAATGGAATCAGAATGTTACAGTCTCTCTCATAGTAAATTTAATTAATTATGAGAAACAGAATTGATTCTTGAAAACCTTTAGTATGACCTGCCTTGGTTTCCATTTTTAACAATTCAATAAATATCTTTGCTGTTTCATCTGTTAAGGACAAGAATACAAAAAAGTTATAATGAACATCACAGAACACTACACGAGGCATATAATATTGCTTTCTTTTGAGGAACAGAGCAACACAAACTTTTAAAATTTTATGTACTGTATTGCAAAGAAGAGGAATGAGCATGACAGATGGAAACAATCTACAGGGCAACTAATTTAATTAAAATTGTTCAACTTTGAACATAAATTAATAAAAGAATTAATTGTAAAACTTATACTTGTCTATCAAACTTTGGTAAAGTGGCTTTCTTTCTGAATATCTTCTTATGATTATGTATTTAAAACATTATGTGTTTATTCCACAATACCAGTTTCAAGAATACCAAGTGGCATTGTCCAAATTAGAAGGTAAATCATATTTGGTCACAGGGAAAGAAAAACGTGGGAATCATTCATTGCCCCAGACAAGGAATATGATGTCTTACAATCTTGAGCAAAGCAAAGCCTTTTCTTTCCATAACTCTACAGATTAACTGGAAAGCTAGCATATATTAAATTAATAAGTGTATCTGCTTATACTGTGTAATATTTGAAAGCCTTGGAAATACACCAACAGACCTGGAGTGAAAACCTGAGTTTACAGATATTTCTTCTAGTTGTATGTTAGGGTATAACCAGATTTCACCTAAAAATTTCATTTTACCATCTAATATTCACTACTTTTCCCTTAAAATCCTATATTAAATGCATATTTTTGTTTCTCATTTTTTTTTAACCCAAAACACTCACAATTAAAAAGTTTGTTCTGGAATATGTTTTAAAAGGGTGTTTGATTAAGGTTCTCCAAAAACCTTTTTGAATTCTTGAGTCTAACTTCACTCAATCCCTTCAGAGTAAAGTAAGCCTGTACCTTTAAAGTCTAATCTGAAAGATTTAAAAATAGCAAATTGTATGGAACTCAATCTGTTTATCTGAAAAGGATGAAAGGGTTTGTACTCCATCTAAATTTGAAATTTTGGTTCCACAGTGTCTAGGTATTTCAAACCAGAGGTTTATACCATGAGATTTACAAGACATGACACTTACGATAATTCCATCTTTCCTATGTTAATATCCATGTCAGAAACATAAATTAATGCCTTGATAAACTAGTAAAATATTTTTTTAAATATTAAATGACTACTAATATGAAAAGTAATGATCAAAATTGCCATTTCAATTCCAAGAAGTGATATGCTTGGTTTTTTTTTAATCATTCCTTACAAATCTCAGAAAAAAGGGAAGACACTAACAGGAACATTAACTCATTACCAAATGGCACAATGAAAACCTCTCTTCCATTTATTACCTTTGTCTCATTCCACTTCCAAGGTAATCAGCTTGAGACTATCTTAGCTAACAAACTGTGAAACAAATCCAACGTACCCTATAACACAGGCAGCCCCAGTTAATATTGTTCAAATTATTTACATCTGAAGGGCCGCGCCTGTCTGGATAGCTGGGCCCGACGCTTCTCTGGACTTGGTTTCTGCTACTCACATCTGTTTCAGCTTTAGACTTTCACTGGTATTCTGCCAGCAGCCACAACTTTTTAATGGCTACAATAAACTACAGAGACTCATCAAATCTTTGTTGTACGTGTTAAAATTATAACTTCTTCAATTAAAATTCTGATTTAAAAATTAACTAGAGCATTAACCGAAGAAAGAAATTGAAAGTGAATATTTGAAAAAAGATAAGTTTTTATATAGGCGATTGTTTCTTTGTTTAAATGTAGGAGAAATAATCACAGAAATGCTTCTTAGAATCTGTTGCATATTTCTAAGTGATAAAATAGCAACATCTGAAAACATTTCCACAACCTTTTTGGTTTCACATCTTTGCTGTCATTAACTTTGTATCTTAATTGTTTTGGCTGGCTTTAACACGCACCTTTACAAAGAATTACACAAACGACCTCAAGATAACAATTTTTCTAGATTTGCTATAAATACCGACAAAGGTTTAATTTAAAAAACAGAAATCAGTGATTTCAAGAAAGCAGAAGTTTTTATTTTAAAAGAGTTCAACTTTTCCTACTTGCTGTTTGTGTCTTTGCAATGTAGAACAAATATGATGTGAATGCCCCAGCCTCAATGCAGCTCCTGTACGATAAGATGTATGACAGCAGGACTACATGCTGAAAAAGTACAAGATCAAACACAGATCATGTTTCTGCAAAAACTAGCCCAAAAGAGGGCAGGCCAAGGGGCTTACAGGGCCAAGCGATGAGAGGAGATAGAGCACTCACTTATGCCTGGGTCGAACAAACAACAACTGATACTTTCCTACCACTATTAACCTTTGAAATTATCCTAAGGATGGCAGTGACCTAATCCAGCAATTCCTAGCTGTAAGGATAAACTATTTTGTAACGGTTTTCAGCGCCTTACATTGAAAAAATTTGAAAATAATTATCTTGTTCAACTCTGATTATAAAAAGTCTGGGCAAACATGTAAATCTAAATGTAAAAGTTTTTACATATTTTTATGCAGATTCTCTTCCTAAACTCAATCTTCTACACAGAACTCCCTTAGTAAAGTACAAACTTTTCTATAACAAGAAAAAGGCTTAAAATATTCAATCATAATTTGCTGAATTTATTTTAGAAAATTGCATGTAGCACAAAATAAAAAAGAAACTGCTTGCAATACTTAAGACAGCAACCCTTCCTACTTTATTTCCACTCAGTACCTTGATTGATAGATGAGTTGGGTTTCTGAGCCCCTCTTTATAATAAACATTTTTAAATGTTTATTTTATGTCCCAGGGTGAAAATATTTTGAACTGCAGCTTTCCATTTCCCTTTGCTCTGCCTTGGCAAGCTGTGTTTTATTTCTACATTAATAGTATTCAACTCTTTCTTGTAGCTTTTAAATTGTTTTTATACAAGTACTGAAGAAAGTATTTATGTTATGGAGCTAACAGATATCTACAGTTAAACACATAGCTCTGGAGAAGCCAGAGAAAAATTCACATAACTGAAGGAATATTCAGAAAGATTTCTTCAGGGGCCTTTCCATTGTAAAAGGGAAAATTACTTTTCAGGATCTCCACTTTCATTTTTATTAAGTCATGAGTTAAATTTTTTTTCTTTCTAATTTATGTGAGTAATTTGTGCCACAGTGTAAAAACTCTAAATGAATCAACACTATAAACCTAATTAGCAATAAGAAAACCTCATAAAGATCACATTTTAAATGGCACTTTGTTGTTGGCAGAACAAATGTGAAAGTTCCCAGTTACCTTCTAGATCTCTCTTCAGTTTCCTTAAGTCTTTTATTAGGTCTTCAAATTTAACTTGGGAGGCCTGGAAAAAATCCTGTGGTTCTGGTAAAGGAAAAATACTCTTGTCTGTTCCTGCTTCCTAAACAAACAAACAAACAAATAGGCCACTATGAAAATTGAATGCATTTCCAGTGAAATAAGTAGCTTTTTTTTAAAAAAAAATCTCATTTATGAAACAGTGTTATAAAATTACAAAAACAACATATTTTAAATCATTCTTGCTAAAACATCACATTCAAGATTAAATACTGACCATTCTGAGTATTGAAACTTCCTTTTAGATGTTGTAAAACTAACTGTGTTCAATTTAAACTTTGAAAACATTAAACACACAACATTTCAGTTAATTTTATGTCAATAAAGGTTTAGATAAGGGATTACAAGTTTCTTAGAAAAAGATAACAGGAATGCCCACTTTAATGCAAAAAGGGATCTTATGCCAAACATTTGTGGTTTCACTCTCTCACAATTCATTAAAAACACACACACTTTATAAGCATAAATTGAAAACCCTATTAATACATTTCCTGAAGCAGTTTACACAGATAAAATACACAGTTGAATGCTTATGTGGCAAATAAATAACAGGGGTTAAAGCCTGTATGGGACCCCTAAGTACATACCTTATTTTTAGCACAGTAAGAAAAAATAATCAGAAGTAAAACAAATAAACAAGCAAAGCCAACAGAAACCCTCCACAAACAACATGAAACAAAACAAAACAAAACCAAACCCCCAGCAGCCAACTAACAAACAACTTTCACAAGGTTCAAAGCAATGGCTCCAGTGGAATTTTAGGAAGTATTTCTAAATGGTATTAATATGACATTGCTGTGTATAAACATATATTTACTGAGTTTGAAATATGAATATACCTGCAAGGATTTCAGTACGTAATAAAGGAAAACTCATACATTGGAGAGCTAATTGTTTAGTGAATAGGGAAAGAATAATTTTATTATTATAAAGATACAAACTTTTTTTTGGTGAAAGTGAAATTGATGATAATTACACTGTATTTATCTCCTCCAAAGGAAGACACACTGTTTTGTTTCATGAAATTCCCTGAAGAACAATTACAGTATAATAGGAATTTTTCAGAAATATTTCAAGAATTTAATGAAATATTTATTTTAATAAAGTAATTAGCATAAAAATCCCAGTTCCTCAAAAAAGCCCAAACCAACAGAA